>NC_092339.1:37983928-38668571 GCF_046630445.1 Rutidosis leptorrhynchoides | reverse complement strand
AGGAAACGGAACGAGAATTCAAATATAACTATCTTTTGTAAATATACTTATATTGTTTTATGTATAAAAGCCCTTTAAAAATGATTAAATACATTACTTATACGATATATGTATAAACATTATAAATCATCAGTATTTATGTCAAATAACGTTACGTAGGTTATTGTTTTGAAAACTTAAGTTAGTAGTTTCAAAATATACTTATGACTTTTTGTTATTAATACAAAATGAGATATTAAAACATCCTTAGATCATGTTAAATATGTATGTATAATTATCATATATTGTATAGTTCGTGATATCATCGGTCAAACTACACGGTCAAACGTTGTGTAAAACTCTTTTCAAAAACATAAGTCTCAACAATTTGGATTGCTTATCATGTTGGTAAGGTTTAATTTATGTAAATATTAATCTCATAAGTATAGAACGATCGGAAAAGTGCGGGTCGTTACAGATGTGTACTTAAAACGTGTTTATGAATATTAACTTTGTTATTAAACGTTTTGATTTAAAAAAATATTATTAAATTTACTTTGATAGATAACGAGACGATAATTTATAGAAGTAAATGACCAAAACACTCGAATGTATAAGTTATATTTCGAGTGATATAATTCATGGATAGTTAAGTCTATATTTTGACAAATGTACGAGTCACGAAAGGTAAAGTGCCAGTTTTTTCAGTGTACGTAAGGACGTTCGAAAAACCGGAACCGGGACATAAGTCGTGTGACAACGTACGACTTATCGGAACAAAAATTACAAATCAACTATGCATGTGAATTTAATATAATATATAATTAATTATATAAATTATATAAATTATATTTATATTTATTTAATATGTCGACAAACTAGAAGTTAAAACAGATGTGAGCTGGATTTACGGGCCATGCGATCGCATGGCATTTACCCACAAAACCCATGCGATCGCATGGGGTCAGATTTCAGGAAAAGTCTATAAATTCGATCGAGTTCTGGCATAATGCACACACACATATCCATCTATATTACACTGTATTATATTTATAATTTATATTATTATTATTATTATTAATATTAAGATTATTAATATTAATCTTATTATTATTATTAATATTAACCTTATTATTATTATTATTATTATTATTATTATTATTATTAATACATAAAATACTACGACGAGGTTATGAGCGTGTCACTTTCAAAACGAGTTTACGAGCAAGCTAAAGCTAAGGAAATTGTAGGTTATTGCCAAGGAGGTTATGGGTAATGTTCGGGGGTATATTTATGAATCAAACCTAGTGTTTATCATCTCCGTTACGTCTACATACTTTTCTACAATATTGAATCTCAATATTAATACGTAAGCATTTATATTTTATATTTTATAAATTAATAGTGTATACATACTAGTGCTCGAGTGTATATATTTATACCTGCTTGTATACTAAATTTCTTCGTTAAACAGTTTATAATGAATCACGAATTAAATACATATATTACTGGTAAAAGGTATATGATATACATGTTTTCAGAAAGCTGGCGAAAAATCAATAACTTTTCATTTAGATATCGGATAGTTTCGAAGAACGAATCAAAAGATATGGTCAACTGAATTATAATTGACGTTAATTGAAATTGCTTTTAAATCTACAATTAGGATTTAAACAACTTGTTTACGAGATTGATAAAATGGATTTTTGAATATTACCACCTGAGTAAATGAATCCTTATATAAAACACGTCTCGTTTGGTTAAACAACTGTCAAAATTGACTTTTTGAAACGACTTTGGATAACTTTTGTGTGTCGATCTCGAGCATTAGGATTGTGATACACTATGACCTGACCTAGCTTGATAGACATTTATTGACCAACATATGTTCTCTAGGTTGAGATCTACGATTATTTGATATACCGAGTTTCGGTCACATTTTGGTGAACAACTTTATATGCTGCTAAGGTGAGTTTCATTGCTCCCTTTTTAATTGCTTTTGCAATATCTATTTTTGGGCTGAGAATACATGCAATTTATTTTAAACGCAATGGATACAAGTACATACTTAATTCTACACTGAGTTTGAACCGAAAATCCCTTAGCTTTGGTAACTAGTAGCTGCCAGTACATAGGATATGGACTGGTGGGCGCGAATAACAGTATATGGATCCATAGGGCTTGACATCCCCGTCCGAGCTAGAGCGCTAGCCTTTTAACGGACTTGTGTTATTTGAGTTTAGGACACGTTGGTTTGCGTGTATTAAAACGAATGGGGTATTTATCATTATAACGTTAAAGCTTAGTTACCAGGGTGCTCTGTTATGTAGAATCTATTAATAAACGTTTCTGGATGAAACAACTGAAATCTTGTGATCCACTTTTATATACAGATTATGCGAAACACTAAAACTATGAACTCACCAACCTTTGTGTTGACACTTGTTAGCATGTTTATTCTCAGGTTCCCTAGAAGTCTTCCGCTGTTTGCTTATATGTTAGACAAGCTATGTGCATGGAGTTTTACATGGCATATTTTTCAAGGAAACGTTGCATTCACTAAATCATCACCATGTATCTTATTTTGACTGCATTGTCAACGGAAGTACTGTTGTAAACTATTATTTATGGTGATTGTCTATATGTAGAAATAATCAGATGTCGAAAACCTTTGATTTAAATATTCATTTATGGTGTGCCTTTTTAAAAGAATGCAATGTTTACAAAACGTATCATATAGAGGTCAAATACCTCGCAATGAAATCGATGAATGACGTGTTCGTCCATATGGATTTGGAGCGATCGTCACAGTTGGTATCAGAGCGTTGGTCCTAGTGAACCAGGTCTTGCATAAGTGTGTCTAACTGATAGTTGTTAGGATACATTCGTAAGTCTGGACTTCGACTTTGTTTGCATGTCAAAAGTTTTGCTTATCATTTCTTGTCAGAAATTACATGCTTATCATTCTTAAGTCTAGACACGTTTTCCTGCATTTATTGCATAAATAGTGTATAGACAAAAATTCATATCTTAGCGTATCTGTTACTGTAAACTTTTCCTGACATCTTCCGAAAATTTCTCCGTGATTTATGGAATTTGGTATTATATATACATATATAAATTATGTATTGAAGAATACCAAACTAAATTCTATAATCTAATTCATATCAAAAATCATCTCCCTAATTATACAAGATGGATCACGTATCTAGTTCAAATTCCTTAAACTCCGACAGCTATTCCGATATGGATATTCACCTGAATTCCGAAGACAGTGTAACCGGAATGGATCAACCAATCAGCCATCACCCATTCTGGATGAATTGGGGATGGGTTCGTAGCCTACTTAATTATTGGAGACAAGAAGAAGGTGATCCCTTCCATCCACCACATTGCCCTCTTGGCGAAGAACTTGAAGCACTTACCGGCGAACCTGTTCGTAATACCATTTTCTCTCTCATCTCCAGAATATCTCGTCATGATCATATACTCTCTCAAATTCTGGATCTTATTCATCCGCTAGTCCGAACCGCCAATCATCCCGGTGTAGTAGAAGAAGTCAACGAGCTTTGCGCTCGGGTAGTGGCTTTGGAGAATATGGTGCAAATGTTACAAGCACCAGCAGCATCACCGGCATCAACAGTACCACCGACAACAACACCAACAATACCATTACCACCACCAACAACATCCGCATCGCAAACCTCAACTTCATAATCTGTTCCACAAGCATCAACGTCATACGCACCGTAGTTACCAAGAAATACCAGCAACAATAACCGATGAAGTATTAACTCATTTTCCCTGAAGAAATTTTATGTATATTTAATATATATGAATTTTGAAATCAAAATAAATCTTTTCGTACCAAGTTATTACTTGTGAATCTTAACTGGTAGGTACTACTCGGTTAATTCATATTACTAATATGCTATGATGTACATCCTTCGTTAATGACTTAACCATCGTTAACTACAATCTCTGTTTCCAACTAAATGAATTTCATTTCATAATAAAATAAGTATATTATTCAATTATATGGTTGATTTTATACTTTCATCTTCGATGTATTCGAAACTTTCTAGAAAACATCATTCATACCTTGCGAAGTTATCAAGAGTTCCATGAGCACCAACATGATTCACTGAGAAAATATCAATAAAACTGAGTATTGATTACATTAGTGAAATACTCCGTAAAGATTATTAAATCTTTAATGTTTTAGAGATTATTCATTTCTAATTCAAGTCAAAAATCAAATGAGCTTAATATGATATTAACTCATCAAATCTGTATTACATCTAAAGAAAATATACATACATATATTTTCATAAAAACGGTAATAAAAATTCTTTTGTACAAAATATTACTTGTGAAATCTTTAACGGGTAGGTAATTCCCGGGAAATATATAAGTTCACAATTAATATGTTATACTGTACATTCTTCAACTTTGATTCAAAAATTATTAACTATGCTCACAGCGATATACAATCATTTCCATACAAATTCAATTACATATTCTGATATTGACGGATCAGAATACAAGTCAAGATTTAACGGGTGACATCATTCTTAAATCTCTACATCTTTCAAAGCTATACTTTGACTTCAAAAATGTGAAAGATCCTTTAGCATTGTTATTACTGAAAATAACCTTAAAATTTCAAAGCTATCTTTGATCTTCCGAAAAATAACCTTTCAAAGCTAACAAAAAAATAACCTTTCAAAGCTATCTTTTCAAAAAAAAAAAAAAAAAAAAAACCTTGCAATTTCTTTTCAAAGTATCCAGTATTATCAACCGTTCAACCAGTCAACGACGACCTTTCAGACTTGTAACTTTGGTATATATTTTTTTTCCGGGGAATCTTTCATGTTCCACCACATTAGCAGTAAATTTACCAACAACTTCATTGATCTTTGACCTTCCGAAAAATCCTTATACTCATTGAAACCGTATCATGTACTCATCCACATCTTGTAACGGCAATTGCCACACCAACTCTCGGGAATTAGCAATCAGTATTTTGAAATCTTGTAGCACGTCTACGCCAACAGTTATATGTGTACATATAACGTCTACCTCCTGGACTTACATACTTCGAATGTGAAGTTTCCGAAAAACACCCCAAACTACGAAACTAGTTCTCCGAATTTTGGAAAAATGTTG
Source organism: Rutidosis leptorrhynchoides (assembly GCF_046630445.1). NCBI lineage: Eukaryota > Viridiplantae > Streptophyta > Magnoliopsida > Asterales > Asteraceae > Rutidosis > Rutidosis leptorrhynchoides. The sequence continues at coordinate 38,663,423 of NC_092339.1, read as the reverse complement.
ATGAAGCAGCAAAAACTATAAACGACCTTAACAGTCAAAAGTTCGATGATAAAGAATAGTATGGTGGTAAAGCTGAGAAAAAGAGAAGGTTTGGAATTGAAAAACGGATTGAGCAGACCATGAAGGAGGCTGTGGACAAATCACAAAGACTAAATCTACCTTCAAAGAATCCAAATGATTCATAGTCTGCTGAAATCATTAGCGAATACCTTGCTCCTTACTCTAAAACATTTGCGGACAATATTCTTCATCATGATCTTATCTTAAATATTAGAAATTCTAAGATATCATCATATCTTTCATTATAAATATCCTCCATATTTCTGGAGATAATTCCATAATCATTCTTATCGGAAATCAATTTTCTCCTTATGATATCTGTGTTACATCATAAAAGAAACTATTTTAGTTTCTAAATTCTAAAACCTTCGAGTTTAAAATATGAATATTTTTGAAGTAGTATTGGGAATTGAAGCATGAGTTAGTATAATATAATGACACTTGATCAACGTGATTATATTACAGTAAGTCATGCTGAGTTTCTAATGGAACGTGATAAAGGTTCACAGATCCCACCCTCATCATGAACCATGTTACATAACTCTTTCATTTTATTTAACCTCCAAACGTATCAAGAAAATATTTTTCTTGATGATTCGGTCTTTTTCGGATATTCTGGTAATTTGACAAGTCAGATTGTGCCATTACCATTTCTTTCTTAGAACATTAACTATGTTCATTTCAAAATCTATACCTACGAATTTTGGACTATTATTCGCTTGACTTAAAGTCGGGAAGAGAAAACGAAATCATGAAGCTCCGAAATATAATGGAATATATAAAGCCCAAAAACAACCCCGAAATTACAAACCGTGTATATCGATGCGTATAGCAATATAAAGACACGGGAGAATGAAAAACACTATAACCCCAAGGTAATAGTAGAAGAAAATAACCTCCTCTGGTGGTAGATGAAAAAGAAGAATGAAGGATACGATAGCCAAGAAAATATCAAGAATCAGAACAGGATTAAGCATTTTCACAATCTATTAAGAAGTATGAAATAAGAAAGAAGATTATAGGAGTGGTGAAAATAAATGAAAGGGAAGAGGTCAATTTATAGCAAAATATCAGACATAGCAATCGAGGCAGATTACGCATTTAATCAAAGGAAATCCTAATTTCCTTAAATTCCGAAGAATCAAATCTTATTTAAATTATGAAGATTTTCTATTCCTTAAATTCCGGAAATCAATCGTTACTACATCAAGAGATAAGATGAATCTCTATTCTCCATTTCACTCTATTACGATAACTTCTCTCATACGCTTCGAATAATCGGATTGTTTTATCCATATTATTTAACGGTGATAAAACTCTATTTATCAACACATGTACGGCATGAAAACATTTTTATTGTTAGTCATGACGACCTCACTCAAATTTCGGGACGAAATTTCTTTAACGGGTAGGTACTGTGATGACCCGGAAATTTCTGACCAAATTTAAACTTAATCTTTGTATGATTAACATTTCCGACACGATAAGCAAAGTCTGTAAAACTGAATCTCAAAATTTTTAAACTATTCAAATACCTTTCGGTTGTTCTCGACGATTCGCGAACAATTATATGTAAATAGATACATATATACTATAACTTAAAAAGGTAACAATGTATTAATTGTTTGATACCGTACATTAAACTTATTGGTTTAAATATCTATTTGAACATATATGATAAGTTGGAATTGTAATTGTATGAATAACTTGCGATGTGTACTTAAAATGTGTTTATGAATATTAACTTGGTTATTAAACGTTTTGATTTAAAACAATATTATTAAATTTACGTTGATAGATAACGAGACGATAATTTATAGAAGTAAATGACCAAAACACTCGAATGTATAAGTTATATTTCGAGTGATATAATTTATGGATAGTTAAGTCTATATTTTGACAAATGTACGAGTCACGAAAGGTAAAGTGCCAGTTTTCTCAGTGTACGTAAGGACGTTCGAAAAACCGGAACCGGGACATAAGTAGTGTGACAACGTACGACTTATCGGAACAAAAATTACAAATCAACTATGCACGTGAATTTAATATAATATATAATTAATTATATAAATTATATTTATATTTATTTAATATGTCGACAAACTAGAAGTTAAAACAGATGTGAGCTGGATTTACGGGCCATGCGATCGCATGGCATTTACCCACAAAACCCATGCGATCGCATGGGGTCAGATTTCAGGAAAAGTCTATAAATTCGATCGAGTTCTGGCATAATGCACACACACATATCCATCTATATTACACTGTATTATATTTATAATTTATATTATTATTATTATTATTATTAATATTAAGATTATTAATATTAATCTTATTATTATTATTAATATTAATCTTATTATTATTATTATTATTATTATTATTAATATTAAGATTATTAATATTAATCTTATTATTATTATTAATATTAATCTTATTATTATTATTATTATTATTATTATTATTATTATTATTATTATTATTATTATTATTATTATTATTATTATTATTATTATTAATATTAATATTAATACATAAAATACTACGACGAGGTTATGAGCGTGTCACTTTCAAAACGAGTTTACGAGCAAGCTAAAGCTAAGGAAATTGTGGGTTATTGCCAAGGAGGTTATGGGTAATGTTCGGGGGTATATTTATGAATCAAACCTAGTGTTTATCATCTCTGTTACGTCTACATACTTTTCTACAATATTGAATCTCAATATTAATACGTAAGCATTTATATTTTATATTTTATAAATTAATAGTGTATACATACTAGTGCTCGAGTGTATATATTTATACCTGCTTGTATACTAAATTTCGTCATTAAATAGTTTATAATGAATCACGAATTAAATACATATATTACTGGTAAAAGGTATATGATATACATGTTTTCGGAAAGCTGGCGAAAAATCAATAACTTTTCATTTAGATATCGGATAGTTTCGAAGAACGAATCAAAAGATATGGTCAACTGAATTATAATTGACGTTAATTGAAATTGCTTTTGAATCTGCAATTAGGATTTAAACAACTTGTTTACGAGATTGATAAAATGGATTTTTGAATATTACCACCTGAGTAAATGAATCCTTATATAAAACACGTCTCGTTTGGTTAAACAACTGTCAAAATTGACTTTTTGAAACGACTTTGGATAACTTTTGTGTGTCGATCTCGAGCATTAGGATTGTGATACACTATGACCTGACCTAGCTTGATAGACATTTATTGACCAACATATGTTCTCTAGGTTGAGATCTACGATTATTTGATATACCGAGTTTCGGTCACATTTTGGTGAACAACTTTATATGCTGCTAAGGTGAGTTTCATTGCTCCCTTTTTAATTGCTTTTGCAATATATATTTTTGGGCTGAGAATACATGCAATTTATTTTAAACGCAATGGATACAAGTACATACTTAATTCTACACTGAGTTTGAACCGAAAATCCCTTAGCTTTGGTAACTAGTAGCTGCCAGTACATAGGATATGGACTGGTGGGCGCGAATAACAGTATATGGATCCATAGGGCTTGACATCCCCGTCCGAGCTAGAGCGCTAGCCTTTTAACGGACGTGTGTTATTTGAGTTTAGGACACGTTGGTTTGCGTGTATTAAAACGAATGGGGTATTTATCATTATAACATTAAAGCTTAGTTACCAGGGTGCTCTGTTATGTAGAATCTATTGATAAACGTTTCTGGATGAAACAACTGAAATCTTGTGATCCACTTTTATATACAGATTATGCGAAACACTAAAACTATGAACTCACCAACCTTTGTGTTGACACTTGTTAGCATGTTTATTCTCAGGTTCCCTAGAAGTCTTCCGCTGTTTGCTTATATGTTAGACAAGCTATGTGCATGGAGTTTTACATGGCATATTTTTCAAGGAAACGTTGCATTCACCAAATCATCACCATGTATCTTATTTTGACTGCATTGTCAACGGAAGTACTGTTGTAAACTATTATTTATGGTGATTTTCTATATGTAGAAATAATCAGATGTCGAAAACCTTTGATTCAAATATTCATTTATGGTGTGCCTTTTTAAAAGAATGCAATGTTTACAAAACGTATCATATAGAGGTCAAATACCTCGCAATGAAATCGATGAATGACGTGTTCATCCATATGGATTTGGAGCGATCGTCACACCATGGCTCCGTATATGAGTCCTTTAAGTGTGATAAAATTTACAGAAGCAAACTCGTCTTCGTTTGACCGTGGCGATGGTCTAAGTGCGAGTAGGTCAGAAATTTCTGCACAACGTTAAAGGACATAGTGACGATCGGAGGGCCATAAATCCTAAACCGTAACTCGAATTAAGACGAGTCCTATATGAAAAGTTATATACTCGAACAGAGCTATTTTAAAATCAAGGTTAAAGCAGCCCAGGTTTACTGGTCTATTACAGAAACAGCAAAACAGTAGGCTGTAAACAGAAACAGAAAGATAAGTGGGTTCCGGTGGGTTTTGGTGCTTGATGTTCATCATGGTTCTCATCCTTGATGCATATAGCTTCAAGTGTACAACTCATTGATATGTTTACATCATCTTTACCATGGTTTGACCATCATAACCCAAGTGCAAATCTAAGACATGAAGCACAACTCACTTAAGTGTTGCAAGTGTTTTGATGAACCAAAGTTTCATCAAAGTCTTAGATTTAGCACATACATGAAATGTAAAAGTAATACTAACTAAGTTTTGACAATTATGACACAAGTGTGAGTCTAAGACATGTAGATCAACTCACTTAAGAGTTGTATGAAGTTGATGAACCAAAGTTACATCAAGGTCTTAGATCTAACACTTACATGAACTTTAAAGTAAAAACAAGTTACAAACTTGAAGTAAACTTATGAAATCAAGATTTTAAGTAGTAGAACATAGTTCTTAGTTAGATCTTGAAGATCCAAGACTCAAAAGCCTAGTTCAAGCATAAGTGTACAAAGTTATAGTTAAAGAAAGCTTATTTATGTGTTCTTGAACTTTCAAGTTAACTTTTAGTTCAAGATTAATGAGATCAAGACTAACTTGTAGTACTTGACCATTTAACTAACAAACATGAAATTAAAGTGCATGATATAAAGAGATAAACTAAGTAAATAAGTAAAAGGTTCATGGTTGTTCATACTTTTAAAGATTCAACCAAGGTTTGATCTTTAAGTAAAGTAAACTTTAAGGTTTACTAACATGAATTACAAGTATGTTTTCACAACACATGAACTTACAAACTTTTGAAACAATAAATGTAGAATCATAAACTAATAAGTTTATGTTCTTGTGTTCTTGAAAATTTAAGATATTATGAAGAATGAAACTAATGAGTTTGATTCTTGTATATGTAAGTAAGTAACAAAGTAACAAAGTAACAAAGTAACAACAACAAGTAACAAAAGATGATGATGATTATGGGGTGTTTGGCCTACGGTTTTCATCAAGAAAAAGGAAGAACAAGTTGTTCAAAACACTTACAAGAAAGAGATAAAAGTGAGAGAGAATGAAATGCAAGTAGTGTGTGTTTTGAATATGAGAGAATACAAGTGAAGAGATAATACAAAAATGAACCAAAAACTCCCACCATGGCCTTCTAGGCCACGGCCTGCAGCAGCAAAAAAGAGAGGGAATGAGTTGTTTTATGGTTACTAGCATGAAGTTGTCCTTAAAGGTGGTTAATAGATGGCCATGCATGGGGATTATGGTAGAACTAGATTCTAAAAGCCTTAACCAACTAGTTACATCTTAAAATGATACTTACATATGAAAGACATGGGCTAATGAAGTCCATGAAGATGTAGGGTGGGCTTGCAAATCTAAATTCATGAGTCCATTACACTAAACAAGCCCAAATTCCATTAATTCACAAGTTAAACTAATTAAAGCCCAAGTAATTAACTAATAATCTTAGTTAATTAAAATGATTAATAAAATCAATCATGAATGTAAATAATATTTAAAAATATTATTCGTGTAAGTCTCGAGTGTCACAAAAACGTTTCGGGTAATTAAAGTTAAGTACGGGCAATCATGGCAACATGTAAATGTAATAACACACATTTGTTTAATCACACGTATTAATAATAATAATTATTAATAAATTAACGTTGGAAAATCCAGGGTCGTTACAGATATGTTTGTTTTTCAACTTTGTCCTTCTCCCAGTTCCAAGAAGCGTCTTCATCAAACTCCACGTCTCGGCTAATCACGATGTTATTAGTCTTCAAGTTGTAGACTCGGTAACCTTTTGATTGTGTACTATAGCCCAAGAATATTCCCTTCTCTGATTTTTCTTGGAGCTTGTGACGTTTCTCCTTAGGAACATGGATGTAGCAGATAGATCCAAATACTCGTAGATGTTTCGCTGACGGTTTCCTTCCACTCCATGCCTCTATTGGAGTCTTGTTTTCTACGGCTTTCGTGGGACATCTATTTAGTATATATACGGCCGTGTATACGGCTTCAGCCCAGAAACTGTTTGGAAGGCCTTTTTCATGTATCATTGTTTTGGCCATTTCCATTACAGTTCTATTTTTGCGTTCAGAGACACCGTTTTGCTCAGGGGCGTAACCAACAGTGAGTTGATGTTTAACTCCTTCGTCTTCACAAAATTTATTGAATTGTGTAGAGGTGTATTCTTTTCCTCTATCGCTCCTTAGTGTTTTTATATAATGACCACTACTTTTTTCTACGAAGTTCTTAAACTTCTTGAATATCTCACGCATGAAATAAACCCACGTCATTCTTGAATAGTCATCGATGAAGAGAATAAAGTACCTGTTTTGGTTAAGAGACGGGGTCCTCATTGGTCCACATACATCAGTGTGCACCAACTCAAGTATACCTTTCGCTCTCCAAGCTTTGTCACGAGGGAAAGGTTTTCGATGTTGCTTGCCCATCATACAGCTTTCACACGTGTCAGTGATTTCTTCTATGTTAGGCAAGTCTCTCATCATATTCTTCTGTTGGAGGATTTTTAGTGCGTGAAAGTTAAAATGGCCAAATCTTCGATGCCATAGCCATGATTCTTCAACTTGAACATTCATGGCCGTGTCTCTGATGTACTTCCAACGAAGCAGAAAGTTGCGGTTCTCCATTGGCACTTCGGCTATTAATTTATAGTTATTTTTCTTGTCACGAATAACACATGATTTATCTTCGAAGAGTAAAGAGTATCCGTGCTCCATCATTTGTCCAACACTTAGCAAGTTACTTGCTAAGCTTGGTACTAGAAGAACGTCATTAACAGATCGAGTGCAGTTGTTAGTTTGAACAGTTATTGTACCTTTGCCTTTAGTGTCAACAAGCGCTCCATTCCCAAGTTTGACGCGGGACTTGACGGAGGTGTTGATACTATGAAATAGCTTCTCATCTCCTGTCATGTGATTGCTGCACCCACTGTCGATGAACCAAGTGTCGTCCCTTTGTTCATTCGCAACATGGCAGGCATAGAATAACTGGTTTTTGTTCTCCGGTATATCTTCATTTTCTTCTGTGTAGTTAGCCCGGTGATTTTGTTTTAAACGACAATCTTTTTCTAGATGTCCAAATCTTTTGCAGTTATTGCATTGTGGCTTCCCTTTGTGGAAACAATCTTTCTCCAAGTGATTTGTCTTTTTACAAATGCCACATGGAGGGTAGATTTTTCTTCTTTGATCGAACCCGGTTCTGGGTTTTTCTCCTCCTCTCAAATTTTCTTCAAGATTTCTTTTTCCCCCATTATTAGATTTCTGAGACCTTATTTTGAGTTTAGACTGAAAAGCACTCTCGAGTGAGTTTTCACTACGCCGACTCTGTCTAGCCTCGTATGCTTCTAGAGAGCCAACTAATTCCGTTACTGACAGAGTCTCGATGTCTTTTGACTCTTCAATAGCGGTAATGACATGATCATATTTTTCTGTCATACTGATAAGTATTTTTTCTACGATCCTCTTATCAGTTATATTATCTCCATAGGCTCTCATTTGATTTACTATTTCTTTAATTCTAGAATAGTAATCTTTTACTTTCTCAGTGTCTTTCATATTTAAATTTTCAAAATCTCTTCTTAGAGTTAGGAGTTTGACGGATCTCACCTTGACATTTCCTTGAAATTCTTCCTGAAGGATCTTCCACGCCTCCTTGGCTGTCGTAGCTCCCATGATTCGTGAAAAGATAGACGGTGTCAAGGCTTGTTGAATGTAGCCTAGACCAGCAGCATTTCTGACTACATTTTTGTTGTATTTTTCCTGTTCACCTGCGGACAGAGTTTCGTCGTCTTTTGGATTTATAAACCCGACTTCGACAATATCCCACAAGCTTTGTGCTTGGAAATATGTCTTCATTCGGATACTTCAAAAATCATAGTTGTCGCCATCGAAGATGGGAACAGGAATATTGTATGCACCAACGGTAGTCATGGTGTACACGAACGAACGCCCAAACAGCTCTGATACCACTTGTTAGATTTAGTTTAATTAAAATGGATTTAATAAAGTAGTGATAGAGTTTTATTATTTGTTATAATAGAAAGGGTGTTTTTAATATTGTAAAATGAGAAGAGGACTTGTTTTGTAAAGTGTTGATCTTTTATTAATTGAAATGTGTTTATTGTTGTGTGTACATCAACTTGCCATCAACTTGCCTATTTATAGGCTCATATGTCGGTTGTGGACTTTTCATGAAGTCCTTAACTAGCTAATTCTAGTATCTACTACTTAAATATCTACATATAAATATCTTTTACCACTAGTAAATTATAGATAAATCTAGAAATACATTACTTGTATATTTTAACAATAACTGGTGAAGTTAAGCAACTAGACGCTACTCTTGCTTTTCCTTCTCCAAAGAAACCTGAGGCACCAGAGGCACCAAAGCCCATGGCAAAGAAGCATCGATATTGAAGCATTCTGATTTAAGGTTGTTTTTTGTTGGTAAATTTAATTAATAATAAAAGGTAGAGAGATAGGTAGCTGCACATCGGATGTTTATAAACCGAAATAACTAAGTTAAATATAAGGCTAGATCCAATGGACTTTAATATTTCGGCTTAAAAATTGTTTATTATAATTCATTACCTTGTATTTATGTTCGATACTGTGTATTACTTTATTATGATACTTTGCAAATTTAATACTATAATGTTGTGTTCATCTTTTGAAGAAAAATAACAAATCAATTTTGAAAGTCGAATTAGGTTTGAATTCGGTTTTAACTGAAACCGAGCCGAATTCAAATTCGGTTTTCAGTTGAATATCGGCTTTGATATTTGAATTCGATTCCAGTTCCGTTTTCAGTTTTGATTTTAACTTTTTAAAAATCGAGGAAATTGAACCAACTAAACCAAAAAACTGAACCGATGAACACCCTACTAAGTCTACAGAATGTGAATGCACAAAAACGACAATTTACAACCATTCACAACAGTACAAAGAAGGCATGTAAATAGAAGTTTCGTCGACACGTGTAGTTGTAAACCCGCAATAACGACAATTTACAACCATTACAAGTACGGCGATTCACACTTTGGGAATACTGGTTAGGTTTGATTGCGTAGACACGTGTAGATGTAAATGCATATGCAAGTTTTGATTTTTTTTTTTTTTTTTTATAAGAAAAGGAAAAAAAATTATACCTAAGTCTATAGTATGTGAATGCGTCAGAACAACAATTTACAATTAGTCAAAACGGCACTAAAGGCCAGTAAATAGAAGTTATGGAGTTATGGTAATCCACACTTTGATCGAGAATACTAGTTAGGCTTGATTTCATAGACAGTAGTAGGTATAATTTAATTTTTTTAAAAGAATTGAATCCATGTCTCCTTGAAGATTTTCAAGCACCCAACCACTAAGCACCTTTTGAGATTGTATTATAAGTGTAGTAGGTTCTAAGTATTTTTTTTAGGAAAGAATAGAAAATAACTAAACCTGAGTCGATCTACAGTATTTGAATACGCAAAAACAACAATAACCACCATTCAAAACGGAAAAAAAAGGCCTGTAAATAGAATTTATTGTAAGGTAATGTAATTTCGTAATGGGCCTGACTTAACGCTCGTTGCAGAATTATAAGGTATCAATTCGATCATATTTATTTATATTATATGCGTAGTAATTGATTTTCATGTCATGTCTTTTTTTTTTTGGATTTTATACTGTTTTTTTTTTTTTTTTTTTTTTTTTTTTTTTTTTTTTAATTTATTGAATTTTAATTGAATAAATAACACCATCCTAAACCGGCACCGAAGAACTGAAAGATCGGTTACTACCTTGATTTTGAGTTAGGTTCTTTAATATTTAATTTAATTCATATGATTGTAAGCAGAAATTAGTTTTATTCCGATCTAATGATACCGCAACTCGCATGCGCATTCTATACGTATGCGGGCGCTCGTTAGCATGCGTATGCGTGTACTTTGTATGCGGTATGCGGCATGCGGGGATGTATCGGATGCCTTTGTTCCCGGTGCAGCGGTTACTTGGTCATCAAGTCGGTATCTTTTCCATAATTTTCTCCGTGATTCGGGGGAGTTTGTTATGGAAAGGATTATGACTATCGTAGATGATTCTAGAATTAGGGTTTGCCTATATATACACAAACCCTAATTATCATTCGACACACGATCACATTACGTAATCATCGTTTACTACACGCTTTACGTTATTAGCATCATCTCTCGTCTTCTCAAGGTTAACAGGTTAGTTCTTTATTAAACTAGCACCTACAACCTTATTTGAGGCCTTTTGATCAGCGACCGCTATCGGAGGTGGACTTAATCAATTGGCCACCCCGCCGATATCATCATATCGGCCAGGGTTATTCACGGTAGCCGGACCGGAGAGCCTTGTTCTAAGATCCCTAACCCCCTTACGTATTGAACAAGCATATTAGCCCTATGGTAAAAATATGCATGATCAAGTGGTGCTTTCATTGAGAATCGAACTAGTTCAAGACGTGTTTTTTCTTTTAAAGTTTTGAATTATATGGCTTATTATTCACAAATTTTCTGAATTTTTTCTTTAACAGTATCATGACTTCCGGGGACTCATCGGAGCGTACTCAAACAGATAATCAAAACACGCCATCTGGTAATCAGCAGACGCAAGCTATGACTGCGGGGGCGGGATATGCGCCATATCCTCCACCTGTATCCGGCGAGCCTTTTCAGAGGTAAAAGCCGATATATCCAGATGGGATTACACCGCCAAGGGCAAACTCGCCAGTCACAACCACGCGGTTGGATTTTTCCTCGATGGATCCAAGGGTCATCTTGGTAGGCACTAGCGGTGAAATAGTAGGCCCGCACGTGGTATGCTGCGGCCAGACACCTATTTATAGTACCACGGTTTCAATCCCTCTGCAGACGCAGAGTATTCAGCAGAAATCATCGTTTACACCGTTGCAACCTTGGTAACCACCGCGTCCAATTTTGCAGTTTTTGAGTCCTGCGGATGTGCAGGCATTACTTAATAGTTGGGGGTTCGGTGTCATTCCAGAAGCCAATTCTCATTGGACGCCGATAACCGCAGAACAGCAAAGCACTGCGCATATAGTTGGACTTATAACGGCATATCCTCGGGTCTCGCAGGCATCTGCGCCGCAGGTTTCGGCACCTTTTCAGCTACCCGTATACTCTGCGCCGGCAAGCCTGCCTTCTTTTCCAATGCATCAGCCTTGGTTATATCCTCAAACGCCGGGGCAACCGTGGCAAAATATTCAGGGGCAGGCGAATCTCGCAAGCCAATTTATGTAGGCGGCACCTCCCGACATGGTCCACCTATTTTCGCAACCTGATTTTGTTCAGGATATGATGAAGCGTTTCTTCGCAGGGCTCAAAGGTGACCCTGTTAAACCACCTTTTGAGCTACCAACTACCTTTGATAAGTTTCCTCCGCATATAACTGCATATCCCTTTCCGTCAGCGCCAAAGATACCCCACACACTGGGTACTTATAATGGTTTGACTGATCCGGATGACTTCCTGCAGCGTTTCGAAGGCGCAATGCGCACCCAAGGTTGGGTGGATCCGGTTGCATGTCAGATATTTCCCATGACGCTGCAGGGCATTGCTCGCGAATGGTTTAATAATGTGACACCGCTATATATATATATATATATATATATATATATATATATATATATATATATATATATATATATATATATACGTGGCGGAAGCATTTATTTATTAATTACAAAATAAACATTAACTATTGCTAAGACAACCAGTGTCACATGTCATTACAAAATACATGTTTATACGGAGAAGATGTAGTTACAATCTTTTTTCAAAAGAACACGGTTTAAACTATAAAAGATCACATCAGAGTTAATCCTGTCAAACATAACATCACCATGCCCGTCTTCTCTCAAAAAGCACTATCTACAAAAGCTATCAACCTGCAGGGAGGAGATGGAGGGGAATTAGCACGAAGCTAAGTGAGTACGACTAACTACAGGCCATAGCATACATAAGTGTTATACTAATCATGTCACAATAGTCTAACACACAAACATCACCCAAGTGCCGTCTACAGAGACTCTGGCGGCTCGGACAAACAATTAACCACCAGCTGATTGGACTGGGGCTTACCAGAAGTTCCTCCACCACCGTATGTATATACATACTCCACATGCGACGGACGCGTCATTCACATATATATACACCACTGTTGTCTAGGCTACCACAGAGGAACCTAACCCGCAGGTTGATCTCTCCTACCGAGGCTACCACACAATAGGGACACACTGGGCTCCAGCAGACAAGCATCAACTAACATGCAGTCATCAAAAGTACTAACTAACCACAACAATAAGTATATCTAACAAGCATGACAATCATAATATAACATGCTTCTATATACTATATTCTCCAGTTAGTCCCACTCACCAAATACCAGCAAACGAGAAGGTATTCAGCTATCTAATCATTGAACCTTCTCTTTCTCCTTTTCTCCTGAGAAAAACATATACACAAGTTAGTTTCTTTTCGTTAACATCAAATAACACAATATATAAATTTTTGTCAGAAAAAGTATTCGCTAAAATTTTTTGCTTAACATTACATCAATATCATCAAAATACAAACGGGCAGCATAACGGCTAAAACACAACACTTAGGTAAAATATTCTGCCCTGGACACTCAGTCGGTCGACTGACTCTTACAGTCGGTCGATTGTCGACACAACCGGTCGACTGACCTTCCCAGTCGGTCGATTCATTTGGTATTACATCAATCGGCCGAAGGTAAATCTCAGTCGGTCGGTTCACTCAACAGTCGGTCGGTTGTCTTCGTCAATCGGCCGGTTCAACCATCAGTCGGTCGACTGTCGACCGACAGTCGGCCGAGTGTGTTCATCTTCATCAGAAACTGAACAAAGGCTACGGACTTCATGATGAAATCCTCAAATCTCGATCTAGAGCTCGTTTTAAACACCAAAATCGACCACAACTTGTTCACTACTTGTTATAGACTCAAAACCTACAACAATTTGACCATAACAACACTTAAATCACTTGTTTTGACACAAATTTACACTTTTATGAAAACTAACACAAAACCTTAAATTTCTCAAAGATTAGAGCATGGAAGCTTGTGATTCTTACCTTAAAAGAATCAGTTAATCATAAGGAACACAAAGATATGAACAATTTGAGCTCTAGATAAAGATCAAGGATTAGGGTTTGACTGTAGGTGGAAGGGAAGGTACGGTGTGTGTGTGTGTGTGAGATGGTTCTGGAAAAATGCAAGAGAGAGACAGAACTAGTCACTTAATTGGGTTTAATTCCCACACTGTGCGATACATGGGTATTTATCAATTATCTGATATCTTTCGTAAGTCATTTGGCAACCCAAACGGAGTCCAAATTAAATAAACAAACATGTTCTGTGACCCTTGTCACAAACTGGTCCTAACCACATCATTATTTAATAATAAATATTAAATAAAAGATAAAAGCATATAATAATGCAATACAAACTTAAGGGCAATCTAGTAATCTTACATCTAGGCCCGATTGAGGATGTTACAAATAAACTCCCATCAGGTAGCATATCCGGGTTCATGGATCTGTGGATGAAGTTCTTGCTGCAATATCAGAATCAGAGGCCACGCAAACGCACTCATATCGAATGTCATGATATTGTGCAGAAATCCAAGGAATCTTTGGGTGAATTTCTCACAAGATATACTAATGAGTGTCTGCGTATACCGGATCTCAAGCCAGAGCAACAGATTTCCGGACTCATACATGGTATAAACTCATAGCGGCACCCAAAGCGTTTGCGCCATACGGTGCCAACAACTTATGCTGAAGCACTTAAAGAGTGCCATGATTATATACGGAGTGGCGAAGATAACGATATTCCCACCACCAGCTCGAGCAATGAAAGGAAAGACGATGATGATCGATCGCGTGATCAAAACCGCGGAAGTAACTCTCGCGAAAGGTATCCTAGCGGTGGTCCTATCAGAAGTGATAGAGGAAAATCAAGGGACAATTATCGAAACAATAACCAGCGCGGCATCAATAATCAGAACTATGCGCTGCTGAAAAGTTTGTCTAAAACACCGAAGGAAATTTTGGCAACAGAACCAGTGTGCGCGACCTTTGCGGTTCAAACTCCGCTTATAGAATTTGGTAAGCGGTATAAAACAAAGTATTGTGAATTCCATGATGATTATGGTCATGCCACTAATCGATGTAAAAACTTGATGGAATGAGTGCTCGAGGCACTGTGCGCAGGTAAATTGGATCACCTAAAACCACCTAAGAAGGACAAGGGAAAAGCCTCAGAGGAAGGGCCGAAGGCTAAAACTTTCGCATGGCAAAAAGTTGATAAAACAAAAAACGCCAACTTAACCATTAATATGGTCGACGCAGAGAAAGTTAGCCAGCGGAGAAAGTACAATGATCACCAGGACTGGGAACTTCTCCCAATCACATTTCCTCCTGTAATGTCAATTGACACAGTTAACGAGCCCATTATCATTAAGTGTCGCATCCCTACTTGCGGTGTACAAATTAAACGCATGCATGTTGACACCGGGAGTGGCGTTGACATTATGTACGAGCATTGCTATCGTTTCCTCCCTGCAAAAGTTAAAACGCAGTTACGCCAGTCTGATATTACGTTATCTGGGTTCTCCGGAGAAAGCTCATGGCCGCTAGGCCGGATAGAGCTAATAGTAGAGCTCGCATATGATAAGAATCCGCAGTTAATCAGACAGGAGTTAGTTGACTTTTATGTGGTTCATTCAACTTCACGGTACAATGCGCTGCTTGGGAGAAATTTCATACGACGTTTTAACATTATACCATCGGTAGTGCATGGCTTGATTAAGTTTCCTACGAAGGGAGGGGTTGCCACAATTGCGTCACATCAAACAACCGAGTTGTGTGGTTCAGTTGTGCCCGTAGACATTCCCAGCATGGGAGAACAACTTGCAAGCAGTGCGGTCATAGCTAATCGATTGCATTCGGACAAGCGTATCAAAATCGGCGCAGGCTTGTCAGCTGAAACCAAGGCTAAGTTACATGGAATATTATCCGCAAATGCAGATGTTTTCGCATGGCAAGAATCAGACATGACTGGGGTTTCGTGTGATATTGCGGAACATAAGTTGAATGTTAATCCATCACTCACACCCGTTAGACAAAAGAAGTGACATATGGCTCTTGAGCGCAGTGATTGGTTATGCGCAGAAGTAGATAACCTTGTTAAAGCAAACATTCTGCGGGAAGTGCGGTATCAGACATGGGTTACTAATCCTGTGTTGGTGAAAAAGGCCGACGGTAATTGGCGGATGTGTGTTGATTTTAAAGACATTAATAAAGCGTGTCCCAAGGATAACTACCCTCTCCCGTGTCAAGACCCGTTCTAATCCATCCGGACGAAGTCCATATCGATTATAAATGATTCACAACAGTTGATTACATCGCGAGGTACTTGACCTCTATATGATACATTTTACAAACATTGCATTCGTTTTTGAAAAGACAATCTTTCATTACATCGAAAGTTGACGGCGTGCATGCCATTTTATAATATATCAACTATAATTGACTTAATAATAATCTTGATGAACTCAACGACACGAATGCAACGTCTTTTGAAATATGTCATGAATGACTCCAAGTAATATCTTTAAAATGAGTAATTGCACAACGGAAGACTTCTTTCATACCTGAGAATAAACATGCTTTAAATTGTCAACCAAAAGGTTGGTGAGTTCATTAGTTTAATATAAATAATCATTTCATAATTTTAATAGACCACAAGATGTAAGAATCCGAAACTAATCATCCGGACGATGTCCATATTGATTACAAACGAGTTACAACAGTTGATAACATCGCGAGGTACTTGACCTCTATATGATACATTTTACAAACGTTGCATTTAAAAGGCAATCTATCATTACATCAAAAATTGATATGTTCGTCTAATATTTCACAATATCCAAATGACCTAATCTGTCGTTTACTTAATAATAGTCTTTAATGATCTTCAATGACTCGAATGCAACGTTCTTGTATCATGGCTTAAATGGTCCCAACTAGTATTCTTAATATGAGCTAATGCACAGCGGAAGACTTAATTCGTACCTGAGAATAACATGCTTTAAAATGTCAACATAAAGTTGGTGAGATATATAGGTTTGATGCTAGCAGCGTTATAACAATCCATGGACCACAAGATTTAAAGTTTATACATAATACACTCCTCGTGTATGAAAAGACGTTGAGCACTTGGTAACCATACTTAACTAAAAGCCACAGCAGCATACTCTTAAATAAACCCTACACCGTACCAAAGTGTAGTAACGAAACGAAGTACTGTGCAACCGTTAAATGCTGGTCGTCCAGCCCGGTTGGGGATGTCAGCCCGATAGATCTATCAACAGGATTCGCGTTTACGCTCCTCACGTAATTAGCAGTTACCAAGTATAAAGAGATATGCCATGGTACAACTCAACGTAGAATTTATTTTTGATCACTTGTGTCCATAACGTAAATCATTTATAAAAATAGCGCATGTATTCTCAGCCCAAAAATATTTAGAGTTTAAAAGGGACTATATACTCACCTAATGTATTTTGTAGTAAAAATACATATAACACCATTTGTAACTTATAAGGTTGGCCTTCGATTCACGAACCTAATTAATTATATATATTTATATATTGGTTAACATCTATTTAACAAATAAAGTCAATTTACAGTGTACCTCAATCCTAATGCTCGAGACTAAAATGTAAAAGTTAATAAAAATCGGTTTAACTTAAAATGATTTTCAAAAATTTTATGCATGATTAAATATAGTTAAATATCGTCAAAATTCATTTAGTAAATAATATAACTTATTTATTGTTAAATAAACTTTATAAAAAAAAAATACCAAAATGATAAATTACTAAATAATAATTTCATTAAAATAATACTTCTAATAAATATATTAATAATAATAATTTAACAGTTTTATTGATCAAATATAATAATTTGATAATTTTTAATAAAAATATTATTTGTTTTAATAATGATAATCATAATCATAATAATAATAATATTAATATTTTCATTAAAAAAAATAATACTTTTGTTAAAAATTATAACTTTTATGTTAATAATAATAAGAATTATAAGTTGACAATAATAATGATCAAATGGTAATTTAATAGTTTTTGGATTAAAATATTAAATGTTTTTAGATAATAATAATCATAATAATATTTTGATAATAATAAATAATAATAATAATCAAATAATAATAACGATTTTAACGACGACGTAAAAATAAAAATATTCATTTTTAAAAATTTGTACAGAAGTTCAATTGGCTATAACTTTAAATCCGTCCGTCGAATCCATTTGACATCTAAATGAAAAGTTTATAGTTTTTCGCCACCTTTCCAAAAACATATAATTCATATATCTTATCTTAACCGCAGGAGTAGCTAATTCAGATTCTATTGATGTCAAAGCTAAGGGATACGAAATAGTTTATATTTTACTAGGAAAAACTATTAAATACGATAAAATTTTACACAAGATATTTATTTATTTATAGAATGGATATACTTAAACCTTGCTACAACACTTATAGGCAGTGTACCTAATCGTACAGTAGTGTAGTTTTTAGTAAGTCCGGTTCGTTCCACAGGGAATCTTTTTTAAACAAAGCTCAACGCTATATTAGTTTACTTTTATAAAAATACAAACATATATATAAGTAATATTATTATTATAAAGGGGGGTTTTTACCGTTTAATGACCGGTTTGTCGATTTTAAAACTTTAGTCGCAGTTAAAACCTAATGTAAAATATTAAATAAATAAAAGACTTAATTTAAAGCGTAAAATAAATAACGATAATGAAATTGCAATAAAAGTGCGATAAAATAAAATTGCGATAATTAAAAAGTACGATAATTAAAAGTGCGATTAAATAACAATAAATAAAAGTGCGATAATTAGAAGTGCAATTAAATATAAAATAAAGGAAATTAAATATGAAATAAAAGAATTATGCTTATTTAAACTTCCGTAATCATGATGTTTGACGTGTTGATTTTAGTTTTATGCCCATGGGTTAATTGTCCTTTGTCCTGGATTATTTAATATGTCCGTCTGGTTTTTGTCCATAACAGTCCATCAGTCATAAATATAAAGTGCGAGTGTCCTCATCAAATTATTCTTATACCCGAAGTTAAATATTCCAACTAATTGGGGATTCGAATTGTAACAAGGTTTTAATACTTTGTTTAATGAATACACCAGGTTATCGACTGCGTGTAAACCAAGGTTTTACTACTTTGTTAACAATTACACCAATTACCCTTGAATGTAATTCACCTCTGTTTCAACAAGTTTATTAACTATTAATCCATTTCCGTGTCCGGTTAAATGAACGATTATTCGTACATATAAATACCCCGCCCATCGTGTCCGATCGAGTGTATATGGTAATTTATAGGGACGCCCAATTGTAAATCTTTATATTAACATTAACAAACTATCATTTAGTTAAACAAATATAAAGCCCATTAATAGCTCATAGTCTAATTTCCACAAGTGTAGTTCTTTTGTCCAAACCCCAATTATGGTACAAAGCCCAATTACCCAATTTTAGTAATTAGCCCAACATCATGATTACTTCGTTTTAAATAAGCATAATAATAACTTAGCTACGAGACATTAATATAAAAAGGTTGAACATAACTTACAATGATTAAAAATAGCGTAGCGTTACACGGACAGAATTTCGACTTACACCCTTACAACATTCGCTAACATACCCTTATTATTAGAATTATAATTAAAATTAAAATTAAAATATAAATTATATATATATATATATATCGTATGAATGAGGAGAAAAAAGATGATGAAAATGATCAGATTTCGGTTTGCTTTATAGGGAGTTTCAAAACTGGGGGCTCCGCGACTCGCGGCCTTTTTAGCCTTCAAACTCCGCGAGTCGCGGAGAATGAAATTACAGCTCAGCCCCTTGGAGTCTTTCTCTGCCGACGGTTTTTATTTATAAATATAATATATATATAATTAATATAATTAATTATATATTATATTATATTTATATACATAGTTAACTTGTAATTTTTAGTCCGTTGCGTCTAGCGTTAAGAATTGACTCTGGTCCCGGTTCCGGATTTTCGAACGTCCTTGCGTACAATTTAATATCTTGTACTTTGCGTTTTGAATCTTGTACTCTTGTAATTTCGAGACGTTTCTTATCAATAATTGGAACCTTTTTGATTGTCTTTTGTACTTTTGAGCTTTTTGGTCGTTTGCGTCTTCAATTCGTCGAATCTGTCTTTTGTCTTCACCTTTTATTATTTAAACGAATATCACTTGTAAATAGAACAATTGCAACTAAAAGCTTGTCTTTCTTGAGGAATAATGCTATGAAATATATGTTCGTTTTTAGCATTATCAAATATTCCCACACTTGAGCTTTGCTTGTCCTCAAGCAATATCATCTTGAAATACAAGAATCACTTCTTTATTCTTCACACTTTGTACATCAGTGATTTCTATACTGTGGTATAAACAATGGTAGTAACGATATGGTTTACAGTCCCACATGACTATAAAAATTTAGATCCATTAAGGAAATTGGATCTTTATGAAAACATTTGATCTTTTGAAAATTAAATCTAGTTTTTACCCTAGATAAGTTTTCCGGGATAACCCTTTACCGGTGTTTGCAAAATATTTTTGTGGGTTTGGTGGGTTTCAGATTTGAAAATTTTAGCTCAACACTTGTGGTTTTGTGTTACCCACTTGCTAACCTTGTATTAGGAAAGCAACACGTCCAGTTTACTTGTCCCGTATATTTCCTTTCGGCAAACTACCGTCCGGTTGTAAATTAAAGCGATGAACAAGAAACTGTTAAGGCAATGTCCCGTGACTTGCTTTTGATTATGGTCTATAAACGTGTCGGATGCTATTACTATCCTTTGTAGGAGCAATAGTAAAGATCATCCTATGATTTTTCGGTCTGGCACAAGGTCCTGTCTCCGACCATGCTATGCAACCACCGTTCTTACGGTTGACACCCGATTTAGTTCAGGTGACCTAATGAATTCCAGGTGAATTCCTAGGTTTTTACGTTCAATGGTAATGAACGCATTGAAAATAGGGTTTTCAGAAAACAAATCGGTTTGTAATTTTGATCAAAATATTTTCTCGTTCAAGCTCGAGTTTAGATATCATTGAATTCCATGAGTTTGTAATTCTCAATCTTTAAAGTCAATCTCAAGGATTGAGTAATATCAGTCTTAAAAGCTGATTTTTAATCTTTAAAAGGAGATTATCCTTTCTGGGGATCTGATTCATTAGTCTTATCCAGCTAATTTGCATGGTGCCCTCCCATTGTACGAAATAAATCCTTCTCATGGTTAGGATAAATCTGACCACTTGGCGACCCTGTTTAATGCTGAGGTCCGTGGATTTCCAACCGATTTTAGTGATGACTTTTCTAGATTTTTCGTCAACCTACAGCTGGTCTGGACGACAACTTCATGACCTAAATCAAGAAGCGCGTTTCTTTTTCGGAAGACTTTACTTCCTTTTAATGATGGAATTGATTCATCGTGTAGATCCATCTCTTCTTTTCTTTCATTGGGTAAAAACAGTTTAGTTTAGTCCAAAGCAAAAGTATTTTCAGTTATTTGTTACAGATATATGTGACATATGTTTAAGATAACTTGGTAAATTTTCCCACACTTGGCTTTTATTTTCCTTTTTATCGTCCTCTATTCCATTTTAAATGAATTTTAACATTTTGGTTTGTTTCTCAATTTATGTCCTTTTTGAGGTAACAATAATTTCGGTGATAAAACCTAGTTTTATCGTTCATAAATATGTATAAACATGATTTTTAGTTCATTTAATTGAAAATTTTGAAAAATTTTACTAGAATTGGGTAGTCAGTATATAAGACCAGGGCTGTTCTTTATTATCAGAGAGCACTAGATTCTAATACAACTACTGCTTTACTAGTAATTTTAATGGTAACCAAGTGTATAAAGTAAAAATTTTAAAATCCGAAAGAATTTAACCCCTTCCCACACTTAAGATCTTGCAATGCCCTCATTTGCAAGAAATCAGTAACAATTTAAATTATTGAGGGTGATTTGTGTGAAAATGATTAAATTTTTACCAAAGTTTCCAAATATATTGGCGTTTGTTTGCTGAATGATAAATGGTACACATCATTTGTTCATTCCGTCTTGTTGTTATTTCACATATATTTTGCATCTTGTCGTCAAAATTAGTTGCTTTTGCTGAACTTAATGCCAGTCTTTGAAAATGCGTTGTTTTACCCTATTGTGTACATAAGATAAACTGCAAACATATATACATATTTTTGAAGTTTGGTATATTACCCCACATTCAAAAATTATTAAAATCTAAGAATAAAAGTTAGATAATTATAAAAATGATTACAATATTAACAAAAGTATTAAACGTATCAATAATTACAAATTACAAAAAAAAAAATAAGTATACTAGGGATGATACTGGTACCAATAGGGGTTCCAGGCATAACCATAGGTGCTATAGAATGCTTCGGCAGGGTCATACGTAGGATACGGTGGCTGCATCTCTATAGACCAGGGAGGGAAGATGGGTTTCGGTGTAGGAATATAGTTTCTACCTATATGTTGGCAATGAGCTATGATTTGGTTCTGATGAACTTGCCAATCTTCAAATGCTCTCTGTCTAGCATTTTCGTATTCCTGAGAAGCTATAAACCTTTGCATTTCTTGCATCTCATTCCCCCCTCCTACATTACCTTGCTGTTGGTTTCTCTCCACCTGTGGATGTCTACCATGGTATCGTACTGCGGCGTTATTTCGCCTCTTCAAAACTTTCGCACCATGGTATACATTTAAACCTATAGTATCGCGGGGTTCTGGTTCTTCTACTAATAATCCCCCCCAACTTATATCCACACCGAGATATTCACCAATCAAAGTAATAAAAATACCACCTCCTATTATGCTATGTGGTCGCATCCCCCGAACCATAGCTGATAAATAATAACCCACACAATACGGTATACTTACAGCGCTTTGTGGGTCTCGAATACACATATGGTAAAACAAATCCTGTTCATTTACTTTTTCCTTGTTCTTACCCCTTTGTGTAATCGAATTAGCTAAAAACCTATGTATCACTCTTAATTCGGCTCTATCTATATCCAAATAAGAGTAATTTCCCCCTTTGAAACGGTGATGGCTTGTCATTTGACTCCACACACCGTGTGTATCAAAATTTTCATCTATCTTTCTACCGTTTAGTATCAATCCTCTACAATCGCCAGACGCTAACTCCTCAGGCGTATATATACGTAAAGCCTGAGCCATGACCAGTAAAGACATGTGGCGCATCGAACCGCCTAACAAAAATCTAATAAAAGAACGATCGGTTAAACTAGCTACCCGATCATTCAACTCTATACTACATAACAATTCTTCACACCATACTTTATATACAGGTCTACGTATGGTGAATAAACGTACCCAGTCATTAAAAGAAGAATTACCATACCTCTGTACAAGTAATTCCCTAATTGGCCCGGCCAATTCTACAGCTTCTAAGGGCCCCCATTCTATGACCCTCGGTACCTCAACAACCTTAGAATGAAGAGTATGCAAACCCCTTTGATATTTTGGATAATCTATCCAAAGTCTGTCAAATCTCAGGTTCGGGTGCAACTCTTCCAAGTGCATATCGGAAAAGGTCATGACTGGATGAGGTATATCCTGCTTGTAGTAGTTATCCACCTCCTGTTGTTCCAAATTCTCAGCAGGAGCATTGCGGGCTTGGGATGAAGATTCACCCCTTTCATTCTGCAAAACACATCAAACACAATTTTTGTGCATCCAAATATGCATTAGTGTCAGCAAAATCATCAATCAAAATAATTACAATGACATTATCAATTTATATCAAACTTAAGCTCATTTTCACATTTTTATCAAATCTACACTTTTTCAAATAAGCATATACGAAAATGTTCGCCAAGTTTATAAGCATTCAACTCAAATAACATGTCAAAATAATCATTACTAGCAATTAAACAAGTTTCAAATGGCATTATCTTTCAAAAATCAAGTTAATGAATTTTAGACTTGAAAAAGTCCACTTTAATTCTCAAAATCATGTTTAGGCTCAAAGTTTGGATCATTTAACTACCTAGACATGTTACACTACTCAATTTAGCAACAATTCATGACAAAAATCGGCCATAACCTGTTTATATCAAAAAGCCCCAAATTTGCTCAAGAACACAAACCCTAGATTATTCAAAATTTGAAGTTTAAGGCTTCTAATCATGTTAAACAGCATCAATCTAGGTTATACAAGCATAATACATAGACAATTTAAGCATAATTACACTAAAAAGCATCAAAATCAAATTGGGGAAAAAATTGCTCAAGAACACCAAATTTCGAATTAAATGGTGTTTAGGTGTAGAAATTTACCGTTTTTCTTGAGTAATTCTTAGATAGCATCCTTCTCAACATGATTTTAGCAAAAAATTTGGTGATTAACGGTTAAAAATTGTGATTTTGGGGGTGTTTTTGGTGTATTTTCGCGCAGTATTTCGCTGTGTTTTTGAGTTTTGGGTTGTGTGGACTGAAACTGATCGTTCAGCTCTTTTTATTTTTTTTTTCTGATTTTCGGTCCCTCCGCGAGTCGCGGGGATTAACCCTCCAAACTCCGCGAGTCGCGGAGTTTGGTAATAATTTTTTTTTTTTTTATAAACTTTAACTTATTAAAACAATTAAGTAATTAATTTTAAAATTTTGTTTCCCTTGTTATTTAGGACGAGGTCGTTTTGGATCGATGTCCTAGTCCGTCCCTCGACAAAATTTTAAAATTTGTCTTTTTGTAGCGATTGTTTTAAAAGCTAAGATTTTTGGGTTTTTTCAATGTTTTTGGCATACTTTAATTCAATAAGATTAAAAATAATGATAATAAAAGTTCTCGTCCCTCCCTCGGGTAAAGCAATTTCGGTTTAAAGACCTAGTCTTCAACTTACGACGAATTTTAAAAATCATATTTTTAACTTAATGAGATAAAGTAAATTTTTGTTTTTAAATTCACACAACTTAAATATGAAATTCAAAATTAATATTAAAAATTCACACCAAACTTAAAATTTGAAATGCATAAAATTAAAAATTCATATTTTAAAAATTAAAAATTCACACCAAACTTAATTTAAAAATTTATAAATTCATACCAAACTTATATTAATTTTTCAAATATTTACAATTTTAAATATATATATATTTTTTTTTTACAAAGTTTACAATATTAATTTAAGATTTAAATATTAATTTTAAAAAACATGGTAAAAATAAAATTAAAAATCTTTTTGTCTTTTTATCCCACTTTAATCAATCAAATATTATCAAAAATATGCGCCCCTCTTTTCAGTAAAGTAATTTCGGTTCCAAGACCTAATTTAACTCATGACGAATTTTTGAAATATTTTGGGTTGATTGATTAAAGATATTTATACCTTAAGAATAAACGTTAAATTTCGCAGTGATGTAATAAATTTTTGAATGATATCAATAATTTCGGTCGCCAAACCTAATTTTATTCAATACCAATTTAATACTTTTTAGCGAACAAATTAGCGTTTATTATCAAAAGGTTAAAAATAAAAATAAAAATAAAAACTGTACAGACATACCTGTGAAATAGATTTCTTAGTTATATGATCTATCCCATTCATAAGATAGTCGGTTTAATTGGTTTTCCATGGCTACATAGGCGTAACCTCGCGCATTCAGTGTCTTTTCTTCTAAACATATGAACGGTCCGTCTCTGCATAAAGTAACAAATTCGGTATTTGAATAGGTTTGATTATTTGAACATTTACCTCCATGTGACCATTTTCCGCATTTGTGACATCGTTCTAGGTGTCGTGCTCTTCTTTTCGCTGCGGATTTTGATTTTCCTTTACCAAATTGTAACTTATTATCTTCGCATCTGGATTCTTTTCTAACTCCGTCCATTCTTTCTCTGATTACTGATACTAATTCACTCGGTAGTATGTCATTATTTCTTTTAGTGATCAAAGCATGTAGCATTAGACCATGGTTTAGTTCACAGGCAGTCTTCATTTTGTAAAAACCTAAAAAAATAAAAATTCAGAATGGGGGGAGAAGACTAGTTCTTTAGGGTCTGCTAGGGAAAGACCATTCGGGTTCCATTTTCGAGAACTACACGAAAACAGAAAATCTAACTCTAACAGAAATACATATTATCCTTTAAAGACTTGATTCTCCCCACACTTAGTTAGCTGTGGTGTCGAAATTATGATTAACTTCGTTGTCGACTTCCATCGGACCATGTATGTAATGTTTAACTCTGTGACCATTAACTTTAAATTCCATCCCATTTGAATTTATTAATTCTATCGTTCCGTATGGGAAAACTCTTTTGACTATGAATGGTCCAGACCATCTTGATTTCAATTTTCCAGGAAATAGCTTGAATCGTGAATTGAAAAGAAGAACTCTGTCTCCTTCTTTAAATTCTTTTGAACTTCTGATTCTTTTATCATGCCATTTCTTCGTTCTTTCTTTATAGATTAACGAATTTTCGTATGCTTCATGTCTTAATTCTTCTAATTCGTTTAGTTGACTTAATCGTAGACGTCCAGCTTCATGTAAATCAAGATTACATGTTTTCAAAGCCCAAAATGCTTTGTGTTCAATTTCTACTGGAAGATGACATGCTTTTCCATAAACAAGTCTAAAAGGTGTGGTTCCAATTGGAGTTTTGTAGGCTGTTCTAAAAGCCCAGAGTGCATCCTCCAATTTAATGGACCATTCCTTCGGATTTGATCCTACGGTTTTCTCTAGAATACGTTTTAAAGCTCGGTTGGTATTTTCAACTTGTCCACTTGTTTGTGGATGATATGCGGTGGAGATTTTATGAGTTACTCCATATCTTTTAAGAACTTTCTCAAGTTGATTATTACAGAAATGAGTACCCCGATCACTTATTAAAGCTTTCGGTGTTCCAAACCTTGCAAAAAGACGTTTTAAAAAGTTGACTACAACTCGTGCATCGTTAGTTGGGAGAGCTTGTGCTTCCGCCCATTTAGATACATAATCAATGGCTACGAGTATATATAGATTATTATGAGATTTTGGAAATGGACCCATAAAGTCAATACCCCAAATGTCAAATACTTCACATACTTGGATGACATTTTGTGGCATTTCATCACGTTGACTTATTTTTCCGGCCCTTTGACATGCATCACAGGATTTGCAAAGAAGGTGTGCGTCTTTGTAAATTGTAGGCCAATAGAATCCAGCTTCATAAACTTTTCTTGCTGTTAGTTGAGGCCCATAATGCCCTCCTGTTGGTCCTGTGTGACAATGGTTTAAAATTTTACTAGCTTCATCTCCAAATACACATCGGCGTATTATTCCATCGGGACAACTTTTAAACAGATGTGGATCTTCCCAGAAATAGTGTTTTATATCACTGAAGAATTTCTTTCGTCTTTGGTACGATAATCCTTTTTCAAGGAATCCACAAACTAAGTAGTTTGCATAGTCTGCAAACCATGGGATTTCTTTATAATCTATCTTCAATAGATATTCATCAGGAAAGTTGTCTTGTATGGCTGATTCATTTAGAACTTCTAATTCGGGATTTTCAAGACGAGAAAGATGATCAGCGGCGAGATTTTCTGCTCCTCTTTTATCTCGGATTTCAATATCAAACTCTTGTAAGAGTAAGATCCAACGAATTAATCTTGGTTTAGCATCTTGTTTTGAAAATAGGTATCTAAGAGCAGAATGGTCGGTATAGACCACCGTTTTTGCTAGAACGAGATATGATCGAAATTTGTCAAAAGCAAAGACAATAGCAAGGAGTTCTTTTTCAGTAGTTGTATAGTTCGTTTGTGCTCCTTGTAACGTCTTACTAGCATAATATATAGGTTGAAATTGTTTTTCAATCCTTTGTCCTAAAACGGCTCCCATTGCAAAATCACTTGCATCGCACATTAGTTCAAATGGTAGATTCCAATTAGGTGTTATCATGATCGGTGCATTAGTGAGTTTCTCTTTAAGAATATTAAAAGATTTGATACACTCATCTGAAAAAATGAATGGAGCATCCTTTTCTAGGAGTTTATTCATAGGAGTGGCAATTTTAGAAAAATCTTTTATGAAACGTCGGTAAAGACCGGCATGCCCTAGAAAACTCCTAACTCCTCTAACATTGGTGGGATGTGGAAGTTTAGCAATTACATCTACTTTAGCTCTATCCACTTCAATTCCTTCTTTTGAAATTTTATGTCCAAGAACGATGCCTTCTTTAACCATGAAATGGCATTTCTCCCAATTAAGTACTAGATTTGATTTTTTGCATCTAATTAGCATTCGTTCCAGATTAACTAGACATGATTTAAATGTATCACCGAAGACTGAAAAGTCATCCATGAATACTTCCATGCATTCTTCTATCATGTCGTGAAAAATCGCCATCATACACCTTTGAAAGGTTGCAGGGGCGTTGCAAAGTCCAAATGGCATGCGTTTGTAAGCAAAAGTACCATAAGGGCACGTAAATGTGGTTTTCTCGTGATCTTCGGGTGCTATTGGAATTTGAAAATATCCGGAAAATCCATCTAGAAAACAATAGTAACTATTTCCGGCTAATCTTTCCAACATTTGATCTATGAAAGGTAAGGGAAAGTGATCTTTTCTGGTGGCGTCATTTAATTTTCTATAATCAATACATACACGCCATCCTGTTACAGTCCTAGTAGGAATAAGCTCATTTTTCTCATTTGTGATGACAGTCATGCCACCCTTCTTAGGCACGCATTGAACTGGGCTTACCCATGGACTATCAGAGATTGGATAAATTAAACCTGCATCTAGCAGTTTAATAATCTCTTTCTTAACTACATCTTGCATATTAGGATTTAGTCTTCGTTGGCGTTGCACATACGTTTTATGACCTTCTTCCATAAGGATTTTATGTGTGCAATACGAAGGACTTATTCCTTTAATATCATGAATCTTTCATGCAATGGCTGGTTTATGAGCTTTCAACACAGAAATGAGTTGTGATTTCTCATTTTCAGTAAGAGAAGACGATATTATTACAGGTAATTCAGATTCACCATGTAAATAAGCGTATTCCAAATGGTTTGGAAGTGGCTTTAACTCTAATTTCGGAGGTTCTTCTATCGATGATTTATATCGATATCTGTCTTCTTCTTTTAGCATTTGAATTTCTTCTGTTGTTGGTTCATATCCATTAGCTATAAGTGTAGCTAACATTTCAGCTTCATCAATTGGTTCATTACCTTCTCCTAAAGAACATTCTCCTGTTCCTTGTAATTCTGGAAATTCTTTTAATAATTCTGCATGTGCATCTATAGTTTGAATATAATAACATGTATCATCTGCAGATTGTGGTTGTTGCATTGCTCTATCAACTGAAAAGGTAACACTCTCATCCTCTATACTTAGGGTCAGTTTCTTACCGAACACGTCTATCATTGCTTTAGCCGTGTTTAAGAATGGTCTTCCTAATATGAGAGGAACTTGAGAATCTTCTTCCATGTCCAAAACAACAAAATCTACTGGAAATACTAAAGTACCAACTTTAACTAGCATGTTCTCCATTATCCCTCTAGGATATTTTATTGATCTATCGGTTAGTTGTATGCTTATTCTGGTTGGTTTCAATTCTCCAAGGTCTAGTTTAGTGTATAGTGAATACGGCATTAGATTTATACTAGCACCTAAGTCTGCCAATGCTTCTATTGAACTAAGACTACCCAGAAAACATGGAATTGTGAAACTTCCTGGATCAGATAGTTTTTCTGGTATCTTATTCAACAGCACTGCTGAACAATTAGCATTCATAGTAACAGCCGAGAGTTCTTCCATTTTCTTTCTATTTGAGATTAGATCTTTCAAGAATTTAGCATATCTAGGCATTCCTGAAATCACATCAATGAAAGGAAGATTTACATTTATCTGTTTAAACATATCCAAGAATTTGGATTGCTCGGCTTCAAGTTTCTCTTTCTTCATTTTACTCGGGTAAGGAAGTGGTGGTTGATATGGTTTAACATAAGGTTTAGCCTTAACTGTGTTATCTTCATTAACCTTTTCAACTACCGGTTCTTTTTCCTTATCTTGATCAGGTTGTGGTTCTTGTGGAGTAGGAATGGTTTCATCAGAAGTTACAGGTATTTCAGGTGGTTTAAGTGTTGTACCACTTCTTGTGGTAATGGCTTTAGCTGTTTCACTCCGGGGGTTAGCATTTGTATCGCTCGGTAGACTTCCCGGTTTTCTTTCACCTATTAACCTTGCTAGGTTACTTACTTCCTGTTCTAGATTTTGAATAGAAGCTTGTTGATTTCTAAATGCTTGAGCATTTTGTTCATTGGTTTGTTTTTGAGATGTGAAAAACTGTGTTTGAGTTTCAACTAGCTTTGTCATCATATCTTCTAAATTCGGCTTTTTATCATCGGTTTGTTGTGGTGGTTTGTTTTGAAAATTAGGTCTTTGCTGATTATAAGTATTATTGGATACTTGTTGATTGCTAGGACCTTGTTGGTTGTTGTATGGAATATTTCGGTTATAATTCTGGTTTTGATTGTAAATTGGTCTTGGCGGTTGATAATTATTCTGATAATTATTTCCAGGCCTTTGGTTTATGTATGAAATATTCTCTCTTTGTTCCATTGTTAATTCAATACTGAGACAATCTTTTGTCAAATGTGGTCCTCCACACTGCTCACAACTAATTCGTATTGAGTGAATATCCTTAGTCATCTTTTCCATTCGTCTCTCCACAGCATCTATCTTTGCGGAAATGGAATCTAAGTCATGGCTAGAATCGGCTCTAGCTGCTTTAGATGATCTAATGATATCTTTTTCTTGGTGCCACTCATGTGAGTGGGAAGCAGTATTATCAATAATTTTGTAAGCATCAGTTTCGGTTTTCTTCATAATAGAACCACCAGCTGCTATATCTATGTCTTTCCTTGTAGTGATGTCGCATCCTTGGTAGAATATTTGTACTATTTGACAGGTGTCTAAACCATGTTGCGGACATCCTCTTAACAACTTTCCATATCTAGTCCACGCCTCATATAGAGTTTCATTTGGCTTCTGTGTGAACGTAACAATTTCTGCTTGAAGTCTTACGGCTTTAGATGCAGGAAAGAATTGTTTAAGAAATTTGTCAACTAAAACATCCCATGTATCAATCGCCCCTTCAGGTAATGATTCCAACCAATCTTTGGCTTCTCCCTTTAAAGTCCAGGGAAATAACATGAGATATATCTGTTCATCCTCCACTTCTCGTATTTTAAATAGTGTGCAGATCCTATTAAAGGTACGTAGATGTTCATTTGGATCTTCCTTCGGCGCACCACTAAATTGGCATTGATTAGTCACCATGTGTAGAATTTGTCCTTTGATTTCATAATCTGGCGCATTAATGTCTGGATGAGTAATTGCGTGACCTTGGCCAGTGCGTTTAGCTCTCATTCGGTCTTCCATACTTAAAGGTTCCAGATTCTCCATAATTGAATTTGTTGAATCGGTATCACTAGATGATTCTGATTTAATGGTTCGTTCCTCAACAATCTCTGTTTGAATGATTGGTGGTTCCGGAGGAAAGTTTAATGGTTCAGGATCTACGAACCGTTCCTGAATATTCTCCGGATTCTCAATTGTGAGGTTGGGTTCAAAAAATGGATTATCGGAAATTTGAACTGAAGTACTTGGTTGACTGGATGACGATTCTAAAGAAAAATCAACGGCGGTAATATTTGCTAAATGTCTTGATCTAGTTACAGGTGGTGAACGTACAAAAGGTGATGAACGTCTTGCTCGGTGCATTCACTGAATATCCTATTAGTTTTTAAAAGGAAAGAAAAATTATAATAAGTTATCCAACCAATAGACTTTTCTGATTTTGCCCACGTTTTGAATAGCCAAAAGATGCAGCAGAGGGGCAGGATTCGTTTGGTCTCAATATAATTGAGGACTGTTTGGCTCCAATAACCCGGTCCACGTACAAATCCAACTATTACTACGAACCAGAAAATTTTGATGTCTATCAATTTAACCACTCAAAATAAATTTTCGTAATTTTAAGAAATTTAGATAAGAAGTAGAATAAAAATCTATGTCCTAAAACTAGAATAGCGAGAAATAAGAAAGAAAAAGAGTTCGTCGGAAAAAAAAATTGAAAAAGAAAAATGGTTGAAAAAAATAAAAGGTGACGGAAAAATAAAAGAAACTTATAAAAATACTTGACTAACCTAACCTTATTACTACAACTAACTTAAAATTATAATCGCAAATTGAAATTACTAATTGGAATGATAATTGATACATAGGTAAAAGGTGTCTAAAAATATTAAAGCTTATAGGAAAAACTAAATCCCAAATGGAAATAACTTAAAAAGAAACTAAAACTTAAAAAAGCGTCGCAAAATTCTAGAGTACCTAAATCTTAGTCTAAAGAAAAAGCACTTAAGGAATTCTACGGCAAAGCCTAAAAATCTAGGAGTAAAAATAACTATAGCAAAAACTAAGTTTAAAATTAAATATGAGCGAAAAAATACAAATATTACGCTACAACGATTAAAAAGGGACAAAATATAAAAATATACAAAAAGTTGTAAAAATTACAATTTTTATAAAAATATTATTTTTATATTATTTATTTAATAAAACTACTAATTTTACAATTTAATTAAACTAATTTAACTAAAATATATAAATTAAATAAAAAGTAAAAGTAATTATAATAATAATAATTAGTTAGGGTTATAATAATAATAATTAATAATTAACCGTAATTAATGCTGAATTAGGGCTTCTGTCGGCGTGTCAGGTTATCTCCGCGACTTGCGGTATTTAATGCTTCAAACCCCGCGACTCGCGGGGTTCAGAAATTCAGATCTGAAACAGTTTAAAATTTACGCGTTTTTCTTTATTTATTTTTTTTTATTTTCTGTTTTCTGTTTTTATATAAATAAAAGATATTTAAATAAAACTTATATTTTTATAAACTAAAATAAAAATAAAGAAACTTATAAAACTTAAATATTTAACAAAATCTTAAAAATACTTATATTTTTGTTTTTCTTTTTATATTTTTGAATAATTAAAACGTATTTTTACAAAAACGAATTTTAATAAAAGTTAACTAAAAATCTTTTTTTTTTATATTAGCGTTGCGCTTCCGGCGTTTAAGAAAGTTCCCCGGCAGCGGCGCCAAAAATACTTGATGTCAAAGCTAAGGGATACGAAATAGTTTATATTTTACTAGGAAAAACTATTAAATACGATAAAATTTTACACAAGATATTTATTTATTTATAGAATGGATATACTTAAACCTTGCTACAACACTTATAGGCAGTGTACCTAATCGTACAGTAGTGTAGTTTTTAGTAAGTCCGGTTCGTTCCACAGGGAATCTTTTTTAAACAAAGCTCAACGCTATATTAGTTTACTTTTATAAAAATACAAACATATATATAAGTAATATTATTATTATAAAGGGGGGTTTTTACCGTTTAATGACCGGTTTGTCGATTTTAAAACTTTAGTCGCAGTTAAAACCTAATGTAAAATATTAAATAAATAAAAGACTTAATTTAAAGCGTAAAATAAATAACGATAATGAAATTGCAATAAAAGTGCGATAAAATAAAATTGCGATAATTAAAAAGTACGATAATTAAAAGTGCAATTAAATAACAATAAATAAAAGTGCGATAATTAGAAGTGCAATTAAATATAAAATAAAGGAAATTAAATATGAAATAAAAGAATTATGCTTATTTAAACTTCCGTAATCATGATGTTTGACGTGTTGATTTTAGTTTTATGCCCATGGGTTAATTGTCCTTTGTCCTGGATTATTTAATATGTCCGTCTGGTTTTTGTCCATAACAGTCCATCAGTCATAAATATAAAGTGCGAGTGTCCTCATCAAATTATTCTTATACCCGAAGTTAAATATTCCAACTAATTGGGGATTCGAATTGTAACAAGGTTTTAATACTTTGTTTAATGAATACACCAGGTTATCGACTGCGTGTAAACCAAGGTTTTACTACTTTGTTAACAATTACACCAATTACCCTTGAATGTAATTCACCCCTGTTTCAACAAGTTTATTAACTATTAATCCATTTCCGTGTCCGGTTAAATGAACGATTATTCGTACATATAAATACCCCGCCCATCGTGTCCGATCGAGTGTATATGGTAATTTATAGGGACGCCCAATTGTAAATCTTTATATTAACATTAACAAACTATCATTTAGTTAAACAAATATAAAGCCCATTAATAGCTCATAGTCTAATTTCCACAAGTGTCGTTCTTTTGTCCAAACCCCAATTATGGTACAAAGCCCAATTACCCAATTTTAGTAATTAGCCCAACATCATGATTACTTCGTTTTAAATAAGCATAATAATAACTTAGCTACGAGACATTAATATAAAAAGGTTGAACATAACTTACAATGATTAAAAATAGCGTAGCGTTACACGGACAGAATTTCGACTTACACCCTTACAACATTCGCTAACATACCCTTATTATTAGAATTATAATTAAAATTAAAATTAAAATATAAATTATATATATATATATATATATATCGTATGAATGAGGAGAAAAAAGATGATGAAAATGATCAGATTTCGGTTTGCTTTATAGGGAGTTTCAAAACTGGGGGCTCCGCGACTCGCGGCCTTTTTGGCCTTCAAACTCCGCGAGTCGCGGAGAATGAAATTACAGCTCAGCCCCTTGGAGTCTTTCTCTGCCGACGGTTTTTATTTATAAATATAATATATATATAATTAATATAATTAATTATATATTATATTATATTTATATACATAGTTAACTTGTAATTTTTAGTCCGTTGCGTCGAGCGTTAAGAGTTGACTCTGGTCCCGGTTCCGGATTTTCGAACGTCCTTGCGTACAATTTAATATCTTGTACTTTGCATTTTGAATCTTGTACTCTTGTAATTTCGAGACGTTTCTTATCAATAATTGGAACCTTTTTGATTGTCTTTTGTACTTTTGAGCTTTTTGGTCATTTGCGTCTTCAATTCGTCGAATCTGTCTTTTGTCTTCACCTTTTATTATTTAAACGAATATCACTTGTAAATAGAACAATTGCAACTAAAAGCTTGTCTTTCTTGAGGAATAATGCTATGAAATATATGTTCGTTTTTAGCATTATCATCTATCCTAATGTATATTTTGACAAAAATAAGTAAATAAACATGCTTGATCCTAAATTCTCGAGCACTAGTCAGGGACACACTAAAAGTAAATAAAAATTAAGTTTAGAGTGCTCACGTATCAATATTGCGATTCAATATTGTAGGATAGATATATAAACACTCCGAAGACGATAAACACTAGTTGACTCACGAGCAAAACCCCCGATCCATACCCATAATTTCCATAGTTATATCCCATAATCTCCTTAATTCTATCCCACTCATGGCACCATTTTTGAAACATTTGGGCAGAACCCCGTCATAAAATTTTAGTATTAGTGATACTCCAAATTCTAGATTAATAATAATATTAATCTTAATCTTAATTTTAATAATAATAATAATAATAATAATAATAATAATAATAATAATAATAATAATAATAATAATAATAATAATAATAATAATAATGATAATAATATAATCTTGAAAATAAGATTGATACTACGTAGTGTGTTTGTAACTTAAAGGAAAAAAAAATATATTAGTTTTATAGATATAGATAGGTACGAGAGAGAGAGGGATAGATGTCAAACAGATCAGAGTGCATTTGGAATTTATAGGCGAAAACTGGAAAACATAGCCCGCGACAGCTGTCTCCCACTTTTCATAAAGGATCCGATGTAATTTATTTATATTTTAATATATTTAATTTTAATAATTAATTAAATAATATATTATATTTATGTTAAGGGTAAAAATAAAATTTTTACAAAAATTACTTTTACCTTGTCACATGACTAAAGTCCCGGTTCCAGTTTTCCAAACAAAGTTTCGTATATCAAGAACATTAACACTTTACGTTCCGTGACTCGTACCTTTATCAAAAATTAGATTTAAATTTATGGAAAACTAACCCACTCAAAATGTATCATAATCTTTTGAGTGTTGTGATCATTTACTTATATAAATTGTGGTCTTGATATTTATCAAAACATATTTAAATCAAAGCGCTTTTATATTTAGTTAAATACTATATGTAATTATTTA
The DNA here is from genome assembly GCF_046630445.1 of Rutidosis leptorrhynchoides. Classification (NCBI taxonomy): domain Eukaryota; kingdom Viridiplantae; phylum Streptophyta; class Magnoliopsida; order Asterales; family Asteraceae; genus Rutidosis; species Rutidosis leptorrhynchoides. The sequence goes on along the minus strand of NC_092339.1, from coordinate 38,627,497 downwards.
ATAAAATACAAAATGTATATTTAATAAACACACTTTATTTAAATATTTATTTTTATTAAAATCCCGAACCATTATCATTTACCGTTTGACAAAAGGTTTCTAGAAAAATTCCGATTTTTAAGATATCGTTGAAACCTTTGTTTTATTAAAAAGACTCGTTAATAGTTTGACAAAACAGTTTCAAATACTTATAAAATTCTAATATCTTTTACTCTCGCCGATAAATATATTATTCTTATATCCAAACCTAAATATTACATATCTAATACTTTGTTATCGTTATCAAATAATAAATATATATCGTATACGCACATAAATGTTCGTGAATCATCAGGCTTGGTCAAAAGGGTAACTAATCATCCAAATATAGATTTCAGACTTTCTAGACTCAACATTAGGGTTTTTGCTTATCGTGTCGGAAACATATAGAGTTTAAGGTTTAAATTTGGTCGGAAATTTCCGGGTCGTTACAGTACCCACCCGTTAAAGAAATTTCGTCCTCGAAATTTGGTAGAGGTTGTCATAAATAACAATAGGAATGTTTTCATGTCGAATATGAAGTAATAATGAAGTTTTATCATTATTGAGAGATTTAGATAAAACGATTCGATCATGGAAAGCGCACGAGTGAAGCTTATCACAAAAGAGAGTGAAATGAGTAATATAGTATCGTTTTAACTGATGACGTGGTTATGATTGATTTCCGGAATTCACGAAATTTAAAGAAAATCTTTTGTAATAAGATTTGGTTCTTCGGTGATTTAGGAAACAGGATCTCCTTTGATTTAATGCGGCAAATCTGTTGTGATTTCTTTGTCGGATATTTCACTTATAAAACTACCCCCTTCGTTCCCTTATTTTCATATCCCACATCTTCTACTCTTTCACCTATTTGATACGATTTATACTCTAGTTTCTATTTTGGAGCTTCATTATTTCATTTCCTCTTCCCGTCCTCAAGCCAAGCGAGCAATGGTTCGGAATTCGTAGGTATAAAATTTGGAATGAACATGACTAATGTTCTCAGAAAGAAATGGTAATGGTACGATTTTAATTTGTCAAATTACCAGAATATTCTGGAAAAGATCGAATTATCAAGAAATATTTTCTTGATATTTTTAGAATTTTATATAGAATGTAAGAGCCGTGTAACATGTCACATGATGATAGTACTGTGAATCATCACATTCCATTAGAAACTTAACATGACTTACTGTAATATAATGAAGTTGATCAAGTTTCATTATATTATACTAATTCATGCATCAGTTCACAACACTGCTTCTGAACATTCCTATTTTAAACTCGAAGGTTTCAGAATTTAGAAACTAACACAGTTTCTTTTATTTTATAACGCAGATATTACGGAGAGGTACATGATCACAGATAGGAATAGTTGTGAAAATATCTCCAGAAATATGGAGAATATGTATAACGAAGATATGAAAATATCTTTTAATATCTGAGATAAGATGATGATGAAAAATATCATCCGGAAAGGTTTAGAATATCGAGTAGAGTTCTTACTAACGGTTTCAGCAGGTTCTGAATCGTTTGAATTCTTTGAAAGCAGATTCAGTTCTTGTGATTTATCCACACCTTCCTTCATACTTTACTCAATCCGTTTTCCAGTTCCAAATCTCCTCTTTTTCTGAGCTTTACCAACACACGATACTTTATCGTCAACTTTTGACTGCTAAATTCGTTTACAGTTTTTGCTGCTTCATCAGCATTTTAAGAACTACTTCATAGTTCAGGGTGTTTTCAGAAACTTCACATTCAGAGTATGAATTTCTTAGGGATAAATGTTATAGATATAACTGGAAAAGTGCTACGAGATTTTAAATTTACTAATTGCAGATTCCGCCGAAGAGATAACGAGTTGCTGGTACAGCTGCTGATGATGTTGTGAAATATAAAAGGTTCTCTGGTAACGATAGCGAAACGACAAGGTTTAAATATCGAGGTTATAGTAGGAGTAGTCTCACTGAGAAGTCGAAGTGAAGCTGTGACAAAATTAGCTTCTTGAAAAGGAATTGTAGGATTGTTTTTGCTAATAAACGGCAAAGGATTCAACACGGTATGTGTTAAATTTTGAATTTGGGTTCGAGAGTTCTTCGGATGTATAACTGTATGCATAAATCTTTCTTTCGTAAACAAAGTGCGGTGGTTTCAACTTCTCGATCGAGGTGTTTTCAAGAATCATGAAAAGATTTGAACGAGGATTATAATTGTCAAGGTACAAATGAGGTTTAAAATGAAATCAAGTGGCAAACTTGAAGAACTGTTTAGTTTCATATGTTATAATCAATATTTTAATTCATTTTAATCGTCCAAAGTTAGCAGTCCAATAGTCCGATTGTCCAATGGTCCAATATATTCATATATATAAATTAAATATATAATATTCGAATTAATTAATACGTATCGTTACCCATGTACCGGTCTCAGTGTCGATCACAACTCAAGGTATATATATATTTTGGAATCAACTCCGACCCTCTATAGCCAACTCCCACCTTCACATATAGAGTGTCTATGGTTGTTCCGAAATATATATATAGATGGGTCAATATGATAAGTTGAAACCTTGTATACGTGTCCCGTTATATAAAGTGCGTAAAATAAATAAATATATATCATGACCCATTATACAACGTGTTGTCTCAGAATTAATCCGACGTATTGTTGCACATGTGTCCCGACAGTATGTACAGTGCAGAAATTAAAATTGCGAGAATGTAAATTGCGATAAATTAAATGTTAATCAGTTAGCTGGGAACAGTTAGCCGGAACAGTTAGCGTGTAATCCTATCACAATTTCAATTAATTAATTCGTTTGTTTCTAACACTTTTTATTTTTGTCCAATGTTTTCTTCGTTATGCCACTTGTTGGATTCTGATAGGTCAAAATCCAAATATGAAATTTGAATGAAAATGGTTATTCCGAGGTGAGCGGATGCGAATATCGGTGGTTGTAAGTAGGATAATAGATAATCGTTGAATCAGATTCGAAGAATGTACAGTGTAACTTATTAATGTGAATTCTAAATATTCCTCGGGTACTACCCACCCGTTAAAATATTTTCATCATTAACAGTTTGTACAAAAGAATTTTTAATTACAATCTTTATGAAAATATACTTGCATATATATTTTCATCGGATGTAATCATGGATTTAATGAGTCAATAAGATATTAAACTCATTTGATTTATCGTTAATACTAGATTACATAATCTCTAAAACATTAGAGATTACATAATCGCCAAGTCGAACGAAGAAAATGAGATAAAATGATACGTGAAGCGAATATAATCGATGTAGAACGATATATAGAACGAAGATCATACTCGAAGTTCCGATGAGGTTTTTGAGGTATGTGATGTTGATATCCGAGATACAATTTGTGATGTTAAGATTTACGGTGTGGTTGTGGTTTGGGGGTGATAATAGTACTGTCGACGTTGATGATGATGGTACAGATTATGCTGCTGGTGCTGCTGCTGGTGTTTGTAACCTTCGTACCGTATTTTCTAAAGCCACTACCCGAGCGCGAAGCTCGTTGACTTCTTCTATTATACCGGGATGATTGACGATTGAAACGAGTGGGTGAGTAAGATTAGAAATATGGGATAGTATATAATTGTGACGAGATACTCAGAAAAGAAAAGAGAAAATGGTTTCTCGAACAGGTTTGTCGGTAAGCGTTTCGGGTTCATTGCCAAAAGGACAATTTGATGAATGGAAAGAATCTTCGATATGAAATGATTTTTGGATGTCGGATAATATTCTAACTATATAGAATATCTATATATATGATACTAAAGATTTCGTAGACTTCATGGGAATTTACAGCATATGTCAGGCAAGTCTAAGATACGCTAAGATATGAATTTATCAGATATGCTAAGATATGAATTTCGTCTATACACTATCGATGCACTAAATGCAGTAAGACGTGTCTAGACTTAAGAATGGTAAGCAGGAAATTTTCCTAAGGATGATAAGCAGATAGTTTCCGACTAAAAATGATAAGCAAAACTTTTTGACATGCAGGCACGGTCGAAGTCCAGACTCACTAATGTATCCTAACAACTTACCAGTTAGACACACTAATGCAGACCTGGTTCGCTAAGACCAACGCTCTGATACCAACTGTAAGAATCCGAAACTAATCATCCGGACGATGTCCATATTGATTACAAACGAGTTACAACAGTTGATAACATCGCGAGGTACTTGACCTCTATATGATACATTTTACAAACGTTGCATTTAAAAGGCAATCTATCATTACATCAAAAATTGATATGTTCGTCTAATATTTCACAATATCCAAATGACCTAATCTGTCGTTTACTTAATAATAGTCTTTAATGATCTTCAATGACTCGAATGCAACGTTCTTGTATCATGGCTTAAATGGTCCCAACTAGTATCCTTAATATGAGCTAATGCACAGCGGAAGACTTAATTCGTACCTGAGAATAACATGCTTTAAAATGTCAACATAAAGTTGGTGAGATATATAGGTTTGATGCTAGCAGCGTTATAACAATCCATGGACCACAAGATTTAAAGTTTATACATAATACACTCCTCGTGTATGAAAAGACGTTGAGCACTTGGTAACCATACTTAACTAAAAGCCACAGCAGCATACTCTTAAATAAACCCTACACCGTACCAAAGTGTAGTAACGAAACGAAGTACTGTGCAACCGTTAAATGCTGGTCGTCCAGCCCGGTTGGGGATGTCAGCCCGATAGATCTATCAACAGGATTCGCGTTTACGCTCCTCACGTAATTAGCAGTTATCAAGTATAAAGAGATATGCCATGGTACAACTCAACGTAGAATTTATTTTTGATCACTTGTGTCCATAATGTAAATCATTTATAAAAACAGCGCATGTATTCTCAGCCCAAAAATATTTAGAGTTTAAAAGGGACTATATACTCACCTAATGTATTTTGTAGTAAAAATACATATAACACCATTTGTAACTTATAAGGTTGGCCTTCGATTCACGAACCTAATTAATTATATATATTTATATATTGGTTAACATCTATTTAACAAATAAAGTCAATTTACAGTGTACCTCAATCCTAATGCTCGAGACTAAAATGTAAAAGTTAATAAAAATCGGTTTAACTTAAAATGATTTTCAAAAATTTTATGCATGATTAAATATAGTTAAATATCGTCAAAATTCATTTAGTAAATAATATAACTTATTTATTGTTAAATAAACTTTATAAAAAAAATACCAAAATGATAAATTACTAAATAATAATTTCATTGAAATAATACTTCTAATAAATATATTAATAATAATAATTTAACAGTTTTATTGATCAAATATAATAATTTGATAATTTTTAATAAAAATATTATTTGTTTTAATAATGATAATCATAATCATAATAATAATAATATTAATATTTTCATTAAAAAAATAATACTTTTGTTAAAAATTATAACTTTTATGTTAATAATAATAAGAATTATAAGTTGACAATAATAATGATCAAATGGTAATTTAATAGTTTTTGGATTAAAATATTAAATGTTTTTAGATAATAATAATCATAATAATATTTTGATAATAATAAATAATAATAATAATCAAATAATAATAACGATTTTAACGACGACGTAAAAATAAAAATATTCATTTTTAAAAATTTGTACAGAAGTTCAATTGGCTATAACTTTAAATCCGTCCGTCGAATCCATTTGACATCTAAATGAAAAGTTTATAGTTTTTCGCCACCTTTCCAAAAACATATAATTCATATATCTTATCTTAACCGCAGGAGTAGCTAATTCAGATTCTATCCTAATGTATATTTTGACAAAAATAAGTAAATAAACATGCTTGATCCTAAATTCTCGAGCACTAGTCAGGGACACACTAAAAGTAAATAAAAATTAAGTTTAGAGTGCTCACGTATCAATATTGCGATTCAATATTGTAGGATAGATATATAAACACTCCGAAGATGATAAACACTAGTTGGCTCACGAGCAAAACCCCCGATCCATACCCATAATTTCCATAGTTATATCCCATAATCTCCTTAATTCTATCCCACTCATGGCACCATTTTTGAAACATTTGGGCAGAACCCCGTCATAAAATTTTAGTATTAGTGATACTCCAAATTCTAGATTAATAATAATATTAATCTTAATCTTAATTTTAATAATAATAATAATAATAATAATAATAATAATAATAATAATAATAATAATAATAATAATAATAATAATAATAATAATAATGATAATAATATAATCTTGAAAATAAGATTGATACTACGTAGTGTGTTTGTAACTTAAAGGAAAAAAAAATATATTAGTTTTATAGATATAGATAGGTACGAGAGAGAGAGGGATAGATGTCAAACAGATCAGAGTGCATTTGGAATTTATAGGCGAAAACTGGAAAACATAGCCCGCGACAGCTGTCTCCCACTTTTCATAAAGGATCCGATGTAATTTATTTATATTTTAATATATTTAATTTTAATAATTAATTAAATAATATATTATATTTATGTTAAGGGTAAAAATAAAATTTTTACAAAAATTACTTTTACCTTGTCACATGACTAAAGTCCCGGTTCCAGTTTTCCAAACAAAGTTTCGTATATCAAGAACATTAACACTTTACGTTCCGTGACTCGTACCTTTATCAAAAATTAGATTTAAATTTATGGAAAACTAACCCACTCAAAATGTATCATAATCTTTTGAGTGTTGTGGTCATTTACTTATATAAATTGTGGTCTTGATATTTATCAAAACATATTTAAATCAAAATGCTTTTATATTTAGTTAAATACTATATGTAATTATTTTATAAAATACAAAAAGTATATTTAATAAACACACTTTATTTAAATATTTATTTTTATTAAAATCCAGAACCATTATCATTTACCGTTTGACAAAAGGTTTCTAGAAAAATTCCGATTTTTAAGATATCGTTGAAACCTTTGTTTTATTAAAAAGACTCGTTAATAGTTTGACAAAACAGTTTCAAATACTTATAAAATTCTAATATCTTTTACTCTCGCCGATAAATATATTATTCTTATATCCAAACCTAAATATTACATATCTAATACTTTGTTATCGTTATCAAATAATAAATATATATCGTATACGCACATAAATGTTCGTGAATCATCAGGCTTGGTCAAAAGGGTAACTAATCATCCAAATATAGATTTCAGACTTTCTAGACTCAACATTAGGGTTTTTGCTTATCGTGTCGGAAACATATAGAGTTTAAGGTTTAAATTTGGTCGGAAATTTCCGGGTCGTTACACAAGATTTCATATTTCTATTTCTCATAAACATACGTCCCATGCATAGAGCCAAAAATATCATTCATATGGATTGAACACCTGGTAACCGACATTCACAATATGCATATAAGAATATCCCCATCATTCCGGGATCCTCCTTCGGACATGATATATATTTCGAAGTACTAAAGCATCCGGTACTTTGGATGGGGCTTGTTGGGCCCGATAGATCTATCTTTAGAGTTCGCGTCAATTAGGGTGTCTGTTCCCTAATTCTTAGATTACCAGACTAAAAAGGGGCATATTCAGTTTCGATCATTCAACCATATAATGTAGTTTCGATTACTTGTGTCTATTTCGTAAAACATTTATAAAAATTACGCATGTATTCTCAGCCCAAAAATATAAAGGGTAAAAAGGTAAATGAAACTCACAGTACTGTATTTTGTAGTAAAAATACATATGACGACTTTGAACAAAGCAGGGTTGACCTCGGATTCACGAACCTATATCAAGTATATATATTAACACCTATAATTGTAATCAAATAATTTCTTTTATTAATCTTATAATATTTATATATTATATTATGTGTTGTAGTTATATGAATATACATACTTTATATAGTTATTTTGTAAAATAAACAATATTCATACATATAGTTATATATATATATATATATATATATATATATATATATATATATATATATATATATATATATATATATATATATATATATATATATATATATAATTGGTATTATATCAAAAATAATTTTGTTGTATGTAATATTTATATATTTAATGTTAATAATAATAATAGTTATAATAATAATTTTTCTAATGATGATAACAATAATAATAATAATAATAATAATAATAATAATAATAATAATAATAATAATAATACTAAAAATAAAAGAGGGCTACCTCAAAGAATAGGTCTTTTAAGAAAATAACGCCCTTGCCCGGACTCGAACCCGCAACCTTTTGCTCATCCTACAACACTCCTTACCACTCATCCAACTCTATTTTTCTGATTTAGATTGTTTTCCAAATATACTTAACCCGACTGGTTTCGATTCAGCCCAACAAAACAAACACAGCCCAACAAATAATTACAATGGCCTAACATTACAACCACTTCACGGCCCAACGTTTAATGAGCCCAAGATGATATTTAGTTTTAACTGGTCTAAGTCCTAAATTAAAAAGTCTATTTAGGTTAATCATAGGTATCATGTAAAACAGCTGGAAAGCTCTATCTTTTTGTGGGGTTTGCAGATCGACTGAAAGAAGAAAAAAAAAAAACCTATTCGATACTAATCTCCATCATATCGAATTCATAACAGAGGCATCATCTCATTCGTCATCATCTATATTATCAACAATTATCCTAATTTTTATCAATCATTATCATCATACATACATACATCGTCACCATCAGGTTCATCATCATCTTATATCGCCATCACTAACCTCATATATTATCATCATCGTCGCTATCGATCATTATCATTAACTTACGGTATTGTTTTATCCATCATCGACCCCTCATTTATTTTATCGCCTTTAACCCTAAACTGATTTATTATTAATGAGTTAAGGTCCCCACATATCATCATAACCCTCCATGTTGAATACTTTACAAAACAGAAAAACACTCGACAATAACGTGGTGAATCACATAATTGATGGTAGGGCAGCTAAATAAACAAAGAAAAAAAAATGAAAAAGTTTTAGGGTGCAATGGAACCTCACGAATTGAATCCAGCTTTTCTGTTTTGCTTAGTCACGATCCCACTTTGAATAAAGTAAACAATATGTTGTTAGATACAAGAGATAACGGTAGGTTAAATATCAATATCATTGCACCGTAGTCATCAACTATCTTTACACATGCCAGTAGTTAGCGTTATATATATCCTTATCATCTAGTCTTCCTTCGATAAATTTCAATATAATGTACTTCGCTAAAAAAGAATATAACAGCGGTTTAATAAAGGTGATCAAAGGTAGATAGTTATGGGTTTCGAACAAGAATGGATGAGAGATAGCAGAGAGAGGGTAAAAATATGGGGACATTTATGGTTGCTGATAGTGTTCCAAATGAACATATATTTAGTAGCAATATCGTTCCAATATGTAAAGTTTTTAAATGTAATTTCCTTATTTTTAGTTGTAATAGTTAAATAAATAAGTGCGAAGACGAAAGACGCAAATCGCTCGAAAATGAAGATTTAAAGACAAAAACGAAGATTTGAAAGACCAAAACGTCCAAAAAGCTCAAATGTACAAGATACAATCAAAAAGGTTCAAATTATTGATGAAGAACGTCTAAAAATGACAAGAGTACAAGTTACAAAACGCAAAGTACAAGATATTAAATTATACGAAAGGACGTTCGAAAATCCGGAACCGGGACATGAACCAACTCTCAACGCTCGACGCAACGGTGTAAAAATTACGAGTCAACTATGCACAAGAATAAAATATAATATTTAAATAATTCATAATAAGAATAATATTAAATAATAAAAAGTTGTTAATTGAGCATAGTTCAGGGGTCGTAAATGAAAAATTCAATTTCTAATTTGCCTATAAAAGGCTATATTACGTTCGATGAAGGAGTAAGAATTTTTCTCCGATCTTTTTTTTTCTTCGATCAATTATCAATATCAATTATCAATATCTATATTCTATATCTCTATCATAATGTTAATGTAATAAGATATAACAATAATCTTAATTTTAAGTTTAAATTATGATAATAATAAGATTTATGATAGAGATCATTTGAGTGTGTAAGTCGAAATTCTGTCCGTGTAACGCTACGCTATTTTTAATCATTGTAAGTTATGTTCAACCTTTTTACATTAATGTCTCGTAGCTAAGTTATTATTATGCTTATTTAAAACGAAGTAATCATGATGTTGGGCTAATTACTAAAATTGGGTAATTGGGCTTTGTACCATAATTAAGGTTTGGGCAAAAGACCGACGCTTGTGGAAATTGAACTATTGACTATTAATAGATGGGGGGTATTGTCTAATTGAGTGACAACTCATTGGAGTCTGTCGAACCTATCTTCAAATTAATTAACCTAATAATTAATAATGATTATGGTTGTCCTATTTAGTGATGTTCATATGGAATCTGTTATAATCATTTAATTAATCAATTGGGTTGGGTAATTGATTATTCATTCTGATCAAGTGGATGAATTAATATTCATAAACTAATTAAAACAGGGGTGGATTACATACAGTGATAACTGGTGTAATTGTTGACAGAAGTGATAACTGCGTCACAGTTTAAATCCTTAATCAGTTGGAATATTTGACTTCGGGTATAAGGGTAATTTGACGAGGATACTCGCACTTTATATTTATGACCGATGGACTATTATGGACAAAAACCAGATAGACGTATCAAATAAACCAGGACAAAGGACAATTAACCCATGGTAATAAATTAAAATCAACACGTCAAACATCATGATTACGGAAGTTTAAATAAGCATAATTCTTTTATTATATTTCTCATCGTATCTTTATTTACTGTCATTTTATTACTCGCAATTTTATTTTCTGTCATTTTATTTATCGCAATTTATTTTACGCACTTTAATTTTTGTCATTTATTTTTACGTTTAAAATCGACAAACCGGTCATTAAACGGTAAAACCCCCATTTTATAATAATACTACTACTTATTTATATATATATTTTTACAAATAAACTTAATAATATAGCGTTAACTTCACCAGCTCCCTGTGGAACGAACCGGACTTACTAAAAACTACACTACTCTACGATTAGGTACACTGCCTATAGTGTTGTAGCAAGGTTTAGGTATATCCCATCCGTAAATTAATAAAACTTGTGTCATATTTTGTAGTATTTTGTATTAAAAATAATACTATTTCGTACCCTCACGCTACGACATCAAGTTTTTGGCGCCGCTGCCGGGGAGCGCTAAAACGCTATATTTTTAAATATAATAATATTGAAATAGAATATAATAATATAATAATATTGAAATAGAATATAATAATATAAAAATATTTAAGAATCTTTACGTAAATTTTAAAAAAAAAAAGTCGTATTTATTAAATACTTCAGGGGTATATTATGTAACTTATAATTAATAATTGCTATCATGTCGCTTTCATGTGAATAGTAAATTAATTAATTTATTTTCATTTACTATTCATGAATAGTAAATGAATTAAAAAAAAAAAAAAAGTTTTGAAGAAAAAATTATAATTATAAAAAAATTATTAATTTGTAAAAAAAAAATCGTTTTTTTTAAAATAAAAAAAAAAAAAATCGTTTTTTTAAAAAAAAAATCGTTTTTTTAAAAAAAAAAAAAAAAAAAAAAATTTGTAAAAAAAAAAATCGTTTTTTTAAAAAATTTTAAAAAAAAAAAAAAAACGAAAAAAAAAAAAAAAAAAAATTATTAAAAAAAAAATATATATATATTTTTAAAATTTTGTCTATAAAAAAAAAATGTTTTTTTAGTTTTATTACCTTTAGATTTTTAGACTATAGTCGCAACTTTTAGTATTAAGTTTAGTTTTGCCATAGTTATTTTTATACTTTTAGATTTTTAGGCTTTGCCGTAAAATCCCTTAAGTGTTTTTTCTTTAGACTAAGATTTAGGTGCCTTAAAATTTTGCGACGCCGTGTTAAAATTTTAGTATCCTTTTAAGTAATTCCCGTTTTTCGTTTAGAATCCCTTTTTAATTTTAGACGCGCTACAATTTTCTTATTTTTCGACCTTTTATTTTTTTCAACCATTTTTATTTTTCAATTTTTTTTTTTTTCCGACGCACTCTTTTTCTCTCTTATTTCTCGCTATTCTAGTTTTAGGACATAGATTTTTATTCTACTTCTTATCTAAATTTCTTAAAATTACGAAAATTTATTTTGAGTGGTTAAATTGATAGACATCAAAATTTTCTGGTTCGTAGTAATAGTTGGATTTGTACGTGGACCGGGTTATTGGAGCCAAACAGTCCTCAATTATATTGAGACCAAACGAATCCTGCCCCTCTGCTGCATCTTTTGGCTATTCGAAACGTGGGCAAAATCAGAAAAGTCTATTAATTGGATAACTTATTATAATTTTTCTTTCCTTTTTAAAAACTAATAGGATATTCAGTGAATGCACCGAGCAAGACGTTCGCCGCCGGTCATACGTTCACCACCTGTAACTCGATCAAGACATCTAGCAAATATTGTCGCCGTTGATTTTTCTTTAGAATCGTCATCTAGTCGAACAAGAACTCCAACTCAAATTTCCGATAATCCATCTTTTGAACCCGACTTCACAATTAAGAACCCGGAGCATATTCAAGGACAATTCCAAGATCTTGAACCACTAATTATTCCTCCTGAGCCACAAACCATTAAATCAGAATCCTCTAGTGATTCGTATTCAACAAATTCAATTATGGAAGTAACGGAACCTCTAAGTATGGAAGATCGAATGAGAGTCACACGCACGGGCCAAGGTCACGCCATTATTAAACCAGAAGTTAATGCTCCAGATTATGAAATTAAAGGACAAATCCTACACATGGTAACTAACCAATGCCAATTCAGTGGTGCACCGAATGAAGATCCTAACGAACACCTTCGTACGTTTAAAAGAATTTGTACACTATTTAAAATCCGAGAAGTGGAAGATGAGCAGATCTATCTCATGTTGTTTCCCTGGACTTTAAAGGGAGAAGCCAAAGATTGGTTAGAATCGTTACCTGAAGGGGCGATTGACACATGGGATGTTTTAGTTGAAAAATTTCTTAAACGATTCTTTCCGGCATCCAAAGCCGTGAGACTTCAAGGAGAAATTGTTACGTTCGCGCAAAAGCCAAATGAAACATTATATGAGGCGTGGACAAGATTCGGAAGGATGTTGAGAGGATGTCCTCAACACGGATTAGATACTTTTCAAATAGTACAAATCTTCTATAAAGGCGTAGACATCGCCACACGAAAAGACATCGACATAACCGCTGGTGGATCCATTATGAAGAAAACCGCAACTGAAGCTTACAAAATTATTGATAACACAGCCTCCCACTCGCATGAGTGGCACCAAGAAAAAGATATCTTTCGATCATCTAAAGCGGCTAGAGCCGATTCTAGCCCTGACTTTGATTCCGTTTCCGCAAAAATAGATGCTTTTGAAAGACGAATGGAAAAGATGAATAAAGATATTCACGCAATACGAATCAGTTGTGAGCAATGCGGTGGACCACACTTATTGAAAGATTGTCACATTGAACCAACATTGGAACAACGAGAGAATGTTTCCTATATGAACCAAAGGCCTGGAAATAATTATCAAAATAATTATCAACCGCCAAAGCTAAACTTCAATCGAAATCAAAACATTCTTTACAATCCAAAAGGACCCGAAAATAACTGGTATAACCAACAAGGTCCGAATAACCAACCAACTCAAAACAACACTTTCAATCAACAAAAACCTGGCTTATATAAACCACAACAACAAACCGAAGAGAAAAAGTCAAATATGGAAGACGTGGTATTCAAGCTAGTTGAATCTCAAACACAATTTATTGAAACTCAAACCCAAACGAACGAGAGATTTGATCAGTCATTAAGAACTCAACAAGCTTCCATTTTGAATCTAGAAAAACACGTAGGTACTCTTGCTAGCATGATGAGTGAGAGGGAACAAGGAAAGCTACCGAGTAATACTGAAGTAAATCCTCGGAATGAGAATGTTAATATGGTTTCAACGAATTCTGAAAAACCAGCACCAGAAGATGGGAAGGTTTTAGATGAGAGTAACAATGAAGAAGTTACACCACCACCACCCGAGTATGTAAAGCCAGTGGTGGCACCATACAAACCACCCATCCCGTTTCCAAGAAAAGGAGTTGAGTATGAGCAAGTGATAGGTAATAAAGATTGTGATACCTCTGGAAAGAAGAAGAAGAAAAAGAATAAGAAAGTGCAAGAAACAAAAGCCGTAAATATAAACCCGGTGAAGACAGTTACACCAAAACCTCCACCTAGGGTAGGTGATCCGGGTGAATTTATTGTTCCTTGTCTACTTAGTGATTGTGTCATGTATGATGCACTAGCAGATTTAGGTGCAAGTGTAAGTGTTATGCCTCTTTCCTTATATAAGAGATTAGGTGTAGGTAAGTTAAGTCCAACGGATATGAGTGTTCGACTCTTTGATCAAACCATTAAGCACCCAGTTGGAATTGCTGACAACCTACCCGTTCAAGTAGGCAATTTAACCTTTCTAGTCGAATTTATTGTCATTGACATAGAAGAGGACCCAAACATTCCTCTAATTTTAGGTCGACCATTCTTTGCGTCCACCGGGGCGTTATTTGATGTAGGAAATGGAAGAATGACACTTAAAAGTGGTAACAAATCAATCACCTTTATGATTCGAAAGTCTAAATCTCCACCAACCAAAACCGTTGAACCAATAAAAACGATTGGTAAGAACCATGTTGTTTTACCAACTCCAACGGTAGTGCTTAATAATAATAAAACGCCTAAGTGTGGGGAAAATGAAGTAACACCTAATGACGACCCAATAACAAATAACCCCGTTGTTGATACGAAATTAAATGATCCCGTTATTAACAGTTCAATGAAGAAACTTTATAAACGGGCTATTGATGCTAGAAGTAAGGGGAACTTTAAGTTATGTAACCGGTTAGTATCCAATCTGTCGCCTAAAGAAAAGGCGAAACTAGTTGAATTTTGGGATATTACGGAAGAAGCCGGGCACTGGCTTAAAGAAAAAGTCACAGATAGGCAAGTTGATTATGGACCAAAAGAAATTGACGATGAAGTTAATCACAATTTCGACACCACAGCTACCTAAGTGTGGGGAGATTCAAATGTTCTAAGAAAATGTTATCTAGAGTTAGTTGTTCTGTTCTCGTGTAGTTCCGAGAATGGAATCCGATTGGTCTTTTCCGCTAGCAGACACTAAAGAACTAGTTTTCTCCCCCCATTCTGAATTTTTGTTTTTTTTTTAGGTTTTATATGAAATTAATATGCTTTTAAGTTTTGTGTGATATTTAAAAACAAAATTTACTTTAATTCATTAAGTTGAAAAAATGATTTCTAAAATTCGTCGTGAGTTGAAGACTAGGTCATTAAGCCGAAATTGCTTTACCCGAGGGTGGGACGGCAAATTTTGTTATCATTATTTTTAATTTTATTGATCTAAAGTATGCCAAAAAGATATTAGACTTTATAAATTTTTGAACGTGGGGTAATATACCCAACTTCAAAAATATGTATATATATGTTTGTATTTTATATTATGTACAAAACAGGGTAGAACAAAGCACTTTCAAAGACTAACATTAAGTTCAGCAATAGCTACTGATTTTGACGACAAGAAGCAAAATATCAAATGTGAAATAACAATATGTTTGCAAACTCGGTATTTTTAATCACTTTTCTACACTAATCACCCTCATGAATTTATAATTATAGTCTGATTTCATGCAAATGAGGGCATTGCATGATCTCAAGTGTGGGGAAGGGTTATAAATTCTCTCGGGTTTGCACTTAGTTTATTTGCCAAATTTTGTGAAAATTTGAAAAATTTTCAACTAAATGAATTTAAAATCATGTTTATACATATTTATGAACGGTGAAAACTAGGTGATAATACCGAAATTATCGTTACCTCGGAAAGGACATAAATTGAGAAACACCCTAAAATGCTTGAATTCATTTAAAATGAAATAAAAGAAAATAAAAAGGCAAAGAAAGAAACTAAGTGTGGGAAGAATGTACCAAGTTATTCAATTTAAAACATATATCACATATTTTTGTACAAGATTATTGCAGGTACTTTTGCTTTGGACGATACTAATCAGTTTTACCCGGTTTACTGTAATACATTTGAAAGAAAGATGGATCTACACGATGAATCAATTCCATCATTAAAAGGAAGTAAAGTCTTCCGAAAAAGACACGCGCTTCTTGATTTAAGTCATGAAGTTGTCGTCCAGACCAGCTGTAGGTTGACGAAAAATCTAGAAAAGTCATCTCTAAAATCAGCAGGAAATCCACGGACCTCAGCATCAAACAGGGTTGCCAAGTGGTCAGATTTATCCTAACCATGAGAAGGATTTATCTCGTACAATGGGGAGGCACCGTGCAAATTAGCTTGATAAGACTAATGAATCAGATCCCCAGAAAGGATAATCTCCTTAAAGATCAAAAATCAGCTTTTAAGCCTGATATTACTCAATCCTTGAGATTGACCTTAAAGATTGAGAATTCAAACTCATGGAATTCAATGATATCTAAACTCGAGCTTGAACGAGAAAATATTTTGATCAAAAATACAAACCGATTTGTTTTCTGAAAAACCATTTTCAATGCGTTCATTACCATTGAACGTAAAATCCTAGGAATTCACCTGGAATTCATTAGGTCACCTGAACCAAATCGGGTGTCAACCGTAAGAACGGTGGTTGCATAGCATGGTCGGAGACAGGACCTTGTGCCAGACCGAAAAATTATAGGATGATCTTTACTATCGCTCCTACCAAGGATAGTTCTAGCATCCGACACGTTAAAAGACCATAACCAAAAGCATGTCATTAGACATTGCCTTAACAGTTTCTTGTTCATCGCTTTCCTTTACAACCGGACGGTAGTTTGCCGAAAGGTAATATACGGAACAAGTAAACTGGATGTGTGCTTTCCGATACCGGGATAGCAGTGGATTACACGAACCTAAATGTTTTTAGCCAAAATATTGATCCACAAATATATTTTGCAACACCAATGGTGGATCAAATCAGAAAACTTATCTAGGGTAAAAGCTAGATTGAATTTTCAAAAGATCAAATGTTTTCATAAAGATCCTATTTCCTAAAGGATCTAAATTTTTATAGTCATGTGGGACTGTAAACCGCCTTTCAAATGTGCACTTTGCTTTGGAAACCGAAAGTAAATCGGCTATTTGATTGCAAGTGTCGTTGACCTAAACCCAAGGCAACTGTGGATGACACACCCACCTTTAACCATCATTACTGTCATTGTTTATACCGCTATATCAAAATCACTGATGTACAAAATGTGATGAATAAAAAAGTGATTCATGTATGTTTTTATTTCAAGTTCTGTATTGCTTGAGGACAAGCAACGCTCAAGTGTGGGGATATTTGATAGTGTTCCAAATGAACATATATTTAGTAGCAATATCGTTCCAATATGTAAAGTTTTTAAATGTAATTTCCTTATTTTTAGTTGTAATAGTTAAATAAATAAGTGCGAAGACGAAAGACGCAAATCGCTCGAAAATGAAGATTTAAAGACAAAAACGAAGATTTGAAAGACCAAAACGTCCAAAAAGCTCAAATGTACAAGATACAATCAAAAAGGTTCAAATTATTGATGAAGAACGTCTAAAAATGACAAGAGTACAAGTTACAAAACGCAAAGTACAAGATATTAAATTATACGAAAGGACGTTCGAAAATCCGGAACCGGGACATGAACCAACTCTCAACGCTCGACGCAACGGTGTAAAAATTACGAGTCAACTATGCACAAGAATAAAATATAATATTTAAATAATTCATAATAAGAATAATATTAAATAATAAAAAGTTGTTAATTGAGCATAGTTCAGGGGTCGTAAATGAAAAATTCAATTTCTAATTTGCCTATAAAAGGCTATATTACGTTCGATGAAGGAGTAAGAATTTTTCTCCGATCTTTTTTTTTCTTCGATCAATTATCAATATCAATTATCAATATCTATATTCTATATCTCTATCATAATGTTAATGTAATAAGATATAACAATAATCTTAATTTTAAGTTTAAATTATGATAATAATAAGATTTATGATAGAGATCATTTGAGTGTGTAAGTCGAAATTCTGTCCGTGTAACGCTACGCTATTTTTAATCATTGTAAGTTATGTTCAACCTTTTTACATTAATGTCTCGTAGCTAAGTTATTATTATGCTTATTTAAAACGAAGTAATCATGATGTTGGGCTAATTACTAAAATTGGGTAATTGGGCTTTGTACCATAATTAAGGTTTGGGCAAAAGACCGACGCTTGTGGAAATTGAACTATTGACTATTAATAGATGGGGGGTATTGTCTAATTGAGTGACAACTCATTGGAGTCTGTCGAACCTATCTTCAAATTAATTAACCTAATAATTAATAATGATTATGGTTGTCCTATTTAGTGATGTTCATATGGAATCTGTTATAATCATTTAATTAATCAATTGGGTTGGGTAATTGATTATTCATTCTGATCAAGTGGATGAATTAATATTCATAAACTAATTAAAACAGGGGTGGATTACATACAGTGATAACTGGTGTAATTGTTGACAGAAGTGATAACTGCGTCACAGTTTAAATCCTTAATCAGTTGGAATATTTGACTTCGGGTATAAGGGTAATTTGACGAGGATACTCGCACTTTATATTTATGACCGATGGACTATTATGGACAAAAACCAGATAGACGTATCAAATAAACCAGGACAAAGGACAATTAACCCATGGTAATAAATTAAAATCAACACGTCAAACATCATGATTACGGAAGTTTAAATAAGCATAATTCTTTTATTATATTTCTCATCGTATCTTTATTTACTGTCATTTTATTACTCGCAATTTTATTTTCTGTCATTTTATTTATCGCAATTTATTTTACGCACTTTAATTTTTGTCATTTATTTTTACGTTTAAAATCGACAAACCGGTCATTAAACGGTAAAACCCCCATTTTATAATAATACTACTACTTATTTATATATATATTTTTACAAATAAACTTAATAATATAGCGTTAACTTCACCAGCTCCCTGTGGAACGAACCGGACTTACTAAAAACTACACTACTCTACGATTAGGTACACTGCCTATAGTGTTGTAGCAAGGTTTAGGTATATCCCATCCGTAAATTAATAAAACTTGTGTCATATTTTGTAGTATTTTGTATTAAAAATAATACTATTTCGTACCCTCACGCTACGACATCAGTTGCAGCAAAAACAAGAATTACAGCAAAGTTGTTTTGGTTTTGTTTTGAGCTTGAAACAATAGGTAGTAGTAACAGTAATAAAGAAGCAACAAGAAGCACGGTGTTTGTGTGTTGGTTTCGTACAGGGAAACGGAAGAAAAGCAAAAACGTTGCAGCGACATTAAATGGTTTTTGTTTGAGTGGGTTTTGAAAGTAGGACAAATATGTGAAAAAGAAAAACAATAAAGGGTGCTCGTCCAGTTCAAATGGGTTTCCATAAATGATGAGGGTGGTGATCGTTTACGTACGGTGTTATGAGGTGGCAATTGATGGTGTGCCATGGTGGAAGTATAGTGGTATTGGTAATCGACATCAGCAGTAGAGATGGACAGATGGTTGTTCTTCGAATGACAGCAGCAAACTAGTGATCAAGATGATTCGATGTTTGGTTATGATGGGTTGTTCAATGATTGAAGAAAAATGAAGAAAATTGTAAATTACTTAGTGTGCATGTATCAATATAGTTTAGAGAGATAGGGGATAGATTAGATAGCTCCGTGTGATAGAAAGTAAAAGCAAAAGTAAAGTGAAGTAGTTGTAAGAATAATTAACAGACAGAAAACAAATTATGAAAGTGATGGAAAGCGGATTCTGATTCATTAGATTACAGACCATAGAAAGAAATAAAAAAAATAAAAAAATAAAACATGATTTAGATGGCTAACAGATTCATACAATTTATTTAGCCTTTCAATTTATTAAAATTAATAATAATAATTTATAAATGTTGTAATAATAATAATACTAATACTAATAATAATAATAATAATAATTATATTAATAATAATAATCATAAACAATAAAGATAATATTAATTATAAAAATAATAATAATATTATTAATGATAATAATACATTGTATTATTTTCTAATAACTATAACCATAATGATAATAATAATTTATAATAATAATAATAGTTCTTAATGATATTGATATTATTAATATTTACTAATAATACTAATTCTATTCATAATAGTTAAAATTATAACTTTACTACTAATCATATTAATACTAATTATAATAATACAAATGATATTTATAACAATAATAATGTAACAATTTATTTATATTTCAACTTTCATATTTATATGTTATCTATTTACAATTTGTTGTTCGTGAATCGTCGGGAATTGTCAAAGGTCAGTTAAATCCATGAAAACAGTTCAAATATTTTTTAGACTCAATAACGGACTTTGCTTATCGTATCAAAATCATATAAAGATTAAGTTTAAATTTAGTCGGAAATTCTCGGGTCATCACAGTACCTACCTCGGGTCATCAAAGTGAGGTGGTCATGGTTAACAATAAAAAATGTTTTCATGACGAATATGAGTTGATAAATGGGGTTTTATCATCATTGAGTAATATGGATAAAATGATTCGGTTAATCGAAAAGTACGAATAAAGCTATCACCAAAGAGTGAAATAGGAAAGTAAAGATTCATCTTAACTTTTGACATAGTCAGGGTTGAATTTCGGAATTCAAGGGATTTAAAGAAAATCTTGAAAATCTATAAGATCTGGTTCTTCGGGATTTATGGGAAATAAGATCTCTATAATTAAATGCGATCACCTGTCTCGATTGCTCTTGTCTGGTATTTTCACTATAAATGAACTTCTTCAATTTCATTATTTCCCATTACTTCCAATTTCTATATTTTAATTCATTCTTCCAAATCATCAATCAATATGCTTAATCCAGTTTTAATTCTGGATATATTCCTGACTTTCATATTGATCATCCTCCTTCTTCATATATAACCGGAGGAATCTGTCTACTTCTACTATACTCTTGGGTTGATACTATTCTTAATAATACCGTGCCTTTATATTACTATTCGTATTAATATCCACAGTTTGTAACTTCTGAGTTGTTGTTGGATTTTATATCTTCCTTTCTATTTCGATGTCTCTGCTTCCGTCCTTCTGTAATTATTGACATCCACAGTCAATACTCTCTCCGATTTATTGTGATTTGTACTCTCATTTATTTCAGATCTTCATTCTTTTGTTTTCTCTTCCCGACTTTAAATCAAGCGAATAATGATCCAGAATTCCTAAATGTGGAGTTTTGAATGAATTTAATATTCTAAACAAAAAAGAACGTAATCGTACGATTTGATTTGTCAAATTACCCGAACCGCTGAGAATGGAACTATCAAGAATATATTTTCTTGATATGTTCAGAAGTTAAGCAGAATGAAAGAGTTTTATAACATGGGACATGATGACGTTATGATCTGTGAATCATCACGTTCCATTAGAAACTCATCATGACTTACTGTAATATAATCACGTTGATCAAGTGTCATTATATTATACTAACTCATGCATCAGTTCTCAACATTACTTCAATAACATTCATATTTTAAGCTCGAAAGTTTACAGAATATAGAAACTAACAGTTTCTATATGATGTAATACTGATAGCACGAAGAGATTAATAATATTTGATAAGAATAGTTATAAAAATATCTTCAGAAATATGGAGGATATTTATAATGAAAGATACGATGATATCTTGGAATTTCTAATATCGAAGGATGGTGAAAAATATCGTCCACAAGGGTTTAGAGTAAAGAGCAAGATATTCGCTAAAGACTTCAGCAGGCATTGAATTATTGGGATTCTTTGAAGTCAAACTTATTCTTTGTGATTTTTCCACCGCTTTCTTCATAGTTTCGCATAATCTGCTTTTCGGTACAAAATTTTCTTTTGAATGTTTCCAATATAATGATACACAGGAAGCAAGAAGAGGTATATAATTTCCGACGAGAATATTTATGAAAATATCCTCAGAAATATCGAAGATATTGATGATGATATTTTGGAATTTCTAAGTTCGATGGTTGATGAAGAAAGATTTTCCGCAAGATTTTAACATGAGTACGGAGCAAGATATTCGTTGAAGGTTTCATCGGATCCAGAATTACCTGGGTTCTTTGAATATATGGTATGGTCCTTGTATTTGACCTAGATCTCCTTCATGGTTTGCTCAATCTGTTTTTCAGTACCAAATTTTCTATCGAGCGTTCCTAACACTCCCTTCTTTATCGTCAAACTCTTGGCTGTTTAGACCATCTACAATTTTTCTGTTTCTTCTGCATTTAAAGTTACGATATCTGAATCATCGGTTATCAATCCGAGGTGATTTCAGGAGAATTGTGTTTTTAGATGATTAAACGCTGATGGTTATATGGTAGAATATAAATGTTCACCGGTAACAATAAAAGAGCACGCATATATTCCAAGGTTATAATAAGGTTGTTTCGAATGAAAAGTCGAAGTTATCTTGCTGGAGCTGTGACAAAATTCGTTACTTTGAATATGAATAGCAAAGTTAATTTCGGTAATAACAACGCCAAAAGAGATAGCACGGATATGTTTTAAGCGTTTACTCAGGTTCCGAGTGTTTTCAGGTGCATAATTATATGCATCAACCTTTTCTCCCGTAGATGAAGTGCGGTTGATTCATCCTCTTGATTGAGGTGTTTTCACGAATCATAAAAGGTTTGAACACAGATTGTAATCGTCAAGATACAAATGAGGTTTAAGATGAAATCAAGTGGCAAACTTGAAGAATTGTTTTGTTTCATATGTTATAATCAATATTTTAATTCATTTTAATTGTCCAATGTTGGTAGTCCTAAGTTGATAGTCCACAGTTGACAGTCCAATAATTCATATATAATTTAATATATAATATTCGAATTAATTAATACGTATCGTGACCCCTGTACATGTCTCAGACTCGATCACAACTCAAACTATATATATTATTGTAGAATCAGTCTCAACCCTGTATAGAGAACTCGATCATTACTGCATATAGAGTGTCTATGGTGATTCCAAATAATATATATAGATGCGTCGATATGATATGTCAAAACCTTGTATACGTGTCCCGATATTTAAAGTGCGTAAAAAATAAATAACAGAAATTAAATGACGATAAATAAAGTGCGTAAAGTAAATAACAGAAAATTAAATGACGATAAATAAAATTGCGAAAAATGTAAATTGCGATAATTAAATAGCGATAAATAAAATATAATCAGTTAGCTAGGAGCAATTAGCTAGGAACAGTTAGCGTGGATTCTTAACAAAATTCCTCATAGTTAATTTGTTTGTTTCTAACAAATTTTATTGGGTCAATTATTTTCTTCGTTATGCCACTTGTTGGATTCTGATAAATCAAAATCCAAACATGAAATTGGATGAATATGGTTATTCTGTGGTGATCGGATTTGTATATCGGTGGATGTAAGTAAGATAGTATATGACTGTTGAATCAGATTCGAAGAATGTACAGTGTAACTTATTAATGCGAAATCTAAATATTCCTCGGGTATTACCTACCCGTTAAAATATTTTCACCATTAACAGTTTGTACAATAAAAATTTTAATTACAATCTTTATGAAAACATATATACATATATATTTTCTTCAGATGTGATTATGGATTTAATGAGTCAATGTGATATTAAACTCATTAGATTTACGGCTAGAATTAGAGTACATAATATCTAAAACATTGGAGATTACATAATCACCATGTAGGACGAAGATAGTTTATGTAGAATGATTCGTAGAACGATGATTATGCTTGAGGTATAGATTGCGAGGTTGAGACGTGTGATGATGTTGTTGTTGTTGGTACTGGTTATGCTGCTGGTGCTGCTGATGGTGGTACTATTGATGTCGGTGCTACAAGTGTTGTTGGTGCTAAGGTTGGTGATGATGTTGGTGTAGTAAGTATAGCTTGTAATTCACGCACCATTCTTGTCAGGTTTCCTATCCTACCCTCTATCATTTCTATCCATCCACTCATCTGATTCGATAGATCTTGATTATCAATTCGAAGTTCCCTAACTTCTTCTAATATTCCCCTTCGATTGATATTCGGAAGTAGAGGTTGAATATTTTCTGAGATTGCAGTAATGCGACCTTCGAGGTGGAAAGCTGTAGCAAGAAGGGTGAATACAGTGTTGCGCACAGGTTCACCGATGAGTACATCGTTTTCTCCGATGTTAAGAGGTAAGTTTGGTTCGCGATAGGGCTCGCCGTCTTCATTTCTCCATCGAGTGAGTAAGTCTCGGACCCACCCCCATCTCTTCCAGAAAGAAAAATAACTAAATGGTTGAGGCACTTCTTGTTCATTGACTTCGCAGTCTGCTTCAATATACATCTCGAAATTACTTCTGGAACTAATGGAATTCAAGCTAGGTGTAGGATCCATCTCTCACGATCAGTTAAAGGGTTTTGATATGAAATGATTTTCGAATATCGAATGATATTCTTAATTATATATAGAATATCTATACATACATCCAAAGATCCCGTGAATTACGGAGAAAATTAAGGAAACATGTCAGATAAAGTCTACAGTGACAGATACGCTAAGATATGGATTTTTGTCTATACATTATCCATGCAATCATTGCAGTAAGATGTGTCTAGACTAAGAATGATAAGCAGGTAATTTCCCAAGGATGATAAGCAGATGATTTCCGACTAGAAATGATAAACAAAACTTTTGACATGCAGACACGGTCGAAGTCCAGACTCACTAATGCCTCCTAACGACTTATCAGTTAGACACACTAATGCAGACCTGGTTCGCTAAGACCTCTGCTCTGATACCAACTGTCAAGACCCGTCCTAATCCATCCGGACGAAGTCCATATCGATTATAAACGATTCACAACAGTTGATTACATCGCGAGGTACTTGACCTCTATATGATACATTTTACAAACATTGCATTCGTTTTTGAAAAGACAATCTTTCATTACATCGAAAGTTGACGGCGTGCATGCCATTTTATAATATATCAACTATAATTGACTTAATAATAATCTTGATGAACTCAACGACACGAATGCAACGTCTTTTGAAATATGTCATGAATGACTCCAAGTAATATCTTTAAAATGAGCAATTGCATAACGGAAGACTTCTTTCATACCTGAGAATAAACATGCTTTAAAGTGTCAACCAAAAGGTTGGTGATTTCATTAGTTTAATATAAATAATCATTTCATAATTTTAATAGACCACAAGATTTCATATTTCTATTTCTCATAAACATACGTCCCATGCATAGAGACAAAAATATCATTCATATGGATTGAACACCTGGTAACCGACATTCACAATATGCATATAAGAATATCCCCATCATTCCGGGATCCTCCTTCGGACATGATATATATTTCGAAGTACTAAAGCATCCGGTACTTTGGATGGGGCTTGTTGGGCCCGATAGATCTATCTTTAGAGTTCGCGTCAATTAGGGTGTCTGTTCCCTAATTCTTAGATTACCAGACTAAAAAGGGGCATATTCAGTTTCGATCATTCAACCATATAATGTAGTTTCGATTACTTGTGTCTATTTCGTAAAACATTTATAAAAATTGCGCATGTATTCTCAGCCCAAAAATATAAAGGGTAAAAAGGTAAATGAAACTCACAGTACTGTATTTTGTAGTAAAAATACATATGACGACTTTGAACAAAGCAGGGTTGACCTCGGATTCACGAACCTATATCAAGTATATATATTAATACATATAATTGTAATCAAATAATTTCTTTTATTAATCTTATAATATTTATATATTATATTATGTGTTGTAGTTATATGAATATACATACTTTATATAGTTATTTTGTAAAATAAACAATATTCGTACATATAGTTATATATATATATATATATATATATATATATATATATATATATATATATATATATATATATATATATATATATATATATATATAATTGGTATTATATCAAAAATAATTTTGTTGTATGTAATATTTATATATTTAATGTTAATAATAATAATAGTTATAATAATAATTTTTCTAATGATGATAACAATAATAATAATAATAATAATAATACTAAAAATAAAAGAGGGCTACCTCAAAGAATAGGTCTTTTAAGAAAATAACGCCCTTGCCCGGACTCGAACCCGCAACCTTTTGCTCATCCTATAACACTCCTTACCACTCATCCAACTCTATTTTTCTGATTTAGATTGTTTTCCAAATATACTTAACCCAACTGGTTTCGATTCAGCCCAACAAAACAAACACAGCCCAACAAATAATTACAATGGCCTAACATTACAACCACTTCACGGCCCAACATTTAATGAGCCCAAGATGATATTTAGTTTTAACTGGTCCAAGTCCTAAATTAACAAGTCTATTTAGGTTAATCATAGGTATAATGTAAAACAGCTGGAAAGCTCTATCTTTTTGTGGGGTTTGCAGATATACTGAAAGAAGAAAAAAAAGAAAACCTATTCGATACTAATCTCCATCATATCGAATTCATAACAGAGGCATCATCTCACTCGTCATCATCTATATTATCAACAATTATCCTAATTTTTATCAATAATTATCATCATACATACATACATCGTCACCATCAGGTTCATCATCATCTTATATCGCCATCACTAACCTCATATATTATCATCATCGTCACTATCGATCATTATCATTAACTTACGGTATTGTTTTATCCATCATCGACCCCTCATTTATTTTATCGCCTTTAACCCTAAACTGATTTATTATTAATGAGTTAAGGTCCCCACATATCATCATAACCCTCCATGTTGAATACTTTACAAAACAGAAAAACACTCAACAATAACGTGGTGAATCACATAATTGATGGTGGGGCGGCTAAATAAACAAAGAAAAAAAAATGAAAAAGTTTTAGGGTGCAATGGAACCTCACGAATTGAATCCAGCTTTTCTGTTTTGCTTAGTCACGATCCCACTTTGAATAAAGTAAACAATATGTTGTTAGATACAAGAGATAACGGTAGGTTAAATATCAATATCATTGCACCGTAGTCATCAACTATCTTTACACATGCCAGTAGTTAGCGTTATATATATCCTTATCATCTAGTCTTCCTTCGATAAATTTCATCATAATGTACTTCGCTAAAAAAGAATATAACAGCGGTTTAATAAGGGTGATCAAAGGTAGATAGTTATGGGTTTCGAACAAGAATGGATGAGAGATAGCAGAGAGAGGGAAAAAATATGGGGACATTTATGGTTGCAACAAAAACAGGAATTACAGCAAAGTTGTTTTGGTTTTGTTTTGAGCTTGAAACAATAGGTAGTAGTAACAGTAATAAAGAAGCAACAAGAAGCACGGTGTTTGTGTGTTGGTTTCGTACAGGGAAACGGAAGAAAAGCAAAAACGTTGCAGCGACATTAAATAGTTTTTGTTTGAGTGGGTTTTGAAAGTAGGACAAATATGTGAAAAAGAAAAACAATAAAGGGTGCTCGTCCAGTTCAAATGGGTTTCCATAAATGATGAGGGTGGTGATCGTTTACGTACGGTGTTATGAGGTGGCAATTGATGGTGTGCCATGGTGGAAGTATAGTGGTATTGGTAATCGACATCAGCAGTAGAGATGGACAGATGGTTGTTCTTCGAATGACAGCAGCAAACTAGTGATCAAGATGATTCGATGTTTGGTTATGATGGGTTGTTCAATGATTGAAGAAAAATGAAGAAAATTGTAAATTACTTAGTGTGCATGTATCAATATAGTTTAGAGAGATAGGGGATAGATTAGATAGCTCCGTGTGATAGAAAGTAAAAGCAAAAGTAAAGTGAAGTAGTTGTAAGAATAATTAACAGACAGAAAACAAATTATGAAAGTGATGGAAAGCGGATTCTGATTCATTAGATTACAGACCATAGAAAGAAATAAAAAAAATAAAAAAATAAAACATGATTTAGATGGCTAACAGATTCATACAATTTATTTAGCCTTTCAATTTATTAAAATTAATAATAATAATTTATAAATGTTGTAATAATAATAATACTAATACTAATAATAATAATAATTATATTAATAATAATAATCATAAACAATAAAGATAATATTAATTATAAAAATAATAATAATATTATTAATGATAATAATACATTGTATTATTTTCTAATAACTATAACCATAATGATAATAATAATTTATAATAATAATAATAGTTCTTAATGATATTGATATTATTAATATTTACTAATAATACTAATTTTATTCATAATAGTTAAAATTATAACTTTACTACTAATCATATTAATACTAATTATAATAATACAAATGATATTTATAACAATAATAATGTAACAATTTATTTATATTTCAACTTTCATATTTATATGTTATCTATTTACAATTTGTTGTTCGTGAATCGTCGGGAATTGTCAAAGGTCAGTTAAATCCATGAAAACAGTTCAAAGATTTTTTAGACTCAATAACGGACTTTGCTTATCGTATCGAAATCATATAAAGATTAAGTTTAAATTTAGTCGGAAATTCCCGGGTCATCACATCCCGGAGATAGACTGGAAGGTGGAATCATTGTCAGGTTTCTGGTACAAGTGTTTTCTAGATGCATACAAGGGTTATCACCAAATTTTAATGGCTGCGGAAGATGAGGATAAAACTGATTTTCATACGCCGCAAGGTATTTATTGTTATACGAAGATGCCTTTCGGATTAAAGAACGCAGGCGCAACTTATCAGCGCGTAATTGACGCAGCCTTCAAGCACCAAATTGGTAGAAATCTTGAAGCATACGTCGACGACTTGGTAATTAAAAGTAACACCGAAGAAGAAATGCTCGCGGACATCCTAGAAACGTTCGCATCTCTATGCAGGATTAACATGAAGCTTAACCCGCTCAAATGCAGTTTTGGGGAAGAGGAGGGCAAGTTTCTAGGTCATGTAGTAACGGCGCGAGGAATCAAGGCGAATACCAAAAAGATTGAGGCCATTGATAGTTTACCATCTCCAACGACAAAGAAAGATGTGCAGAGTCTAACCGGGAAACTTGCGGCAATCACGCGGTTTTTATCAAAAGCTGCAGAACGACAGTTGCCATTCTTCAATACTTTGAAGAATTGCTTGAAGACAAAGGACTTTGTATGGACTCAGGAAGCAGAATCATCCTTTCAGGAGATGAAGAAGGTGCTCGC
Source organism: Rutidosis leptorrhynchoides (assembly GCF_046630445.1). Taxonomy (NCBI): domain Eukaryota; kingdom Viridiplantae; phylum Streptophyta; class Magnoliopsida; order Asterales; family Asteraceae; genus Rutidosis; species Rutidosis leptorrhynchoides. The sequence goes on along the minus strand of NC_092339.1, from coordinate 38,598,040 downwards.
TGAATTACCAACACTCACCACGCCAATATCAGGAGAAACGCTTACGCTGTACCTTGCGGCATCGAAAGAGGCTATCAGCTCGGTTCTTATCGCAGATCGCGGAAAGGTAATCCACTTTTATTTACATGCATTATTTATTTCGCAGAAATATAACGCTGAGGTTTTCTCAGACGCAAATGCCGGTCTACTTTGTAAGCAAGACGCTGACATCAAGCAAAATAAACTATTCACCAATAGAAAAGCTGGTATATGCGCTAGTCCACATGGCGCGGCGTTTGGGCCGGTACTTTCAAGCACATCCAATCGTGGTTCTAACTGATCAACCGATCAAGAAGGTTGGTACATGCCTAATTTGCGGCAATGTCCGGGGTTACCGCATTGACTAACGCAATCATTTTTCTTTCAGGTGTTATACAAGCCCGAGATTTCTGGCCGAATGGCTAAATGGGCAGTTGAGTTAGGAGAACATGAAATAAATTTTTCTTCGCGCAGCGCGGTTAAGGGTCAAATACTTGCGGGTTACCTAGCAGAGTTACCTGCGGATGTTGAGGCATCGGCAGAGCATCAGGATATGCCTGTGCCACCTTTGTCATTATGGGAATTATACACCGATGGTGCCTGCAGCGCAGGCGCTGGTGTAATTTTAACTGGCCCAGATGGTGAAGAGCATACATATGTGCTGCGGTTTAATTTTTCTGTTACGAACAACGAAGCAGAATACGAGGCTTTGTTAGCAGGTATGCGTATTACGTATAAGTTAAATGTTAAAATTTTGCACGCTTATGTGGATTCAAAGCTGGTATGCAGTCAAGTCAGCGGAGACTTTGAAGCGCATGACATATCCATGCAGCAATATTTATCGCTTGTTAATAACCTCGCTGACCAGTTTGAGGCTTTTCAAATCTCCCACATCATGCGGGGGCAAAATAAGAAGGCGGATGCGCTTAGCAAATTGGCTGCTTTGGCCTTTGATCATCTGGGGAAGAAATTTCTTATAGAAGAACTGCATGCGAAGTCCATTATTATGATGCCTTTAGTGGCACCTGTTGAGGAATCCAGCTCAACATGGATGACACCTATTATTGCTTTCCTGCGGGACGGCACCTCACCTGCGGATTCCGTTGATGCAAAGAAAGTCCGCACCAAGGCACCACTGTACGCCCGTGAGGGTGACGTCCTATATCGAAAAAATTACTTAGGGCTGCACTTAAGGTGCATTGGTCCGAAAGAGGCAGAGGAGGTTATACGCGAGGTGCATGAAGGTGCATGCGCTCTTCATTCGGGGCACAGGTCTATTGTGTCAAAAATCATGCGGCTAGGTTATTATTGGCCCACTATGTACGCAGATACCGCACGCATAGTTAAGCAATGCGAATCTTGCCAAATACATGCACCTATCAGCAGAGCACCTGCGCATCCAATGGTACCAGTCTCCTCACCATGGCCATTCTGCAAATGGGCAATTGACATAGTCGGACCATTTCCAAAAGGCCGAGGTAATATTATCATTTATTATATACCATATGCTATTTACATCAGTATCTTACACATACTCTGCGCACGCAGGAAATATCAAATTTTTGATTGTTGCAATTGACTATTTCACGAAGTGGGTTGAAGCACGACCAATGGAAACAATTTCAGGAAAAAGGGTGCGGAATTTTGTATGGGAAGACATTGTCTATCGATTCGGCATACCAAATGAAATCATTAGTGATAACGGTACGCAGTTTGTGGGGGATCCTTTTCGTAGTTGGTGTGCGGAGCTTAATATTAAGCAAACTTTTACTTCTGTCGCGCATCCATAAGCGAATGGCCAGTGCGAAGTCACCAACTGGGATATAGTAGCTGGAATCAAAGCTAGATTAGGTCATGGCCGCATTGGTTGGGTGGACAAACTGCCAAAGGTTTTGTGGGCGCATAGAACAACACCCAAAGCAAGCACTGGTGAGACTCCGTTCAGTTTGGTCTATGGATCAGAAGCTGTTGTACCCGCAGAAATTGGGATGCCAAAGTTCCGCATACAGAATTTTGACGAACAAAATAACTCAGAAGCTTTGCGGGAAAATCTTAATCTGCTTGAAGAACGCAGACTCTCTGCGGCGGTGAACGAAGCCAATAATAAGCAGAAAATTGCAAAGTACTACAATCAGCGCGTGCGTTCGCGCTCTTATAAGTGCGGGGACTTAGTTTGGTGTCAGAATGACGCAAGTCATGCGGAGGATACTGGGAAACTGGGCCCCCGTTTGGAAGGCCCATACAAGGTAGCAAAAGCAAGCAACAACGGGGCATACCATCTCGAGACATTAAATGGAAAACCTGTGAAACGCACTTAGCACGCGACGTTGTTGAAGAAATGTTATATGTAGCTGGATGGACCTGATCACTCCAATTTATTTTAGCACATTATTTTTTCTATGTATTTTCCGTCCGTTTGGATGTGTCGCAGTTGTAATCATGATTAATGCTAATTAAAATATTTACTCGCGCATACTTTTGTTGTGTATTTCTCTTTTTTGTATGCGTTTCCTGCCTACTTAAGGGGTGACCTCTAGCCCCCGTGCGGCAGAAGCCTGTTTGGTTACAAGGCTAGATATTAACGGCAGGCGACGGGAATTGGCTTTCCCCTAGCCAAGCGCCACGCAGACTAGACGGCTGCCAAGTCGACTTAAAAATACAAGCATTGGTTGGCTTGTGCGTAATTACTCTCGCATTGGTTTGCTTGAGGAACTCAAGTGTAAAAGCATTGGTTTGTTTTTAGTTGCGTTGCTTACCATACAGCTAAAGTGCACCTCTAGCACATGACAAAGCAATAACGCAGTAGCTTTTGAGTCTAAACTGTTCAAGGAATAATTGCTAAAATGTTGGTTTATTTTACGCAGTACCTGCGTATGTTCATGAGTTTTGAAAAGCTATGCGCATGGGCATGTGGTTAATCTTTTGTTTTGATTCGCGATATATAAACAATTAATAGATAGCGCATGCATAACACAATAATATATAATATAAACTAAGTTATTACAAATAAATCGTTTCAAGTGCATGCCCAGTGCCTGCCCAACATGGGACTTAGGGCCCAAAAATTGTATTTACAATTGCCTGCCTAAGCATAGGACTTACGTCGCAAACGGTTACAAGCGAAACCTAAAAATCCTCCTTGAGGAACCCATCAATTAACATATTGGGATCCGCAGTGAAAGCGTCTATTAAGGGGATCGGGATGGACTGGATGGCCTGCTCTGCTTCTAGGAGCGCCTCAGCTGTACCCTCTTTCAAATTTTTCAGCACAACTTCAGGGTATGGTAGCGTGAGGTCGCATCCTTTGATCACCTCAAGCATGACCTTGTTGCGGTCATGCTCTTTCACTGCATCGACGTAGGCGTTGAAATTTTCGGTGACGGGCCCCGAGTCCATTACCTTTTGCGCGATGACAGGAAGGGAGGTGCGAAGCTTTGACAAGTCTGCCTCCGCCAGCTCGCGGCCAGTCATCGCGTCGTCCATCTCCCTGCGCACCCTTTCCAGTTCCAACCGCAGGCGCTCCGTCTCCCCCTTCGCCTGGTCAACCGCCCCTACCAGCTCGCGATTCTTTTTTCTTTCCTTAATTAGCGCGGTCTTTGTTTCCGCCGCAGTCGCCTCCACCGCCTTGCGCGCCTCTTCCGCGGCATCCCTATCTTTTTTAACCTGATCCACCCCTGCCTGCAGCAATCCAAGCTCCGTTTCTTTCCGCACGGCCACTTGGTACAGGTTAGTGGAGCGGCGGGCTTGATCCGCAAACATGCCAAAGAACACAAGGCCGTTCTGGATAAAGGCGTTGTGTGCTTGGTTGAAGGGTAGTGCAGCTAGTTGCTCGCGGAATTCAGCAGGAAAAATTTGTTGCAGAAAGGCGGACTGCTCTGCGACATTTTCGGGGGTGGACTGGTTGAGCTGCGCCAGATTTGCTAAACGGAAGCTACCGGGCTGTGGGACTGGTGTAGAATCGGAGTCAAGGTGTATCGCCCTGTCCCTGGACGTGGCAGTAGCCTTTAGGTCCGGATTTGCCTGCGGCGGCGTCTGGTGCGTCTCCTCAATGTACTCTGCAAATCAGTAACTTGTTAGCACATGAAGTTAACCGTACGATGTTTACGATATAAAGGAGATGCTTACCAGTGATAGGAGGAGGTAGATCTACAGACGCCGGGTCCACGGGAACAAAATTGTCATTCCGCATGTCCTCCCTCTGTTTGGGAGTTAGCTTCTTCTTCTTCTGCTTGGTTTGGGTGGCTTCGGCAGCCTTGCGCTTGTTGCCCGAGGTGGCAGGTGCTTGCACCTCATTCTCACCAGTCTTCTCCTGCTCAAGCGGCTCATTAACATTCTGCTTGCGGAATGAGATGGCCGCAATCTCCTCTGCGGTAAGCACTTTCTTCATCTTCATCTCTGCAAACATATGCACAATGCTAGAACATGTATGTATACGCTAGTGGTTAAATATTCATATGCATTTATACTATTCCTACCCCTGCCATTCGGTGCGATTATGGCCGAATGCATGTTCTCCCATGGCCAGTGCGCGGATATGTTTCCTAACCGTAGCATCACATTCCCATAGGACCGGTGCACAAGTTGTGCGTTAGCGCACTTCGCTAATAGTTTTGTTTCCTCATCATCAAGGGCGGGGGTTTTGTTCACATCCTTTGCCACGTTTTCACACCAGATAAGCGTTTGCGAAAAATTGGGCCCAACAACAGTTTGGTCTATAAAAAAGAATGTTTCTTTCCATTGACCCGCATTCGATTTGGGGGTTTTGGTAAAGTTCTGACGAGCGAAGAAGGTGAACCATGACTTGTGATGATTTGCTAAGCGGTATAGGTGGCAGAACACCTTCACTAAGGGCACCTTGTTGAGTGCAACGCACCACATCTCAAATAGTACAATCTTCCCTATTGCGTAAGGGTGTAATTGCCCTAACCCTATGCCAAGATGATCTAAAACGCCTAAAAAGAAGTCGGAAGGAGGCACCCTAAAATTGCCATGCTTGAACGCATGCTCATATATGGCTACCTTCTTCTCCGGCGGTTTGTGAGCACGTTGATCAGATAAGGGTGGCACCGAGTTATACTGTGCTAGTGGTGGGTATTGTTTAACTAGGGAATCTATATGTTTCTGCTCTATAATTGATGCTACACTATCTACATACGTCTCGTTGGCCGGAATTTGTGGGATGTGCTCGGACTTGATTTTGCAGCGTATCGGAGAAGAAAGTGGCAGAAAATAGAAATGAGAACAAATGGCGTCTATTTATAGTGAGGATTGGGAGTTATGGGGTGAAACGGTTTCATCGTGGTTGTACACGTGTAACGCAATCAACGCTCGACGAGATTAGCACGCGCGTGGGTGTCAGTTTGATGTGCCCAATGTTGCGCGCGTGGCTAACACGAGCCTGCCAATTGCCACTTTACGTCTTGTCAGCCGAATGGGCTTCTGCGACAGTGACAGGCATTTAATGGCATCGAGGCGCTCGCGAAAAATTTAATGCTAGCCGTTTTCTTGTTTTTTCTCACGCTTAATAGTTTGATATCATATGTCTTGCGTCATATAATATCAAACTGGGGGGACATAATGATACCGCAACCCGCATGCGCATTCTATACGTATGCGGGCGCTCGTTAGCATGCGTATGCGTGTATTTTGTATGCGGTATGCGGCATGCGGGGATGTATCGGATGCCTTTGTTCCCGGTGCAGCGGTTACTTGGTCATCAAGTCGGTATCTTTTCCATAATTGTCTCCGTGATTCGGGGGAGTTTGTTATGGAAAGGATTATGACTATCGTAGATGATTCTAGAATTAGGGTTTGCCTATATATACACAAACCCTAATTATCATTCGACACACGATCACATTACGTAATCATCGTTTACTACACGCTTTACGTTATTAGCATCATCTCTCGTCTTCTCAAGGTTAACAGGTTAGTTCTTTATTAAACTAGCACCTACAACCTTATTTGGGGGCCTTCTGATCAACGACCGCTATCGGAGGTGGACTTAATCACTTGGCCACCCCGCCGATATCATCATATCGGCCAGGGTTATTCACGGTAGCCGGACCGGAGAGCCTTGTTCTAAGATCCTTAAACCCCCCCCTCCCCTTACGTATTGAACAAGCATATTAGCCCTATGGTAAAAATATGCATGATCACGATCCAAGATCACTTTTATTGTTTTTTGAATTGATTTTGATTTAGGTTTCTTTTATAATTCAATTTATTTTATGTGATTTTTGCTTGCATGTAAAAGGAACTATTGGTTATTATCATGTCTAGTTGAATCTTATCATCATTCTGCACTTTTTAGATGTTTTTGAATTGATGATAGGTTTCTAAGATACAACTCGGGTATCTCGTATACCTAATTTGTTCGATTGAGATGTCACGCACACTAACAGTATATAAATATAAATGATTTTCATCTATGGACGTTGACTTTAACAGTTTTTTTTTTTTTTTTTTTTTTTTAATATGTTAATTCAGATTGGGACCAGTATTAAAAGGCGATTATCTTTTTCTTAGCAATGGCACTGGTTAGTTTTTTTTTTATTTTTGTAAAGGCAAACACACACCCATACACGAATTTAAACACGAATATATACATGTCCACCACGGGACTCGAACCCCCAACCTATAGGTTGAAGGGGTCACCTCGATACTGCTAGGCCAATGGCCCTTTGGTTAGTTTTTTTTATTTGCTTTTTTAATCTTGATCTTGTATAGTTTGAGTTTATATATGCATAATTAATGTAATTGTAAAAACGTATATTTAAGATAATAATAACATTAAATTAAAATACATAATAAAGGTCGTCCAAAAAATGATATGCCGCCCCGAAAGATCGTCCTCTATACTAAAAGGAAAGTCAAAGTGGGGCCACGTCCTTTTTCGTCCGTAAAAACTTTCTGCAACGAACCATTAATTCCGTACGACTTATCTGGGACGACATGGAGTCTCGAAAGGTTATCCTAGACAACATGTCTTCTGGGAAGGTTAAAAAATTTCGACCTGAATTATGGTATTTCTTGTAGTGAATGCATATTTGTTTCATGTATTTGTTTTCTAGGTTTGTTTTTTATTTTATCTGTGTCATCACATGTTTGCAGATTATGCATGCTGAAAGGCGAAACAGGAATGTGTATAAAACACTAATTGTTGCAGAATATGTTGGTGTTGAAGTCAAAATTTGTGATAATTTTAAGATAGGCGTGTCAAACAAATCTCCTGAGTTTCTCAATATGAACCCCCTTGGACAAGTATGCTTTTTCGTAGCATTATTGTGGTCTTCGATAAATTCAACAACTTTATCGTGTGTGTGTGTGTGTTTTTTTTTTTTTTTTTTAATTAGAAAGGCAACCCACAAGCCTCAATACAAAAAAAAATTCACAAAACATTATACACAATGTTTACCTCTATCAAATGTTGGTAGGTCAACCTTCCTTCAGTTTATCACGTAGTTTTGAAAAAATTAACTATTCACATCGTTGATGTAGTTTCCTGTCCTCGAGACGCCAGATGGACCTCTATTTGAGAGTAATGCAATTGCTCGTTATGGTGAGTAACAAATTAGGTTCTATCTTTTTTATTTTTGATTGTGGTGCTTACTATGTCGTTTTGGTTGATGCAGTTGCTCGTAGAAGCTCTCTCTTTGGGTCTTCACCTATAGAATATGCAAGTTTTTTCCTCTTTCTCTATATATATCTCATGTATTACATATGACGTTTTTGTTTTCTCTTTAAAACCTACAGGGCCAGATTGAGCAGTGGATTGACTTTTCTTCATATTCGATTGATGCAAATTTGAGGCGTCTGATCTTACTAAGAGTTGGAGATTGTCCCTACAACAAATATGTTAGTCACTTAGTCTGTTGACTTTTTATTTTTGCTTTTAATATGCCTTCTTTTATTCTTTTGTTAAATGTATTTAAGACCGATTCTAACATAGCGTTAGATGGCTCCGTCAGTTGAGCTGGATTTGAGTGACGGAATCTGATGCCGGTTAACCCGACGTTAAATTTTGAAAGAAATGGGCGTTAGTCGGCAGATTGACGAAATAGATTTTGAGCGTGAAATTTGTCTCCTCCAATCATAATTCAAGATATTTTGTACTTATTTATTTAATTTAATTTTTACCAACAAATTTCTATTCAGATTTTACCAAATCACGTTACAAATATTTGACCCAAAAATTTGACCTTTTAGATTAATGAAAGTCAAATAGAGTCAGTTAAAAATTCATTTTTTCACTAAAATGTGCACAATTTGCCTCTGGCGTCACGACCATGATTAGAAATGGGCTAATCAACAACCTTCTACATATAAACATTGTATGAAAACTATGTGGGTTTGGTGGTTTGAAATGACTAGTGTAGAATAATTCGAAGTATTACACACTAATTATACGGAGTAATATATAAGACTATAACATTGAAAAGGCTTCAAACAAGCTCTACTTTTATAATAATAATAATAATTAGTCTTTTAAACTAATTCTACTTTTATACTCGATTTTTTAAGCTATTTACATTTTAATAATAATGATTTATATTTATTATTTAATGAAATCGGTCAGCTCCAACTAGTTATAAACCTGTGTGTGATTTGAAGGTCGAGAAGTTTCTTATTGCTGAGGTGAAGAGAGGTCTTTGTGTCCTGAACACATATCTTGAATCACATACTAATTTCCTAGTTGGCGATTCAGTGACATTGGCTGATATCATCACCACGTGCAACTTGCAGTTGGGTTTTCAGTTGTTGATGCCCAAGAGTTTCACGTCTGAGTATCCACATGTTGAGACCTACTTCTGGAACATGATCAATCAACCAAATTTCAGCAAGATAATTGGTGAATTCAAGCAACTAGATGCTACTCTTGCTTTTCCTTCTCAAAAGAAACCCGAGTGTTAGAATTAGTTGTAGTGTTTTGATTAATTAGAAGTGTTGATTAGTTTTAGTTTGAATGTTTTAATGTTTGTATGGGGGTGTTTTAGAAAGTAGAATTGATGAAGAAGAGTTTTTAGAAACTTGATTTTTATTACTCAAATGTGTTTATGTTTTTTTTGTTACTTCATATGCATTACATGTTAGCCTATTTATAGGCTCAAATGTAGGATAAATATCTAGATATTTTGTTAGAAATAACTAGATTTTTTTGTTAATAATATCTAGGTTAATAATATCTAGATATTTTTATTAGAAATATCTAGATTTTTTTGTTAAAAATATCTATTACTTAAATATCTAACCCTAACTAATTCTAGATTATTCTAGAAATACATTAATGTTTAACACTCCTCCTTAATGTATTTCGATGTTACTCCGAGCATGTTGCGTAAGAACTCGAACTTTGGTCTTGGTAGTGCTTTGGTGAATATGTCTGCAATCTGCTCTTCGGTCTTGCAGTATTTTAATTCAATATCTTTCTTGGCGGAGACTTCTCGCAAAAAGTGATATTTGATTTCAATGTATTTTGTTCTACCATGGAACACTGGATTCTTTGCCATCGCGATTGCAGACTTGTTGTCGCAATATATCTTTGTAGCTTCGTCTTGTTTCTCGGCCATATCTTCTAGTATTCTTCTTAGCCATATAGCTTGATTAGCTGAGTTTGCGGCTGCGACGTACTCGGCTTCTGCTGATGATTGTGCCACCGTTTCTTGTTTCTTTGATGCCCATGAGAAGACACCAGATCCAAGTGTGAATGTGTATCCTGAAGTACTTCTCATGTCATCTACCGATCCGGCCCAATCACTGTCTGTGTATCCATGAAGCTTCGAGTCTATAGTGGGCTTGTACCATATTCCATAGTCCATGGTACCTTGCAAGTATCTTAGTACTCTTTTAGAAGCTCCGTAATGTATTTGAGTAGGGTTTTGCATGTACCTGGATAACAGACTCGTTTCGTACATGATGTCTGGTCTTGTTGCTGTTAGATATAGTAGACTTCCAATGAGACTTCTGAATCTTGAAGCATCCACTTTCTCCGATCCATCTTCTTGTCTCATCTTCTCATTGGCAACTAGTGGCGTGGCTACGGTTTTACAACCGTATAGTTTAAAATTTTTCAGGAGGTTCTCTGTGTATTTCTTTTGAGAAATGAAGATGCCTTCATTTTATTGACTAATTTCGATGCCAAGAAAATAGCGCATCAATCCAAGGTCGCTCATCTCGAACATTTTCATCATGTCTTCTTTAAACTCTTGTATCATTCTCTCATTGTTTCCCGTATATATAAGATCATCGACATACAAAGAAATAATGAGAGTGTCGGAGTTACCTTAGGTTTTGATGTAGAGTGTGGGCTCACTTTGACTCCTCCTGAATCCTGAACTTGTGAAGTAGTTGTCAATGCGACTATACCACGCACGTGGTGCTTGTTTAAGTCCATATAAGGCTTTCTTCAACTTTAGAACTTGATCTTCCTTTCCTTTCTGGATGAACCCTTGTGGTTGCTCTACGTATATTTCTTCTTCGAGAAATCCATTTAGAAAGGCAGATTTCACATATAGTTGGTGAATCTTCCACCTTCGTTGAGCTGCTAGTGCCACAAGTGCTCTTATAGTATCCAGTCGTGCTACAGGTGCGAAAGTTTCGGTGTAGTCGATTTTAGGCTGTTGCGAGTAGCCTTTAGCTACTAGCCTTGCTTTGTGTTTTTGTATAGAACCATCAGGGTTGAGCTTTGTTTTGTAAACCCACTTAACTCCAATGATTTCTTTATTTTCTGGAGGATCAACTAACTCCCATGTGTTGTTTTTCTCGATCATTATGATTTCTTCATTCATAGCAGCCACCCACTTTTCATCTTTGGTTGCAACTTCATAGCTTTCGGGTTCTATAGTTGTGAAGTTGCAAGTCTCATATACCTCTGTTAACTTTTTGACTCTTTCAGGTGTTGACTCTGGACTTGACTCGTCTTGTGCCATAGGTATTGTTGCTAATGGAGAAGTTGGCGTAGTAGGGCTCGTTTCTCCAGTACTCTCATGACTAGGATGCTCCGTTTGTAGTGGTTGTTGAGATGGAGTTTCTATAGATATCCTCGGCAAATATGTTTGTTTTTCGACTTTATCTTTCTCCCAATTCCAAGAAGCGTCTTCTTCAAACTCTACGTCTCGGCTGATTACAATGTTATTGGTCTTCAAGTTGTAGACTCGGTAAACTTTTGATTGTGTGCTATAGCCCAAGAATATTCCCTTCTCTGATTTTTCTTGGAGCTTGTGACGTTTCTCCTTTGGAATATGGATGTAGCAGATAGATCCAAATACTCGCAGATGTTTCGCAGACGGTTTTCTTCCACTCCATGCCTCTATCGGAGTCTTGTTTTCGACGGCTTTCGTGGGGCATCGATTTAGTATATATACAGCTGTGTATACAGCTTCAGCCCAGAAACTGTTTGGAAGGCCTTTTTCATGTATCATTGTTTTGGCCATTTACATTACAGTTCTATTTTTGCGTTCAGAGACACCATTTTGCTCAGGGGCATAACCAACAGTGAGTTGGCATTTAACTCCTTCATCTTCGCAAAATTTATTGAATTGTGTAGAGGTATATTCCTTTCCTCTATCACTCCTTAGTGTTTTTATATGATGGCCACTACTTTTTTCTACGAAATTCTTGAACTTCTTGAATATAGTAAATACTTCAGATTTTTCATGCATGAAGTACACCCACGTCATTCTAGAATAGTCATCGATAAAGAGAATAAAGTACCTGTTTTGGTTAAGTGACGGGGTCCTCATTGGTCCACAAACGTCGGTGTGCACCAGCTCCAGTATACCTTTCGCTCTCCAAGCTTTGTCACGAGGGAAAGGTTTTCGATGTTGCTTACCCATCACACAGCTTTCACACGTGTCAGTGATCTCTTCTATGTTAGGCAAGTCTCTCATCATATTCTTCTGTTGGAGGATTTTTAGTGCGTGAAAGTTAAAGTAGCCAAATCTTCGATGCCATAGCCATGATTCTTCAACTTGAACTTTCATGGCTGTGTCTTGGATATACTGCCAACGAAGCGGAAAGTTGCGGTTCTCCATTGGCACTTCGGCTATTAATTTATAGTTATTTTTCTTGTCACGAATAACGCATGATTTGTCTTCGAAGAGTAAAGAGTATTCGTGCTCCATCATTTGTCCAACACTTAGCAAGTTACTTGCAAGGCTTGGTACTAAAAGACTGTCATTAACAGATCGAGTGACGTTATTAGTTTGAACAGTTATCGTACCTTTGCCTTTAGTGTCAACAAGCGCTCCATTCCCTAGTTTGACGCGGGACTTTACGGAGGTGTTGATACTATCAAATAACTTTTCATCTCCTATCATGTGGTTGCTGCACCCACTGTCGATCAACCAAGTATCGTCCCTCTGTTTATTTGCGACATGGAAGGCATAGAATAGCTGATTTTTGTTCCCCGGTATATCTTCACTTTCTTCTGTGAAGTTAGCTCGATGATTTTGTTTTAAACAGCAATCTTTTTCTATATGCCCAAATCGTTTGCAATTATTGCATTGTGGCTTCCCTTTGTGGAAACAATCTTTCTCCAAGTAGTTTGTCTTTTTGCAGATACCACATGGAGGATAGTTTTTTCTTCTCTGATCAAACCCGGTTCTGGGTTTTTCTCCTCCTCTCGACTTTACTTCGAGATTTCTTTTCCCCTCATTATTAGATTTCTGAGACCTTATTTTGAGTTTAGACTGAAACGCACTTTCAAGTGAGTTTTCACTGCGTCGACTCAGTCTAGCCTCGTATGCTTCTAGAGAGCCAACTAATTCCGTTACTGACAGAGTCTCGATGTCTTTTGACTCTTCAATAGCGGTAATGATATGATCGTATTTTTCAGTCATGCTGATAAGTATTTTTTCTACGATCCTCTTATCAGTTATGTTATCTCCATAGGCTCTCATTTGATTTACTATTTCTTTAATTCTAGAATAGTAATCTTTTACGGTCTCAGTCTCTTTCATATTTAAATTTTCAAAATCTCGTCTTAGAGTTAGTAGTTTAACAGATCTCACCTTGACATTTCCTTGAAATTCTTCTTGAAGGATCTTCCATGCCTCTTTGGCTGTCGTAGCTCCCATGATTCGTGGAAAGATAGACGGTGTCAAGGCTTGTTGAATATAGCCTAGAGCAGCAGCATTTCTTACAATATTTTTGTTGTATTTTTCTTGTTCTTCCGCGGGCAGAGTTTCAACTACTTTTGGAGTTGTAAACCCGACTTCGACAATATCCTACAAGCTTTGTGCTTGGAAATATGTCTTCATTCGGATACTCCAAAAATCATAGTTTTCGCCATCAAAGATGGGGACGGGAATATTGTATGCACCAACGGTAGTCATGGTGTACTTGAATGAACGCCCAAACACGGCTCTGATACCACTTGTTAGAATTAGTTGTAGTGTTTTGATTAATTAGAAGTGTTGATTAGTTTTAGTTTGAATGTTTTAATGTTTGTATGGGGGGTGTTTTAGAAAGTAGAATTGATGAAGAAGAGTTTTTAGAAACTTGATTTTTATTACTCAAATTTGTTTATGTTTTTTTTGTTACATCATATGCATTACATGTTAGCCTATTTATAGGCTCAAATGTAGGATAAATATCTAGATATTTTGTTAGAAATATCTAGATTTTTTTGTTAAAAATATCTATTACTTAAATACCTAACCCTAACTAATTTTAGATTATTCTAGAAATACATTAATGTTTAACACCGAGGTAGGAAAGGCACCAAATCTCATAGCAGACAAGCATTGACATTGAAGCATAGACTATCATGTGGTGACGGGCTAAGGGAGTACATACATGTTGTGTGTTAAAATATATTGTATGTATATTTTTTATTATTTGCGTTGTTTAGTTATATGTTTTCAGTTTACACTTTATTTATCACATGAAAAATGTCTGATGTAAGGTTGTTTTTGTTGGTAAATTTAATAAACAAGGTTGGGTTATAGTACATGGGCCGAAAAGCATAAGTTAAATACAAGGCTTCAGATCCAATGGGATTTTGTATTTCGGCTTAATTTTTTTTTTTCACTGGGCTAAAACTAGTGAATTGTTGCCAATCTTATTTAGCTGTTAAAGTCAAGTAGATTAACATTAAAACTTAAATTTTAAGATTGCCCGAATTAGTCGAGTTTTGAGTGGATCCGGTTGAAGGTGATCGGTTAATGGTGAAAAGGTTCCATTTTGAATTCATGCAACCTTCATATAGTCTCAGTTGCAGGTGTTTGATCTTTCACATGTGGTTTAGATAGCATGATCATATAGTTTAAATTGATTATGGGATCTGTGTGTGGCTAATATGCACTCTCCGGTTTCATATCGTAAATTCGATCTTAACGAATAAGGTAAGAGTCATTTAGTCTAACACGGTTCTTCCAACCGATATGTTGCATAATGGATCGTGGTTTCATTGTTGATTCAGTTGGATAGCTCTCAAGGGGAGGGAGTGAACAGGCGATTTTGTAAATCTCATGTACAGTAAGGGTGCGTTTGATAAAACTGAATGATTAAGCGTTGAATGTTTCATCATCTGAATGATTCAAAGGTTCTTAATGAATTGTTTCTTAATGATAATAATCTATTTGTTAATCATTGTGAATCTATCTATTTCTCACTTTTATATTTCATACATGTTTAAGAACTATTTAATGATTTAATTGTTGTGAATCTATTTATTTGTCTATTTCTCCTGCAATGAGCCATCAGCTATTTGCAGCAATCATTTGAAACATAACCACGCATACGCATTTTGGAATTCTGCTCACTTTATTGTGTAATCGCTTTTCCATCTTCAACACTTTATTGTGGAATTCTGCGCGTGCGCGTGCGTGTTAGCTGGAGAAAAATATTGAAGGTTCGTGATTTTTTTGTTCATAAAATAGGAAGTGGGAATCAGACTTATGCATGGTATGATGTATGGTGTATTGTTGGTCCACTTGCCAACATAGTGTCTTGGAGGGACATCAATGCTGGATTCAATGAGCATTCAAAAGTTAGTGATCTAATCCATCATTCTCACTTTCAATGGCCTGCAAATTGGTATGTCAAATATCCTATTCTTAGTTCGATTGTTGTCTCTTTTATTGCTAATGATCCTGACACTATATCCTGGAAAGGCTATGACTTGAGAGAGTACTCTTATTCGATCAGTATATTGTGGAATACAATTAGGCCAAGGGCTGAAAAAGTGTCATGGTATTCGCTAGTTTGGTCTTCAAACTGCATCCCACGCCATGCATTCCTCTTATGGCTAGCTCTCGGTGAAAGGCTAAGAACATAAGATAAACTCAAAGCTTGGGAAGTTAGACAAGGTGTGGTGTTACTATGCCCTTTGTGTAAATCGTGTAATGACACGCATAAACACCTGTTTTTTAAATGCGCATATTCAGCAGCAGTTTGGAATAAGTTATTGGCTACTATTCAGATGAAGTTATCGAGCAGAGATTGGAAGTCCACTGTTGATATTCTTTGCCCAGTTGCTTCTCAGAATTTGGCTAGAGTGGTTGAAGCAAAGCTAGTTTTTGCAGCGGCTATTTGAAATGTCCCATTTCATATTGATTATAAACGTTCCATATTAATTGATTTCATCGCGAGGTTTTGACCTCTATGATGTCAAAGCAGAGGGGTATAAAATACTATTAATTTTTAGCAGGAAATACTATTAAATACGATACAATTTTACACAAGATATTTATTTATTTATAGAATGGATATACTTAAACCTTGCTACAACACTTATAGGCAGTGTACCTAATCGTATAGTAGTGTAGTTTTTAGTAAGTCCGGTTCGTTCCACAGGGAAATCTTTAAACAAAGCTCAACGCTATATTAGTTTACTTTTATAAAAATACAAATATATATATAGGTAATATTATTATTATAAAGGGGGGGTTTTTACCGTTTAATGACCGGTTTGTCGATTTTAAAACTTTAGTCGCAGTTAAAACCTAATGTAAAATATAAAATAAATACAAGACTTTAAATTAAAGCGTAAAGTAAATAACGATAATGAAATTGCGAATAATAAAAATGCGATAAAATTAAATTGCGATAATTAAAAGTACGATAATTAAAAGTGCGATTAAATAAAATAACAATAAATAAAAATGCGATAATTAGAAGTGCAATTAAATATAAAATAAAGGAAATTAAATATGAAATAAAAGAATTATGCTTATTTAAACTTCCGTAATCATGATGTTTGACGTGTTGATTTTAGTTTTATGCCCATGGGTTAATTGTCCTTTGTCCTGGATTATTCAATATGTCCGTCTGGTTTTTGTCCATAACAGTCCATCAGTCATAAATATAAATTGCAAGTGTCCTTGTCAAATTATTATTATACCCGAAGATAAATATTCCAACTAATTGGGGATCCGAATTGTAACAAGGTTTTAATACTTTGTTTAATGAATACACCAGGTTATCGACTGCGTGTAAACCAAGGTTTTACTACTTTGTTAACAATTACACCAATTACCCTTGAATGTAATTTCACCCCTGTTTCAATTATTCTAGTGGCTATTAATCCATTCCCGTGTCCGGTTAAATGAACGATTATTCGTACAAATAAATACCCCGCCCATCGTGTCCGATCGAGTGTATATGGTAATTTATAGGGACGCCCAATTGTAAATCTTTATATTAACATTAACAAACTTTCATTTAGTTAAACAAATATAAAGCCCATTAATAGCCCATAGTCTAGTTTCCACAAGTGTCGTTCTTTTGTCCAAACCCCAATTATGGTACAAAGCCCAATTACCCAATTTTAGTAATTAGCCCAACATCATGATTACTTCGTTTTAAACAAGCATAATAATAACTTAGCTACGAGACATTAATATAAAAAGGTTGAACATAACTTACAATGATTAAAAATAGCGTAGCGTTACACGGACAGAATTTCGACTTACACCCTTACAACATTCGCTAACATACCCTTATTATTAGAATTATAATTAAAATTAAAATATAAATTATAAATATAAATATATTACGTATATATTGAGAGAGAGATTGAGAAAATAAGATGTGTAATTCGATCAGAATTCGGTTGGCTTTATAGCCAGAAGTGAAATTTGGGGCTCCGCGACTCGCGGCCAAATACCCTTAAAACTCCGCGAGTCGCGGAGAGGTATTTACAGTTTACACCCTTGGAGTTTCCTGCTGCCGACGGTTTTAAATATATATATATAATATATATATAATTAATATAATTAATTATATATTATATTATATTTATATATATAGTTAACTTGTAATTTTTAGTCCGTTGCGTCGAGCGTTAAGAATTGACTCTGGTCCCGGTTCCGGATTTTCGAACGTCCTCGCGTACAATTTAATATCTTGTACTTTGCGTTTTGAATCTTGTACTCTTGTGATTTTGAGACGTTTCTTATCAATAATTGGAACCTTTTTGATTGTCTTTTGTTCTTTTGAGCTTTTTGGTCGTTTGCGTCTTCAAATCGTCGAATCTGTCTTTTGTCTTCACCTTTTATTATTTAAACGAATATCACTTGTAAATAGAACAATTGCAACTAAAAGCTTGTCTTTCTTGAGGAATAATGCTATGAAATATATGTTCGTTTTTAGCATTATCAAATATTCCCACACTTGAGCGTTGCTTGTCCTCAAGCAATATTGTCTTGAAATACTAGAATCACTTCTTTATTCTTCACACTTTGTACATCAGTGATTTCTATACGGCGGTATAAACAATGGTAGTAACGATATGGTTTACAGTCCCACATGACTATAAAAATTTAGATCCATTAAGGAAATTGGATCTTTATGAAAACATTTGATCTTTTGAAAATTAAATCTAGTTTTTTTTTTTTTTTTTTTTTTTTACCCTAGATAAGTTTTCCGGAATAACCCTTTACCGGTGTTTGCAAAATATTTTTGTGGGTTTGGTGGGTTTCAGATTTGAAAATTTTAGCTCAAAACTTGCGGTTTTGTGTCACCCACTTGCTAACCTTGTATTTGGAAAGCAACACGTCCAGTTTACTTGTTCCGTATATTACCTTTCGGCAAACTACCGTCCGGTTGTAAAGGAAAGCGTTGAACAAGCAACTGTTTAAGGCAATGTCCCGTGACATGCTTTTGATTATGGTCTATAACGTGTCGGACGCAATTACTATCCTTGGTAGGAGCAATAGTAAAGCTCACCCTTATAATTTGTCGGTCTGGCACAAGGTCCTGTCTTTGACCATGTTATGCAACCACCGTTCTTACGGTTGACACCCGATTTAGTTCAGGTGACCTAATGAATTCCAGGTGAATTCCTAGGATTTTACGTTCAATGGTAATGAACGCATTGAAAATAGGGTTTTCAGAAAACAAATCGGTTTATAATTTTGATCAAAATATTTTCTCGTTCAAGCTCGAGTTTAGATATCATTGAATTCCATGAGTTTGTAATTCTCAATCTTTAAGGTCAATCTCTAGGATTGAGTAATATCAGTCTTAAAAGCTGATTTTTAATCTTTAAGGAGATTATCCTTTCTGGGGATCTGATTCATTAGTCTTATCCAGCTAATTTGCACGGTGCCTCCCCATTGTACGAGATAAATCCTTCTCATGGTTAGGATAAATCTGACCACTTGGCGACCCTGTTTAATGCTGAGGTCCGTGGATTTCCTGCTGATTTTAGTGATGACTTTTCTAGATTTTTCGTCAACCTACAGCTGGTCTGGACGACAACTTCATGACCTAAATCAAGAAGCGCGTGTCTTTTTCGGAAGACTTTACTTCCTTTTAGTGATGGAATTGATTCATCGTGTAGATCCATCTCTTCTTTTCTTTCATCGGGTAAAACAGTTTAGTTTAGTCCAAAGCAAAAGTATTTTTAGTTATTTGTTACAGATATATGTGACATATGTTTAAGATAACTTGGTAAATTTTCCCACACTTGGCTTTTTATTTTTCTTTTTATCGTCCTCTATTCCATTTTAAATGAATTATAACATTTTAGTTTGTTTCTCAATTTATGTCCTTTCTGAGGTAACAATAATTTCGGTGTTAAAACCTAGTTTTATCGTTCATAAATATGTATAAACATGATTTTAATTCATTTAATTGAAAATTTTGAAAAATTTTACTAGAATTGAGTAGTCAGTATATAAGACTAGGGCTGTTCTTTTTTATCAGAGAGCACTAGATTCTAATACAACTACTGCTTTACTAGTATTTTTAATGGTAACCAAGTGTATAAAGTAAAAATTTTTTTTTTTTAAAATCCGAAAGAATTTAACCCCTTCCCACACTTAAGATCTTGCAATGCCCTCATTTGCAAGAAATCAGTAACAATTTAAATTATTGAGGGTGATTTGTGTGAAAATGATTAAATTTTTACCAAAGTTTCCAAATATATTGTCGTTTGTTTGCTGAATGATAAATGGTGCACATCATTTGTTCATTCCGTCTTGTTGTTATTTCACATGTATTTTGCATCTTGTCGTCAAAATTAGTTGCTTTTGCTGAACTTAATGCCAGTCTTTGAAAATGCGTTGTTTTACCCTGTTTTGTACATAAGATAAACTGCAAACATATATACATATTTTTGAAGTTTGGTTTATTACCCCACATTCAAAAATTATTAAAATCTAAGAATAAAAGTTAGAAATTATAAAAATGATTACAATATTAACAAAAATATTAAATGCATCAATAATTACAAATTACAAAATAATAAAAAAAAATAAAACAAATAAACTAAGGATGATATTGGTACCAATAGGGGTTCCAGGCATACCCATACGTGCTATAGAATGCTTCGGCAGGATCATACGTAGGATATGGTGGCTGCATCTCTATCGACCAAGGAGGGAAGACAGGTTTCGGTGTAGGAATATAGTTTCTACCTATATGTTGGCAATGTGCTATGATCTGGTTCTGATGAACTTGCCAATCTTCAAATGCCCTCTGTCTAGCATTTTCGTATTCCTGAGAAGCTATAAACCTATGCATTTCTTGCATCTCATTCCCCCCTCCTACATTACCTTGTTCCTGGTTTCTCTCTACCTGTGGATGTCTACCATTGTACCGTACTGCGGCGTTATTTCGCCGCTTCAAAACTTTTGCACCATGGTATACATTTAAACCTATAGTGTCGCGGGGTTCCGGCTCTTCTACTAATAATCCCCCCCGACTTATATCCACACCGAGATATTCACCAATCAAAGTAATAAAAATACCACCTCCTATTATGCTATGTGGACGCATCCCTCGAACCATAGCTGATAAATAATAACCCACACAATATGGTATACTTACAGCGCTGTGTGGGTCTCGAATACACATATGGTAAAACAAATCTTGTTCATTTACCTTTTCTTTGTTTTTACCCCTTTGTGTAATCGAATTAGCTAAAAACCTATGTATCACTCTTAATTCGGCTCTATCTATATCCAAATAAGAGTAGTTTCCCCCTTTAAAACGGTGATGGCTTGTCATTTGACTCCACACACCGTGTGTATCAAAATTTTCATCTATTTTCCTACCGTTTAGTATCAATCCTCTACAATCGGCAGACGCTAATTCCTCAGGCGTATATATACGTAAAGCCTGAGCCATGTCCAGTAAAGACATGTGGCGCATCGAACCGCCTAACAAAAATCTAATAAAAGAACGATCGGTTAAACTAGCTACCCGATCATTCAACTCTATACTACATAACAACTCTTCACACCATACTTTATATACAGGTCTGCGTATGGTGAATAAACATATCCAGTCATTAAAAGAAGAATTACCATACCTCTGTACCAGTAATTCCCTAATTGGCCCGGCCAATTCTACAGCTTCCAAGGGTCCCCATTCTATGACCCTCGGTACCTCAACAACCTTGGAATGAAGAGTATGCAAACCCCGTTGATATTTTGGATAATCTATCCAAAGTCTGTCAAATCGCAGGTTCGGGTGCAACTGTTCCAAGTGCATATCTGAAAAGGTCATGACTGGATGAGGTACATCCTGCTTGTAGTAGTTATCTACCTCCTGTTGTTCCAAGTTCTCAGCAGGAGCATGACGGGCTTGGGATGAAGATTCACCCCTTTCATTCTGCAAAACACATCAAACACAAATTTTGTGCATCCAAATATGCATTAGTGTCAGCAAAATCATCAATCAAAATAATTACAATGACATTATCAATTTATATCAAACTTAAGCTTATTTTCACATTTTTATCAAATCTACACTTTTTCAAATAAGCATATACGAAAATTTTCGCCAAGTTCATAAGCATTCAACTCAAATAACATGTCAAAATAATCATTACTAGCAAATAAACAAGTCTCAAATGGCATTATCTTTCAAAAATCAAGTTCATGAATTTTGGACTTGAAAAAGTCCACTTTAATTCTCAAAATCATGTTTAGGCTCAAAGTTTGGATCATTTAACTACCTAGACATGTTACACTACTCAATTTAGCAACAATTCATGACAAAAATCGGCCATAACCTGTTTATATCAAAAAGCCCCAAATTGCTCAAGAACACAAACCCTAGATTATTCAAAATTTGAAGTTTAAGGCTTCTAATCATGTTAAACAGCATCAATCTAGGTTATACAAGCATAATACATAAACAATTTAAGTCTAATTACACTAAAAAGCATCAAAATCAAATTGGGTAAAAATTAGCTCAAGAACACTAAAATTCGAATTAAATGGTGTTTAGGTGTAGAAATTTACCGTTTTTCTTGAGTAGTTCCTAGATATCATCCTTCTCAACATGATTTTAGCAAAAAATTTGGTGATTAACGGTTAAAAATTGAGATTTTTGGAGTGTTTTTGGGTGTATTTTCGGGTTCTTTTTCGAGCTGTATTTGGGTGTTTTTGTGTGGGGGAGGTAAACTGATCGTGCAGCTTGTTATATTTTTTTTTCTGTAATTTTGTCCCTCCGCGAGTCGCGGAGATTTACCCTCCAAACTCCGCGAGTCGCGGAGTTTGGTTTTTTTTTTTTTTTTTTTTTTTTTATATCATTAACTTATTAAAACAATTAAGTAATTAATTTTAAAATTTTGTTTCCCTTGTTATTTAGGACGAGGTCGTTTCGGATTGATGTCCTAGTCCGTCCCTCGACAAAATTTTAAAATTTGTCTTTTTGTAGCGATTGTTTTAAAAGCTAAGATTTTTGGGTTTTTTCAATGTTTTTGGCATACTTTAAATTAATAAGATTAAAAATAATGATAATAAAAGTTCTCGTCCCTCCCTTGGGTAAAGCAATTTCGGTTCAAAGACCTAGTCTTCAACTTACGACAAATTTTAAAAATCATATTCTTAACTTAATGAGATAAAGTAAATTTTTGTTTTTAAATTCACACAACATAAATATAAAATTCAAAATTAATATTAAAAATTAAAAATTCACACCAAACTTAAAATTTAAAATGCATAAAATTAAAAATTAATATTTTGAAAATTAAAAATTCACACCAAACTTAAAATTTAAAAATTCATAAATTCATACTAAACTTATTTTAATTTTTCAAATATTTACAATTTTAAATATATTGTTTTTACAAAGTTTACAATATTAATTTAAGATTTAAATATTAATTTTAAAAACATGGTAAAAATAAAATTAAAAATCTTTTTGTCTTTTTATCCCACTTTAATCAATCAAATATTATCAAAAATATGCGCCCCTCTTTTCGGTAAAGTAATTTCGGTTCCAAGACCTAATTTAACTCATGACGAATTTTTGAAATATTTTGGGTTGATTGATTAAAGATATTTATACCTTAAGAATAAACGTTAAATTTCGCAGTGATGTAATAAATTTTTGAATGATATCAATAATTTCGGTCGCCAAACCTAATTTTATTTAATACCAATTTAATACTTTTTAGCGAACAAATTAGCGTTTATTATCAAAAGGTTAAAAATAAAAATAAAAATAAAAACTGTACAGACATACCTGTGAAATAGATTTCTTAGTTATATGATCTATTATATTCATAAGATAGTCGGTTTAATTGGTTTTCCATGGCTGCATAGGCGTAACCTCGAGCATTCATTGTCTTTTCTTCTAAACATATGAACGGTCCGTCTCTGCATAAAGTAACAAATTCGGTATTTGAATAGGTTTGATTATTTGAACATTTACCTCCATGTGACCATTTTCCGCATTTGTGACATTTTTCTAGGTGTCGTGCTCTTCTTTTCGCTGCGGATTTTGATTTTCCTTTACCAAATTGTAACTTATTATCTTCGCATCTGGATCCTTTTCTAACTCCGTCCATTCTTTCTCTGATTATTGATACTAATTCACTCGGTAGTATGTCATTATTTCTTTTAGTGATCAAAGCGTGTAGCATTAGACCATGGTTTAGTTCACAGGCAGTCTTCATTTTGTAAAAACCTAAAAAAAATAAAAATTCAGAATGGGGGGAGAAGACTAGTTCTTTAGGGTCTGCTAGGGAAAGACCATACGTGTTCCATTTTCGAGAACTACACGAAAACAGACAATCTAACTCTAACAGAAATACATATTATCCTTCAAAGACTTGATTCTCCCCACACTTAGTTAGCTGTGGTGTCGAAATTGTGATTAACTTCGTTGTCGACTTCCATCGGACCATGTATGTAATGTTTAACTCTGTGACCATTAACTTTAAATTCAATCCCATTTGAATTTATTAATTCTATCGTTCCGTATGGGAAAACTCTTTTGACTATGAATGGTCCAGACCATCTTGACTTCAATTTTCCAGGAAATAGCTTGAATCGTGAATTGAAAAGAAGAACTCTGTCTCCTTCTTTAAATTCTTTTGAACTTCTGATTCTTTTATCATGCCATTTCTTCGTTCTTTCTTTATAGATTAACGAATTTTCGTATGCTTCATGTCTTAATTCTTCTAATTCGTTTAGTTGACTTAATCGTAGACGTCCAGCTTCATGTAAATCAAGATTACATGTCTTCAAAGCCCAAAATGCTTTGTGTTCAATTTCTACTGGAAGATGACATGCTTTTCCATACACAAGTCTAAAAGGTGTGGTTCCAATTGGAGTTTTGTAGGCTGTTCTAAAAGCCCAGAGTGCATCCTCCAATTTAATGGACCATTCCTTTGGATTTGATCCTACGGTTTTCTCAAGAATACGTTTTAAAGCTCGGTTTGTATTTTCAACTTGTCCACTTGTTTGTGGATGATATGCGGTGGAGATTTTATGAGTTACTCCATATCTTTTAAGAACTTTCTCAAGTTGATTATTACAGAAATGAGTACCCCGATCACTTATTAAAGCTTTCGGTGTTCCAAACCTTGCAAAAAGACGTTTTAAAAAGTTGACTACAACTCTTGCATCGTTAGTTGGGAGAGCTTGTGCTTCCGCCCATTTAGATACATAATCAATGGCTACGAGTATATATAGATTATTATGAGATTTTGGAAATGGACCCATAAAGTCAATACCCCAAATGTCAAATACTTCACATACTTGGATGACATTTTGTGGCATTTCATCACGTTGACTTATTCTTCCGGCCCTTTGACATGCATCACAGGATTTGCAAAGAAGGTGTGCGTCTTTGTAAATTGTAGGCCAATAGAATCCAGCTTCATAAATTTTTCTTGCTGTTAGTTGAGGCCCATAATGCCCTCCTGTTGGTCCTGTGTGACAATGGTTTAAAATTTTACTAGCTTCATCTCCAAATACACATCGGCGTATTATTCCATCGGGACAACTTTTAAACAGATGTGGATCTTCCCAGAAATAGTGTTTTATATCACTGAAGAATTTCTTTCGTCTTTGGTACGATAATCCTTTTTCAAGGAATCCACAAACTAAGTAGTTTGCATAGTCTGCAAACCATGGGATTTCTTTATAATCTATCTTCAATAGATATTCATCAGGAAAGTTGTCTTGTATGGCTGATTCATTCAGAACTTCTAATTCGGGATTTTCAAGACGAGAAAGATGATCAGCGGCGAGATTTTCTGCTCCTTTTTTATCTCGGATTTCAATATCAAACTCTTGTAAGAGTAAGATCCAACGGATTAATCTTGGTTTAGCATCTTGTTTTGAAAATAGGTATCTAAGAGCAGAATGGTCGGTATAGACCACCGTTTTTGCTAGAACGAGATATGATCGAAATTTGTCAAAAGCAAAGACAATAGCAAGGAGTTCTTTTTCAGTAGTTGTATAGTTCGTTTGTGCTCCTTGTAATGTCTTACTAGCATAATATATAGGTTGAAATCGTTTTTCAATCCTTTGTCCTAAAACGGCTCCCATTGCAAAATCACTTGCATCGCACATTAGTTCAAATGGTAGATTCCAATTTGGTGTTATCATGATCGGTGCATTAGTGAGTTTTTCTTTAAGAATATTAAAAGATTTGATACATTCATCTGAAAAGATGAATGGCGCATCCTTTTCTAGGAGTTTATTCATAGGAGTGGCAATTTTAGAAAAATCTTTTATGAAACGTCGGTAAAAACCGGCATGCCCTAGAAAACTCCTAATTCCTCTAACATTGGTGGGATGTGGAAGTTTAGCAATTACATCTACTTTAGCTCTATCCACTTCAATTCCTTCTTTTGAAATTTTATGTCCAAGAACGATGCCTTCTTTAACCATGAAATGGCATTTCTCCCAATTAAGTACTAGATTTGATTTTTCGCATCTAATTAGCATTCGTTCCAGATTTACTAGACATGATTTAAATGTATCACCGAAGACTGAAAAGTCATCCATGAATACTTCCATGCATTCTTCTATCATGTCATGAAAAATCGCCATCATACACCTTTGAAAGGTTGCAGGGGCGTTACAAAGTCCAAATGGCATGCGTTTGTAAGCAAAAGTACCATAAGGGCACGTGAATGTGGTTTTCTCTTGATCTTCGGGTGCTATTGGAATTTGAAAATATCCGGAAAATCCATCTAGAAAACAATAGTAACTATTTCCGGCTAATCTTTCCAACATTTGATCTATGAAAGGTAAGGGAAAGTGATCTTTTCTGGTGGCGTCATTTAATTTTCTATAATCAATACATACACGCCATCCTGTTACAGTCCTAGTAGGAATAAGCTCATTTTTCTCATTTGTGATGACAGTCATGCCACCCTTCTTAGGCACGCATTGAACTGGGCTTACCCATGGACTATCAGAAATTGGATATATCAAACCTGCATCTAGCAGTTTAATAATCTCTTTCTTAACTACATCTTGCATATTAGGATTTAGTCTTCGTTGGCGTTGCACATACGTTTTATGACCTTCTTCCATAAGGATTTTATGTGTGCAATACGAAGGACTTATTCCTTTAATATCATGAATCTTCCATGCAATGGCTGGTTTATGAGCTTTCAACACAGAAATGAGCTGTGATTTCTCATTTTCAGTAAGAGAAGACGATATTATTACAGGTAATTCAGATTCACCATGTAAATAAGCGTATTCCAAATGGTTTGGAAGTGGCTTTAACTCTAATTTCGGAGGTTCTTCTATCGATGATTTATATCGATATCTGTCTTCTTCTTTTAGCATTTGAATTTCTTCTGTTGTTGGTTCATATCCATTAGCTATAAGTGTAGCTAACATTTCAGCTTCATCAATTGGTTCATTACTTTCTCCTAAAGAACATTCTCCTGTTCCTTGTAATTCTGGAAATTCTTCTAATAATTCTGCATGTGCATCTATAGTTTGAATATAATAACATGTATCATCTGCAGATTGTGGTTGTTGCATTGCTCTATCAACTGAAAAGGTAACACTCTCATCCTCTATACTTAGGGTCAGTTTCTTACCGAACACGTCTATCATTGCTTTAGCCGTGTTTAAGAATGGTCTTCCTAATATGAGAGGAACTTGAGAATCTTCTTCCATGTCCAAAACAACAAAATCTACTGGAAATACTAAAGTACCAACTTTAACTAGCATGTTTTCCATTATCCCTCTAGGATATTTTATTGATCTATCGGCTAGTTGTATGCTTATTCTGGTTGGTTTCAATTCTCCAAGGTCTAGTTTAGCGTATAGTGAATACGGCATTAGATTTATACTAGCACCTAAGTCTGCTAATGCTTCTATTGAACTAAGACTACCCAGAAAACATGGAATTGTGAAACTTCCTGGATCAGATAGTTTTTCTGGTATCTTATTCAACAGCACTGCTGAACAATTTGCATTCATAGTAACAGCCGAGAGTTCTTCCATTTTCTTTCTATTCGTGATTAGATCTTTCAAGAATTTAGCATATCTTGGCATTCCTGAAATTACATCAATGAAAGGAAGATTTACATTTATCTGTTTAAACATATCCAAGAATTTGGATTGCTCGGCTTCAAGTTTTTCCTTCTTCATTTTACTCGGGTAAGGAAGTGGTGGTTGGTATGGTTTAACATAAGGTTTATCCTTAACTGTGTTATCTTCATTAACCTTTTCAACTACCGGTTCTTTTTCCTTATCTTGATCAGGTTGTGGTTCTTGTGGAGTAGGAATAGTTTCATCAGAAGTTACAGGTATTTCAGGTGGTTTAAGTGTTGTACCACTTCTTGTGGTAATAGCTTTAGCTGTTTCATTCCGGGGGTTAGCATTTGTATCACTAGGTAAACTTCCCGGTTTTCTTTCACCTATTAACCTTGCTAGGTTACTTACTTCTTGTTCCAGATTTTGAATAGAAGCTTGTTGATTTCTAAATGCTTGAGCATTTTGTTCATTGGTTTGTTTTTGAGATGTGAAAAACTGCGTTTGAGTTTCAACTAGCTTCGTCATCATATCTTCTAAATTCGGCTTTTTATCATCGGTTTGTTGTGGTGGTTTGTTCTGAAAATTCGGTCTTTGCTGATTATAAGTATTATTGGATAATTGTTGATTGCTAGGACCTTGTTGGTTGTTGTATGGAATATTTCGGTTATAATTCGGGTTTTGATTGTAAATCGGTCTTGGCGGTTGATAATTATTCTGATAATTATTTCCAGGCCTTTGGTTTATGTATGAAATATTCTCTCTTTGTTCCATTGTTAATTCAATACTGAGACAATCTTTTGTCAAATGTGGTCCTCCACACTGCTCACAACTAATTCGTATAGCATGAATATCTTTAGTCATTTTTTCCATTCGTCTCTCGAAAGCATCTATCTTTGCCGAAATGGAATCTAAGTCATGGCTAGAATCGGCTCTAGCTGCTTTAGATGATCTAATGATGTCTTTTTCTTGGTGCCACTCATGTGAGTGGGAAGCAGTATTATCAATAATTTTGTAAGCATCAGTTTCGGTTTTCTTCATAATAGAGCCACCAGCTGCTATATCTATGTCTTTCCTTGTAGTGATGTCGCATCCTTGGTAGAATATTTGTACTATTTGACAGGTGTCTAAACCATGTTGCGGACATCCTCTTAACAACTTTCCATATCTTGTCCACGCCTCATATAGAGTTTCATTTGGTTTCTGTGTGAACGTAACAATTTCTGCTTGAAGTCTTACGGCTTTAGATGCAGGAAAGAATTGTTTAAGAAATTTGTCAATTAAAACGTCCCATGTATCGATCGCCCCTTCAGGTAACGATTCCAACCAATCTTTGGCTTCTCCCTTTAAAGTCCAGGGAAATAACATGAGATATATTTGTTCATCCTCCACTTCTCGTATTTTAAATAGTGTGCAGATCCTATTAAAGGTACGTAGATGTTCATTTGGATCTTCCTTCGGCGCACCACTAAATTGGCATTGATTAGTCACCATGTGTAGAATTTGTCCTTTGATTTCATAATCTGGCGCATTAATGTCTGGATGAGTAATTGCGTGACCTTGGCCAGTGCGTTTAGCTCTCATTCGGTCTTCCATACTTAAAGGTTCCAGATTCTCCATAATTGAATTTGTTGAATCGGTATCACTAGATGATTCTGATTTAATAGTTCGTTCCTCAACAATCTCTGTTTGAATGATTGGTGGTTCCGGAGGAAAGTTTAATGGTTCAGGATCTACGAACCGTTCCTGAATATTTTCTGGATTCTCAATTGTGAGGTTTGTTTCAAAAACTGGATTATCGGAAATTTGAACTGAAGTACTTGGTCGAATGGATGACGATTCTAAAGAAAAATCAACGGCGGTTATATTTGTTAAACGATGTCTTGATCGAGTTAAAGGTGGTGAACGTATTAAAGGTGGTGAACGTCTTGCTCGGTGCATTCACAGAATATCCTATTAGTTTTTAAAAGGAAAGAAAAATTATAATAAGTTATCCAATCAATAGACTTTTCTGATTTTGCCCACGTTTCGAATAGCCAAAAGATGCAGCAGAGGGGCAGGATTCGTTTGGTCTCAATATAATTGAGGACTGTTTGGCTCCAATAACCCGGTCCACGTACAAATCCAACTATTACTACGAACCAGAAAATTTTGATGTCTATCAATTTAACCTCTTAAAATAAATTTTCGTAATTTTAAGAAATTTAGATAAGAAGTAGAATAAAATTCTAAGTCCTAAAACTAGAATAGCGAGAAATAAGAGAGAAAAAGAGTTCGTCGCAAAAGGTCGAAAAGAAAAATTGGTTGAAAAATAAAAGGTGACGGAAAAATAAAAGAAACTTATCAAAACTTAAAAATACTTAACTAATTTAACCTTATTACTACAACTATCTTAAAATTATAATCGCAAATTGAAATTACTAATTGGAATGATAATTGATACATAGTAAAAGGTCTAAAAATATTAAAGCTTACAGGAAAAACTAAATCCCAAATGGAAATAACTTTAAAAAGAAACTAAAACTTAAAAAGGCGTCGCAAAATTCTAAAGCACCTAAATCTTAGTCTAAAGAAAAAGCACTTAAGGAATTCTACGGCAAAGCCTAAAAATCTAGGAGTAAAAATAACTATAGCTAAAACTAAGTTTAAAATTAAATATGAGCTAAAAATACAAAAGTTACGCTACAACGATTAAAAAGGTACAAAATATAAAAATATAAAAAAAAATTGTAAAAAGTACAATTTTTATAAAAATATTATTTTTATGTTATTTATTTAATAAACTATTAATTTTATAATTTTAATAAAACTAATTAAACAAAATACATAAATATAAAGTAAAAAGTAAAAATAAAACTAAAATTAATAATAATAATAATAATAATTAAGTTAAATAATAATAATAATAAATTATAACCCGTAATCAATGCGAAATTAGGGTTTTTGTCCGTGTGTCAGAGGGCCTCCGCGAGTCGCGGCAAAAAGAGAAGAAAACCCCGCGAGTCGCGGGGTTCAGAATTTGAGCTGACAGGTTTCACTTTTTACGCGTTTTTCTTTATTTTTTTTTTTTTATTTTGTTTTCTGTTTTTTAAATAATTAAAAGATATTAAAATTAAAACTTATATTTTTATAAACTAAAATAAAAATAAAGAAACTTATAAAACTTAAATATTTAACAAAATCCTAAAAATACTAATATTTTTGTTTGTCTTTTTATATTTTTGAATAATTAAAACGTATTTTTACAAAAACGAATTTTAATAAAAGTAGATAAAAATCTTTTTTTTTTTTTTTTATATTAGCGTTGCGCTTCCGGCTTTTAAGATAATCCCCGGCAGCGGCGCCAAAAATACTTGATGTCAAAGCAGAGGGGTATAAAATACTATTAATTTTTAGCAGGAAATACTATTAAATACGATACAATTTTACACAAGATATTTATTTATTTATAGAATGGATATACTTAAACCTTGCTACAACACTTATAGGCAGTGTACCTAATCGTATAGTAGTGTAGTTTTTAGTAAGTCCGGTTCGTTCCACAGGGAAATCTTTAAACAAAGCTCAACGCTATATTAGTTTACTTTTATAAAAATACAAATATATATATAGGTAATATTATTATTATAAAGGGGGGGTTTTTACCGTTTAATGACCGGTTTGTCGATTTTAAAACTTTAGTCGCAGTTAAAACCTAATGTAAAATATAAAATAAATACAAGACTTTAAATTAAAGCGTAAAGTAAATAACGATAATGAAATTGCGAATAATAAAAATGCGATAAAATTAAATTGCGATAATTAAAAGTACGATAATTAAAAGTGCGATTAAATAAAATAACAATAAATAAAAATGCGATAATTAGAAGTGCAATTAAATATAAAATAAAGGAAATTAAATATGAAATAAAAGAATTATGCTTATTTAAACTTCCGTAATCATGATGTTTGACGTGTTGATTTTAGTTTTATGCCCATGGGTTAATTGTCCTTTGTCCTGGATTATTCAATATGTCCGTCTGGTTTTTGTCCATAACAGTCCATCAGTCATAAATATAAATTGCAAGTGTCCTTGTCAAATTATTATTATACCCGAAGATAAATATTCCAACTAATTGGGGATCCGAATTGTAACAAGGTTTTAATACTTTGTTTAATGAATACACCAGGTTATCGACTGCGTGTAAACCAAGGTTTTACTACTTTGTTAACAATTACACCAATTACCCTTGAATGTAATTTCACCCCTGTTTCAATTATTCTAGTGGCTATTAATCCATTCCCGTGTCCGGTTAAATGAACGATTATTCGTACAAATAAATACCCCGCCCATCGTGTCCGATCGAGTGTATATGGTAATTTATAGGGACGCCCAATTGTAAATCTTTATATTAACATTAACAAACTTTCATTTAGTTAAACAAATATAAAGCCCATTAATAGCCCATAGTCTAGTTTCCACAAGTGTCGTTCTTTTGTCCAAACCCCAATTATGGTACAAAGCCCAATTACCCAATTTTAGTAATTAGCCCAACATCATGATTACTTCGTTTTAAACAAGCATAATAATAACTTAGCTACGAGACATTAATATAAAAAGGTTGAACATAACTTACAATGATTAAAAATAGCGTAGCGTTACACGGACAGAATTTCGACTTACACCCTTACAACATTCGCTAACATACCCTTATTATTAGAATTATAATTAAAATTAAAATATAAATTATAAATATAAATATATTACGTATATATTGAGAGAGAGATTGAGAAAATAAGATGTGTAATTCGATCAGAATTCGGTTGGCTTTATAGCCAGAAGTGAAATTTGGGGCTCCGCGACTCGCGGCCAAATACCCTTAAAACTCCGCGAGTCGCGAAGAGGTATTTACAGTTTACACCCTTGGAGTTTCCTGCTGCCGACGGTTTTAAATATATATATATAATATATATATAATTAATATAATTAATTATATATTATATTATATTTATATATATAGTTAACTTGTAATTTTTAGTCCGTTGCGTCGAGCGTTAAGAATTGACTCTGGTCCCGGTTCCGGATTTTCGAACGTCCTCGCGTACAATTTAATATCTTGTACTTTGCGTTTTGAATCTTGTACTCTTGTGATTTTGAGACGTTTCTTATCAATAATTGGAACCTTTTTGATTGTCTTTTGTTCTTTTGAGCTTTTTGGTCGTTTGCGTCTTCAAATCGTCGAATCTGTCTTTTGTCTTCACCTTTTATTATTTAAACGAATATCACTTGTAAATAGAACAATTGCAACTAAAAGCTTGTCTTTCTTGAGGAATAATGCTATGAAATATATGTTCGTTTTTAGCATTATCAAATATTCCCACACTTGAGCGTTGCTTGTCCTCAAGCAATATTGTCTTGAAATACTAGAATCACTTCTTTATTCTTCACACTTTGTACATCAGTGATTTCTATACGGCGGTATAAACAATGGTAGTAACGATATGGTTTACAGTCCCACATGACTATAAAAATTTAGATCCATTAAGGAAATTGGATCTTTATGAAAACATTTGATCTTTTGAAAATTAAATCTAGTTTTTTTTTTTTTTTTTTTTTTTTACCCTAGATAAGTTTTCCGGAATAACCCTTTACCGGTGTTTGCAAAATATTTTTGTGGGTTTGGTGGGTTTCAGATTTGAAAATTTTAGCTCAAAACTTGCGGTTTTGTGTCACCCACTTGCTAACCTTGTATTTGGAAAGCAACACGTCCAGTTTACTTGTTCCGTATATTACCTTTCGGCAAACTACCGTCCGGTTGTAAAGGAAAGCGTTGAACAAGCAACTGTTTAAGGCAATGTCCCGTGACATGCTTTTGATTATGGTCTATAACGTGTCGGACGCAATTACTATCCTTGGTAGGAGCAATAGTAAAGCTCACCCTTATAATTTGTCGGTCTGGCACAAGGTCCTGTCTTTGACCATGTTATGCAACCACCGTTCTTACGGTTGACACCCGATTTAGTTCAGGTGACCTAATGAATTCCAGGTGAATTCCTAGGATTTTACGTTCAATGGTAATGAACGCATTGAAAATAGGGTTTTCAGAAAACAAATCGGTTTATAATTTTGATCAAAATATTTTCTCGTTCAAGCTCGAGTTTAGATATCATTGAATTCCATGAGTTTGTAATTCTCAATCTTTAAGGTCAATCTCTAGGATTGAGTAATATCAGTCTTAAAAGCTGATTTTTAATCTTTAAGGAGATTATCCTTTCTGGGGATCTGATTCATTAGTCTTATCCAGCTAATTTGCACGGTGCCTCCCCATTGTACGAGATAAATCCTTCTCATGGTTAGGATAAATCTGACCACTTGGCGACCCTGTTTAATGCTGAGGTCCGTGGATTTCCTGCTGATTTTAGTGATGACTTTTCTAGATTTTTCGTCAACCTACAGCTGGTCTGGACGACAACTTCATGACCTAAATCAAGAAGCGCGTGTCTTTTTCGGAAGACTTTACTTCCTTTTAGTGATGGAATTGATTCATCGTGTAGATCCATCTCTTCTTTTCTTTCATCGGGTAAAACAGTTTAGTTTAGTCCAAAGCAAAAGTATTTTTAGTTATTTGTTACAGATATATGTGACATATGTTTAAGATAACTTGGTAAATTTTCCCACACTTGGCTTTTTATTTTTCTTTTTATCGTCCTCTATTCCATTTTAAATGAATTATAACATTTTAGTTTGTTTCTCAATTTATGTCCTTTCTGAGGTAACAATAATTTCGGTGTTAAAACCTAGTTTTATCGTTCATAAATATGTATAAACATGATTTTAATTCATTTAATTGAAAATTTTGAAAAATTTTACTAGAATTGAGTAGTCAGTATATAAGACTAGGGCTGTTCTTTTTTATCAGAGAGCACTAGATTCTAATACAACTACTGCTTTACTAGTATTTTTAATGGTAACCAAGTGTATAAAGTAAAAATTTTTTTTTTTTAAAATCCGAAAGAATTTAACCCCTTCCCACACTTAAGATCTTGCAATGCCCTCATTTGCAAGAAATCAGTAACAATTTAAATTATTGAGGGTGATTTGTGTGAAAATGATTAAATTTTTACCAAAGTTTCCAAATATATTGTCGTTTGTTTGCTGAATGATAAATGGTGCACATCATTTGTTCATTCCGTCTTGTTGTTATTTCACATGTATTTTGCATCTTGTCGTCAAAATTAGTTGCTTTTGCTGAACTTAATGCCAGTCTTTGAAAATGCGTTGTTTTACCCTGTTTTGTACATAAGATAAACTGCAAACATATATACATATTTTTGAAGTTTGGTTTATTACCCCACATTCAAAAATTATTAAAATCTAAGAATAAAAGTTAGAAATTATAAAAATGATTACAATATTAACAAAAATATTAAATGCATCAATAATTACAAATTACAAAATAATAAAA
Source organism: Rutidosis leptorrhynchoides (assembly GCF_046630445.1). NCBI lineage: Eukaryota > Viridiplantae > Streptophyta > Magnoliopsida > Asterales > Asteraceae > Rutidosis > Rutidosis leptorrhynchoides. Next base: position 38,563,380 of record NC_092339.1, on the reverse strand, counting down.
AAAATAAAACAAATAAACTAAGGATGATATTGGTACCAATAGGGGTTCCAGGCATACCCATACGTGCTATAGAATGCTTCGGCAGGATCATACGTAGGATATGGTGGCTGCATCTCTATCGACCAAGGAGGGAAGACAGGTTTCGGTGTAGGAATATAGTTTCTACCTATATGTTGGCAATGTGCTATGATCTGGTTCTGATGAACTTGCCAATCTTCAAATGCCCTCTGTCTAGCATTTTCGTATTCCTGAGAAGCTATAAACCTATGCATTTCTTGCATCTCATTCCCCCCTCCTACATTACCTTGTTCCTGGTTTCTCTCTACCTGTGGATGTCTACCATTGTACCGTACTGCGGCGTTATTTCGCCGCTTCAAAACTTTTGCACCATGGTATACATTTAAACCTATAGTGTCGCGGGGTTCCGGCTCTTCTACTAATAATCCCCCCCGACTTATATCCACACCGAGATATTCACCAATCAAAGTAATAAAAATACCACCTCCTATTATGCTATGTGGACGCATCCCTCGAACCATAGCTGATAAATAATAACCCACACAATATGGTATACTTACAGCGCTGTGTGGGTCTCGAATACACATATGGTAAAACAAATCTTGTTCATTTACCTTTTCTTTGTTTTTACCCCTTTGTGTAATCGAATTAGCTAAAAACCTATGTATCACTCTTAATTCGGCTCTATCTATATCCAAATAAGAGTAGTTTCCCCCTTTAAAACGGTGATGGCTTGTCATTTGACTCCACACACCGTGTGTATCAAAATTTTCATCTATTTTCCTACCGTTTAGTATCAATCCTCTACAATCGGCAGACGCTAATTCCTCAGGCGTATATATACGTAAAGCCTGAGCCATGTCCAGTAAAGACATGTGGCGCATCGAACCGCCTAACAAAAATCTAATAAAAGAACGATCGGTTAAACTAGCTACCCGATCATTCAACTCTATACTACATAACAACTCTTCACACCATACTTTATATACAGGTCTGCGTATGGTGAATAAACATATCCAGTCATTAAAAGAAGAATTACCATACCTCTGTACCAGTAATTCCCTAATTGGCCCGGCCAATTCTACAGCTTCCAAGGGTCCCCATTCTATGACCCTCGGTACCTCAACAACCTTGGAATGAAGAGTATGCAAACCCCGTTGATATTTTGGATAATCTATCCAAAGTCTGTCAAATCGCAGGTTCGGGTGCAACTGTTCCAAGTGCATATCTGAAAAGGTCATGACTGGATGAGGTACATCCTGCTTGTAGTAGTTATCTACCTCCTGTTGTTCCAAGTTCTCAGCAGGAGCATGACGGGCTTGGGATGAAGATTCACCCCTTTCATTCTGCAAAACACATCAAACACAAATTTTGTGCATCCAAATATGCATTAGTGTCAGCAAAATCATCAATCAAAATAATTACAATGACATTATCAATTTATATCAAACTTAAGCTTATTTTCACATTTTTATCAAATCTACACTTTTTCAAATAAGCATATACGAAAATTTTCGCCAAGTTCATAAGCATTCAACTCAAATAACATGTCAAAATAATCATTACTAGCAAATAAACAAGTCTCAAATGGCATTATCTTTCAAAAATCAAGTTCATGAATTTTGGACTTGAAAAAGTCCACTTTAATTCTCAAAATCATGTTTAGGCTCAAAGTTTGGATCATTTAACTACCTAGACATGTTACACTACTCAATTTAGCAACAATTCATGACAAAAATCGGCCATAACCTGTTTATATCAAAAAGCCCCAAATTGCTCAAGAACACAAACCCTAGATTATTCAAAATTTGAAGTTTAAGGCTTCTAATCATGTTAAACAGCATCAATCTAGGTTATACAAGCATAATACATAAACAATTTAAGTCTAATTACACTAAAAAGCATCAAAATCAAATTGGGTAAAAATTAGCTCAAGAACACTAAAATTCGAATTAAATGGTGTTTAGGTGTAGAAATTTACCGTTTTTCTTGAGTAGTTCCTAGATATCATCCTTCTCAACATGATTTTAGCAAAAAATTTGGTGATTAACGGTTAAAAATTGAGATTTTTGGAGTGTTTTTGGGTGTATTTTCGGGTTCTTTTTCGAGCTGTATTTGGGTGTTTTTGTGTGGGGGAGGTAAACTGATCGTGCAGCTTGTTATATTTTTTTTTCTGTAATTTTGTCCCTCCGCGAGTCGCGGAGATTTACCCTCCAAACTCCGCGAGTCGCGGAGTTTGGTTTTTTTTTTTTTTTTTTTATATCATTAACTTATTAAAACAATTAAGTAATTAATTTTAAAATTTTGTTTCCCTTGTTATTTAGGACGAGGTCGTTTCGGATTGATGTCCTAGTCCGTCCCTCGACAAAATTTTAAAATTTGTCTTTTTGTAGCGATTGTTTTAAAAGCTAAGATTTTTGGGTTTTTTCAATGTTTTTGGCATACTTTAAATTAATAAGATTAAAAATAATGATAATAAAAGTTCTCGTCCCTCCCTTGGGTAAAGCAATTTCGGTTCAAAGACCTAGTCTTCAACTTACGACGAATTTTAAAAATCATATTCTTAACTTAATGAGATAAAGTAAATTTTTGTTTTTAAATTCACACAACATAAATATAAAATTCAAAATTAATATTAAAAATTAAAAATTCACACCAAACTTAAAATTTAAAATGCATAAAATTAAAAATTAATATTTTGAAAATTAAAAATTCACACCAAACTTAAAATTTAAAAATTCATAAATTCATACTAAACTTATTTTAATTTTTCAAATATTTACAATTTTAAATATATTGTTTTTACAAAGTTTACAATATTAATTTAAGATTTAAATATTAATTTTAAAAACATGGTAAAAATAAAATTAAAAATCTTTTTGTCTTTTTATCCCACTTTAATCAATCAAATATTATCAAAAATATGCGCCCCTCTTTTCGGTAAAGTAATTTCGGTTCCAAGACCTAATTTAACTCATGACGAATTTTTGAAATATTTTGGGTTGATTGATTAAAGATATTTATACCTTAAGAATAAACGTTAAATTTCGCAGTGATGTAATAAATTTTTGAATGATATCAATAATTTCGGTCGCCAAACCTAATTTTATTTAATACCAATTTAATACTTTTTAGCGAACAAATTAGCGTTTATTATCAAAAGGTTAAAAATAAAAATAAAAATAAAAACTGTACAGACATACCTGTGAAATAGATTTCTTAGTTATATGATCTATTATATTCATAAGATAGTCGGTTTAATTGGTTTTCCATGGCTGCATAGGCGTAACCTCGAGCATTCATTGTCTTTTCTTCTAAACATATGAACGGTCCGTCTCTGCATAAAGTAACAAATTCGGTATTTGAATAGGTTTGATTATTTGAACATTTACCTCCATGTGACCATTTTCCGCATTTGTGACATTTTTCTAGGTGTCGTGCTCTTCTTTTCGCTGCGGATTTTGATTTTCCTTTACCAAATTGTAACTTATTATCTTCGCATCTGGATCCTTTTCTAACTCCGTCCATTCTTTCTCTGATTATTGATACTAATTCACTCGGTAGTATGTCATTATTTCTTTTAGTGATCAAAGCGTGTAGCATTAGACCATGGTTTAGTTCACAGGCAGTCTTCATTTTGTAAAAACCTAAAAAAAATAAAAATTCAGAATGGGGGGAGAAGACTAGTTCTTTAGGGTCTGCTAGGGAAAGACCATACGTGTTCCATTTTCGAGAACTACACGAAAACAGACAATCTAACTCTAACAGAAATACATATTATCCTTCAAAGACTTGATTCTCCCCACACTTAGTTAGCTGTGGTGTCGAAATTGTGATTAACTTCGTTGTCGACTTCCATCGGACCATGTATGTAATGTTTAACTCTGTGACCATTAACTTTAAATTCAATCCCATTTGAATTTATTAATTCTATCGTTCCGTATGGGAAAACTCTTTTGACTATGAATGGTCCAGACCATCTTGACTTCAATTTTCCAGGAAATAGCTTGAATCGTGAATTGAAAAGAAGAACTCTGTCTCCTTCTTTAAATTCTTTTGAACTTCTGATTCTTTTATCATGCCATTTCTTCGTTCTTTCTTTATAGATTAACGAATTTTCGTATGCTTCATGTCTTAATTCTTCTAATTCGTTTAGTTGACTTAATCGTAGACGTCCAGCTTCATGTAAATCAAGATTACATGTCTTCAAAGCCCAAAATGCTTTGTGTTCAATTTCTACTGGAAGATGACATGCTTTTCCATACACAAGTCTAAAAGGTGTGGTTCCAATTGGAGTTTTGTAGGCTGTTCTAAAAGCCCAGAGTGCATCCTCCAATTTAATGGACCATTCCTTTGGATTTGATCCTACGGTTTTCTCAAGAATACGTTTTAAAGCTCGGTTTGTATTTTCAACTTGTCCACTTGTTTGTGGATGATATGCGGTGGAGATTTTATGAGTTACTCCATATCTTTTAAGAACTTTCTCAAGTTGATTATTACAGAAATGAGTACCCCGATCACTTATTAAAGCTTTCGGTGTTCCAAACCTTGCAAAAAGACGTTTTAAAAAGTTGACTACAACTCTTGCATCGTTAGTTGGGAGAGCTTGTGCTTCCGCCCATTTAGATACATAATCAATGGCTACGAGTATATATAGATTATTATGAGATTTTGGAAATGGACCCATAAAGTCAATACCCCAAATGTCAAATACTTCACATACTTGGATGACATTTTGTGGCATTTCATCACGTTGACTTATTCTTCCGGCCCTTTGACATGCATCACAGGATTTGCAAAGAAGGTGTGCGTCTTTGTAAATTGTAGGCCAATAGAATCCAGCTTCATAAATTTTTCTTGCTGTTAGTTGAGGCCCATAATGCCCTCCTGTTGGTCCTGTGTGACAATGGTTTAAAATTTTACTAGCTTCATCTCCAAATACACATCGGCGTATTATTCCATCGGGACAACTTTTAAACAGATGTGGATCTTCCCAGAAATAGTGTTTTATATCACTGAAGAATTTCTTTCGTCTTTGGTACGATAATCCTTTTTCAAGGAATCCACAAACTAAGTAGTTTGCATAGTCTGCAAACCATGGGATTTCTTTATAATCTATCTTCAATAGATATTCATCAGGAAAGTTGTCTTGTATGGCTGATTCATTCAGAACTTCTAATTCGGGATTTTCAAGACGAGAAAGATGATCAGCGGCGAGATTTTCTGCTCCTTTTTTATCTCGGATTTCAATATCAAACTCTTGTAAGAGTAAGATCCAACGGATTAATCTTGGTTTAGCATCTTGTTTTGAAAATAGGTATCTAAGAGCAGAATGGTCGGTATAGACCACCGTTTTTGCTAGAACGAGATATGATCGAAATTTGTCAAAAGCAAAGACAATAGCAAGGAGTTCTTTTTCAGTAGTTGTATAGTTCGTTTGTGCTCCTTGTAATGTCTTACTAGCATAATATATAGGTTGAAATCGTTTTTCAATCCTTTGTCCTAAAACGGCTCCCATTGCAAAATCACTTGCATCGCACATTAGTTCAAATGGTAGATTCCAATTTGGTGTTATCATGATCGGTGCATTAGTGAGTTTTTCTTTAAGAATATTAAAAGATTTGATACATTCATCTGAAAAGATGAATGGCGCATCCTTTTCTAGGAGTTTATTCATAGGAGTGGCAATTTTAGAAAAATCTTTTATGAAACGTCGGTAAAAACCGGCATGCCCTAGAAAACTCCTAATTCCTCTAACATTGGTGGGATGTGGAAGTTTAGCAATTACATCTACTTTAGCTCTATCCACTTCAATTCCTTCTTTTGAAATTTTATGTCCAAGAACGATGCCTTCTTTAACCATGAAATGGCATTTCTCCCAATTAAGTACTAGATTTGATTTTTCGCATCTAATTAGCATTCGTTCCAGATTTACTAGACATGATTTAAATGTATCACCGAAGACTGAAAAGTCATCCATGAATACTTCCATGCATTCTTCTATCATGTCATGAAAAATCGCCATCATACACCTTTGAAAGGTTGCAGGGGCGTTACAAAGTCCAAATGGCATGCGTTTGTAAGCAAAAGTACCATAAGGGCACGTGAATGTGGTTTTCTCTTGATCTTCGGGTGCTATTGGAATTTGAAAATATCCGGAAAATCCATCTAGAAAACAATAGTAACTATTTCCGGCTAATCTTTCCAACATTTGATCTATGAAAGGTAAGGGAAAGTGATCTTTTCTGGTGGCGTCATTTAATTTTCTATAATCAATACATACACGCCATCCTGTTACAGTCCTAGTAGGAATAAGCTCATTTTTCTCATTTGTGATGACAGTCATGCCACCCTTCTTAGGCACGCATTGAACTGGGCTTACCCATGGACTATCAGAAATTGGATATATCAAACCTGCATCTAGCAGTTTAATAATCTCTTTCTTAACTACATCTTGCATATTAGGATTTAGTCTTCGTTGGCGTTGCACATACGTTTTATGACCTTCTTCCATAAGGATTTTATGTGTGCAATACGAAGGACTTATTCCTTTAATATCATGAATCTTCCATGCAATGGCTGGTTTATGAGCTTTCAACACAGAAATGAGCTGTGATTTCTCATTTTCAGTAAGAGAAGACGATATTATTACAGGTAATTCAGATTCACCATGTAAATAAGCGTATTCCAAATGGTTTGGAAGTGGCTTTAACTCTAATTTCGGAGGTTCTTCTATCGATGATTTATATCGATATCTGTCTTCTTCTTTTAGCATTTGAATTTCTTCTGTTGTTGGTTCATATCCATTAGCTATAAGTGTAGCTAACATTTCAGCTTCATCAATTGGTTCATTACTTTCTCCTAAAGAACATTCTCCTGTTCCTTGTAATTCTGGAAATTCTTCTAATAATTCTGCATGTGCATCTATAGTTTGAATATAATAACATGTATCATCTGCAGATTGTGGTTGTTGCATTGCTCTATCAACTGAAAAGGTAACACTCTCATCCTCTATACTTAGGGTCAGTTTCTTACCGAACACGTCTATCATTGCTTTAGCCGTGTTTAAGAATGGTCTTCCTAATATGAGAGGAACTTGAGAATCTTCTTCCATGTCCAAAACAACAAAATCTACTGGAAATACTAAAGTACCAACTTTAACTAGCATGTTTTCCATTATCCCTCTAGGATATTTTATTGATCTATCGGCTAGTTGTATGCTTATTCTGGTTGGTTTCAATTCTCCAAGGTCTAGTTTAGCGTATAGTGAATACGGCATTAGATTTATACTAGCACCTAAGTCTGCTAATGCTTCTATTGAACTAAGACTACCCAGAAAACATGGAATTGTGAAACTTCCTGGATCAGATAGTTTTTCTGGTATCTTATTCAACAGCACTGCTGAACAATTTGCATTCATAGTAACAGCCGAGAGTTCTTCCATTTTCTTTCTATTCGTGATTAGATCTTTCAAGAATTTAGCATATCTTGGCATTCCTGAAATTACATCAATGAAAGGAAGATTTACATTTATCTGTTTAAACATATCCAAGAATTTGGATTGCTCGGCTTCAAGTTTTTCCTTCTTCATTTTACTCGGGTAAGGAAGTGGTGGTTGGTATGGTTTAACATAAGGTTTATCCTTAACTGTGTTATCTTCATTAACCTTTTCAACTACCGGTTCTTTTTCCTTATCTTGATCAGGTTGTGGTTCTTGTGGAGTAGGAATAGTTTCATCAGAAGTTACAGGTATTTCAGGTGGTTTAAGTGTTGTACCACTTCTTGTGGTAATAGCTTTAGCTGTTTCATTCCGGGGGTTAGCATTTGTATCACTAGGTAAACTTCCCGGTTTTCTTTCACCTATTAACCTTGCTAGGTTACTTACTTCTTGTTCCAGATTTTGAATAGAAGCTTGTTGATTTCTAAATGCTTGAGCATTTTGTTCATTGGTTTGTTTTTGAGATGTGAAAAACTGCGTTTGAGTTTCAACTAGCTTCGTCATCATATCTTCTAAATTCGGCTTTTTATCATCGGTTTGTTGTGGTGGTTTGTTCTGAAAATTCGGTCTTTGCTGATTATAAGTATTATTGGATAATTGTTGATTGCTAGGACCTTGTTGGTTGTTGTATGGAATATTTCGGTTATAATTCGGGTTTTGATTGTAAATCGGTCTTGGCGGTTGATAATTATTCTGATAATTATTTCCAGGCCTTTGGTTTATGTATGAAATATTCTCTCTTTGTTCCATTGTTAATTCAATACTGAGACAATCTTTTGTCAAATGTGGTCCTCCACACTGCTCACAACTAATTCGTATAGCATGAATATCTTTAGTCATTTTTTCCATTCGTCTCTCGAAAGCATCTATCTTTGCCGAAATGGAATCTAAGTCATGGCTAGAATCGGCTCTAGCTGCTTTAGATGATCTAATGATGTCTTTTTCTTGGTGCCACTCATGTGAGTGGGAAGCAGTATTATCAATAATTTTGTAAGCATCAGTTTCGGTTTTCTTCATAATAGAGCCACCAGCTGCTATATCTATGTCTTTCCTTGTAGTGATGTCGCATCCTTGGTAGAATATTTGTACTATTTGACAGGTGTCTAAACCATGTTGCGGACATCCTCTTAACAACTTTCCATATCTTGTCCACGCCTCATATAGAGTTTCATTTGGTTTCTGTGTGAACGTAACAATTTCTGCTTGAAGTCTTACGGCTTTAGATGCAGGAAAGAATTGTTTAAGAAATTTGTCAATTAAAACGTCCCATGTATCGATCGCCCCTTCAGGTAACGATTCCAACCAATCTTTGGCTTCTCCCTTTAAAGTCCAGGGAAATAACATGAGATATATTTGTTCATCCTCCACTTCTCGTATTTTAAATAGTGTGCAGATCCTATTAAAGGTACGTAGATGTTCATTTGGATCTTCCTTCGGCGCACCACTAAATTGGCATTGATTAGTCACCATGTGTAGAATTTGTCCTTTGATTTCATAATCTGGCGCATTAATGTCTGGATGAGTAATTGCGTGACCTTGGCCAGTGCGTTTAGCTCTCATTCGGTCTTCCATACTTAAAGGTTCCAGATTCTCCATAATTGAATTTGTTGAATCGGTATCACTAGATGATTCTGATTTAATAGTTCGTTCCTCAACAATCTCTGTTTGAATGATTGGTGGTTCCGGAGGAAAGTTTAATGGTTCAGGATCTACGAACCGTTCCTGAATATTTTCTGGATTCTCAATTGTGAGGTTTGTTTCAAAAACTGGATTATCGGAAATTTGAACTGAAGTACTTGGTCGAATGGATGACGATTCTAAAGAAAAATCAACGGCGGTTATATTTGTTAAACGATGTCTTGATCGAGTTAAAGGTGGTGAACGTATTAAAGGTGGTGAACGTCTTGCTCGGTGCATTCACAGAATATCCTATTAGTTTTTAAAAGGAAAGAAAAATTATAATAAGTTATCCAATCAATAGACTTTTCTGATTTTGCCCACGTTTCGAATAGCCAAAAGATGCAGCAGAGGGGCAGGATTCGTTTGGTCTCAATATAATTGAGGACTGTTTGGCTCCAATAACCCGGTCCACGTACAAATCCAACTATTACTACGAACCAGAAAATTTTGATGTCTATCAATTTAACCTCTTAAAATAAATTTTCGTAATTTTAAGAAATTTAGATAAGAAGTAGAATAAAATTCTAAGTCCTAAAACTAGAATAGCGAGAAATAAGAGAGAAAAAGAGTTCGTCGCAAAAGGTCGAAAAGAAAAATTGGTTGAAAAATAAAAGGTGACGGAAAAATAAAAGAAACTTATCAAAACTTAAAAATACTTAACTAATTTAACCTTATTACTACAACTATCTTAAAATTATAATCGCAAATTGAAATTACTAATTGGAATGATAATTGATACATAGTAAAAGGTCTAAAAATATTAAAGCTTACAGGAAAAACTAAATCCCAAATGGAAATAACTTTAAAAAGAAACTAAAACTTAAAAAGGCGTCGCAAAATTCTAAAGCACCTAAATCTTAGTCTAAAGAAAAAGCACTTAAGGAATTCTACGGCAAAGCCTAAAAATCTAGGAGTAAAAATAACTATAGCTAAAACTAAGTTTAAAATTAAATATGAGCTAAAAATACAAAAGTTACGCTACAACGATTAAAAAGGTACAAAATATAAAAATATAAAAAAAAATTGTAAAAAGTACAATTTTTATAAAAATATTATTTTTATGTTATTTATTTAATAAACTATTAATTTTATAATTTTAATAAAACTAATTAAACAAAATACATAAATATAAAGTAAAAAGTAAAAATAAAACTAAAATTAATAATAATAATAATAATAATTAAGTTAAATAATAATAATAATAAATTATAACCCGTAATCAATGCGAAATTAGGGTTTTTGTCCGTGTGTCAGAGGGCCTCCGCGAGTCGCGGCAAAAAGAGAAGAAAACCCCGCGAGTCGCGGGGTTCAGAATTTGAGCTGACAGGTTTCACTTTTTACGCGTTTTTCTTTATTTTTTTTTTTTATTTTGTTTTCTGTTTTTTAAATAATTAAAAGATATTAAAATTAAAACTTATATTTTTATAAACTAAAATAAAAATAAAGAAACTTATAAAACTTAAATATTTAACAAAATCCTAAAAATACTAATATTTTTGTTTGTCTTTTTATATTTTTGAATAATTAAAACGTATTTTTACAAAAACGAATTTTAATAAAAGTAGATAAAAATCTTTTTTTTTTTTTTTTTATATTAGCGTTGCGCTTCCGGCTTTTAAGATAATCCCCGGCAGCGGCGCCAAAAATACTTGATGTCAAAGCAGAGGGGTATAAAATACTATTAATTTTTAGCAGGAAATACTATTAAATACGATACAATTTTACACAAGATATTTATTTATTTATAGAATGGATATACTTAAACCTTGCTACAACACTTATAGGCAGTGTACCTAATCGTATAGTAGTGTAGTTTTTAGTAAGTCCGGTTCGTTCCACAGGGAAATCTTTAAACAAAGCTCAACGCTATATTAGTTTACTTTTATAAAAATACAAATATATATATAGGTAATATTATTATTATAAAGGGGGGGTTTTTACCGTTTAATGACCGGTTTGTCGATTTTAAAACTTTAGTCGCAGTTAAAACCTAATGTAAAATATAAAATAAATACAAGACTTTAAATTAAAGCGTAAAGTAAATAACGATAATGAAATTGCGAATAATAAAAATGCGATAAAATTAAATTGCGATAATTAAAAGTACGATAATTAAAAGTGCGATTAAATAAAATAACAATAAATAAAAATGCGATAATTAGAAGTGCAATTAAATATAAAATAAAGGAAATTAAATATGAAATAAAAGAATTATGCTTATTTAAACTTCCGTAATCATGATGTTTGACGTGTTGATTTTAGTTTTATGCCCATGGGTTAATTGTCCTTTGTCCTGGATTATTCAATATGTCCGTCTGGTTTTTGTCCATAACAGTCCATCAGTCATAAATATAAATTGCAAGTGTCCTTGTCAAATTATTATTATACCCGAAGATAAATATTCCAACTAATTGGGGATCCGAATTGTAACAAGGTTTTAATACTTTGTTTAATGAATACACCAGGTTATCGACTGCGTGTAAACCAAGGTTTTACTACTTTGTTAACAATTACACCAATTACCCTTGAATGTAATTTCACCCCTGTTTCAATTATTCTAGTGGCTATTAATCCATTCCCGTGTCCGGTTAAATGAACGATTATTCGTACAAATAAATACCCCGCCCATCGTGTCCGATCGAGTGTATATGGTAATTTATAGGGACGCCCAATTGTAAATCTTTATATTAACATTAACAAACTTTCATTTAGTTAAACAAATATAAAGCCCATTAATAGCCCATAGTCTAGTTTCCACAAGTGTCGTTCTTTTGTCCAAACCCCAATTATGGTACAAAGCCCAATTACCCAATTTTAGTAATTAGCCCAACATCATGATTACTTCGTTTTAAACAAGCATAATAATAACTTAGCTACGAGACATTAATATAAAAAGGTTGAACATAACTTACAATGATTAAAAATAGCGTAGCGTTACACGGACAGAATTTCGACTTACACCCTTACAACATTCGCTAACATACCCTTATTATTAGAATTATAATTAAAATTAAAATATAAATTATAAATATAAATATATTACGTATATATTGAGAGAGAGATTGAGAAAATAAGATGTGTAATTCGATCAGAATTCGGTTGGCTTTATAGCCAGAAGTGAAATTTGGGGCTCCGCGACTCGCGGCCAAATACCCTTAAAACTCCGCGAGTCGCGGAGAGGTATTTACAGTTTACACCCTTAGAGTTTCCTGCTGCCGACGGTTTTAAATATATATATATAATATATATATAATTAATATAATTAATTATATATTATATTATATTTATATATATAGTTAACTTGTAATTTTTAGTCCGTTGCGTCGAGCGTTAAGAATTGACTCTGGTCCCGGTTCCGGATTTTCGAACGTCCTCGCGTACAATTTAATATCTTGTACTTTGCGTTTTGAATCTTGTACTCTTGTGATTTTGAGACGTTTCTTATCAATAATTGGAACCTTTTTGATTGTCTTTTGTTCTTTTGAGCTTTTTGGTCGTTTGCGTCTTCAAATCGTCGAATCTGTCTTTTGTCTTCACCTTTTATTATTTAAACGAATATCACTTGTAAATAGAACAATTGCAACTAAAAGCTTGTCTTTCTTGAGGAATAATGCTATGAAATATATGTTCGTTTTTAGCATTATCACTCTATATGAGACGTTTTTCAAAGACTACATTCATTTTTAAAACAAGCATAACCTTTATTTTATCGATAAAGGTTTAAAAAGCATTACGTAGATTATCAAATAATTATAATCTAAAATATACTGTTTACACACGACCATTACATAATGGTTTACAATAAGAATATATTACATCAAAAATAAGTTTCTTGAATGCAGTTTTTACACAATATCATACAAGCATGGACTCCAAATCTTGTCCTTATTTTAGTATGCAACAGCGGAAGCTCTTAATAATCACCTGAGAATAAACATGCTTAAAACATCAACAAAAATGTTGGTGAGTTATAGGTTTAACCTATATATTATCAAATCATAATAATAGACCACAAGATTTCATATTTCAATACATCCCATACATAGAGATAAAAATCATTCATATGGTGAACACCTGGTAACCGACATTAACAAGATGCATATAGAATATCTCCATCATTTCGGGACACCCATCGAACATGATAATTTCGAAGTACTAAAGCATTCCAAATTCCAGAATGGGGCTTGTTGGGCCCGATTGATCTATCTTTAGGATTCGCGTCAATTTGGGGGTCTGTTCCCAAATTCTTAGGCTACCAAGCTAAAAAGGGGCATATTCGGCTTCGATCATTCACCCATATAATGTAGTTTCATTTACTTGTGTCTATTTCGTAAAACATTTATAAAGTTGCATGTATTCTCATCCCAAAATATTAGATTTTAAAAGTGGGACTATAACTCACTTTCACAGATTTTTACTTCGTCGGGAAGTAAGACTTGGCCACTGGTCGATTCACCAACCTATAACAAATATAATAACCTACAACTAGTTGTCTATAGTTAGATGTACAGAAATAAATTGATATATATTATCTTGGATCAATCCACGACCCAGTGTATACACGTCTCAGGCTAGATCACAACTCAAAGCATATAGTATATTTTTGGAATCAACCTCAACCCTGTATAGCTAACTCCAACATTACTGCATATAGAGTGTCTATGGTTGTTCCAAATAATATATATACATGGGTCGATATGATATGTCAAAACATTTGCATACATGTCTATGGTATCTCAAGATTACATAATATATTAGAATACATGTATAATACAATATAAGTTAGCTAGAATATGATTTGTATAAAATTGTTACAATATTTCCCGTAGCTACAACAATCAAAAATATCCAATCTTGTTTTACCCATAACTTCTTCGTTTTAAATCTGTTTTGAGTGAATCAAATTGCTATGGTTTCATATTGAACTATATTTTATGAATCTAAACAGAAAAAGTATAGGTTTATAGTAGGAAATATAAGTTACAAGTCATTTTTGTAAGAGGTAGTCATTTCAGTCGAAAGAACGACGTCTTGATGACCATTTTGAAAAACATACTTCCACTTTGAGTTTAACCATGATTTTTGGATATAGTTTTATGTTCATAAGAAAAATCATTTTCCCAGAAGAACAACTTTTAAATCAAATTTTATCATAGTTTTTAATTATCAAACCCAAAACAGCCCGCGGTGTAACTACGACGGCGTATGTCCGGTTTTACGGAGTTTTTCGTGTTTCCAGGTTTTAAATCATTAAGTTAGCATATCATATAGATATATAACATATGTTTAGTTAATTTTAAAAGTCAAGTTAGAAGGATTAACTTTATTTGCGAACAAGTTTAGAATTAACTAAACTATGTTCTAGTGATTACAAGTTTAAATCTTCGAATAAGATAGTTTTATATGTATGAATCGAATGATGTTATGAACATCATTACTACCTTAATTTTAGTAGGTAAACATACTGGAAATGAGAAAAATAGATCTAGCTTCAAAGGATCCTTGGATGGCTTGAAAGTTCTTAAAGCAGAATCATGACACGAAAACAAGTTCAAGTAAGATTTCCACTCGAAATAAGATTGTTATAGTTATAGAAATTGAATTAAAGTTTGAATATGAGTATTACCTTGTATTAGAAAGATATCTTACTGTAAATAATAAAGATTTCTTGAGGTTTGATGATCACTTTACAAGATTGGAAGTAAGCTAGCAAACTTGGAAGAATTCTTGATTTTATGAAACTAGAACTTATAGAATTTATGAAGAACACTTAGAACTTGAAGATAGAACTTGAGAGAGATCAATTAGATGAAGAAAATTTAAGAATGAAAGTGTTTGTAGGTGTTTTTGGTCGTTGGTATATGGATTAGATATAAAGGATGTGTAATTTTGTTTACTTGTAATTAAGTCATGAATGATTACTAATATTTTTGTAATTTTATGAGATATTTCATGCTAGTTTCCAAATTATGGTTCTTACATGTGTTAGGTGACTCACATGGGCTGCTAAGAGCTGATCATTGGGGTGTATATACCAATAGTACATACATCTAAAAGCTGTGTATTGTACGAGTACGAATACGGGTGCATACGAGTAGAATTGTTGATGAAACTGAACGAGGATGTAATTGTAAGCATTTTTGTTAAGTAGAAGTATTTTCATAAGTTTCTTGAAGTCTTTCAAAAGTGTATGAACACATATTAAAACACTACATGTATTGTTCATGCATATTTTTTCCAAGGGAAAACCTACACACGAACATCAATCCGAAAGGGTTTTTTTAGGCGTCAACGTCGTTGATCTCCGGTCCGGTTACCATGATAACCCGTACCCGAGATGATGATCTCGGGAGGGTGGCCAACGAATTGCCCGCCGGTCGATAGTCGGACCCTATCGACGGCAAAGGAAGAAAAAAACCCTACAAGACCCGTAGGTAAAAACCCTAGTGTTGCGATCGTGAAGGCGATCGAGGAGAAGATCCGGCTATGACTGCCGCGTACTTTCATTGAGAGAGTGAGAGGCGAGATTGAATAACCGCATGAGGGTGTATGCGATTGGGAGCGTGTGAACTTGATGTAGGTTTTGCCCATATTTATAGATGGGAATTAGGGTTACTTGACTTGGGGCCCAAGTAAATTGCGTAGACCCTAATTGGGCCAAACCCTACGTCATCAAGTCCCCCAAGTTCGGTATGATATTTTTGTCAAGTATCGTATCGAACTTCTCATTATGCTGAGGAAAATAAGTTCACAGGAGCCTGCGCAAACAACTGTGCGTAAACCCACGAACATATGCGCAAAAAACCGCATGCAGAATGCATGGGAAATCGCATGAACTAGCATGCGTAAAACCGCATGAAAATTGCGTCTAAAGTCGCGGACAACTGTGCGCAAAGCGTGCGTAACCTGGACAAAAGCGTGTGGACAGTTGCGCAAGCGCGCGAACATCTGCGCTAAATATTCATGTACTTAAATCGCATATAACGAATTAAAAGCTCAATAAGAAAAGACAAACCTTCTCAAACCGAACGATAGACGGTAGAAACACGAGACATAATGCATCGTGCCCCACGGTGGGCGCCAATTGTTCATGCATATTTTTTCCAAGGGAAAACCTACACACGAACATCAATGCGAAAGGGTTTTTTAGGCATCAACGTCGTTGATTTCTGGTCCGGTTACCGTGATAACCCGTACCCGAGATGATGATCTCGGGAGGGTAGCCAACGAATTGCCCGCCGGTCGATAATCGGACCCTATCGACGGCAAAGGGAGAAAAAACCCTACAAGACCCGTAGGTAAAAACCCTAGTGTTGTGATCGTGAAGACGATCGAGGAGAAGATCCGGCTATGACTGCCGCGTGCTTTCATTGAGAGGGTGAGAGGCTAGATTGAATGACCGCATGAGGGTGTATGCGATTGAGAGCGTGTAAACTTGATGTAGGTTTTGCCCATATTTATAGATGGGAATTAGGGTTACTTGACTTGGGGCCCAAGTTAATTGCATAGACCCTAATTGGGCCAAACCCTACATCATCATGTATATACATTTTAACTGAGGCGTTAAATCATCGTTAGTCGTTACATGTAAATGTTGTTTTGAAACCTTTAGGTTAACGATCTTGTTAAATGTTGTTAACCCATTGTTTATTATATCTAAAGAGATGTTAAATTATTACATTATCATGATATTATGATATATTAATATATCTTAGTATGATATATATACAGTTAAATGTTGTTACAACGATAATCGTTACATATATGTCTCGTTTCGAAATATTAAGTTAGTAGTCTTGTTTTTACATATGTAGTTCATTGTTAATACACTTAATGACATGTTTACTTATCATTTATCATGATTAAACATAGTGTGTCAATATCTTAATATGATTCATATGTATTTAGTAAGACGTTGCTATAACGATAATCGTTATATATACCGTTTCGAGTTTCTTAATTCAATAAACTCAAGTTTATGTATATAACTCATTGTTAAAATACCTAATGAGATACTTACTTATCATAATATCATGTTAACTATATATATAATCATATATATGTCATCATATAGTTTTTACAAGTTTTAACGTTCGTGAATCACCGGTCAACTTGGGTGGTCAAATGTCTGTATGAAACCTATTTCAATTAATCAAGTCTTAACAAGTTTGATTGCTTAACATGTTGGAAACACTTAATCATGTAATTATCAATTTCATTTAATATATATAAACATGGAAAAGTTCGGGTCACTACAGTACCTACCCGTTAAATAAATTTCGTCCCGAAATTTTAAGCAGTTGGAGGTGTTGATGTATCTTCTGGAAATAAGTGCGGGTATTTCTTCTTCATCTGATCTTCTCATTCCCAGGTGAACTCGGGTCCTCTACGAGTATTCCATCGAACCTTAACAATTAGTATCTTGTTTTGCTTAAGTCTTTTAACCTCACGATCCATTATTTCGACGGGTTCTTCGATGAATTGAAGTTTTTCGTTAATTTGGATTTCGTCTAACGGAATAGTGAGATATTCTTTAGCAAAACATTTCTTGAAATTCAAGACGTGTAAAGTGTTATGTACAACCGCTAGTTGTTGAGGTAACTCAAGTCGGTAAGCTACTGGTCCGACACGATCAATAATCTTGAATGGTCCAATATACCTTGGATTTAATTTCCCTTGTTTACCAAACGAACAACGCCTTTCCAAGGTGCAACTTTAAGCATGACCATCTCTCCAATTTCAAATTCTATATCTTTTCTTTTAATGTCAGCGTAGCTCTTTTGTCGACTTTGGGCGGTTTTCAACCGTTGTTGAATTTGGATGATCTTCTCGGTAGTTTCTTGTATTATCTCCGGACCCGTAATCTATCTATCCCCCACTTCACTCCAACAAATCAGAGACCTGCACTTTCTACCATAAAGTGCTTCAAATGGCGCCATCTCAATGCTTGAATGGTAGCTGTTGTTGTAGGAAAATTCTGCTAACGGAAGGTGTCGATCCCAACTGTTTCCGAAATCAATAACACATGCTCGTAGCATGTCTTCAAGCGTTTGTATCGTCCTTTCGTTCTGCCCATTAGTTTGTGGATGATAGGCAGTACTCATGTCTAGACGAGTTCCTAATGCTTGCTGTAATGTCTGCCAGAATCTTGAAATAAATCTGCCATCCCTATCAGAGATAATAGAGATTGGTATTCCATGTCTGGAGATAACTTCCTTCAAATATAGTCGTGCTAACTTCTCCATCTTGTCATCTTCTCTTATTGGCAGGAAGTGCGCTGATTTGGTGAGACGATCAACTATTACCCAAATAGTATCAAAACCACTTGCAGTCCTTGGCAATTTAGTGATGAAATCCATGGTAATGTTTTCCCATTTCCATTCCGGGATTTCGGGTTGTTGAAGTAGACCTGATGGTTTCTGATGCTCAGCTTTGACCTTAGAACACGTCAAACATTCTCCTACATATTTAGCAACATCGGCTTTCATACCCGGCCACCAAAAATGTTTCTTAAGATCCTTGTACATCTTTCCCGTTCCAGGATGTATTGAGTATCTGGTTTTATGAGCTTCTCTAAGTACCATTTCTCTCATATCTATAAATTTTGGTACCCAAATTCTTTCAGCCCTATACCGGGTTCCATCTTCCCGAATAATAAGATGCTTCTCCGATCCTTTGGGTATTTCATCCCTTAAGTTTCCCTCTTTTAAAACTCCTTGTTGCGCCTCCTTTATTTGAGTAGTAAGGTTAGTGTGAATCATTATATTCATAGCTTTTACTCGAATAGGTTCTCTGTCCTTTCTGCTCAAGGCGCCAGCTACCACATTTGCCTTCCCCGGGTGGTAACGAATCTCAAAGTTGTAATCATTCAACAATTCAATCCATCTGCGCTGCCTCATGTTCAGTTGTTTCTGATTAAATATGTGTTGAAGACTTTTGTGGTCGGTATATATAATACTTTTGAACTCATATAAGTAGTGCCTCCAAGTCTTTAATGCAAAAACAACCGTGCCTAATTCCAAATCATGCGTCGTATAATTCTGCTCGTGAATCTTCAATTGTCTAGACGCATAAGCAATTACCTTCGTTCGTTGCATTAATACACAACCAAGACCTTTCTTTGAGGCGTCACAATATATCACAAAATCATCATTCCCTTCAGGTAATGACAATATAGGTGTCGTAGTTAACTTTTTCTTCAATGATTGAAACGCTTTCTCTTGTTCATCATTCCATTCAAATTTCTTCCCTTTATGCGTTAATGCAGTCAAGGGTTTTGCTATTTTGGAAAAATCTTGGATGAATCTCCTGTAATAACCAGTCAGCCCTAAAAATTGGCGTATGTGCTTCGGAGTTTTCGGGGTTTCCCACTTTTCAACGGTTTCAATCTTTGCTTGATCCACCTGAATACCTTCTTTGTTCACTATGTGACCGAGGAATTGAACTTCTTCCAACCAAAATGCACACTTTGAAAACTTAGCGTACAGTTTTTCCATTCTTAACAACTCTAGCACTTTTCTCAAATGTTCTTCATGCTCTTGGTCATTCTTTGAGTAAATAAGTATGTCATCAATGAAAATAATGACAAACTTGTCAAGGTATGGTCCACACACTCGGTTCATGAGGTCCATGAACACAGCTGGTGCATTAGTCAACCCAAACGGCATAACCATAAACTCGTAATGACCGTAACGCGTCCTAAAAGCAGTCTTTGGAATATCATCCTCCTTAACCCGCATTTGATGATACCCAGAACGTAAATCAATCTTCGAATAAACCGACGATCCTTGTAGTTGATCAAATAAGTCGTCGATTCTCGGTAGTGGGTAGCAGTTCTTGATGGTAAGTTTGTTCAACTCTCGGTAGTCGATACATAACCTAAATGTACCATCCTTCTTCTTGACAAACAAAACAGGAGCTCCCCATGGTGATGTACTTGGTCGAATGAAACCACGCTCTAAAAGTTCCTGTAACTGACTTTGTAATTCTTTCATTTCGTTGGGTGCGAGTCTGTATGGAGCACGAGCTATTGGTGCAGCTCCTGGTACAAGGTCTATTTGAAATTCAACGGATCGATGTGGGGTTAATCCCGGTAATTCTTTCAGAAATACATCGGGAAATTCTTTTACGATGGGAACATCACTGATATTCTTTTCTTCAGGTTTAACTTCCTTGATGTGTGCTAGAATGACGTAACAACCTTTTCTTATTAGTTTTTGTGCCTTCAAACTACTAATAAGGTTTAATTTCGCGTTGTTCTTTTCTCCGTACACCATTAATGGTTTTCCCTTTTCACGCATAATGCGAATCGCATTTTTGTAACAAACGACCTGTGCTCTCACCTTCTTCAACCAGTCCATGCCAATTATTACATCAAAACTCCCTAACTCGACTGGTATTAAATCAATCTTAAACGTTTCATCACCCAGTTTAATTTCTCTATCCCGGCATATATTATCTGCTGAAATTAATTTACCGTTTGCTAATTCGAGTAAAAATTTACTATCCAAAGGCGTCAATGGGAAACTTAACTTAGCACAAAAATCTCTACTCATATAGCTTCTATCCGCACCCGAATCAAATAAAACATAAGCAGATTTATTATCAATAAGAAACGTACCTGTAACAAGCTCCGAGTCTTCCTGCGCTTCTGCCGTATTAATATTGAAAACTCTTCCGCGGCGCTGCCCATTAGTATTCCCCTGATTCGGGCAATTACTTCTAATGTGGCCCGGTTTTCCACATCCATAACAAACAAAGGAGGCATTACTTGTTTCGCCACTATTTGTTCCTTTAGTTCTGTTAAACTTTGGTCCGTAGACCTCACACTTTTTCGCACCATGGCCAATTATTTTACATTTGGTGCAAAATGTCGTGCAGAACCCATTCTGGTGGTACTCTTCACACCTTTGGCATTTTTAGTTTTTGTTGCCGTTGTTGTTATTGAGGTTGTTGTTTAGATTGTTATTGTTGTTGGAACGGTTGTTGTAGTTGTTATTATTGTTGGGACGTTTGTTGTAGTTATTGTTAGTATTGCGGTTATTGTTGCGATTGTTGTTGCGGTTGTGGTTGTAATTGTTGTTGTTGTTGTATTGGTGACACTTGTCACTGGTTTCTTCCCACTTTCTCTTGAGTTGTTTCGTGTTGATTTCTTCGGCCGCCTGCTCTTTAATTCTTCCCTCAATCTGATTTATGAGTTTATGAGCCATTCTACTTTCCTTTTGTATGGAAGCGGGCTCGTGTGAACTCACATCTTCTTGAATCCTTACTTGTAACCCTTTTACAAATGCGTCGATCTTCTCTTCTTCATCTTCGAACGCTCCCGGACACAATAGGCACAACTCTGTGAATCGTCGTTCATACGTAGTAACGTCGAACCCTTGTGTTCGTAACTCTCTAAGTTCTGCCTTGAGCTTATTGACTTCGTTTCTAGGAAGGTACTGCTCGTTCATCAATTGCTTGAATGCCGACCACGGTAGTGCGTAAGCAGCATTTGTCCTACCTGTTCAAGATAGGTGTTCCACCACGTTAACGCAGTACCTGTGAAGGTATGCGTAGCGTACTTAACTTTGTCCTCTTCAGTACACTTACTTATGGCAAACACCGATTCGACTTTCTCGGTCCACCGCTTCAATCCAATTGGTCATTCGGTTCCATCAAATTCCAAAGGTTTGCAGGCAGTGAATTCTTTGTAGGTACATCCTACATGATTTCTTGTGGAATTAGTTCCACTGCTAGATCCAGAGTTATTGTTATTTTGCATTGTAGCCTGTACTGCGGCTATGTTTGCTGCAAGGAAAACACGGAAGTCTTCCTCGCTCATGTTCAAATTCTGACGAGTCGCCGGTGCCATTTCCTTCAAAAAATAGCCAAAAGAATTGAGTTAATCATATAGAATTTAAGAGTAGTCAATAGTATCTCGTAGCATTATATGAACTTATTTATAAAAGCTTTTTCTTCATATTAGCGTTTTATAAGTTTAAATTCGGGTACTACCTACCCGTTAAGTTCATACTTAGTAGCTAATATACAATTCAACTACTACAATTCCATATGAAAAACTGATTTTAATAATATATCACATACAAATATTCTTCAAACTTACAACTTCGCTATATTACATATAACATGAAATATAGTACACTTTGATACAGAACAGTTTTGAAGATAAAACTAGTTAATACACAAGTTGTTCAGCAAAGGAAATAAAGACACGTAATTCATAAGTCCAAAAATAAGTCATGCATTCAGGTTTTACTAAGACGACTTCCCATCCTTGGTCTTGTGGAAAGTAACCGTTATGACCATTGACTAGGCAGCATGTTGTAATGTCGTCAAAAGGACGAGAGTTTCGTAATGCCCAACAGCCTCGTAGCAATCTAAAAACCTTGTTTCTTACCCCAACTACTGAGTCCGTCACTTGTGGGAAGGTTTTATTTAAAAGTTGTAACCCGATATTCTTTTTCTCACTTTGATAAGAAGCGAACATCACTAACCCGTAAGTATAACATGCTTCTTTATATTGCATGTTAGAAGCTTTTTCTAACTCACAAAATTCTATATTGGGATATGTTGAGTCAAAATAGGTTCGTAACCCGTAGCGTAAAATTGCATCTGGGTTTCCCGCACTAAATGCCTTAAACAAAATTGGCATAACTTAAAGTCTCCCCAATGTGATATACCCCATCTTTCAAAGGAAAGCCTTTTATATACTAAGGCATGCCTGGAATGTCTTTCAAACGTTTGACAAACTAATTTTGCCGTAACTAATTGTGCTGATGAATTATGCCCGACTCTAGACAAGATTTCATCAATCATATCTCCTGGTAGGTCTTCTAAAATTTTTGGTTGTCTATCCTTAACGTCCATTTTGTGTTTTTATACTGTAAAATAGACAAGGATTAGATTCGTATAAGATAATTAACAAACAATACAAGCAATTTTTACATAGAACATAAAAGTACAAGCACACTACATTACATATAATACACAACATGATTACAACCCTCTAATCTGAATCACTGGTTTCTTCTTCTTCGGACTTCATTCGTTTTCCTAATTTTCTAGATATATGGTGCTCCTCTAATACGAGCCATCGTTTTCCACAATGGTTTAGAAAAACCTGGTGGTTTAGAGGTTCCCGGGTTATTGTTACAATTTAGGAAATACGGACGTTGCCGATACATATAAAGTTCATCGGGGTTGGAATCAGGTTTCTCTATTTTTATACCTTTACCCTTATTATTTTCTTTTGCTATATTAAATTGGGTCGAGGTAATTTCTATAACATCATCGGAATCCTCATCGGGATCCGATTCATCGGAAAATTGGTAATCTTCCCAATATTTTGCTTCCTTGGCGGAAACACCATTGACCATTTTTAACTTTGGTCCGTTGGTTGATGATTTTCTTTTATTTAATCAATTTACTGTAGGTATCAATATTTCTTCCTCCGGAACCTCTTCTTCTTCTGGTTCCTCCTCTTTCGGTTCCTCCTCTTCTGATTCCTCTTCTTCCGATTCCTCTTCTTCCGGTTCCTCTTCTTCCGGTTCCTCTTCGGGAATTTGTGAATCTTCCCAAATTATATTCGACTCTTCATTATTATTAGGTGAGTCGATGGGATTTGTACTAGTGGTAGACATCTATCACACAATATCAAACACATTAAGAGGTTAATATATCACATAATATTTACATGTTAATAATATATAGTTTCCAACAAAAGTGTTAAGCAATCTTTTTAAAGAAAACACGGTCGAAGTCCAGACTCACTAATGTATCCTAACAAACTCGATAAGATACACTAATGCAAATTTCTGGTTCTCTAAGACCAACGCTCTGATACCAACTGAAATACAGTGGGGACAACCACCGTCCCACCCAGTGCCTTCCCAGCTAACCGCCTGGTGACCACTGAGTGTACCTCAGATACTGATTTTAGGGCCTGCCTCTCGGCTACTGCCAACCCTCGTAAGGGATCGCAAGGAGTACGAGCCAATGCTTCATCACAGGTAACATTGTGAGAACCTCCTTTACGACTAACCCGCCACACATGGACGCGGTTATACCAGCTCTGATACCAACTGAAATGTCCCGTTCATATTGATTATAAACGTTCCATATTAATTGATTTCTTCGCGAGGTTTTGACCTCTATATGAGACGTTTTTCAAAGACTGCATTCATTTTTAAAACAAGCATAACCTTTATTTTATCGATAAAGGTTTAAAAAGCATTACGTAGATTATCAAATAATGATAATCTAAAATATACTGTTTACACACGACCATTACATAATGGTTTACAATAAGAATATAATACATCAAAAATAAATTTCTTGAATGCAGTTTTTACACAATATCATACAAGCATGGACTCCAAATCTTGTCCTTATTTTAGTATGCAACAGCGGAAGCTCTTAATAATCACCTGAGAATAAACATGCTTAAAATGTCAATAAAAATGTTGGTGAGTTATAGGTTTAACCTATATATTATCAAATCATAATAATAGACCACAAGATTTCATATTTCAATACATCCCATACTTAGAGATAAAAATCATTCATATGGTGAACACCTGGTAACCGACATTAACAAGATGCATATAGAATATCCCCATCATTCCGGGACACCCATCGGACATGATAATTTCGAAGTACTAAAGCATTCCAAATTCCAGAATGGGGCTTGTTGGGCCCGATAGATCTATCTTTAGGATTCGCGTCAATTTGGGGTCTGTTCCCAAATTCTTAGGCTACCAAGCTAAAAAGGGGCATATTCGGCTTCGATCATTCACCCATATAATGTAGTTTCATTTACTTGTGTCTATTTCATAAAACATTTATAAAGTTGCATGTATTCTCATCCCAAAATATTAGATTTTAAAAGTGGGACTATAACTCACTTTCACAGATTTTTACTTCGTCGGGAAGTAAGACTTGGCCAATGGTCGATTCACGAACCTATAACAAATATAATAACCTACAACTAGTTGTCCATAGTTAGATGTACAGAAATAAATCGATATATATTATCTTGGATCAATCCACGACCCAGTATATACACGTCTCAGGCTAGATCACAACTCAAAGCATATATATTTTTAGAATCAACCTCAACCCTGTATAGCTAACTCCAACATTACTGCATATAGAGTGTCTATGGTTGTTCCAAATAATATATATACATGGATCGATATGATATGTCAAAACATTTGCATACGTGTCTATGGTATCCCAAGATTACATAATATATTAGAATACATGTATAATACAATATAAGTTAGCTAGGATATGATTTGTATAGAATTGTTACAATATTTCTCGTAGCTACAACAATCAAAAATATCCAATCTTGTTTTACCCATAACTTCTTCGTTTTAAATCCGTTTTGAGTGAATCAAATTGTTATGGTTTCATATTGAACTCTATTTTATGAATCTAATCATAAATAGTATAGGTTTATAGTCAGAAATATAAGTTACAAGTCATTTTTGTAAGAGGTAGTCATTTCAGTCGAAAGAACGACGTCTTGATGACCATTTTGAAAAACATACTTCCACTTTGAGTTTAACCATGATTTTTGGATATAGTTTCATGTTCATAAGAAAAATCATTTTCCCAGAAGAACAACTTTTAAATCAAAGTTTATCATAGTTTTTAATTATCAAACCCAAAACAACCCGCGGTGTTACTACGACGGCGTATGTCCGGTTTTACGGTGTTTTTCGTGTTTCCAGGTTTTAAATCATTAAGTTAGCATATCATATAGATATATAACATGTGTTTAGTTGATTTTAAAAGTTAAGTTAGAAGGATTAACTTTATTTACGAACAAGTTTAGAATTAACTAAACTATGTTCTAGTGATTACAAGTTTAAATCTTCAAATAAGATAGTTTTATATGTATGAATCGAATGATGTTATGAACATCATTACTACCTTAATTTTAGTAGGTAAACATAATGGAAATGAGAAAAATAGAGCTAGCTTCAAAGGATCCTTAGATGGCTTGAAAGTTCTTGAAGCAGAATCATGACACGAAAACAAGTTCAAGTAAGATTTCCACTCGAAATAAGATTGTTATAGTTATAGAAATTGAATTAAAGTTTGAATATGAGTATTACCTTGTATTAGAAAGATATCTTACTGTAAATAAGAAAGATTTCTTGAGGTTGGATGATCACTTTACAAGATTGGAAGTAAGCTAGCAAACTTGGAAGAATTCTTGATTTTATGAAACTTGAACTTATAGAATTTATGAAGAACACTTAGAACTTGAAGATAGAACTTGAGAGAAATCAATTAGATGAAGAAAATTGAAGAATGAAAGTGTTTGTAGGTGTTTTTGGTCGTTGGTATATGGATTAGATATAAAGGATGTGTAATTTTGTTTACTTGTAAATAAGTCATGAATGATTACTAATATTTTTTTAATTTTATGAGATATTTCATGCTAGTTGCCAAATTATAGTTTCCACATGTGTTAGGTGACTCACATGGGCTGCTAAGAGCTGATCATTGGAGTGTATATACCAATAGTGCATACATCTAAAAGCTGTGTATTGTACGAGTACGAATACAGGTGCATACGAGTAGAATTGTTGATGAAACTGAACGAGGATGTAGAATTATTTTGATAAGTGTCTTGAAGTCTTTCAAAAGTGTATGAATACATATTAAAACACTACATGTATATACATTTTAACTGAGGCGTTAAATCATCGTTAGTCGTTACATGTAAATGTTGTTTTGAAACCTTTAGGTTAACGATCTTGTTAAATGTTGTTAACCCATTGTTTATTATATCTAAAGAGATGTTAAATTATTACATTATCATGATATTATGATATATTAATATATCTTAGTATGATATATATACAGTTAAATGTTGTTACAACGATAATCGTTACATATATGTTTCGTTTCGAAATCATTAAGTTAGTAGTCTTGTTTTTACATATGTAGTTCATTGTTAATACACTTAATGACATATTTACTTATCATTTATCATGATTAAACATAGTGTATCAATATCTTAATATGATTCATATGTATTTAGTAAGACGTTATTATAACGATAATCGTTATATATACCGTTTCGAGTTTCTTAATTCAATAAACTCAATTTTATGTATATAACTCATTGTTAAAATACCTAATGAGATACTTACTTATCATAATATCATGTTAACTATATATATAATCATATATATGTCATCATATAGTTTTTACAAGTTTTAACGTTCGTGAATCACCGGTCAACTTGGGTGGTCAATTGTCTGTATGAAACCTATTTCATTTAATCAAGTCTTAACAAGTTTGATTGCTTAACATGTTGGAAACACTTAATCATGTAATTATCAATTTCATTTAATATATATAAACATGGAAAAGTTCGGGTCACTACACTATTTACTTCATATGGCGGAAACGGAACAATCGTCTTTTAAAGGAAACATCCGTAATGCAAACAAGCTATACAAAGTCATGTATGCAACAGTTCGGTTAAAATTGATGTCGATTCGGCTGAAGGATTCTGATCAGAATGCTTCCCCCCACATGTTGTTCCCTCTTGATCCTATCCCATATATTGATGTTTCGATCTAAAATGTGATGTCTTTATAGTTATTTACATTCTTGTATAAATAGTTCACGTTAGATATAGATATGGAGAACCCACAAGTAAACGGAGAGGAGTTTGGCGAGTGGGACAAAGATGATATTGATACTTTGTGGGAGATACTAGATTAAATTGAAGTTGATGAGGTTGCCGATCTGGGTCATGAGTAAGGTAATAATGAAGTAAATGTAACACAAGTTTTCAATATATTGTGGTTAAATAATTGTAACACAAGTTTTCAATATATCAAGGTTAAATAATTGTTAAAAATATCTCAACGATATAAATATACGAAAGTTGAAGCTAAGGTGAGCACAGTATCAAGTCAAAATCAAACCTTACTGAACCGATTAGTACTTCTAATTTTTAGCCCAACTTGAGTACCAAATACCAGTTTGGTACCGGTAAAACTTTCTGTATCAGTACATTAAAAAATGTATTATACCCATTTGGTACTAATTTGATTGAACCAATTTTTTCCTTTCAAAAGTTGAAGGTTTTTATTAGATTATAATAATTACATATAATTAGTTACTACAACTTTAGCTTCTCTTTCTATGCGGTGATGATATGGTTTTTATTAGGTTTTAATAATTACATCATATCATACACCATATAGAAAGAGAAGCTAAAGTTGTAGTGACTAATTATATGTCGTATATGATTTAATTATTATAATCTAATAAAAACCTTCAGTTTTCAAAAGGAAAAAATTAGTTTGATTAGTAACTATTTTTACTGTATCGATACGTAAAATTTTAACAGTATAAGACCAATTATATCGGTAGAGTATTTGGTACAAAAGTTTAGGCTAAAAGATTAGTAGTATTAATTGGTTCAGTAAAGTTTGGTACCATGCTCACCCTAGTTTTAACTTCTTATCTTTACTTAGTTAACATATTTTATTTAACCATTATTTAACCACAATATATTGAAAACTGGTGTACAATTATATAACCACAATATAATGAAAAGTGTGTTGCATTTATTTCACTATTACCCGCATGACCCTAATCCACAATCTCATCAACTTCAATTTGATTTAGTATCTTCCACAAAACATCAATATCATCTTGGTTCCACTTGCCAAACTCCTTACCGTTTTCAAGTGGTTTATCCATTCCTATAATTAACATAAATTAATAAAGACAACATAATCAAAATCAAAACATCATTAATCAATAAAGGTGTAACACAAGTTATCATGTACCTTTCTGATAAAGCTCGTCACCATCTTAGCAAAAAAATTGTAACACAAGTTATCATTATTATTTTGTGATTATTGATTGTTAAAAAAATGTCTTAACTTATTGATTTTATCATATGCCGTTTTGTTTCTTTAACATAAGACTGTATGATGAAAATCATTTTTGAATTTATAATACCTAATTAATTGGAGCACGATTACAAGATGGAGCTGGAGATTTTGACGAAGTTCCTTGCTTGGAAGAGTTTTTTCATAGGGAAGAGTTTTTCGATGAGAAGGTAATCTATTAAACTAAATACACTACTACACAAATGACTTTGCAAACCCCTTTTCGAAACCTGTTTTTTGGGTAATGGGTAAAAACCGGTCTCGAAAGATAAAAAGGACCGGTTTTAAATAATCCGGAAATGGGAAACCGGTTTTTATAAAAAACCGGTTCCGAAAGTCAAAAAACAAAACCGGTTCCTTAATAAAAACCGGTTTCGACTTTGTAAACCCCTTTTTTTAAATAAACCGGTTACGATGCTATAGCGGGAAAACGAAAAATTTCAAAAACCCACATGTTCTCTTTGAAAATATACTTCTAAAAACTCTATCATATCTCACATTCAATTTAATCAATCGCATGAGGAAGACATATCGTGCCCATCTGTAAGTTTGCTTGTTATTTTAAATAACTTGCATAAATGTGAACATAACATTAAATTAATCTTAGCTAAACTTAAAACCCAAACGTACCCATTTCTGATTGTATCCCTCAATCTTTGTTTATCTAATATTCATCATGTTTTTGCAGCCTCAGTCCCAATTGGCAGCTAGTGGCAAATCGAAGAAACCTTAGAGTGGTCTACTAATATGCAGCTAGTTGTGGTACTATATCAGTTTTGAAGTACATGTGGTTTACGAAATCCATTTGTTTTTGGTTTGTACAAGACATTGGGTTTTATTACTCTTTTGAATATTAATTGCGTGATGATATCGTGCTTTGAAAGATGAACATGAATTGAAGATTAGCAAGAGCAGTAGTGGAAGGATGAAGAGTAGCAGTAGCAGTAGTGGAAGAATCAAGATGAAGATTAGATATAAAATAATTTTTTTTTTTTAAATGAGAATGCAGACAGGTTTTTATAAAAAAACCGGTTTCAAAAGTGGAGGTTTCGGAACCGGTTTCAAAACCGGTCTCAACTTTCTAAACCCCTCCCTTTGCAAACCGGTTTTAAAACCGGTTTGGAAAGCCCTTAAAACCGGTTTCGAATCTCCTTTTTTGTAGTAGTGATATACCGCGCTTATGATTCTTAGTATAACAAATTACCTTCCACATGGTATAACTTTTCTGCATGGAAAAACTCTTTCAAGTTTGGAAGTTCACCAAAATCTATAGCTTCATCATCTTCATAGAGATCGTGCTCTAATTAATTAGGTATTCATAATTCAGAACTGATTTTCATCATACAATCTTATGTTAATTAAAACAAAATGACATGTAAATAAATCCATAAGTTAAAAACATTTTTCTTTAAACAAATATTTAACCACAAAATATGAGAACTTGTTACACTTATTTCGCTAATTGGTGACGCGCCTTATCATAACGGTACATGTAAAGAATACTAAGAACCGTATGCAAGATATATTTAGAATAACAAATTACCTTCCTCATGGAAAAACTCTTCCAAGTTAGGAACTTCATCAAAATTTCCGATGCATTGTGATTGTGCTCCAAAATTTTACTGCATTGTGATTGCGCTCCAATTAATTAGATATTTATACATCACAATTGATTTTCATCTTACAATCCTATATTAAATAAACAAAACGACATGTAAATAAATCGATATTGAATGGATTCATGCAACTGATAATAACTAGTATGTGTCACACGTTCTCACGAGCGGGAAGGTTTTCTCACTAAAATATTTTATCCTGCGTGAGCCTAACATTCTGTAAAGACAATAACCCGTTAACAGACCGAGCCCACATAATATCATCTTCAATAATTAACCTAATTAAAACCCACATAATTTAGATAGTTTTGTTAATATATAGTAAAATGTGGGAAAAGAAGGAGAAAAGAAATGTAAAGAAAGGGAAAAAAAAAGTTATAGAAAAAAATGATTGTAACAAAGATTGAGGGTGAACTATAAATAAATAAATAAAAAGTGTGATAATTGAAAATGAAAAATTAAATGGAGTGAAAAAGTGAGAGAACTGAAAATGTAAAAAAAAAAAATAGAGTGGAAAAGTGAGAGGACTGAAAATGAAAAAGAAAAAAACAGAAAAAAAAGTGGAATGGCTGGAAAAGGAAAAAAAAAAGTTGCTACGTCAGGTTTGAACAACACCTACCTTAAAAATTGTATAGCCACTAACAAATTGAATTACAAACAATTTCGTTATCAATATGCTGTAGAAATTATTTATGAACTAAAACCGGTGATTTAAAAACATAAAAAAATCAAAAAAAAAATGTGAAATGACATTGTTACCCAAAATGAATAGTAGTTTTGCTTTCTTTAAATGATATATGATGATGATAATAATGATAATTTAGATCGAGAGGCTCATGCCAAGGTAAAAGTGGCACTTCTAATATAAGTAATACATAAAAAAGTATTTGATCCATCATTTTCGATATAGACACAATTTTAGATAACATGGACACAATGTAACTCAAGACTTTGATGACACAGATAACGCAAGAGTTTTTCAATGGGACGGCGTAAACACAAGGTAAATACTAAGTTACGAACTAAATAATTACAAAATATTCCTAAATTAGCTCCGAATTGATATAATTTACATTTGGTTGAGTATAATAATTGTATATTTATCATATCACGCTAACAGTCAAGCAACAAGTGACAAACAGAATTCATGCCAATGGGCCGGCAAACAGGATTCATGCCAATGGGCGTCAACCATGAACACACGTGTCAATTGTTTCATGTAATAAAGACTAGTATGCTTTATAACAATCCAATTTGTTGGGAAAAATAGAAATAATAATCTGATGAGTCAAAAATGTTTTGCAGATTTTAGAGTCTGAAGGTTTAGAGTCTGAAGTTGCAGACTCTGGAATTGCTGGAGTAAACACTTGAAGATTTCTTGAAGCAAAAGCCATAGAATATTCTGGAGATATGCTTGTTATTTAAGAAGATTTGTTTTGAATATTTGATTTTATCTCCAGAATTTACTTCCTAGTTATTAGCAAATTTGGTTTGTTTTTAGTTTATCTTTTTCATATTTATAGCTAAGTAGTTTTGGAAACCAAATCTCCAGATTTGGTTTTTATCCCTATAAATAGGGACGTATGGTTCATTTGATACATGTACTTTTTCACGATTAATATCATTTGTCTTCTATTCTATAATCGTGTTCTCTCATTCTCTGTATTATTAATTCTTATTTATTGTTTGAGTGAGAGTCTGGTGTTCATAGATCAAATACTGTGAACTAATAACTGGTATCAGAGCGGGAAAGGTGTAAATCCAATCTTGGTAATCTTTTAAAACGATCCATATTGTCATCAAGATGTCCACCAGTACCATTCCAACCCCAGTTATGGCTGAAAAATGTGTGCCTATATTCGATGGCACAGACTTTGCAACTTGGAAATTGAAAGTCCTATGGTTTTTAGGATCTGTTCATGAAGAAGCTGAGCATGTTCTTACAACAGGACCTATTATTCCTGGTTCTATGATAGCTGCTGTTCCTGCCACAGATACTGTTGCTGCTCAACCTGCCTATTTTCGTGAAACACCAAGAGAAAGGTGGACTGAAGCAGAAGCTATCAAGTACAAACTAGATAGCAAAATAAGGAGTATTATTGGGAATGTTGTTACTGTTCCAATTCTCAGAAAGATCAGTCATGCCAAGACTGCTAAAGCTATGTGGGATCTGTTGCTTAATGACTATGAAGGAGTCACTGTTGTTAAGACTCAGAAGAAGAAGAATCTGATAAGATGTTATGAAAATTTTGTTGCTCAGCCTAAAGAATCTTTGAGTGATCTCCATTCAAGATTTCAGGTTCTGATTAATGATCTTGAAAGTGTTGGTGTAGAGAAAACACAACATGTGTTGTGTCAAAAGTTTATTGAGTTGCTACCTTCAAACTTTGAGTGTGTGATTACATCTATGGTAATCAGTGAAAAGATAGATAACTATGAGTTAAGTGAACTGTTTGGCATATTGTCAAACTTTGAGGAAACACAATTAAAGAACAAGATCAATGCTAAGAAAATTGTTAAAGATCCAGAAGCTGCATTAGTGGCTACCACAAAGAAGAATAAGCAATTGTTCTCTAGTTACTCTAGCAAAGGTCAAATGGGTCAAATGGGTTACGTCGCTTTTTTTACATTTATTACATTATTTTAGTTATTTTTATTTATTATATATACATAAGAACTATTAATGTACATAATAAATGATATAATCATGAATGCTTTCATAATTTTTTGATAGATGAGACTTTTTGTGCTTGACCCATTTGACCCATTCACAAAACTCATTTAACCCATTTCTATTTATTGATCTTTGAGTATTAATACCCATTAGACCCGTTCCTTCATTTTTTTTATAGGACTCAATAGTTTGGAGAGAAACCCATTTGGATCTTTTTTTAAGTTTTAATTTACATTGTTAGGCTTAATTGTTCTCAAGACCCAATTGACCTGAAAGTTTGACCCATTTTACCCGAATTTGAGTGTATGGGTCACAATTGCCAGGTCTAATCACAATGAACCATCTAAGATAGAAAACTTTTCCTGCGAGCTATAAAACGTCGCGAGTTGAAACCAGTGGCATCTCAAGTCAACATGTATTTTGTAACAGGACATGAATTCCATCTCAAGAATGAGACCATGTTTACCCTTTCAATCTTTTTTCTTATATGGTTCCAATCAACAAACAAAGGAACCATACCTTATGCCAAATATGACGAAACAATTGTGCATTACCTCTTACGGAAAAAGATACAAGTGTTCAAGGTTGAAAACATCATTACTTATTAGCGTTATTTGTTCGGTAATGTTAGGGAGTATTCGGATGACCAAGTTTGACTTTGATCAGTTTTGACTATGTTTTGACCAATTAGATGAGAAATCCCAAGTTTTGACCAAGTTCGACAGAGCTTGACCAAGTAATCAGAGCGATTGAATTGAGTAATGGAGAGATTTTTTTTTTTTTTTGCCGAGTACTCCCATTTCTCCACCAAGCCGCCAAAAACCACCATTACACCACCACCTGCCGGAAGCCACCCGGATGAAAATGGAGGCGTTGCGAGTAGTGACGGGAGACGAAAAAGGGACAAAAGAAGGTGCCAAACTCTGGTGAATTTTCCGGTTAAGTGAAAATATTCCGGTGATCTAAAATCACCGGTTGAAAACTTAGATAACTCAAAAATCGGCAAAACACATGAAAGGAACCAGAAAACATACCAATCTACCTCAGAATAGTAACCGGCACGATAACCGTCCAACAAAAGACAGCCGCGGCAAGCCGAAGGGAAAACATAATACACGAGAATCGCCAGAACAAGTGAGAGAGGATGACAGAGGAAGAAAAGGGTATCATCCGAACCTCCGGCGAGATGCCGGAGGTGGTGGCGGCCAAGAAAACTGAAGGCTGAAAGATGCTGTTTCAATATTTGGGTTGTAGAGAGTTTGCAGTTTATGGTGTTCTTTTTCACACAAGTGTTCACCGGAGTCAGGTTTTGCTAAATAAGAATTGTGCAGCAAACTTCTCCTTTTTAGAATATATAAAGCTATTTTTCTTATTGTTTACATATTGTGGGTGTAGTTTAGTGGTAAGAATTCCACGTTGTGGCCGTGGAGACCTGGGCTCGAATCCCAGCACCCACATATTTTAGTCTTAGTACATAAAACTTAGTTTTCTACTATGTTTTCACTCTTGACCAGTCCTCTCGAAATTAAAGCCATTAAATTTGATCAAAAATATTAAACAAACTTGAATAATATACTACGGAGTAAGAATTTAAAAGAGACTCGATAGTTGCTTTTTTCCTTTTATAATTATACAAGTATAAGTTTGATATTATATACTAACTAAAATTAAGTGATCCGTGAATTTACGGGTTTAAATGTTTGATTAAAATCCACTATGATAGATTGCTACCTTGATATGAAAATATTAATGTAGTTAGGGGTTTGAATGTTTGATTAAAATCCACTATGATAGATTGCTACCTTGATATGAAAATACTAACTTAGTAATAATACAACTCATTAATGTAGTATTCTACTTCCACAATTTGCAAGGCTCGTAGGCTCATAATTCCAATAAGTTTGACTTCAGCATCAATTTTTCCATCTTTGCATTTTAAAACAATTTATGGGTCTAAATTGCATAATCAAACTTAGTAAATTTTAAACTAAAATCAACATAATATATATCGAATATTAGAAAGTATCCCAGTCGTAATCAAATGATTCAACGAAAGGAAATAATCACTACGAAGTAGTATGAACAATGACCAACAGTATATTAAGACAAATTCAACAAACAATATTTTCATTCACCGTTATAAAAAAAACGTATATGTAGTAGAGACTCAATGGACGGTCGCTATCCATGTTCTCCAAAAACTTCTCTTAATATTTTAAGCTTAGCTTTTTAAAAGTTATGACACCACCAATCCACCATCATAGAAAACATTATAGATATGAGTCAATTACTTTAGGTAAAACCAAACTCATTTTGCTTCATCAAGCACATCTTTTTTGCAAAATATTATTATACAGAACCTTACCCAATTCTAATGAAAGTCTGTTAAAATACTAAGAGAAGGATACTATAAAAGTTTAACATTATGTCATGAGTCTTGTGTCAACTTACTTCTTTTTTCAGATGTCAAAATTTTGAGAAGTAATGATTTATGCCTTAAACTAATGAACCTCTACATCGAACCTGCACAAATGCCGGTCAGGTCCTAAACAAAGAAAACTCATCATACAAACACAAATGTTAACAAATTAAAAAGAAGAACTTTACGATCACCTAATCAAACCTTTAACGAATGAAATCAATCAAATACATTTCCAAAAAAAATCATATATTATACACCTTTGCTCCAAAATTCAACAAATAACAGTTAAATAATTATATTACCCGTCTGCAACAAAGGAGATAATGTCTGAAGTTTCACAACCTCTAACAAATATAGCTGGAATAGAATGATTCAACAACAATCGGTCACTCATTCCTTCTTTTTTCCATTGTTACATTAAGCTCTTCAATTCATTGAGAGTTCATAGTTATTATGAAAGTATAACCAAATCCGCAAGCAAAATAGAAACTTAACAAAAACTTAAACTAAACTACCAAAAACTAAAAAATAGTAATGACCCATCATGTTGAACTTATATGACACCTACAAAATAAAAACTTAAACTAAACTACCAAAATAACAACACAATGTTTGACAACAAGAACTTGTTCTACACCTTGCAATAGTGAGAGTTATATTATTCATGATTTACATAGAAAAATTCATTCGCCAATTTTTATGCAGGACAGTTGTGTAGGGAATTTTGGGAACACGCATAATCAACAACTTGTGGTTAATACCTGTCAATATGTATGCTGGATATAAATCAGTTATACAAATAACAAACAAACTTATTGTTCTAATATATAGAAACATATCATTTAATCAACAACCTTCAAATTTATAAAATGTTTGGGAAGCAATAGTCTAAGTTGGTGACAAAATACAATATTTATCAACATCCAACAAAAACGCTGTTAAAAAATAACTAACAAACTTTCAGAGAAAATAAATAAATAAAAATCTATACAATTAGCGCCATAAAAAAAAGAAGCTCACCATACTCAGGACTAAAACCGATTCCCCCTCCATTTCTTCATATACCATCTTCACATAAAAGAAGAGACACATCATTCTCCAAAATCCAAAATACACAAATTAAATCCTAACTAAAGGACATAATTACATAAAAAAGGAAATCATCATCATACTTAAAGTTAGCGGTACCATGAAATTAAATTGCTTTGGGACATTTCATCGAGCACATTCCATGCGCTTCCTTTTATATGACCCATCATCATTCTTCTAATGGTTTACCATCATCATTGATCATAATGCATCAACTGACACCTAAAAAGAAATAAGAATCGTGATATAAGATCGATAGCAGAATCAATGTACAAAATCATTAACCAAATGAAATAGGATGTTAGAAATTACTGTATGACGAATAAGAATCTATCATGTGATGAATGTGGGAGGTGATGTTGATCCATCATGATTGGTAAAGGGTTTGGTAGAGAGTCTCTTTGATAATCTATGGATTTAGATTTCAAATTTTGCATGTGGTTAAAAAAAGTGCTTAGGAAATTAAAACAACATAGTGATTACCTGGAAAAAGAAACAGTGTGCACTGTTTTATGCGAATAGAGAGTATCGGTAGAGAGCTCTGATCTGATTTGTATTGATTTTATTACTAATTAATTTTATTAATTGTTTTTAGTGGAAGAATAATGACATCATGAAATTAGCATTTACAACCTTTATAAGCACATGTTACAATCATATTTAGCACATAATGATCTAAGCATAAACTCCCTTTTATTATATAGTATAGATGTTACTCATGAACTAGAGTAAACATTAATATGAAGTTCACATTGTTTATGAAATTAGTTCAAGAATTAGCATAGTATCTTCAAACTTTGGTACGTAATGACGTGTGTCACGTCATATCTCGGTCACGCGCAGCGCATGGCGTACAGTGGCTATTTCGAATAATATTGAGAAACAAAATCATTAATCATAATAGCATAAAGCCAATGTTTAATATACGCTACATCAGGTCAAAGCGTAGCGTTCCCTTGGCTAGGTCAGCATCTCAGACCATGACACGTGTCTGTATTTCTCGAACAACATGAAAGGACGTGAAGTAGATTGTGAGTATGATTAGAAGGTTCTGGAATATAGATGGATAGTTATGGAGGAACAATTATTTTGAGTAACGACCGATTGTTATCCTATAAATAATCAAATATAACTAATTTTGATACATCTGCCATATATATACATCATTTCTTAAAAATACTCTTTGTAAGTAACTAGAGGGGGGTGAATAGTTACTTAATATGATTTAAAATTTTTTTTCAATGATCAATAAGATTTGAACAATAGTTGGTCACCTTAATCAACTCAAACCAATGTGTGGTGTGTTTATGCTTGTAATAGTGCGAAATGTAAAGTAAAGAACATAAACACAAGGATTTATAGTGGTTCGAGTGGATGTTAACTAATCCACCTAAATCCACTCCCCGATTCACTAATCGGGATTTTTAGCTTCACTAAGCACCTTTCTCCAAATCCGGTGGAGATCCAATTTACAAGCCTTGTACTTATTCTTAGACAACAAACCTAATCCTTCTATCCCTTTGAAAGATTACCTCCAACTTAGATCAACTTGTCTTCAACTTGAACAAGTATTATTCTCCAATGAGATTAATCAACTCCCTAGTTCCCTTCAAGGAAGAAGATAGCTAAGCTAGCATATGCTTCTAATTACAAAGTACAAAGCCTCACCCTTTTCTAGTGATGATAATCCTAAGACAATTCTAAGGATTATTACAATACTATACAAACTTACAAATATTAGAATTTGAAAGTAAGGTTACAAACACCCCTTTTATAATATATGAGATTATAAAACTTCTTTTGCTAATCACAAACATATGTATGAATGTTATGTTCTTGTGATTCTCTGATAATTTTGAGTTGTAGCATGCAAGAGGTCCAAGTCATCAAAGTTCTCCAAGTCTTGCTATTTATATGGAGAGATAAAGAGTCGGCCATGTTTGCGGCTTGACCCACGGTCGACCGTGGGTCGACTGCACGCGGTTCAGTCCAAAATATGTATCTGTTGTATAGCTGTTTGATTCAGTTTTGGACATCACTCTTTGGACACTTTACTTCATTTAACACCTGCAAAAGATACCCAACATCCTATACAAGTAATGTATGCATTAAATGTCTATTTACTTTGGATGTATTGCCTTGATAGTGACTTATTATGCTCAAAGTGGAAAGTCTAACATTATTGAATACAAGTCATGAAAATCATTTGAGGCAACCTCAATTTTGTCATAAACCTTTATTAGTAATTAACACGATTTCTAAATCTCTATTGGTTGGTCAACATGTCATTGATGACACAAACCCACTTTAATTACAAAGCATGCAAGTATTCAAATTTTGAACTTGGTTGTAATTAATTAAGTGTGATAATGATGTCTTGACAAATTAAGCAAGTAATAATATTTAAGCACGTTGCAAGACATCAAGTTAATCAAGTTTAAACTTATTCATAAACTTAATTTTAGACTTAAGCAAACCTCTGTGTGTTAATATTTCATTGTCTTTTAAGCTTACTAGATTATGACATTCTAAGTACTATCCAAGTAACACAAGCATATAATGAAGAAGTCCAAATACTAGTTGGTGGAATCCAACTTGTAACACATAGCAAGACATGGTTCATATATACATATATTAAATAACTACATATCATTTAGCACTTAACACATAGTCAAATAATACACATGTACTAATAACAAGTAGTTAAGTAATATACATGTAATGACTAGCAAGAGATCACTAAAAAATCTTAGAATTAAGCATATAGTGATAACATAGCAATAAGCTAAGGCTATGTAAGTTTTACTTGCAAAGTGGCATTTGCAAGATTAACGTATAAGTATACATTAATAACCAACATATGTACAAGGAAAGAGCAACTCTTGGTTGGGACTTGGTGACCTAACTAAGTATGTCTAGATACATTTTAGATGTACATGTTTTCATGTAACACTTATGTGTCAAGGCTTAATCATCATTAAGGTGTCATTAGGCGTGATTAACCAAGATTAGTGTTCTAGTGACCAAAACTCATTTGGAAATGATGGAGGCAACTTTCCTAAGCATGTTTGAACAAGTTTCATGAATTATAGATGCCCGGAAGTGGTCAAACATTTTTCGATCAAAATTTGGACAGTAGGTTTCTGCGGTCGATCCAGGGTCAGTCGTGGAGTCGACCGTGCAACGCATATTTCGTAAATCTGGGTGCAAGTCTCCACGGTCTGACCTGCGGTCGACCATGGTTTAGTCGTGTACCATTTTCTTTTATTTCAAGCTTTCTTTGGTTTTGATCTTTTGCTAGAGCAAGTGTGGATTAGTGAACTTGTTTATTTATGTCAAGATATATACCTTCACCTTTAGCTATGTGCATATGTCATCATCAAAACACTTATTGTTATGGGTTAATATTAGTATAGTCATTAAACATAATCCCATGTTGATATCGGCCAAAAAGTCGCATTTTTATTCCCAATATTAAGCCCTAGAACAATAAAGATTTAAACTTTGTCGGCAAAATTATCGCTTTTTGGTTGATTTTGTAGATTAAGTAATTACGAAGGCGATGCAAAAAGAATCAAGTAAAACGGAGCTAAAACGAAGATTCTAGAGCGAAAACGGTGAAAGACAAGAAATCAGGTTACGATCCAGCAAATCAGCAAGCCAAACGGCTTGCCAGTATGGCAAACGGCCTGCCAAATGCCCAGATCAAACGGCCTCGTTAAATGGATTGCCTTAGCAAACGGGCCTTGCAAACGGCTTGCCAAACGGCCTACCAGCCGTTTGCAGGCAAATTCCAAGTCTATTTAAAGGGCTTTTTCCATCCATTTCAACATACACTCAATTTGAAATTCATTTCATATTTTCAAGCTTTTAGTTAGTTTTTAGTAGTAGTTAGTTTAGCTTTTATTTTCTGGAGGATATCCCGGCGAGTCCCTGCGATCTCGGGCAGATTTCTTCGGCCTTTTCAGGTTTTTATCCAAAACGCTTGTCATTTGTATTAAACATGTGTTCTTACTTTTTATATTTAATAATGCGTTCCGATATTATCATGATAGCTTAATTAATCTGTATGTTGACATGATAGAAGTTTGGGTTAGCGTAATTATGTTAAATTAGTACGATTACTGTTATAATACTGAACTAGGAAGTCTGATAGATTTGTATGCTAGCATCTTAAGGATTGATCAACCTAGGTTGTGATCAGGACTTGTCCACCTATATAAAATTAGCTACTTCATAGGATTAAGACCCCTGGTTATACTGTATCTGAAGATTCTATGAACTCGGTATGGCCGGAGTTTCCGAGAGGCAATTGATGCGCTTTTAGGACACGGAACTTAGGAATTGAGACATGAATGACCTAGTATGCCTATTGACTATTCCAAAGAGACTTCTTAGGAGCTGTTAAGATCTAGTTAGTGCCTTCACTGTGTGACCCAAGCCTATTGCATGTTCTTTTTTTATTGTTGCCCTAGGTCTTAGTCATATCAACTGTTTAGGTATTCATTAGGTTTCTATCTGCTTTACCATCAGTATATCAACTGTGATGTTGTATAAT
Source organism: Rutidosis leptorrhynchoides (assembly GCF_046630445.1). NCBI lineage: Eukaryota > Viridiplantae > Streptophyta > Magnoliopsida > Asterales > Asteraceae > Rutidosis > Rutidosis leptorrhynchoides. Next base: position 38,521,888 of record NC_092339.1, on the reverse strand, counting down.
GTTTGAATTGATATGATCTCAGTAGTATGATGGAATGGTTGTTAGTTTTTATTTAAGGTTTTGCCAACTTAAACCGACGGATTCCTTCCGTTTGTGATCAGTGTTCAATCAACACGACACATTATTATTCAGTTAACTAAACTGATAACGAGGGTTAGGATTAGAGCTTAACTCACTAATAAACCTAGTACTTTACTGAGGATAACCTGCGAGGTATTGCTACCTTTCAATTATACGACCAAGTGACATACTTCTCGCTACTCAAAGAGAACTCCGAGAGTTCGGAGACAAGTAGGTCTATGTAATTGGCTCATCCAACCAGATCTACATCATTCCAAGCATAATCTTAACATAAGCATAATTACCTTTCCCTAGCCCAACACTAATATCTTGGTCAACATTTCCCTGATCTGCATACTCCGGATATCCTTCCACTTATTTAATTTTCCGCACTTAGGACTTTTAGCTTAAACCAACTACTATCTGTTATCCAGGTAATTTAACTAAAAGACAATTATCCACTTAATCTTCAATTCGTTAATCCATAAAAAACACGACACTAGGTTAACTTACACCTTCTACACCTTAGAAAGTAAAAGTAAATTTAGGCCCCGCACAATATAAATAAACGAAGACACTGTGTGCTACCGAACCGGACATCATGCGACCTAACGACACCGCACAAATAAAACCGTCCGTTAGTAGCATATCAGTTAGCCTTTTTCTTGGCGCCACTGCCGGGGATCGAATATTTTGACTGAGAAAGATTTTAAACAGACAAAAGTGTTGTTTGGTGGTGTCTAAGAAAGACAATTATACACGGACTTGGTTGTTAGATTTTCCGAACAGTCTCCAATTATATTGGAACCAAAAGGATCCTGCCTCTCCGTAGTCATCCTGGCCACCTCGATACAAGTAATCTGTAAGAAATCCTATCAGTTAAGATATCCAATTTGGTTAGCGACCGAATTTCACTTAAACAATTTATCAGTCTGGTTGACTCTTTTAAGAAGGAAGAAAACGAGAAAAACCTTTTAAAACTTCACCTTTTCCAATATTCTCTGTCTGCACACGCTTTAGCATGGTTTGACGAGCTTAACCTGAATTCAATCCATTCATTGGAGGATTTAGTCACTAAATTTCTAAACAAATTCTATCCACCCTCCCTGCAAACCTGTTTAAGAAATGATATCACGAACTTTTCTCAAAAAGAAAACGAGTCATTATGTATAGCATGGAATAGAATAAAGATGATGCTTAAAAGATGTCCGAATCATTCGTTAAGTCGAGCAGACATAATCTGTACGCTTTACAATGGTTCGACCAAAGATGATAAGTCTCTCCTAGACATGGCCTCGCAAGGCAATTTCATGTCCCGAACAGCAGACGAAGCATGAAATCTCTTAGATACAATAGCTGGAAAGCAGGAAGATTGGAGCAACGAAGCTGCTGAGAAGGATGACGTCTTCACGCATACGGTAAAAATGCTGGAAACCAGGTTACAAGATCTCACCCTCACTCTTCAAAATTTACCAATTCCTAGAAACCCCGATGCTACTAGAACCAATCTAAGGTATCCTTACCCTAGATGGGCACACAAACAGTAAAATAGATCGGATCATAATATAATCTTCCCGTTGCACAAATCTGCTCTCCACTCTAAGGAAATTTTAGTTGAATTTATGAAAAAGCAATACACAATAAACCTTCAAGTCATAGAATGTCAAAATAAGTTCGACACTTTGATAAAGACTTTTGAAGAATTGATCACCAATTTTCAACTTATGCTTAAACGATTAACCACTAAAGTTGAACTAGAGTGTAGTGAGTTTGATGCCCTTGTAATTACTAGAGGAGGGAAGGAAACAACTGTCAATATACCCATACAAGATTTTTTCGATAAGGAACCTGTGCCAATTGACCCAGTTGTCAATCCACCGGAACCTATCTCTCCTAAGGCCCTGGAAATTATTCCGCGCGCCCGCATACCTTTTTCAGGTAGGCTTAGGAAGGAAAAACAAGAAGCACAATTCGCTAAGTATTGGGATATTATTAAGAATTTGCATTTGAATGTACGAATAGTAGATGCTTTAGTAGAAATGCCAAACTGCGCTAAATTTTTCAAAGAACTGCTTTCAAACAAAGAGAGATTAAGAGAGATAGTTAGCTTGCCCTTAAGTGAAGAATGCTCGTTAGTGTTACAACATGGAATTCCCCTAAGTTAGGATATACAGGAAGATTTACGGTACATTGCTGCCTGCAAGATGTCCAGATTAGCAATGCTTTAGCAGACTTAGGAGCCAGTGTAAACCTAATGCCCTATTTATTATTCAAAAATCTAGGATTAAAAGACTTAAGACCTACCAGAATGACTATCCAACTCGCGGACAGATCAGTTAAGATTCCTCGGGGAATAGCTGAAGATGTCCTAGTTAGAGTGGATAAGTTCGCATTTCCCGTTGATTTCGTCATTATGGATATTGAGGAAGTCACGAAGGTCCCACTCATTCTTGGAAGACCATTCCTGAATACTACCAAGGCCGTAATTGATGTGCACGAGAAATCATTGAAATTAAGGGTTGGAGGAGAAGAAATCACATTCAATGTTGATCGTCTCATGAGCCATCCTAGAGAAGAGGATGTGAATCTCTCTAATTCTTTTCAAGAACTCGTCAATGAATACCTGGAAGAAACCATGGCTATATGTAGTCAAGATCAAATTTCTAAGGATCTATTTTTACACCTCCTGAAGGAAATCTCGACAACCATTCAGCCATAAACCTCAGTCAACACAAATCTCCCCTCTCTGAAAATAATTTTCTTGGCAAGACTATCCAAATAGCACCGCTAGGACAAGGCATTCCTTTACCTCTATTAAGGAGAAGACCGAATGAAGAGACAGATTTCATTTCAGTATATCAGGAACCCCAGTCAAAGGAGGACTGTGAGGAGTTTCCCGAACCTACATTCGAAACTAAAGAAGACGTTTTTGAAAAGGAAGCATTAAGAAGGACAATTTCCAGAAAAGAAGAACAGATAGAATCAGTGACCGCCACTGAAGAATAAGAATTCCAGGAGAAGTATGACTCATTAGACCGAAAGGAGATAGCTAGGATGAAGCCATCTATCGAGGAACTTCCGGAATTGGAATTAAAGAAGTTACCCGAAAAACTGGAGTATGCATTCTTAGAAGGGGATTCGCAACTCCCTGTAATCATCTCGAAAGATCTCACGCCACAAAAGAAGGTGAAGTTGATTCAAGTTTTGAAATCACATAAGAAGATCTCCGACATAAAAGGGATCAGCCCCAACTATTGCACCCACAATATTTTCATGGAAGACGATTTCAAACCTTCAGTTCAGAGGCAAAGAAGGGTCAACCCTATGATTCAAGAAGTCGTCAAGAAATAAGTAATCAAACTTCTGGACTCCGGTCTGATCTATCCCATCTCTGATTCGCCATGGATTAGTCCTGTTCAAGTGGTACCCAAAAGGGAGGGACAACCGTAATTCAAAATGAGAATAATGAGCTTATTCCAACTCGGGTGGTCACCGGTTAGAGGGTTTGTATAGATTATCGTAAACTAAACGATGTAACCCGGAAGGATCATTTTCCGTTACCTTTCATCGATCAAATATTGGAACGTCTATCAGGAAATGAATACTACTGTTTCCTTGACAGTTTTTTCGGCTACTTTCAAATTCCCCTCGATCCAAAGGACTAAGAAAATACAACAATTACCTGTCCTTATGGAACATTTGCTTATCGATGCATACCCTTTGGGTTATGCAATGCACCAGCTACATTCCAGCGATGCATGGTAGCAATATTCCACGACATGATTGAACGTTGTATAGAAGTCTTCATGGACGACTTCTCAGTCTTTGGTAGTACCTTTGATTCGTGCCTTTCAAACCTTGACAAGATGCTCACCCGGTATGAAGAGTCAAATTTAGTTCTGAATTGGGAAAAATGTCACTTCATGGTTAAAGAAGGGATAGTTTTAGGACATAAGATTTCAAAAGCAAGAATAGAAGTTGATAAGGCTAAGATTGAGACCATTACTAAACTTCCATAACCTACCACAGTAAGAGCGGTAAGGAGTTTCCTAGGATACGCCAGTTTTTACCGACGCTTCATTAAGGATTTTTCGAAGGTTACATGACCTCTCACTCATCTCCTAGGAAAGGAAGTCCCGTTTGTCTTCGATGAAGAATGTCAAAAAGCATTCAACTATCTGAAGGAACAACTAACACATGCACCCATCATGATAGTTCCTGATTGGAGTCTACCGTTTGAAATCATGTGTGATGCGAGTGACTTCGCAGTTGGATTCGTGCTTGGACAACGGGTAGATAAGCACTTTCATCTAATCTATTACGCAAGCAAAACCTTAACCAGAGCTCAAGAGAATTACACTACCACAGAAAAGGAGCTGCTAGCTGTAGTATTCGCCTTCAACAAATTCTGTTCCTATCTCATCCTATCCAAAAGTACGGTCTATACAGATCATTCAGCCCTCAAATATCTATTCACTAAGCAAGACGCGAAACCAAGACTCCTAGGATGGATCTTACTCCTTCGGGAATTTGATATTGAGATAAAAGATAAGAAAGGAGCAGAGAACGTCGCAGCAGACCATCTTAGTCGTTTGGAGAACCCAGCGATGGAACAACTTGCTGAACAAGATATCAGAGATAAATTTCCGGAAGAACAGCTTATGAGTTTAGGACAAACTCACATAGGATCACAATTAACTGATACCCCTTGGTATGCTGACATAGCCAACTATCTAGTTGCCGGAGTAGTACAGAAGGGAATGAGCACCTCCCGAAGAAGGAAGTTCTTTAGGGATGCCAAGTACTACTACTGGGAAGATCCATACCTGTTTAGAATTTATCTTGATCAGATAATCAGGAAGTACGTAGATGAAAAATAAGCAGCAGGGATTCTTCACCAATGTCACCATTGACCAACTGGAGGTCATCATGGAGCAAACTTAACCGCAAGAATAGTCTACGAATCAGGATTTTATTGGCCGTCTATATTCCGAGATGCGCAAGAGCTTATAAAGCGTTGCGACACATGCCAAAGGCAAGGCATTATCTCTATGAAGAATGAGATGCCTCGAACTAATATCCAAGCTTGCGAGATCTTCGATATATGGGGATTAGACTTCATGGGACCATTCCCGAAGTCTAATGGGAAAGAATATGTCCTCGTAGCAGTAGATTACGTCTCCAGATGGGTCGAAGCCCAAGCATTTCCAACCAACGATGCCAAATTCGTCACCAACTTCCTGAAGAGACTTTTCTGCCAATTTGGAGCTCCCCGTGCTATAATAAGTGATAGAGGCACACACTTCTGTAATACTCAATTTATGAAGGTGATGCAACAATACGGAGTTACCCACAAGATGTCCACTGCCTATCATCCGCAGACTAACGGACAAGCATAGGTCACGAACAGAGCACTCAAAAGAATCTTAGAACGAACTGTCGGCCATCAAGGAAATAAATGGGCCGAGAAACTAGACGATGCTCTATGGGCATTCCGGACTGCTTACAAGAATCCTCTAGGGACTACACCCTACCGCATGATCTATGGAAAAGCCTGTCACCTTTTGCTGGAACTTGAATATAAAGCTCTCTGGGCATTGAAGACCTGCAACCTTGATCCCTCAGTTACCGCAAAGCATCAGAAGATGCAGATGAACGAACTTGCCGAATTAAGAGACCAAGAATACGAAACGTCATACATTTACAAGGAACGAACGAAGCTAATGAAATGTCCCGTTCTTATTGATTAAAAACGTTCCATATTAATTGATTTCGTTGCGAGGTTTTGACCTCTATATGAGACGTTTTTCAAAGACTGCATTCATTTTAAAACAAACCATAACCTTTATTTCATCAATAAAGGTTTAAAAAGCTTTACGTAGATTATCAAATAATGATAATCTAAAATATCCTGTTTACACACGACCATTACATAATGGTTTACAATACAAACATGTTACAACAAAATAAGTTTCTTGAATGCAGTTTTTACACAATATCATACAAGCATGGACTCCAAATCTCGTCCTTATTTAAGTATGCGACAGCGGAAGCTCTTAATAATCACCTGAGAATAAACATGCTTAAAACGTCAACAAAAATGTTGGTGAGTTATAGGTTTAACCTATATATATCAAATCATAATAATACACCACAAGATTTCATATTTCAATAGACATCCCATACATAGAGATAAAAATCATTCATATGGTGAACACCTGGTAACCGACATTAACAAGATGCATATATAAGAATATCCCCATCATTCCGGGACACCCTTCGGATATGATATAAATTTCGAAGTACTAAAGCATCCGGTACTTTGGATGGGGTTTGTTAGTCCCAATAGATCTATCTTTAGGATTCACGTCAATTAGGGTGTCTGTTCCCTAATTCTTAGATTACCAGACTTAATAAAAAGGGGCATATTCGATTTCGATAATTCAACCATAGAATGTAGTTTCACGTACTTGTGTCTATTTTGTAAATCATTGATAAAACCTGCATGTATTCTCATCCCAAAAATATTAGATTTTAAAAGTGGGACTATAACTCACTTTCACAGATTTTTACTTCGTCGGGAAGTAAGACTTGGCCACTGGTTGATTCACGAACCTATAACAATATATACATATATATCAAAGTATATTCAAAATATATTTACAACACTTTTAGTATATTTTGATGTTTTAAGTTTATTAAGTCAGCTGTCCTCGTTAGTAACCTACAACTAGTTGTCCACAGTTAGATGTACAGAAATAAATCGATAAATATTATCTTGAATCAATCCATGACCCAGTGTATACGTATCTCAGTATTGATCACAACTCAAACTATATATATTTTGGAATCAACCTCAACCCTGTATAGCTAACTCTAACATTCACATATAGAGTGTCTATGGTTGTTCCGAAATATATATAGATGTGTCGACATGATAGGTCGAAACATTGTATACGTGTCTATGGTATCTCAAGATTACATAATATACAATACAAGTTGATTAAGTTATGGTTGGAATAGATTTGTTACCAATTTTCACGTAGCTAAAATGAGAAAAATTATCCAATCTTGTTTTACCCATAACTTCTTCATTTTAAATCCGTTTTGAGTGAATCAAATTGCTATGGTTTCATATTGAACTCTATTTTATGAATCTAAACAGAAAAAGTATAGGTTTATAGTCGGAAAAATAAGTTACAAGTCGTTTTTGTAAAGGTAGTCATTTCAGTCGAAAGAACGACGTCTAGATGACCATTTTAGAAAACATACTTCCACTTTGAGTTTAACCATAATTTTTGGATATAGTTTCATGTTCATAATAAAAATAATTTTCTCAGAATAACAACTTTTAAATCAAAGTTTATCATAGTTTTTAATTAACTAACCCAAAACAGCCCGCGGTGTTACTACGACGGCGTAAATCCGGTTTTACGGTGTTTTTTGTGTTTCCAGGTTTTAAATCATTAAGTTAGCATATCATATAGATATAGAACATGTGTTTAGTTGATTTTAAAAGTCAAGTTAGAAGGATTAACTTTTGTTTGCGAACAAGTTTAGAATTAACTAAACTATGTTCTAGTGATTACAAGTTTAAACCTTCGAATAAGATAGCTTTATATGTATGAATCGAATGATGTTATGAACATCATTACTACCTTAAGTTCCTTGGATAAACCTACTGGAAAAGAGAAAAATGGATCTAGCTTCAACGGATCCTTGGATGGCTCGAAGTTCTTGAAGCAGAATCATGACACGAAAACAAGTTCAAGTAAGATCATCACTTGAAATAAGATTGTTATAGTTATAGAAATTGAACCAAAGTTTGAATATGATTATTACCTTGTATTAGAATGATAACCTACTATAAAAAATAAAGATTTCTTGAGGTTGGATGATCACCTTACAAGATTGAAAGTGAGCTAGCAAACTTGAAAGTATTCTCGATTTTATGTAACTAGAACTTGTAGAATTTATGAAGAATACTTAGAACTTGAAGATAGAACTTGTGAGAGATCAATTAGATGAAGAAAATTGAAGAATGAAAGTGTTTGTAGGTGTTTTTGGTCGTTGGTGTATGGATTAGATATAAAGGATATGTAATTTTGTTTTCATGTAAATAAGTCATGAATGATTACTCATATTTTGTAATTTTATGAGATATTTCATGCTAGTTGCCAAATGATGGTTCCCACATGTGTTAGGTGACTCACATGGGCTGCTAAGAGCTGATCATTGGAGTGTATATACCAATAGTACATACATCTAAAAGCTGTATATTGTACGTGTACGAATACGGGTGCATACGAGTAGAATTGTTGATGAAACTGAACGAGGATGTAATTGTAAGCATTTTTGTTAAGTAGAAGTATTTTGATAAGTGTATTGAAGTCTTTCAAAAGTGTATAAATACATATTAAAACACTACATGTATATACATTTTAACTGAGTCGTTAAGTCATCGTTAGTCGTTACATGTAAGTGTTGTTTTGAAACCTTTAGGTTAACGATCTTGTTAAATGTTGTTAACCCAATGTTTATAATATCAAATGAGATTTTAAATTATTATATTATCATGATATTATCATGTATGAATATCTCTTAATATGATATATATACATTAAATGTCTTTACAACGATAATCGTTACATATATGTCTCGTTTAAAAATCATTAAGTTAGTAGTCTTGTTTTTACATATGTAGTTCATTGTTAATATACTTAATGATATGTTTACTTATCATAGTATCATGTTAACTATATATATATATATATATATATCCATATATATGTCATCATATAGTTTTTACAAGTTTTAACGTTCGTGAATCACCGGTCAACTTGGGTGGTCAATTGTCTATATGAAACATATTTCAATTAATCAAGTCTTAATAAGTTTGATTGCTTAACATGTTGGAAACATTTAATCATGTAAATATCAATCTCAATTAATATATATAAATATGGAAAAGTTCGGGTCACTACAGTACCTACCCGTTAAATAAATTTCGTCCCGAAATTTTAAGCTGTTGAAGGTGTTGACGAATCTTCTGGAAATAGATGCGGGTATTTCTTCTTCATCTGATCTTCACGCTCCCAGGTGAACTCGGGTCCTCTACGAGCATTCCATCGAACCTTAACAATTGGTATCTTGTTTTGCTTAAGTCTTTTAACCTCACGATCTATTATTTCGACGAGTTTTTCGATGAATTGGAGTTTTTCGTTGATTTGGATTTCATCTAACGGAATAGTGAGATCTTCTTTAGCAAAACATTTCTTCAAATTCGAGACATGGAAAGTGTTATGTACAGCCGCGAGTTGTTGAGGTAACTCAAGTCGGTAAGCTACTGGTCCGACACGATCAATAATCTTGAATGGTCCAATATACCTTGGATTTAATTTCTCTCGTTTACCAAATCGAACAACGCCTTTCCAAGGTGCAACTTTAAGCATGACCATCTCTCCAATTTCAAATTCTATATCTTTTCTTTTAATGTCAGCGTAGCTCTTTTGTCGACTTTGGGCGGTTTTCAACCGTTGTTGAATTTGGATGATCTTCTCGGTAGTTTCTTGTATAATCTCCGGACCTGTAATCTGTCTATCCCCCACTTCACCCCAACAAATTGGAGACCTGCACTTTCTACCATAAAGTGCTTCAAACGGCGCCATCTCAATGCTTGAATGGTAGCTGTTGTTGTAGGAAAATTCTGCTAACGGTAGATGTCGATCCCAACTGTTTCCGAAATCAATAACACATGCTCGTAGCATGTCTTCAAGCGTTTGTATCGTCCTTTCGCTCTGCCCATCAGTTTGTGGATGATAGGAAGTACTCATGTCTAGACGAGTTCCTAATGCTTGCTGTAATGTCTGCCAGAATCTTGAAATAAATCTGCCATCCCTATCAGAGATAATAGAGATTGGTATTCCATGTCTGGAGACGACTTCCTTCAAATACAGTCGTGCTAACTTCTCCATCTTGTCATCTTCTCTTATTGGCAGGAAGTGCGCTGATTTGGTGAGACGATCAACTATTACCCAAATAGTATCAAAACCACTTGCAGTCCTTGGCAATTTAGTGATGAAATACATGGTAATATTTTCCCATTTTCATTCCGGGATTTCGGGTTGTTGAAGTAGACCTGATGGTTTCTAATGCTCAGCTTTGACCTTAGAACACGTCAAACATTCTCCTACGTATTTAGCAACATCGGTTTTCATACCCGACCACCAAAAATGTTTCTTGAGATCCTTGTACATCTTCCCCGTTCCAGGATGTATTGAGTATCTGGTTTTATGAGCTTCTCTAAGTACCATTTCTCTCATATCTTCAAATTTTGGTACCCAAATCCTTTCAGCCCTATACCGGGTTCCGTCTTCCCGAATATTAAGATGCTTCTCCGATCCTTTGGTGTAACGACCCGTCCTTATCCACCTGAACGAAGTCATCAACATTTGGTCCCATTGCGATGATCGACTCCAAGTAATGTCCTTAAAATGAGCAAATACACAGCGGAAGACTTAATTCGTACCTGAGAATAAACATGCTTTAAAGTGTCAACCAAAAGGTTGGTGAGTTCATAGGTTTATCATAACAATCTTTTTAATATATTAATAGTCCACAAGATTTCATAATTATAAACATAATACACTCGCAAGTGTATGTAAAGCATTCTAAGTGGTTGAGCACTTGGTAACCATACTTAACATTTAATCACGTCGCATATTCCCTTTATTATGAAATCTCACTACACCGTACCAAGTGTAGTCACCGAAACGAAGTACTGTGCAACCGTTGAATACTGGTCGTCCAGTCCGGTTGGGGTTGTCAGGCCCGATAGATCTATCAACAGGATTCGCGTTTACAATACCTATGTAAATATTAGTTACCAAGCTACAGGGAAGTATGCCAGTGGTACAACTCAACGTAGAATATATTTTTAAGTACTTGTGTCTATTTCGTAAACATTTATAAAAGCAGCGCATGTATTCTCAGCCCAAAAATATATATTGCAAAAGCAATTAAAAAGGGAGCAAATGAAACTCACCATACTGTATTTTGTAGTAAAAATACATATGACGTCATTAAACAAGTGTGGAGTTGATCTCGGATTTATGAACCTATATCATTTATATATATTAACACATTATAATATAAATCAATTAAGTTTATGTATTTTGTTATTTATTAAGATTAATGTTCTTATATATAATTTTATTAATACTTATAATACATTATAATACTTACTTGATATTTAGTTAATGATATATTAATAATATTAGTTAAATCAAAATTTATGTAATATTGGTATACCTTATGTAAAATATAATTTTATATATATACATATGTTGTTTTGTAAAATAAATAGTTGTAGTATTACTAGGTTAAGGATAATAATAATAATAATGATAATAATAATAGAAATTTTAATAAAAATAATATTTTTACTAATAATAATAAAGTAAAAATAATAGTTTACTAAAAATAATTACTTTTTAATAATAATAATAATAATAACAACAATAATAATAATAATAATAACTACCTCCTCAAGAAAAAGCTCCAAAAATATAAAAATGCTTTTGCCTATACTCGAACCCGCAACCTCTCATCTAAACCCAAACACCCATAGCCACTCTTCTGTCCATTGCATTTCTGTTTTAACTTGTATCCTAAACTATATAACCCATCGTCTATATAGATAATCTTGCTCAACATCTAATTCAAAGTTCACGGTTCAATTAATTAAGATTCGGCCCAACTGAAAAGATTTAATTCTCGGCCCAACTGAAACGAATTAGTTCTCGGCCCAACAGGATTAGAAGCCCAACAGAAATGCAGAAGCCCAACAAGCAAGATGATATATCTCGGCCCAAATTATCTAAGCCCTTATAACTTTAAAGGTTTACGGTTATAAAAAAAATTGATAGCAGCCGCAACAGGAAACAAAGGTGGGGTCTTCAACAATTCGATCGAGACAGAAATAATAAACCATTTAGGCGTGCACTGTAATTGTATATCATCATTATCGCCTAGCAATCATCGTCATCTTCTTTATCTAACATAACAGGAACAATCAACTGTGGAAATATTACAGCTACGAGGGAAAACAAATGAAACGGTTGAAGTGGGTTTCGCGTTTCGAATAGGAACAAAAGAAACCCACAGTATCAGGATAATAAGCTCGATGGTGGTGCCGGTTATTACCATGGTAGATGGTGAGGGTGTCGATTGACAAAGAAACAGAAAAAAAAATATAAAACGCAGGTTATTGAAAACTAACTTGCAGCAACAAATATAAGCCGTTCGAGCAGTAGGTTGAACAAGATTGGTGTACGTGTATGTGGGTTTATGAAGGAAGAAAGAAAGTAGAGAGAGGAAGGTGTACGGGCTGAAACAGAATCAGTTACAATGGGTGTGAAGGTGGAGATTCATACAGGTACGAGGTGGTTTGGGTCTCGGTACAAAACAAAATCACACATGAGCTGGAACGACTTATAGGTGATGATGGTGTTCGAGTTGTAAGTGGAGTAGGAAATAGAAATTGAAACCAAATAGAAATAGCAGTCGGATGTTTAAGGGTAGTAAATGTTTTTTTTTCCGAATAGTACAGCGAGCAATAGCAGGTTAATAATTTGGTGGGTTTTAATAGTGATCAATGAACCAGAAATAGTAGTAGCATACTAGTAACCATAAAATGATCAAATAGGTTTATGATGTTGATGAAGGTGATGATCAAAGGTGGTGAGATAGTTAGTTTGAAGTGGGTGTCTTGCGGTGGTTAGTGGCGGTGGGTGTTGATCAACAGGACAGTGGAGGGTGGCGTAGAGATGGTGTTTCAACGAAGAGGAAAAAGGAAGAGAGAGAGAGATGGACGGGGTGATGATGGTTGGACTGTGGTGATTCTCGGAGGTGACTGGTGGCGGGTGTGGTTGTAAAAGGTGACCGGGGTTGGGTGGTGATAAATAGGGTGATGTGTGGTGATCGTGGATGGCATGGTGGTGGTGCTCTTGGTGATGACGAGTTTGAGTGTCGGTGGTGGTGGTTTAGTCGATCAAGAAGAGAAAGAGAAGGCAAAGTGTGTTGTACCCTTTTCGACAAAAATAGGTAGATGGTTTTATATAAGTGATCATGGCATGTAGATATGTATAAGTATATAATATAAATATCTAGTAGCGTAATAAATCAAACACAATATCTTTCCTCAATCATTCACAAATCAATTGAGAACAGCTGTGTAACTGAATTGAAAAAGTAACGAATAATAATATCAATTGAATCATTCAAACACAGTAACAGATATTTAATTTAACCGCCTCTCTTTGTCAGTTTCTTCACGGATGAGATTTCGTGCTTCATTATTTAGTGGAGGATAAAAATATCCAGAAAACTCTCATATTTTTAATACATTTATTTATCTCAATCATCACTCATTTAAAAAAATAGATCAATTAATAGCGCCCAATCCCAAGTAACATATACGGAGTGTTAAAATTTAACTTAATGTATTTAAATATATTTTTGGTGAGTCTAAAATTTATATATCTTAATTACAGACTACACTTATTATTAAGTTTTCATAATTTCGTATTTTAACTTGCTTAGTATCAATCGAATGTCAAACGATTATTACAATCAGTTAATATTTATTTTTACTACACTTTATATATATTTAGAGATATATTTTAAATAATAATTATTATAATATCTTATTTTTATTTTATTTCACATAATTACATATAACAACAACATATAATATTTCAAATTACATTTTTAATTATTATTTATATATATATATATATACACACATATCTAATTACAAATAATTGTTCATGAATCGTCGAAACTGGTCGAGGTCAAATGAATAAATGAAACAGTTCAAAATTTCAAGATCCAACCTAACAGACTTTGCTTATCGTGTCAAAAATATAATATCGTATTGAAATCATATGAAGATTAAGTTTAAATTTGGTCGGAAATTTTCGGGTCGTCACAGTACCTACCCGTTAAAGAAATTTCGTCCCGAAATTTGATCGAGATCGTCATGGCTAATATTAAAAATGTTTTCATTACGAATATGAGTTGATAAATATAGTTTTATCACCGTTGAGTAATATGGATAAAACAATTCGATTACTTGAAGCGTATGAGTGGAGTTATCACAAAGGATCGAGATAGAGATTTAACTTTTGACGTAGTCATTGTGAATTTCCGGAATTCATGGAATTTAAAAGAAATCTTGGAAATCTATAGGATTTGATTCTTCGGGATTTATGGAAAATTAGGATCCTCTTTAATTTAATGCGATTATCTATCTCGATTGGTTTGTCTGGTATCTTCTCTATAAATGAATTTCCTTCTTTCCATTATTTCCACCACTCCAGTTCTTTCTTTCTCGATCCATACTTTCAAACGATTGTGAAAATGCTTAATCCAGTTCTGATCCTTGTCCTCGTCCTTACTATCGCAACATTCATTCTCCTTTTCCAACTTTCACCAGAGGAATCCACTTTCTTCTACTTCACCTTTGGAGTTTTAGTGTTTTTAATTCTCCCGTGTCTTTATGTTGCGATAAACATTGACATACACGGTTTGTAAATTATGCGTTGTTATCGGGCTTTATATTCTCCCTTATATTTCGAAGCTCTATGCTTTTGTTTTCTCTTTCCGACTTCAAATCAAGCGAATAATGGTCCAGAATTCGTAGATATAGAATTTCGAATGATTATAATGTTCTAAGCAGGAAGGAATGTATTAGTACGATTTGATTTATCATATTACCATAATCCCTGAGGATGGAACTATCAAGAATATATTTTTCTTGTTATGTTCAGAGGTTAAGTAGAATGAAAGAGTTATGTAACATGACACATGATGATGGTATAATCTACTGTGAAACATCATCGCTTTTCATTAGAAACTCAGCATGACTTACTGTAATATAATCACGTTGGCCGGGCGTCATTATATTATACTAACTCATGCTTCAATTCCCAACACTTCTCCACAATTCCTTCATAATTTATACTTAGATTTTACAGAGTTTCCCATATAATGAAATACAGAAAACACGAAGAGGTAGATAATTTCGGACAAGAATATTTATGAAAATATCCTCAGAAATATCGAAGATATTTATGATGATATTTTGGAATTTCTAAGTTCGAAGGTTGCTGAAGAAAAATTTTCCGCTAGATTTTAACATGGGCACGGAGCAAAATATTCTTCAAAGATTTCATCGGATCCAGATTTTCCTGGATTTTATAGAGTTTGGTCCTTGTATTTGTTCTTTGTTTCCTTCATGGTTAGCTAAATCCGTTTTTCAGTACCAAATTTTCTATCGAGCGTTTCCAACACTCCATTCTTTATCATCAAATTCTTGACCATTTAGGCCATCTATAATTTTACTGTTTCCTCTGCATTTAATGCAGCTGTATCTGAATCATCGGTTATCAATCCGAGGTGATTTCAAGAGAATTGTGTTTTTAGATGATTAAACGCTGATGGTAATATGGTGGAATATGAAAGGTTCCCTGGTAACAATAAAAGAGCACGCATATATATCAAAGGTATAATAAGGTTGTTTCGAACGAAAAGTCGAAATTGTCTTGCTGAAGCTGTTACAAAATTTGTAACTTTGAAAGGAATTATTATGTTATTTTGGGTAATAATAACACTAAGGAATTAGCACGGCTACGTGTTAAACGTTTACTCAGGTTCTGAGTGTTTTCAGGTGCAAAACTATATGCATAAATCTTTTCTTCCGTAGATGAAGTGAGGTTGGTTCATCTTTTCGATCGAGGTGTTTTCAAGAATCATGAAAGGTTTGAACGCAAGTTGTAATTGTTGAGATACAAATGAGGTTTAAGATGAATTCAAGTGGCAAACTTGAAGAATTGTTTAGTTTCATATGTTATAATCAATATTTTAATTCATTATAATTGTCCAATGTTATTAGTCCACAGTCGATAGTCCACAGTTAACAGTCCAGTAATTCATATATAGTTTATTATATTATATTCGAATTAATTAATACGTGTCGTGACCCGTATACGTCTCAGACTCGATCACAACTCAAAGTATATATATTATTATAGAATCAACCTCAACCCTGTATAGAGAACTCGATCATTACTGCATATAGAGTGTCTATGGTGATTCCAAATAATATATATAGATGCGTCGATATGATATGTCAAAACCTTGTATACGTGTCCCGATATTTAAAGTGCGTAAAATAAATACAGAAATTAAATGACGATAAATAAAATGCGTAAAGTAAATAACAGAAATTAAATGACAATAAATAAAATTGCGAGAATGTAAATTGCGATAAATAAAGTGTAATCAGTTAGCTGAGAACAATTAGCTAGGAACAGTTAGCGTGGATTCTTAACAAAATTTCTCATAGTTAATTTGTTTGTTTCTAACAAATTTTATTTTGTCAAATGTTTCCTTCATTAAGCCACTTGATTTTTGATAAATCAAAATCTAAATATGAAATTGGATGAACATGATTATTCTGCGGTGAATGGATACGTATATCTGTAGATGTAAACAGGATAGTAAATGACTGTTGAATCAGATTTGAAAGAATGTACAGTGTAACTTATTAATGTGAAATCTAAATATTCCTCGGGTATTACCTACCCGTTAAAATATTTTCACCATTAACAATTTGTACAAAAGAATTATTAATTACATTCTTTATAAAAACATATATACATATATATTTTCTTCAGATGTAATCATGGATTTAATGAGTCAATAAGATATTAAACTCATTTGATTTATCGTTAATACTAGATTACATAATCTCTAAAACTTTAGAAATTACGTAATCACCATGTTGAGCGAAGATAATCGATGTAGAATGATATGTAGAACGATGATTATACTCGAGATACAGAATGAGATGTCGAAGCTGGTGATGCGGATGTTGTTGTTGGTGGTACTGTTAGTGCCGGTGATGCTGCTGGTGTTTGTAAGTTTTGAACCATATTCTCCAAGGTTAGCACTCGAGCTCGAAGTTCTTTAACTTCTTCTACTAACCCTGGTTGGTTATCAGTGTGAGGTAGAGATCGGATATCTTCTCTAGTTCCGTTAATGGTAGTCTCAAGACGAAAAATTCTCGCAAAAAGGGTATAAACGGTGTTGCGAACACGTTCGCCGGTGAGCGGGTCGAGTACTCCAAGGTTAGGTGGTAGATTCGGTTCATGATATGGAGTACCTTCTTCCCTTCTCCATAGGGTGAGTATGTCGCGAACCCACCCCCATCTTCTCCAGTAATCACGGTAGTTGATTGGTTGGTGTTCTCCCGTCACACTGTCTTCGGAGTCAGAGGAACTTGGACGATTCGTAGAGGCCATCTTTCGCGATCACAGAAAAATATTTTTGGTATGAAACGTTTAGTGACAGCAACTAATTGTTGGATGGTATTCTCAATGCATAATATGCATAGATATATATAGTACCAGGATTCCTTAAATTGCGGAGAAATTTACGGGAGATATCAGGCAAAGTTTATCGTAATAGATACGCTAAGATATGAATTAGCAGATACGCCAAGATATGAATTTATCTGTACACTATCTATCAAATAAGTGCAGGAAGTCGTGTCTAGACTTAGGAATGATAAGCAGGTAATTTTCCACTAGGAATGATAAACAATACTTATAATATGCAGCTAAGGTCGAAGTCCAGACTCGCTAATGCATCCTAACAACTATCAGTTAGACACACTAATGCAAGACCTGGTTCGCTAGGACCAACGCTTTGATACCACCTGTAACGACCCGTCCTTATCCACCTGAACGAAGTCATCAACATTTGGTCCCATTGCGATGATCGACTCCAAGTAATGTCCTTAAAATGAGCAAATACACAGCGGAAGACTTAATTCGTACCTGAGAATAAACATGCTTTAAAGTGTCAACCAAAAGGTTGGTGAGTTCATAGGTTTATCATAACAATCTTTTTAATATATTAATAGTCCACAAGATTTCATAATTATAAACATAATACACTCGCAAGTGTATGTAAAGCATTCTAAGTGGTTGAGCACTTGGTAACCATACTTAACATTTAATCACGTCGCATATTCCCTTTATTATGAAATCTCACTACACCGTACCAAGTGTAGTCACCGAAACGAAGTACTGTGCAACCGTTGAATACTGGTCGTCCAGTCCGGTTGGGGTTGTCAGGCCCGATAGATCTATCAACAGGATTCGCGTTTACAATACCTATGTAAATATTAGTTACCAAGCTACAGGGAAGTATGCCAGTGGTACAACTCAATGTAGAATATATTTTTAAGTACTTGTGTCTATTTCGTAAACATTTATAAAAGCAGCGCATGTATTCTCAGCCCAAAAATATATATTGCAAAAGCAATTAAAAAGGGAGCAAATGAAACTCACCATACTGTATTTTGTAGTAAAAATACATATGACGTCATTAAACAAGTGTGGAGTTGATCTCGGATTTATGAACCTATATCATTTATATATATTAACACATTATAATATAAATCAATTAAGTTTATGTATTTTGTTATTTATTAAGATTAATGTTCTTATATATAATTTTATTAATACTTATAATACATTATAATACTTACTTGATATTTAGTTAATGATATATTAATAATATTAGTTAAATCAAAATTTATGTAATATTGGTATACCTTATGTAAAATATAATTTTATATATATACATATGTTGTTTTGTAAAATAAATAGTTGTAGTATTACTAGGTTAAGGATAATAATAATAATAATGATAATAATAATAGAAATTTTAATAAAAATAATATTTTTACTAATAATAATAAAGTAAAAATAATAGTTTACTAAAAATAATTACTTTTTAATAATAATAATAATAATAACAACAATAATAATAATAATAATAACTACCTCCTCAAGAAAAAGCTCCAAAAATATAAAAATGCTTTTGCCTATACTCGAACCCGCAACCTCTCATCTAAACCCAAACACCCATAGCCACTCTTCTGTCCATTGCATTTCTGTTTTAACTTGTATCCTAAACTATATAACCCGTCGTCTATATAGATAATCTTGCTCAACATCTAATTCAAAGTTCACGGTTCAATTAATTAAGATTCGGCTCAACTGAAAAGATTTAATTCTCGGCCCAACTGAAACGAATTAGTTCTCGGCCCAACAGGATTAGAAGCCCAACAGAAATGCAGAAGCCCAACAAGCAAGATGATATATCTCGGCCCAAATTATCTAAGCCCTTATAACTTTAAAGGTTTACGGTTATAAAAAAAAATTGATAGCAGCCGCAACAGGAAACAAAGGTGGGGTCTTCAACAATTCGATCGAGACAGAAATAATAAACCATTTAGGCGTGCACTGTAATTGTATATCATCATTATCGCCTAGCAATCATCGTCATCTTCTTTATCTAACATAACAGGAACAATCAACTGTGGAAATATTACAGCTACGAGGGAAAACAAATGAAACGGTTGAAGTGGGTTTCGCGTTTCGAATAGGAACAAAAGAAACCCACAGTATCAGGATAATAAGCTCGATGGTGGTGCCGGTTATTACCATGGTAGATGGTGAGGGTGTCGATTGACAAAGAAACAGAAAAAAAAATATAAAACGCAGGTTATTGAAAACTAACTTGCAACAACAAATATAAGCCGTTCGAGCAGTAGGTTGAACAAGATTGGTGTACGTGTATGTGGGTTTATGAAGGAAGAAAGAAAGTAGAGAGAGGAAGGTGTACGGGCTGAAACAGAATCAGTTACAATGGGTGTGAAGGTGGAGATTCATACAGGTACGAGGTGGTTTGGGTCTCGGTACAAAACAAAATCACACATGAGCTGGAACGACTTATAGGTGATGATGGTGTTCGAGTTGTAAGTGGAGTAGGAAATAGAAATTGAAACCAAATAGAAATAGCAGTCGGATGTTTAAGGGTAGTAAATGTTTTTTTTTCCGAATAGTACAGCGAGCAATAGCAGGTTAATAATTTGGTGGGTTTTAATAGTGATCAATGAACCAGAAATAGTAGTAGCATACTAGTAACCATAAAATGATCAAATAGGTTTATGATGTTGATGAAGGTGATGATCAAAGGTGGTGAGATAGTTAGTTTGAAGTGGGTGTCTTGCGGTGGTTAGTGGCGGTGGGTGTTGATCAACAGGACAGTGGAGGGTGGCGTAGAGATGGTGTTTCAACGAAGAGGAAAAAGGAAGAGAGAGAGAGATGGACGGGGTGATGATGGTTGGACTGTGGTGATTCTCGGAGGTGACTGGTGGCGGGTGTGGTTGTAAAAGGTGACCGGGGTTGGGTGGTGATAAATAGGGTGATGTGTGGTGATCGTGGATGGCATGGTGGTGGTGCTCTTGGTGATGACGAGTTTGAGTGTCGGTGGTGGTGGTTTAGTCGATCAAGAAGAGAAAGAGAAGGCAAAGTGTGTTGTACCCTTTTCGACAAAAATAGGTAGATGGTTTTATATAAGTGATCATGGCATGTAGATATGTATAAGTATATAATATAAATATCTAGTAGCGTAATAAATCAAACACAATATCTTTCCTCAATCATTCACAAATCAATTGAGAACAGCTGTGTAACTGAATTGAAAAAGTAACGAATAATAATATCAATTGAATCATTCAAACACAGTAACAGATATTTAATTTAACCGCCTCTCTTTGTCAGTTTCTTCACGGATGAGATTTCGTGCTTCATTATTTAGTGGAGGATAAAAATATCCAGAAAACTCTCATATTTTTAATACATTTATTTATCTCAATCATCACTCATTTAAAAAAATAGATCAATTAATAGCGCCCAATCCCAAGTAACATATACGGAGTGTTAAAATTTAACTTAATGTATTTAAATATATTTTTGGTGAGTCTAAAATTTATATATCTTAATTACAGACTACACTTATTATTAAGTTTTCATAATTTCGTATTTTAACTTGTTTAGTATCAATCGAATGTCAAACGATTATTACAATCAGTTAATATTTATTTTTAATACACTTTATATATATTTAGAGATATATTTTAAATAATAATTATTATAATATCTTATTTTTATTTTATTTCACATAATTACATATAACAACAACATATAATATTTCAAATTACATTTTTAATTATTATTTATATATATATATACACACATATCTAATTACAAATAATTGTTCATGAATCGTCGAAACTGGTCGAGGTCAAATGAATAAATGAAACAGTTCAAAATTTCAAGATCCAACCTAACAGACTTTGCTTATCGTGTCAAAAATATAATATCGTATCGAAATCATATGAAGATTAAGTTTAAATTTGGTCGGAAATTTTCGGGTCGTCACATTTGGGTATTTCATCCTTTAAATTTTCCTCTTTTAAAACTCCTTGTTGCGCCTCCTTTATTTGAGTAGTATGGTTATTATGAATCATTATATTCATAAATTTTACTCGAATGGGTTCTCTATCCTTCCTGCTCAAGGCATCGGCTACCACATTTGCCTTCCCCGGGTGGTAACGAATCTCAAAGTCGTAATCATTCAACAATTCAATCCACCTACGCTGCCTCATATTCAGTTGTTTCTGATTAAATATGTGTTGAAGACTTTTGTGGTCGGTATTTATAATACTTTTGACCCCATATAAGTAGTGCCTCCAAGTCTTTAATGCAAAAATAACCGCGCCTAATTCCAAATCATGCGTCGTATAATTTTGTTCGTGAATCTTTAATTGTCTAGACGCATAAGCAATCACCTTCGTTCGTTGCATTAATACACAACCGAGACCTTACTTTGATGCATCACAATAAATCACAAAATCATCATTCCCTTCAGGCAATGACAATATAGGTGCCGTACTTAGCTTTTTCTTCAATAACTGAAACGCTTTCTCTTGTTCATCATTCCATTCAAATTTCTTCCCTTTATGCGTTAATGCAGTCAATGGTTTTGCTATTCTGGAAAAGTCTTGGATGAACCTTCTATAGTAACCAGCTAGTCCTAAAAACTGGCGTATGTGTTTCGGAGTTTTTGGGGTTTCCCACTTTTCAACAGTTTCTATCTTTGCCGGATCCACCTTAATACCTTCTTTGTTTACTATGTGACCGAGGAATTGAACTTCTTCCAACCAAAATGCACACTTTGAAAACTTAGCGTACAATTCTTCCTTCCTCAATACTTCTAACACCTTTCTCAAATGTTCACCGTGTTCTTGGTCATTCTTTGAGTAAATAAGTATGTCATCAATGAAAACAATGACAAACTTGTCAAGGTATGGTCCACACACTCGGTTCATAAGGTCCATGAACACAGCTGGTGCATTAGTTAAACCAAACGGCATGACCATAAACTCGTAATGACCGTAACATGTTCTGAAAGCAGTCTTTGGAATATCATCTTCTTTCACCCGCATTTGATGATACCCGGAACGTAAGTCAATCTTTGAATAAACAGACGAGCCTTGTAGTTGATCAAATAAGTCATCGATTCTCGGTAGTGGGTAGCGGTTCTTGATGGTAAGTTTGTTCAACTCTCGGTAGTCGATACACAACCTGAATGTACCATCTTTCTTCTTGACAAACAAAACAGGAGCTCCCCAAGGTGATGTGCTTGGTCGAATGAAACCACGCTCTAAAAGTTCTTGTAATTGGCTTTGCAGTTCTTTCATCTCGCTGGGTGTGAGTCTGTAAGGGGCACGAGCTATTGGTGCAGCTCCTGGTACAAGATCTATTTGAAATTCAACGGATCGATGTGGGGGTAATCCCGGTAATTCTTTCGGAAATACATCGGGAAATTCTTTTGCAATGGGAACATCATTGATGCTCTTTTCTTCAGTTTGTACTTTCTCGACGTGTGCTAGAACAGCATAGCAACCTTTTATTATTAGTTTTTTGTACCTTCAAATTACTAATAAGATGTAGCTTCATGTTGCCCTTTTCTCCGTACACCATTAAGGGTTTTCCTTTTTCTCGTATAATGCGAATTGCATTTTTGTAACAAACGATCTCTGCTTTCACTTCTTTCAACCAGTCCATACCGATTATCACATCAAAACTCCCTAACTCTACTGGTATCAAATCAATCTTAAATGTTTCGCTAACCAGTTTAATTTCTCGATTCCGACATATATTATCTACTGAAATTAATTTACCATTTACTAATTCGAGTAAAAATTTACTATCCAAAGGCGTCAATGGATAACTTAATTTAGCACAAAAATCTCTACTCATATAGCTTCTATCCGCACTCGAATCAAATAAAACGTAAGCAGATTTATTGTCAATAAGAAACGTACCCGTAACAAGCTCCGGGTCTTCCTGTACCTCTGCCGCATTAATATTGAAAACTCTTCCGCGGCCTTGTCCATTCGTGTTCTCCTAGTTTGGGAAATTTCTAATAATGTGGCCCGGTTTTCCACATTTATAACAAACTACATTGGCATAACTTGCTCCAACACTACTTGCTCCGCCATTACTCGTTCTGACACCATTTGTTCCTTTCGTTCTATTAACCCCTGGTCCGTAGACCTCACACTTTGCCGCGCTATGACCATTTCTTTTACACTTGTTGTAAAATTTGGTGCAAAACCCCGAGTTATACTTTTCACACCTTTGGCATAGCTGCTTCTGATTGTTGTTGTTGTTGCGGTTATTATTATTGTTGGGATGATTGTTGTAGTTGTTGTTGTTGTTGTTGTTGTTGTTGTTGTTGTTGGGCCGTTTGTTGTAGTTGCGATTGATGTTGTGATTGTTGGGATAATTGTTGCGATTATTGTTGTAATTGCTGTTGTTGTTGTATTGGTGATTCTTATCACCGTTTTCCTCCCACTTTCTTTTGACTTGCTTCACATTGGCCTCTTCAGCAGTCTGTTCTTTAATTCTTTCTTCAATCTGGTTCACTAGTTTGTGAGCCATTCTACATGCCTGTTGTATGGAGGCGGGCTCGTGTGAACTTATATCTTCTTGGATTCTTTCCGGTAATCCTTTCACAAACGCGTCGATCTTCTCTTTCTCATCTTCGAATGCTCCCGGACACAATAGGCACAATTCTGTGAATCATCTTTCGTACGTGGTAATATCAAATCCTTGGGTTCGTAACCCTCTAAGTTCTGTCTTGAGCTTATTGACCTCGGTTCTGGGACGGTACTTCTCGTTCATCAAGTGCTTAAATGCTGACCACGGTAGTGCGTACGCATCGTCTTGTCCCACTTGTTCTAGATAGGTATTCCACCATGTTAACGCAGAACCTGTGAAGGTATGCGTAGCATACTTCACTTTGTCCTCTTCAGTACACTTACTTATGGCAAACACCGATTCGACCTTCTCGGTCCACCGTTTCAATCCGATCGGTCCTTCGGTTCCATCAAATTCCAAAGGTTTGCAGGCAGTGAATTCTTTGTAGGTGCATCCTACACGATTTCCTGTACTGCTAGATCCAAGGTTATTGTTGGTATGTAGCGCAGCCTGTACTGCGGCTATGTTTGAAGCTAGAAAAGTACGGAATTCCTCTTCATTCATATTCACGGTGTGTCGAGTAGTCGGTGCCATTTCCTTCACAATAGTCAAATGGAACAAGTTAATCATACAGAATATTAAGAGTAGTTAATAGTATTTCGTAGCATAATATGAACTCATTTATAAAAGCTTTTTCTTCATATTAGCGTTTTATAAGTTTAAATTCGGGTAGTACCTACCCGTTAAGTTCATACTTAGTAGCTAATATACAATTCAACTACTACAATTCTATATGAAAAACTGATTATAATAATATTTCGCGTTCAAACTTTTACACAATATTTTACAAACTTACAATACCGCTTATTTTACATATAGAATGAAATATAGCACACAATAAATTTGATACAAGATGGTTGTGAAGATAATTCTAGCTAGTACACAAGTCGTTCAGCAAAGGCAATAAAGACACGTAATTCATACGTCCAGAAACAAGTCATGCATTCTGGTTTTACCAGGATTACTTCCCATCCTTGGTCTTGTGGAACATAACCGTTATGGCCGTTGATAAGACAGCGTGTTGTAACGTCGTCAAAGGGACGAGGGTTACGTAATGTCCAACAGTCCCGTAACAATCTAAAAACCTCATTTCTTACCCCAATTACCGACTCCGTCACTTGGGGGAACGTTTTGTTTAATAGTTGTAGCCCGATGTTCTTGTTCTCACTTTGGTGAGAAGCGAACATTACTAATCCGTAAGCATAACATGCTTCTTTATGTTGCATGTTAGCCGCATTTTCTAAATCATGAAGTCCAATATTCGGATATATTGAGTCAAAATAATTTCTTAACCCATTGCATAAAATAGCATTTGGGTTCCCCGCAATATATGCGTCAAAGTAAACACATCGTAACTTATGGATTTCCCAATGTGATATCCCCCATCTTTCGAACGAAAGCCTTTTATAAACCAAGGCATTCTTGGAACGTTCTTCGAATGTCTTACAAACTGATCTCGCCTTAAATAGTTGTGCCGAAGAATTCTGACCGACTCCAGACAAGATTTCATCAATCATGTCTCCGGGTAGGTCTCTTAAAATATTGGGTTGTCTATCCATTTTGTGTTTTTATACTGTAAAATAGACAAGAGTTAGATTCATAAAAAAAAACTTATTAATACAAGCAATTTTTACATATATCATAAAGCATAAGCACACTATATTACATATATTACACCACACGAATACAACTATCTTATTCCAACTTGCTTGTTTCTTCTTCTTCGGTTTTGGTTCATTTTGCCAAGTTTCTAGGGATATATGATGTTCCCCTAATACGAGCCGTCGTTTTCCACATTGGTTTAGAAAAACCTGGTGGTTTAGAGGTTCCTGGGTCATTGTTACAACTTAAGGACTTCGGAGGTTGACGATACATATAAAGTTCATCGGGGTTGGAATTAGATTTCTCTATTTTTATGCCCTTTCCCTTATTATTTTCTTTTACCTTTTTAAATTCAGTTGGGGTAATTTCTATAACATCATCGGAGTTCTCGTCGGAATCCGATTCATCGGAGAATTGGTAATCCTCCCAATATTTTGCTTCCTTGGCGGAAACACCATTGACCATAATTAACCTTGGTCGGTTGGTTGAGGATTTTCTTTTACTTAACCGTTTTATTATTTCCCCCACCGGTTCTATTTCTTCATCCGGTTCCGATTCTTCTTCCGGTTCCGATTCTTTTTCCGGTTCCGACTCTTCTTCCGGTTCCTCTTCGGGAACTTGTGAATCAGTCCACGAATCATTCCAATTTACATTTGACTCTTCATTATTATGAGGTGAGTCAATGGGACTTGTCCTAGAGGTAGACATCTATCACATAACATCAAACGCGTTAAGAGATTAATATATCACATAATATTCACATGTTAAAAATATATAGTTTCCAACAAAATTTGTTAAGCAATCATTTTTCAAGTAAACACGGTCGAAGTCCAGACTCACTAATGCATCATAACAAACTCGATAAGACACACTAATGCAAAATTCTGGTTCTCTAAGACCAACGCTCGGATACCAACTGAAATGTCCCGTTCTTATTGATTAAAAACATTCCATATTAATTGATTTCGTTGCGAGGTTTTGACCTCTATATGAAACGTTTTTCAAAGACTGCATTCATTTTAAAACAAACCATAACCTTTATTTCATCAATAAAGGTTTAAAAAGCTTTACGTAGATTATCAAATAATGATAATCTAAAATATCCTGTTTACACACGACCATTATATAATGGTTTACAATACAAATATGTTACAACAAAATAAGTTTCTTGAATGCAGTTTTTACACAATATCATACAAGCATGGACTCCAAATCTCGTCCTTATTTAAGTATGCGACAGCGGAAGCTCTTAATAATCACCTGAGAATAAACATGCTTAAAACGTCAACAAAAATGTTGGTGAGTTATAGGTTTAACCTATATATATCAAATCATAATAATAGACCACAGGATTTCATATTTCAATACACATCCCATACATAGAGATAAAAATCATTCATATGGTGAACACCTGGTAACCGACATTAACAAGATGCATATATAAGAATATCCCCATCATTCTGGGACACCCTTCGGATATGATATAAATTTCGAAGTACTAAAGCATCCGGTACTTTGGGTGGGGTTTGTTAGGCCCAATAGATCTATCTTTAGGATTCGCGTCAATTAGGGTGTCTGTTCCCTAATTCTTAGATTACCAGACTTAATAAAAAGGGGCATATTCGATTTCGATAATTCAACCATAGAATGTAGTTTCATGTACTTGTGTCTATTTTGTAAATCATTTATAAAACCTGCATGTATTCTCATCCCAAAAATATTAGATTTTAAAAGTGGGACTATAACTCACTTTCACAGAATTTTACTTCGTCGGGAAGTAAGACTTGGCCACTGGTTGATTCACGAACCTATAACAATATATACATATATATCAAAGTATGTTCAAAATATATTTACAACACTTTTAATATATTTTGATGTTTTAAGTTTATTAAGTCAGCTGTCCTCGTTAGTAACCTACAACTAGTTGTCCACAGTTAGATGTACAGAAATAAATCGATAAATATTATCTTGAATCAATCCATGACCCAGTGTATACGTATTTCAGTATTGATCACAACTCAAACTATATATATATTTTGGAATCAACCTCAACCCTGTATAGCTAACTCCAACATTCACATATAGAGTGTCTATGGTTGTTCCGAAATATATATAGATGTGTCGACATGATAGGTCGAAACATTGTATACGTGTCTATGGTATCTTAAGATTACATAATATACAATACAAGTTGATTAAGTTATGGTTGGAATAGATTTGTTACCAATTTTCTCGTAGCTAAAATGAGAAAAATTATCCAATCTTGTTTTACCCATAACTTCTTCATTTTAAATCCGTTTTGAGTGAATCAAATTGCTATGGTTTCATATTGAACTCTATTTTATGAATCTAAACAGAAAAAGTATAGGTTTATAGTCAGAAAAATAAGTTACAAGTCGTTTTTGTAAAGGTAGTCATTTCAGTCGAAAGAACGACGTCTAGATGACCATTTTAGAAAACATACTTCCACTTTGAGTTTAACCATAATTTTTGGATATAGTTTCATGTTCATAATAAAAATCATTTTCTCAGAATAACAACTTTTAAATCAAAGTTTATCATAGTTTTTAATTAACTAACCCAAAACAGCCCGCGGTGTTACTACGACGGCGTAAATCCGGTTTTACGGTGTTTTTCGTGTTTCCAGGTTTTAAATCATTAAGTTAGCATATCATATAGATATAGAACATGTGTTTAGTTGATTTTAAAAGTCAAGTTAGAAGGATTAACTTTTGTTTGCGAACAAGTTTAGAATTAACTAAACTATGTTCTAGTGATTACAAGTTTAAACCTTCGAATAAGATAGCTTTATATGTATGAATCGAATGATGTTATGAACATCATTACTACCTTAAGTTCCTTGGATAAACCTACTGGAAAAGAGAAAAATGGATCTAGCTTCAACGGATCCTTGGATGGCTCGAAGTTCTTGAAGCAGAATCATGACACGAAAACAAGTTCAAGTAAGATCATCTCTTGAAATAAGATTGTTATAGTTATAGAAATTGAACCAAAGTTTGAATATGATTATTACCTTGTATTAGAATGATAACCTACTATAAAAAACAAAGATTTCTTGAGGTTGGATGATCACCTTACAAGATTGAAAGTGAGCTAGCAAACTTGAAAGTATTCTCGATTTTATGTAACTAGAACTTGTAGAATTTATGAAGAACACTTAGAACTTGAAGATAGAACTTGAGAGAGATCAATTAGATGAAGAAAATTGAAGAATGAAAGTGTTTGTAGGTGTTTTTGGTCGTTGGTGTATGAATTAGATATAAAGGATATGTAATTTTGTTTTCATGTAAATAAGTCATGAATGATTACTCATATTTTTGTAATTTTATGAGATATTTCATGCTAGTTGCCAAATGATGGCTCCCACATGTGTTAGGTGACTCACATGGGCTGCTAAGAGCTGATTATTGGAGTGTATATACCAATAGTACATACATCTAAAAGCTGTGTATTGTACGAGTACGAATACAGGTGCATACGAGTAGAATTGTTGATGAAACTGAACGAGGATGTAATTGTAAGAATTTTTGTTAAGTAGAAGTATTTTGATAAGTGTATTGAAGTCTTTCAAAAGTGTATAAATACATATTAAAACACTACATGTATATACATTTTAACTGAGTCGTTAAGTCATCGTTAGTCGTTACATGTAAGTGTTGTTTTGAAACCTTTAGGTTAACGATCTTGTTAAATGTTGTTAACCCAATGTTTATAATATCAAATGAGATTTTAAATTATTATATTATCATGATATTATCATGTATGAATATCTCTTAATATGATATATATACATTAAATGTCTTTACAACGATAATCGTTACATATATGTCTCGTTTAAAAATCATTAAGTTAGTAGTCTTGTTTTTACATATGTAGTTCATTGTTAATATACTTAATGATATGTTTACTTATCATAGTATCATGTTAACTATATATATATATATATATATATATATATATATATATATATATATATATATATATATATATATATATATATATATATATATATATATATATATATCCATATATATGTCATCATATAGTTTTTACAAGTTTTAACGTTCGTGAATCACCGGTCAACTTGGGTGGTCAATTGTCTATATGAAACATATTTCAATTAATCAAGTCTTAACAAGTTTGATTGCTTAACATGTTGGAAACATTTAATCATGTAAATATCAATCTCAATTAATATATATAAATATGGAAAAGTTCGGGTCACTACAGCTAACGCATGACGCAAAATTGATTCCTACAAAGTTCGTTCCTGGAGATAAAGTTATGCTCTTTAATTCTCGGTTCAAGAAGTTCGCAGGAAAATTTAGATCAAGATGGAGTGGCCCATACAAAGTTGTATATGTTTTTCCACACGGAGCAATGGAATTGGAACGACCTACTGGTAACTTCAAAGTCAACAGCCACCGCCTGAAAGCTTATTTAGAAGACCACGATAACGAGGAGCACCTTTTCTTATTTGATCCATTCTGAAGATCTGGCAAAGAAAAGTCGAGCTATAACGACTTGATAAACAAAGCGCTCTTGGGAGGCATCCCTTGCTTATCCTTTTTATTATTATTTTTATTTCAATTATTTTTTCAGTCTTAAAATATTATCTCTGTGTACTAACAACTAAGCGCCATACTTGCGCTTAGTACTTACAAGCTTGTTGAATGTGTTCAGGCAAAAATGCCAAGTTCAGGAGCTTCAGCTTACATCCCAGTTCGCAGGAGGAGGACTCCTAGAGTTTACTCATCCGGAAGCAGTGCTGATCAGAACAGGCCATCAACAGGGCAATTAGGCCCAAGGCGACTGATATTGAAGAGTGTTGAGGAGGATATTGGCACAGCACTGGCAGGTCCTCCCGTTCGATGATCTAGACTTCTAGTCAGGAGACCTGCCGAGCACACACAGCTACCAGAGACACATGAGCCACAGACGGTGATACACTATGGAGCCACATTAAATGACCCTGACGTTACATGGGCGATACTCAGAGACTAGTAGAAGCTCTACCGAGCTCTTAGAGCATACCTTTAGCGTGACGGAATGTAGCGCAGTACTCTGGGCCCATCGTCATTTAGGCTAGCGCGCCGTGTTCAGCTAACACTACAAGCTACCCCCAGGCGTTCCACACCGGCCTCAGTTCACTCAGTTGCCTCAGATGCCATGCCTGCACATGCTACTCCTATTCACATCACGCCACCTGCTCCAGTCACTGAGCCAGTTCCAGTCACTGAGCTACCTGAGGGTTGTCAGCTAGTCACTATTCCCATATCAGTTGAGCCACCAACGGCCCAAGCATTTGAGATCACCGGGAGCATACCTGACGAGGAGCCTTTCCCAAGCCTATCTCACCTGGAGTTGTCGTTAGACCTATGTCTGGATTCACTACTAGGCCCTGAGTTGGATATAGGGTAACCACTTGAGTACTTGCCGAGACTAGAGGATGATGATCTCTTTGGATACTTCGCAGCGCCGACTCAGCACATTGACCAGGATAGTATTCCATAGACTACTTTACTTTATTTTAGTTTTATCTTTTTGAAGCATTGTACTAAAAAGTTATATATAGTGGAAATGCTGCCTTTCTCTTTTTGTTCTTCATGCAGAAATCTTATCAAAAGAGACTGGTCCTTTCCAGCAATTAGGAGACTGACCGTAGGAAGGCCCAGCACTAGGAAAGTAACACGATCATAGAGAAGTAATCCTTCCTCAAACCTATTTCGATTATTACGCACTAAAATATCTAAGTGTGGGGTAACCCCCGCAACTAACTTGGAAATTTTAGAAGTCAATGTCCTTAATTTATAAAGTATTCTTTCTAGAGAACATTAGGGACAATGTTCTTCTAAGTGTGGGGTAATGGGTAAAGGTTTTAAAGGTCGAGTAACCGTAAAATGCCAAGTTTTGAAAAATTCTTTTGTCCAAAAAGCAATTAAGCAATGGATATTGGGTGATTTCAAAAAATTCTTACCTTGTTTTTGCCCAAAAGATCTAATAAAATTGCTAAAAATCGGTTTTCGGAACATTTATTAGAACGAAACGATTAAGCTGAAACTTATGTTTTGTGTCAAAAGATTTATTTTAAGAAAATATGTAAAAGGCTACGCATGATCAAGCATGACCCCTACTCCCAAAAGGTGAGGAATCTTGGACCAAAAGTATCTGTACGACCCATCAAATCTACAGTACTTTGTCATTTCATTGATGAGCGTGCTGGTGTACGGTTCAAGTTAGAACTTGGTTCTGACATACGTTTCAAGACCAATGGTTAGTAAGCGCCATACATGGTGCATGTGCGATACTCCTTCCGAAATCATTTTGAATAGAGAAGACAAAAAGCCATCCGTTTTCGTTTCCACTCCACGCAATTTAAACCAACCAACTCACATAAAGAGTTGATGAATCAGAAATATTCACCCCAAATTCACTCCCAAAATACACCATTCACCATCACTCCCCTTTCCATTCATCAAAAGATCCAGAGATTAGTAAAGAGATAGATCGATCAAATTTGCTTCAAAAGCACTCGTTGAAAGATTCCGAACTCCTGATTGTTTTTGATAGGTCAAAGACCTATTTTCAGTAAATTATCACTTCCTTTCTGGGCACCAGGAACGAAAAACAAAAGTTATGAAGAAAGGGTATGCCGGAAAAAAATGTGTGAAAGAGCAAAGTCTCTATGAATAAGGCAAAGAAAAACCCGAGAAAGTTGCCCAAAAGAAGGATGCCGGAAGAGCCGAATAAAATTCTAGACAAAGTCTTAGCAAAATCCGCCTCTTCCAAAGAAAACTTTTAAGGCTTCCAGGCCATTCTTTATCCAAAAATGGATACTCTGAAGAATCAAAGTCTATCAATTCTCTCAAAATTAAAAGATCTGGATACCTTTCACCGATCCATAAATTTCCCGACCAAACCCTTACAACCCGTGTTCCTCTTGCAAGAATGCCTAGGAAGAAGATCAGTGCCGTCCTTACTTAACCGGTGGAGATATCGATGCTTTACCAAGCCTATGATAAGAACTGTTACACGACTGGCTTCTGAGCGACAATACAATTAGAATAGAACACCCTAAACACTTGAGTGATACGAGTGATCTGCTAGTGAGGAGCCTGATCATGTATACTCTACATCTGAGAGTTGAAAAGTACACCTTTTTCACTATGGACGCGATTGAAATCTAGCGACCAAATCATAGAAGCTCGAAACTTTTTCTAATACTTTCGAAAGATGTGCCGACTTCTGATGAAGGCATAATAAAAAGATCTACGGGTGGGTCAAGGGAGAGTCTATTAGAAAGATCATTTTATTCCCGCTTTTTGCTTGAGGACAAGCAAAGCCAAGTGTGGGGTATTTGATATCGGCCAAAAAGTCACATTTTTATCCCCAATATTAAGCTCTAGAACAATAAAGATTTAAACTTTGCCGGCAAAATTATCGCTTTTTCGGTTGATTTTATAGATTAAGTAATTATGAAGGTGATGCAAAAAGAATCAAGCAAAACGGAGCTAAAACGAAGATTCTGGAGCGAAAACGGTGAAAGACAAGAAATCAAGTTACGATACAGCAAATCAGCAAGCCAAACGGCTTTCCAAACGGGCTGCCAAACGGCCTGCCAGTATGACAAACGGCCTGTTAAACGCCCAGATCAAACGGCCTCATTAAACGGCTTGCCTTAGTAAACGGGCCTTGCAAACGGCTTGCCAAACGGATTGCCAAATGGCCTGCCAGCCGTTTGCAGGCAAATTCCAAGTCTATTTAAAGGGCTTTCTCCATCCATTTCAACACACACTCAATTTGTAATTCATTTCATATTTTCAAGCTTTTAGTTAGTTTTTAGTAGTTGTTAGCTTAGCTTTTATTTTTCAGAGGATATCCTGGCGAGTCCCTGCGATCTCGGGCAGATTTCTTCGGCCTTTTCAGGTTTTTATCCGAAACGCTTGTTTTTTGTATTAAACATGTGTTCTTACTTTTTATGTTTAATAATGCGTTTCGATATTACCATGATAGCTTAATTAATCTGTATGTTGCCATGATAGAAGTTTGGGTTAGCGTAATTATGTTAAATTAGTACGATTACTGTTATAATACTGAACTAGGAAGTCTAATAGATTTGTATGCTAGCATCTTAAGGATTGACCAACCTAGGTTGTGATCAGGACTTGTCTACCTATATGAAATTAGCTACTTCATAGGATTAAGACCCCTGGTTATACTGTATCTAAAGATTCTATGAACTCGGTATGGCCGGAGTTCCCGAGAGGCAATTGATGCGCTTTTAGGACATGGAACTTAGGAATTGAGACATGAATGACCTAGTATGCCTATTGACTGTTCCAAAGAGACTTCTTAGGAGCTGTTAAGATATAGTTAGTGCCTTCACTGTGTGACCCAAGCCTATTGAATGTTCTTGTTTGATTGTTGTCCTAGGTCTTAGTCATATCAACTGTTTAGGTACTCATTAAGTTTCTATCTGCTTTACTATCAGTATATCAACTGTGATGTTGTATAATGTTTGAATTGATATGATCTCATTAGTATGATGGAATGGTTGTTAGTTTTCATTTAAGGCTTTGCCAACTTAAACCGACGGATTCCTTCCGTTTGTGATCACTGTTCAATCAACACGGCACGTTGTTATTCAGTTAACTAAACTAATAACGAGGGTTAGGATTAGAGCTTAACTCACTAATAAACCTATTACTTTACCGAGGATAACCTCCGAGGTATTGCTACCTTTCAATTATACGACCAAGTGACATACTTCTCGCTGCTCAAAGAGAACTCCGAGAGTTCAGAGACAAGTAGGTCTATGTAATTGGCTCATCCAACCAGATCTACATCATTTCAAGCATAATCTTAACATAAGCATAATTACCTTTCCCTAACCCAACACTGATATCTTGGTCAACATTTTTCTGATCTGCATACTCCGGATATCCTTCCACTTATTTACTTTTTCGCACTTAGGACTTTTAGCTTAAACCAACTACTATCTGTTATCCAGGTAATTTAACTAAAAGACAATTATCCACTTGATCTTCAATTCATTAATCCATAAAAAAAACACGACACTAGGTTAACTTACACCTTCTACACCTTAGAAAGTAAAAGTAAATTTAGGCCCCACACATTATAAATAAACGAAGACACTCTGTGCTACCGAACTGGACATCCTGCAACCTAACGACACCGCACAAATAAAACCGTCCGTTAATAGCATATCACATGTTAACCCACATTCTCCCCCAACACCCTTACGCTGCATTCTCGGGTTTTTTTAACAGAAAGGAAAAAAAACCGACAGATTAAAATATAATAGTGATTATCGAGTTTTTATTTTAAGTGGAAAGGATAAGAGAGTAAAGGATTCGAAATGATAATACAGTTATATTTTGTTAATAACACTCTCCGCCCATATTTGAACGGATTAGGAAGGATAGTAAAATACTCTCATCCCCTTTCTTTTCTATTCCTTTCCGTTGAAAAATAAACTCGAGAATACAGCGTTAGTGTACAATAATTAGATACAAGTGAGAGAAACAAATATTAAAGGTACTTTGGAAAACTATGTAAAGGTTTGGTGAATCTATCAAATTTTGTGGTACTTGCTATGGACAAGGTCAGTGCTGCTTGATTAACGGCAGCTGAATGTTTTTGTATCTATGTGGTTCTTAGTTTGTTCTATGGGCTTGATTGTTTTAACTAATGTGTTCATTGTTTTGTTTTTGTATGATTTGGTTATTATTATTATTATCCCTATCCCTATCCTATATACTAAAATGCGTGGTCAGATTCGTCGTTTCAGTTATATCGAAATGTCGTTTTGAGTTTACGTTCACACTACAACCGGTCCCTCAACTTCGGCTTACTTTACACAACGACCCCTCGAGTTTTTATTTATTCGAGGGTAGAAAACGTAATTATATAATTTTATTAAAATAAAAGAAACTAATTCCACCCGAATTTTTAACGGGCCCGATCTTCTCGCTCAGTGCGAGTTCAATTTTTTCGAGACCACCGTTCAACTCGAAAAAATTTGATGAACACAATGCGACTAACTATACTTGAAAAAGACATCGTTAAAAAACACTAAATAACGGGCCCTATATTCTCGCTCGGTGCGAGTTAAATTTTTCCGAGACCACCGTTCAACTCGAAATAATTTTACGAACACAACGAGGCTAACTATACGCGAAACGAACATCGTTAAAAAAACACTAAATATTTCGGGTTGTATTTCATACATATACATACATGTCCAACAAACAACCCAACCTACTAGACATATTAGGTACCAAACAACGTATATCCAAATTCGACCGCGCGTTGAATACAACCGTAGCAACGCGCAGTCGAATTTTTTTCTAGTTTCTTGCTATTTTTAGTAGAATTGTGTTTCCGTTTGGTTTAGGTCCCTTGTGGTTAAGTGAGGTTTGCGTTTTGTTTAGGTGTTTTGTTTAGGTGTAGTTTTCGCGTCATTTATTTTGAGTTTCATTATCTAGCTTCGAGCCTTGTCGGGATTTATGATGATGTTGATTTTGTTAGATTCTTTCATCTTTTATGAAAGTCCATTTAGTTTTATACGGAGTATATGTTTCATTTTTATTATATATATGATATATATATATATATGATACGAAGGTCAATCACGTTTATAGTTTTGATTATGTTGGCCATTTATTTTTTTAAAATGATTTGTTTTTTCTTACCAGTAAAATTTTAAATTGATTTGTTAAAATGATTATTTTTTTAAATCAATTCTTATATTGTTTTACATATATCAAATTTGACTAAAAATCATCGAAAATTCACATGTTTTTCTATATTAGCGTTATTCGAATTGTTTTGTTTTTTGTTAATAAGGAAAAAATTGTGCTTTTTAAATATTTCAAATTATTCTAAGTCGATTTTTGGTGTATATTACGAGTATATATATTATTATATCTCTAAGTGTCACCATTTTTGATAAATTAATAATCTCGATAAAATTAATAATGTGTCCGGTCCTAACTTGGGACCAGTACAAAATTGGATCCTAATCGATAAAATAATAAGGTATTAATTTTTTTAAAACCCAAATGTAAATATATTGGTCCCAGTAAAACTATACATTAATAATTACTATTTTTTTTAAATTCCAATGTACATCGAATTTAACAAGTTTATTAATGTGTGAATGTACACACGAGCAATTTGAAGATTTTTGTTTATATTTCATTCAAATAGATAAAGAGAACGAACATGGTAATTCAAATTTTGATGCATTAGAGACTTGTTCATAAATAGAAGTTAACTAGTGTTCGAGCCCTCGCTTCGCGGCGGGGGTTCGGTTTTCAATGTATTTTATTGCGTTTAGTTTGTAAAATCATTTTGTGGTTAACGATGATGTCGTTGAAACGCAACTCGAGTCGAACTAAAAGGTATAACCCGTGAAAGATTTAATTGTTATTTTAAATTAACAATATATGTGCATCTCCGCGTTTTGCTATGGAATTGTCGACTTTTAAAAATTTAACGGAGAATTAACGTGTATGAAAAGTACCCCAAATATTTAGCGTTTTTTAAAAAGCGTTCGTTTTGCGTATAGCTAGTGACATTGTGTTCCTAAAATTATTTCGAGTTTAACGATGGTGGCGAAAAAATTTAACTCGTTGCGAGAGCGAAGATATGACCCGTTGAATATTTGGGTGAAGTTTGTTTAAGATTTTAAATGAGAATGGTTATTTGACATTTATCCCCTTGTTTGGGGGTGAGTTTGATTTTTTGAATAAAGTGTGGGGTTTTGTTGTTCAATTTGAAAAAAAATAAAATGCGAAAAGTCGAAAGTACCCCTGAGTACTATTCATTTACCCTATGGCTTTTAGATATAGGTATAATATAATATAATATAATATAATATAATTTTTCAAATTAATAATTTATTAATTTATTAATGTAATAATATTTAGATAAATTAATAAAATATTTTTGTTCCGACATTGTTAATTTATAAATGTTTACACTGTATTTGGAAAAAATAAAGCTCAAGTTATACAGTTATACAGTAACCGAATAAAAAAACCTCAAGTCATAACCATATACAGAATTCAATCCAAACATGACCACCTTACATCTTTGAAACTTGAATTTCTTTCACATTCTTTAACTATTCAATCTTCCTCATGAAACATACTACCAGTGTTCATGGCAAAATCAATCAAGCTACAACAACCACACATAAATCTACATCCAAAATACTCTTACTTGTAACCCTAACCCTAATCATATTCACCATCATTCCTCTTTATTTCCCTTTCCACAAATTCCCATCTCTTTCCCCTTCTACCCATTCTTCTACTTCGCCGGAGGACATCGTTTCTCCGGTGAACCACCGTCAAGACACACTCATTACTATCGATGATAACCACCATAAATGTGATGTGTTTTCCGGTGAGTGGGTACCAAACCCTAATGCCCCATATTATCAAAATACAACATGTTGGGCTATCCATGAACACCAAAACTGCCAGAAATATGGTCGACCCGATTTGGATTTCATGAAGTGGAGGTGGAAACCAGATGAGTGTGATTTACCCATTTTTAATCCTTATCAGTTTTTGGAAATTGTTAGGGATAAATCTTTGGCTTTTGTTGGTGATTCTGTTGGTAGAAATCAAATGCAATCCTTGATTTGCATGTTATCCAGGGTATGTGATTAATTTTCCTTCTATTATTTTTCATTTCCAATTTTAAGTTAACAGTAATTGATGCTTATTTTTAAAAATTATTGATTCAAGATCACATGATTGTTTTAAATCTTGGATTCTTATGAAAAGTCTTTATCTTTGTTTTTATGTAAAAGATTTGTTTTTATATAAGAGTCTCGATTACATCACTGTTTTTGGTGTTTTTTAATAATACTCCCTGGAGTAATTTTTTTTTATTTATTTAATCTTTTGTGAAAAATGGTGCATCGAGCCTTAGAGTAAGATGAATTTTTTTTTATTTTTTTTGGGTGTCTATTTTCCAGTGTATTGCTTTTAGAGTAAAAATCAAAAATAAAACGAGATTCGGAAATGTGGGAACAAAAGTCGTTGATAACAGTTTGGACTTTTCTTTTTCACGTCTTGTACAGTAATAAAAAAAATCTATATATTCATTTAATTATTAAATTTATGCATCATTCAATTAAATACAAATAATTTTAATTCAAATCTAATATTTTAGAATGTCAAATCACACATTTAAAACGAACTTATGAACAAATATGTTAATGACTGAGCTTAACTTCAATCTCTTTAATTGAAAAGCTCCTTAAATATTATTGGACCATAGTCCATAAATCCTTTGGTAAAAATTGCCTGTTAATAAAGCTGATTCAAATACTCCGTAGTAAAATACTATTGGTAACGAAGAGGGCGATAACGTTTTGTAAAGAGTAGATATAGATATAGTGCTTACTGCCTAGTTGGTGAATGACTCACTCTCACTTAGGAGAGGTGAGGGTTCGATTCCCACTAGATGAGGATTTTTCAAATAATTGGATCAAAAACCATTCTTACCGGGCTCATATGATCCCTTGGTCCCACGCATGCGAAGATTGCAACAATAACAATGCAGGTTCGAATTTCGGGCCTGGCATGCTGTGGGGTAATTGGTGATGGTGTTTCGCCAGGCTCCAGTGGGCTACCGGGGACCGCTGGATGGGTTGACAAAGTCAACACAGGGCTAACATGTCCTGCCGATACACATGTTTTTGCAACAATATACAGTAAAATTGAGTGCTTCATTTAGTTTCTTTGATAAATGTGTACCTCGAGATGTGAAAAAATAGATAACGTGTTACGAGTAGAAAATTAGCTGTTGGCTATAAAGTAGGTGGCCGACTATTATTTAGATGATTAATTTATAATTATATTTTGAAATTGTAATATTCCATCTGTCCCATATTAATAGTCCACCGACAAAAAAACATACAGTTTAAGAAAATGTCATAAAAGTACTGTATTTTTTATTTACTTTTTAGTTTTACCCTTACATTTTTTTTCTCCTTTAATCCTATCCACATATATTAAGGGCATAATAGAACTTAACATTCTTATTCTTTTCTATTTATGAAAGTGAACTATTAATTTGAGACATCCCAAAATAGAATACTGAACTATTTAATTATTAAATTATTAATTATTATTTCTGTACATTTAACTAAAAGCTTTGACCTTCCCCCCCTCCCGTAAAACACAAACTTTTATATAACAAAAGAAGAATCATCAAAGAATGATAACTCCTTTAA
Source organism: Rutidosis leptorrhynchoides (assembly GCF_046630445.1). Classification (NCBI taxonomy): domain Eukaryota; kingdom Viridiplantae; phylum Streptophyta; class Magnoliopsida; order Asterales; family Asteraceae; genus Rutidosis; species Rutidosis leptorrhynchoides. Next base: position 38,481,895 of record NC_092339.1, on the reverse strand, counting down.
CTTACTAAAACAAGAACCAAACTTAACTAAACAAAATATATTCAAAGCTCAAAAATCAATAAGAAAGTCGAAAGCCCTATGAAACTAAACAAGAAATACACGAAAAGATGAAATCCAATCTACCCGAATAACCGGAAGATTAAGATTCATCTAAAGACGACACAGAACACCGCCATAACACGAAACAAGGACGCCAAGTGTCTGATGAAATCGCCGAAAACCTTTAACTCTACTTCATGAGTCAATTTCTTTTTTCTTTCTAATCTCGGCTTTTTGACTTGCACCGATTCGATCGGGGGATCACCTGAATTAACGACGGTACCTAGTTGAACTTCCTCCATAACATCCATCACATTGCAAAAAGCCGCAAAGGAACCGACCTTATCGACATCGCTAGAAACTTAGGCAATATGCTTTTTACCGATAGACTCGTCGAATTTAGACACCACCGAAACAAAAAACGAGATGGGCGCTTCATCGGGATGAGGTTCGGATCATTTGTGACCACATTAATAGGACTCGATGTGCCCAATGGGTAAGCAGAAACCGTCCCATTAGCATAAAGAATACCACCAGAACCCGAAACCGGCCCTTTCTCAAATAAACGAACATATGAAATAGTTAAACCCTGATTCGAAACCTTACCAGTAACGCTATCTACAAAATCAACATCCAGTTCCTCAACCGAATCAAAAGCCGACAAATTAAACACTATTGGCGAAGTTACTCCTGTGTTAACAGTCACCGATTCCGAACCAATAGTCACCATAGTAGGAATTAAATCACTCCCGACGAATAATTCATTAATCGCATCGGACCTGGGGGAACAAAATCTTCAACTTGCTCAGCGCAATTAGGCGATTTACGAACCAAACATTCAAACGCTATGCTGTTCCTCCGGCAAACATTCCAAGAGCAAACACACTTCTTCTCACAAGGTTGACTGAAACAGGGGCAAACAGTATCATCGTTGTGATCAACAGTGGAAGACGAATGTAAGTTGATTTCCACCATAGCCTTTTTAACTTTCATTGAAACACTATTCTGATTAATGGGGTAGGACGAATCGATGCCCAGATTGCCCGAATCCAAACCAATGACACCGGGACAAACACCAACACCCATCGGCCAAGTATCACCCTCACAAACGGCCCGGTTCGAAGTTGTCAAATCCAACAAAGAAAAAACGTCATTGACGACACAATCGAGGTCAACTGGAAAAATTTCAAGAACCCGAATAGCAAAAGATTCCGGGCCCAAATTGTTCTAACTTCTTTGACCGCGTCATCAATCAATGACGGGCTTTCCATCTCCATAAATACATAGTCAACCCCAAATTGCTTGAGATAAGAAGATGAACTTGCCACATGGATAGCCTTACCGAAATTTGCAGCAATTTCTATGATGTTTTCCTCCGAGTTTAAAATGGTCGGAAGCTAGTCGAAATAAAATAACTCATAAACTTTGAAGATGTGAGTTCAAGTGAAAGTTAGGAAGTTCTAAACAGGTACCAAAAGTAGTGTTGACTAGATAGTGTCTTTTTGGTGGTCGATGTCGTGTTACTTTGTTTTTTCTGAACGCGGTGTCGGAACACACCCACCAGATTATTTCTCGGGACGAACCAATACAATCCTACCGTCCCTCAGGAGAAAACCCCACGACGAATCTATACGTGGTAAAACCCCATCCGGTGAGATTCAAACGCAAGACGTCCATCTCCGATTTGTATGATGTTTTCCTTCGATATCAATACACCAACGGCTTGAAGCTAGTCTTGTTACTTTGATGAAATTAGTTTGGTTAAAAATATAATCAGTAAAATGTATGTACAATCAATGTGTAAACTTTAATTGTGATAAGGATGTACTTCTAGATTATAATAATAGCATCTAAGCTAATTTTTATTTTGATGCTTCGGAAAAAGATAGTGCCTTTTTCCTTTTCCAAAAGATAAAACACCTAATAATACTTTATACTCGGTGCCAAAATTATGGGAATAGATTCTGGTGGCAATATGTGTGGATTCTTCGACCATAACTTGTATTAATTCTACAAATCTCGTCACTTTCGTTGTCTTTTTTCACCAAAAACATGATAATACTATATAGTTCTGCAGTTACACACTTGCATGTGCATCCCCCTACACTTGATAAAGTCAAACAATTTTAGTAACTTTAGTGTGTGTTGTAATTAAATTTTCAGGTTGAGTATCCGATTGATGTTTCAACAACAAAAGATGAGGACTTCAAACGTTGGTACTATGTCTCATACAATTTTACAATGGCCACATTTTGGTCACCATTTTTGGTAAAAGCAACCCAGCCTGAAACCGATGGCCCAACTCACACAGGCCTCTTTAGTCTTTACCTAGACGAGTTTGATGAGAAATGGACAAATCATATCGACGAGTTCAACTACCTAATCCTAAACGGAGGCCATTGGTTCTCACGGCCCGCATTTTACTATGAAAAACGAAAGGTGGTTGGTTGCAAATTTTGTCAAAAAGAAAACATCCCCGACTACCCAATGACATATGGCTATCGACGTGCGTTAAGGACAGCATTCAAAGGGTTCATGAGTCGAAAAAACTTCAAGGGTGTAATGATGTTACGATCGTTCGCGCCAACTCATTTCGAGGGTGGAGAATGGAATGAAGGGGGAGATTGTACAAGGAAAAAACCATTTAATAGTAATGACATAAGGTTGGAGGGTACTAATTTGGAGTTGTATTTGATCCAAATGGAAGAATTCAAAAAAGCCCAAAAGAAGGCAGTAGAAAATGGGCTAAAGTTTAGGGTTATGGATATAACTCAATCATTGTTGTTAAGGCCCGATGGGCATCCAAGTAGATATGGGCATTGGCCCAGTGAGAATGTTACTTTGTATAATGATTGTGTGCATTGGTGCCTTCCTGGCCCTATTGACACTTTAAGTGATTTTTTGCTTCACATGGTGAAAATGGAGGGTAGAAGATCTGCCCAAGAGAAGCCTTCAAGATTTGTCAAAGGGAGATAGTTATTTTTTTCTTCAACCGTTTTTCAATTTGTTGAAAGACAAAAGGGATAGAAAAAGGTAAACCCTATAAATTTATAGTTCATTTTTCTTGTAAGGTTTTATAAGGAATGTTTGTAATCGATTTATACGTTAAAATACGTGCTAAAATTTGTAGATGGTAAAATGTTTCGTGACCAACTGTTTTTTTTTTTCTTTTATAATAATAGTTATGAACGAATATGAATTTCTATATTGAGGATAAAGATTCATCCGTTAAAAAGTGGGCCTAATCTTTAGAGATGTGCTTAGTTCTTTTTTTTTCCTGAACGGAGGGTTTAGAATCACTAATGAGACAGAAATCACCCACCCGATCATATTCTACCCACACATGTTCTGGAGAAAACCTATTCGTCCCTGAAACAAAATAGGTGGTGAAACCTCTGGTGGGATTCGAACCCGGGAAAAATCCACAAAGTTTAGCCTCCAATGGGATTCGAACCCGGGATGCCATGTGCATCTCACAAAGTTCAGCCTCACAGATAAACAAACACTCATCGAACCCAGAAAAGAAAAGAAAAAAAAAAAAATAACCACCTAGCCAAAAGCTCGGTGATTATGTACTTGGTAATTATTCGATCAGTATAACGTACTTCCCATTGGATGGCGGAAGAACATTGATTTATTCATGGAAGTAAAATAAATACTCCTAAATTAAACCGATTAATTAATGGTTAATGTTATGTTACGTTATAGAGCAGTTTGATCAGTGGTTAATGTTGTCGAAATATCCTTGATAATTTACTTTATAACTTCAGGAGAAATAAAAAGAATAAATTACATTCATCGTTCCGGTACTTTACATGTAATTATACCTATGATACTTGTCTCTTAGTAATTTATTACACTAATCATTCTTGAATTTCAACATAATGGCTCTCTTAGTAATTAACTTCCCATGTTAATTAAATATACTTTAATAATTTATGTGTGAACACGTTAAATTAAAAAGACAGTTTAAAATTAAAACAACACTAAATTTGTTTTCCTTTAGTGCATAGTAACACTAACAATAACAATAACAATAACAATAACAATAATAATAACAATAACAATAACACTAACAATGACAATGAAATGATAATTACCGAGGGGCGACTCTATGCTATTACTTGTGGAGTCATGTGACACCGTTAGTCTCATTTTTTTTTTGTATAAAATATCATTTAAATTGTATAAGACACCACTAAATTTGAGTGTAGGATCTCATATGTTTTTTGAATTTATAGTTTTTCTTTTAAAATATATAGAATACGACCACGGCCGGTCAAACTTTGGTCAAAAATTTTGCATGCCCCGGGCGAAATAATTATAAAATGCCCCCAACAGTTACGCAAACATATATCTTTATGAGATTTAAATTATGTGTATTAATAATTTTTTTCGAAATGATGCCCCTAACCGCGTGATGCCCCGGGCCGTCGCCCACTTCGCCCATAGCCTTAGCCGGCCCTGAATACGACTAAATTTCAACTACTAGGACACTACATATTTTTCGAATTTGTAGTTTTTAAAGGTAAACAACCACTAAAATAGTATTCACACTAGCTTAGTAGCGCGTGCGTTGCACGGTTGAATCAAAATTGTTATCAACAACTTACAATATATTAATTAACGCATTTTTCATAAACATCATAAATCATTAATGATAAAATACACCAGTGTTATTTATGTAACGTTTTACTATGAAAAATGCGAGGTACATTGACAATTAAACGTTAAATTAAATAGAAGGTGCATTGTAAAAAAAATTATGTAAACGTTGTCAGTAAGGTTGCTTCCGAAATAAATAGCAGAAAATGTCATTTCAAAGAAGAGAATAATTCCTCACCTGCATAAAATCACATGAAACTAGATATTAGGATTTATTAGTGGTAGTTGTTTCGTGTTTCTGTTCTTTATACGTGTAAACAGAAGCTTCTTTAGCAACCCTGTACCTTTATCGTATAAAACTACAATAGGCAGAGACCGATGTAAAACACTTTTTACCCTGTATGAGGTGTTGCATGTGTTGTAACACGATCAAGATGGTTCTTTTTTTTTTTCTTCAGTATTTATGATTTCTTTTATTGTGGGGGAATTTAGAAGGATACCTATGTCTACACCATTTTTGGTTGCCATTTGATCTTGTAAAGATGAATGTTGTTTCAGCTTCTTGTTATCCACCAAATCTTCTGTTATCTTCAATTCCTTCAATATTAAGCATGTATTAATAATTGTTTGCCATTTTAATCCTGATATATAGAGAAAAAAAATTCAAAATAGGCGAGTACAAAAATAGGTTTGGATAAAAATTTAAATCTTGGAATGGGTCGAGTAGTATTAGATTGACAAGTAACGCCTTTTGTTCGAATATAATACACACAAAGGATAATAACTCATGGAATGGGTCGAGTAGTATTAGATTGACAAGTAACGCCTTTTGTTCGAATATAATATACATAAAGGATAATAACTCAATGATGGGTCTATTCCTTTTACTGAAACAACGTAATATGCTGAAAATAAGCAATGCGTACTGTTTTGCGTAATGTTTGACCCATTTTGACCCGTTTACTCTTTAAACATCTAACTATATTTTTAATTTGACATGTTTGACCTATGTGACCCATTACAGATGCGAAGTAACCAGAATCGCCCAATTAAAAGTAAATGGAACATAATTACCACCTTTAGCCAATATGGGTCGAGTTGTACAACTTACAATATCATGAAACTTTTCTTGTTGAACGTGATCTTCTGTTACCACATCTTTACACGAAACGATGCACAACATATTTCAAAGCCCTTCGCTCACGATTACATAAATATAATTTGATAAGAAACTATTAAAATAATGCACATTAAAATACTATGAGATGAAAAGTACAGTGTGTCATAGAAATATAATTTGAGATTGGGCAGTACAAAAAATGATAATAATAAATTATACAAGATGCCATGATTATCAAATTGATTCGTCACTAATAAATCATAAGCATTATTCTGAGATAAAAAAGTTTACGCATGTAGACATTCGTATGAGATATCATCAAGGAATTAAGTAATCAAAAGCAAAAGACAGTAACAAAGTGGAAAATTGAAAAATTACAAGATGTCATTGAGTTAAAGTACGTGTGAACAAAATATTAAAATGCTTACATAATTAGGTTTTCAGTATATATACGGTCAATTGTTCCTGCTGAAATCGGATACAAACGTACTACTACCATCACTTCTTCCCGAATGAGCTACAGACAATTGTAACTTTAAGAATCAACTAAGCAAATAAAATTGTTGTATGGTAACATTATAACCTTCAGAACAAATGACCTCATTAATTTCATCGAATGAACTGAAAATAATGCAATAAATGTTCTTACCCAAGTATAAGCAAAAAAGCCTAATTTTTTAAACCTGCACAAATCGAAGCAATCGATCCACCAACTAAACAATCACCAGCTCCTGTAAGTCTTCTAACCGAAACATATGATACAGATGAAAAATGCACCACATACGGGCTACTATTAGAGCTTTCTTCGACCCTTAAACCACTCAAAAATCGGTCAGATGGGCAGACTTGACTTATGGTTTCGTGCAGCTTTTTGCCAATATCGTGACACTTATTTTATGTTTGGTCCGATATGTTGAAAGTCGAGAGTCGAGACGACCTTTGGAACATAACAACACTCCTTTCGACCCAAGACTTAGCACAACCACTTTAATCCCTATTTCAAGAAAAATCCAGATTGCGGGTTTTAGTTGTTGAAATAGAGATGCTATTGTACTGCTATCCTTTTGAATTGGAGCAAACGTGTCTTTGCAAGATAGAGCATTGGCCATGGCAATTAGCTCGTCTTCGTTAGGTGAAGTAAACGTTATCTGTAAAGTATCTTTGCGTTATTATAAATCATGCAGAGTTGCATATATTTGTGTGTGTGTTGGCTAAGTTCATTAAATACCGTCCTCATTATAGTTATCAGTTTATTGAATTGGGATGTAAATTTATCAGAAGCAGGTTAGATTGAAAAAGTTATCCGAATTGAACTACTCGGAACGGGTCAGCTGGGTTGTATATCTTAGAAGGTCCAAATCTCTACTTGTTATATAAACATTATCAGATTGTTATCTGCTCTTACAATTGACACATATAATTTCCATGTTGACCCGATCCAACCCGGACCAGCTCCATTCGACCCATTCAAAAAATGGTCCGTTTTACCCCATCCTGAATACTCACCCATCTTTACACGTCTAAGCTCTAATCACTTTAATAATTTTTCGAGCTAATTATATTGAGAACCTGAGTTTCAAAAAGAGGAGACTCACATACTTGGCAACCGAAACGACTCTTTTTGACTTTGCTACAGATACGGGCTCAAACCACACTGGCGTACCAACCTCTGTCGCTACTGCAAGTAAACGAAGCCATACAGACACTCATAAAAAATATAAAAAAAAAAGTTGAGGAAAAATGGAAAATAATTGAAGGGTGGAATGCCAGGTGGCAGGTGATGGTGGAACATACATTGACAAGAAGCTTCAAGGGCCGCAGAACTTAAGTTAGCGTCAACCATCACGATAGGAGCTGATGCAATATCAGACTTAAATTGTACAATCCACTTGGATGTAACAAAACTTTCCTGTAACAGATCAACAATTATTAAACTTTTTGTATTCGAATATCATTTGTAAATAAATGATACGCAAAAACCTTTAAAATACGAATAATTGACTTACAACGGACTCAACACTTACAACAGCAGCACTTAATTCACTGTCTGTATCAAAAATATCACATACAACTGGAGTCTCTATCTCATGGCCCATTTGAATGCCTTAAATACATAAACATAAACATACACAATGATACCATAATTCAAAACCTTTTCTTGGTTACACAAATGTACCATGATTTTTTTTTTTTTTTTTTTTTAAAATAGTACTAAAAACTCTACCTTTCATTAATAATCCTGCAGACTTCCAGTACTCCAACAGCAAATTACTTCCAAAATTTCAAAATAGTGAAAAGTCTGTGAATTTTAAAATTAGAAAATGAGATCATGTAAGTCTCGTCGTCGATAATCATACATCTTAATTTTTTTTATCCAAATCATATTGTTTTAACCTCTAAATAACTAGAAAAACACACTGCCCTATAATTTTATAGTAAATTAACCAAGCTACTCAAATTTAACTTCAAATAATATATGTATTTATCTATTTGTAATATATGTACTCAAAAAAAAAAAAAAAAAAAAAAAAAAAAAAAAAAAAAAAAAAAAAAAAAAAAAAAAAAAAAAAAAAAAAAAAAAAAAAAAAAAAAAATAATATATGTATTTATCTAAAAGAACTATTTGTAAGCAGAAGTCCAAAACATCATAACCATTAACATGACTAACAATTTCACATAAAAAAAATTGAATCTTTAAACAATCTATAAGCTGACCTCTTTAAGATCTCATTTTGTAGCACCAACATGAAGTAAACTCCACCCTTTATCATCCCTATCATTTTCAAAAACTAACAGACCCAACTAAACACTACAGAACAGATGTCTGTGTTTCAATACCAAGTCTTCGAACCCAATACCAAGTCTTCACTCATTATTAATCACCCCAATTTACGTTTCACTTCCAAAAAACACTACAGAACAGATGTCTGTGTTTCAACACACTTAAAAAGCTTCTTTTTTACGAAGAATAAAACCTTAATTTGAACTAAAAAAACCCTAATTTAGCGTGAGGAATGAATACCCATGATGTACGGAGCAAATGGATTCAATCTAGGAGTAAGAAAACAAAGCTTGATTACGAATAAAGAAAGCGATGATGATGGAAAACAAGAGATATCAAACATGTTAGTAATAAAATATCAAAAAAATAAAAAATTTAATTGTTGATTAATTAGAGCATCAGGTGTGGTAATCAATCAGCTCGGCGTCGGCATCTCATCTTCACCAACCGAAGGTCGGACCACACCTTTTCGGTGTCGGTCCGGCGTCTCAAGCTTCAAAGTCGTCTGCACGACGTTGGTTTCAATCGGTTTTGTGGGGTCCCAATTCAAATTTTAGATCCGTTGGTCTTGTTTTTTTTCCTTTTCCTCCATTTCTTCATTTTTCCCTTTTGGTTGATGAGATCTTCTTTGCAAGTTTTTTTGACAAAGAAAAAGGCTAGTGATATTTTCAAATCTATTTTTGATAGATCCACATAAATGTATAAATATACCCTTAAATGATAGTTTAAACAATTTTAATGCTAGTATTTATATGAGGGTATTTTGGGAACATTACACCAATTTGAGTTGGATCTATCAAAATTAATTTTGGAAATATCAACTCCCAAAGAAAAAAGAGTTGCATATATGGTAGAGAAGGTAGGTGAAAAGTGTGGTAGAGAAGTAGGTGAAAAGTGGGTAGATATGGTAGTGAAAGTTTATTTTTTAATTACAAAATCATCATTTAATTAATAATAATAATAATAATAATAATAATAATAATAATAATAATATAATCTATATCTTCTATATATAATATAATAGTGACTCCCATTGCTATAAATGAGCCACCATTAAATATATTTTCCTTTAACTAGAAAATTGAATTAGTAATTTATTATAATGGTCAAAAAGTTAAAAACCTCATCCACCCATTGTAAGTAAATGGTAAAAAATAACTATAAATTATTATTTACTCTTTAATATATTGCGATAAATATATATAAATTAATTACTTTTCATTCACATTTTCTAATCTGTTAAACAAAACATACGTTGGATGGTCACAATATCAACCATACATTAATTATTGAAGAGGAAAGGTAACTTATGAGAACCTTTGATAAGAACATAATGTGAGTTACAACCCTTCATTTATCAATTATGATTTTTAATTGTAATTCTTAAATATAATAAATGATACTTAAATATGAAAGGCGATAAAAAGAGTTACTTACTTCACACTATCTACTATATATACCTTATTTTCATTCATACATTGCATACAAAACACTTCTTACAAAATCGTGTGATGATAAGAAACTACGAGCGAAAGAAATGTCATGATTGATAGCAAGTTTAATTGTATGATGCATGTAGACGTCAATATTCATATTCATTTACAAGATACACGCACGCATATTAGAGAATGCAAATTGTTTTGTTTTTGTATTCGAGTGTAAGTATGTTTTGTTTAATTTAGCTTTTCTCTTGAGGTTCAACATTTTCTTTTGACGTTGTATTATTAAATATATTCTTTAGCAATTATTTGCATCATATAGTTCTTTGATAATGTAAAAGAAATTACGCCTTCTTTTTTATATCATATTTGTTATGGTTATAAGTTATAGATATTAAAGAATGCAAGTTGTTCTACTATTGTATTGAATTGTATGTACATTTTGTTTAATTTGTCGTTTATATTGATTCTTAACATTTCCTTTTGATGTTGTATTATTAAATGTTATCTTCTAATAATCATTTATATTATATAGTTCTTTGATAGATTATGTGATAAAAAAAAAGTATGCATGTAATACATTATACATGGATAATACTTACTCCGTATGATTTAATCGTCGATAAATGATGGTTGAAGATAGTAAACAACGTTTTTCAATTTTAATCCTAAATAAATGATGGTTAAAAACACTAAATGATGATTCTGATTTTTAATCCATATGATAATGATGAATAACATTATGATAGATTATAGTAAAATGATTATTATTGTGACTAATGATGGTAAAAAAAGTTATTGATTCTTGAGTGACAAAGATAATTTAACATGCACGATATTAAAGAAAGTGAATAAATCAACTACATTATATGTTTGGTCGAGTAGTATATTAGTTTATTAGCATATAATTATTACCATTTTTACATCAAGTTCAATATTAAATGCTTAATAAATATTAAGTAAATACTTACTAAGTATAAAATCATGAGTTTTAATATTATTATAATTACTAATTTATTATAATAGATGAGTTTAAGAAAATTAAAATATAAGATGCTAGATAGTTGATCAATTACACAGGATGAGATAATTTTGAACTAAAAAATTATTAATTAAATGTTGTGTATATAGTCTTTTAGTTTGATTATTAATATTAAGTTATTATCATACATTTGATCCTAAATATTCTTTTTTTTTTGTAAGCAAAGAAGCCCCCTATGAACGGGTACATTGACTCCCCCATAGAAGGTAAAACCTCGAGTAATCATTCTTAATAACGACAAATATTGATGCATGTTATACATAATAGTAACAGTTTTAAACTTTTCATTTTCCATAAGTATTCATAATTCATAATAACTTTATGTTATGTCAAAAATAATAATAATAGTTTTAAACTTTTCACTTTTCTTATCAAGTATCTAATTAAAATTATATTGATAGTTATTGTTGTCTATAAATACTACTTTTTCATTTTTCACATTAATTACACTTTTCAAATGAAATAATTGATAGATAATTGATAGAGTTATAAAAATGACGATTATCATCTATCACATGAAAGATGAAAATATATTTCATTAGCACTTCTTTAAAATATTATTTATGTACATTTTATTTTCCTAATTGACATTCTCCTAATATATTCACTTGCTCAATGTTATATCCCGGTGAATGCTGATAGAATGTTCTACCAATTATAGTTGATGGTATCAAGTTGACCCTTCCTTAAATGTTTAACCTACGGACGTAAGATATAACTGAACTTTAAGCGCTTATCAATTGTTGGGACCAATTAAAAAGAGGTGATCGAAAATCTATACACTTAAAAGGTAAAATTATCATCTTATCAAATTTTTTACATCAACAATGATACTATTCTCATTATGTTTAGTTTCAGATGAAGGAGTAGATGTTTCTTCACTTTTGTTAGAGTCATGACGGGAAGAAGAAGACTCCTTTTGTCGAAGTTGGAGCTTAGTGGTTCTTTTTTTCGTATCTGAAAGTTATTGCTTATCTCTTATGATTTGTATGGATATATGAACATGCATCAACAATCATGTGTAACAAGTATTACTATATCCACCTAATGTATAGAACTATTTGTTTCATATATTACTAAAAACACGAACCATAACCATCTTCGTGCAACGCACGAGAAATGCACCTAGTAATAATAATAATAATAATAATAATAATAATAATAATAATAATAATAATAATAATAATAATAATAATAATAATAATACTAATAAATATAATAAAAAATAAATATATTCTCTCTCCAAGACACTGAACTGACCATCTTCCCAATTCCCATGTTTTTTCACAAATTTCAGTTTTTAGTGTCAGTCCAGTCAGCGTCCAGTCATCAGCAAGACACTGAACTAACACTGAACTGACGCGTCACCACACCCAATGCTCTTATCAATCGAGTAAAAAACAAATCGAAGATTTAGAAATCAGAGGAATAAAACTATTATTTGATATGTGTTTAGCAGTTTCATGTGGGAATTGAGGTGAATTTGGTGAAACGGAATTTGGATGAAACAAAACACAAACCCTAGATTTTGATGCTTGTTTATGGTGAACTTTCAGATTTTACTATATTTATCACCTTTGCATTTGAATTTTTATGTATATTTAAATACCATTTTGATGCTTGTTATTTACATAACATTGTATTTAGGTACATTAAGAATCTTTTAAAGGTTAATATCACCCCACTAGCCACAGATCCTTACACGTTTTGTGACATCTTGATTTAATGGTTCAATTAATTAGTGGCACTTTTTGATATCTCTCAATTCATAACTCTATTATTGTTTTTGTTTTGAAGAATTTCGTATTGAATGCGAATATATTTGACTATAGTTTCGTTTCGATAAACATATTTGGCCGCAGAACACGTTTTTAAACACATTAGGTTTGCAACTTAATTATGCTGAATTATGTGGCACATATGATAAAACAATTTCGGTTGAAGATTGGATCCATTTTCACAAGATGACTAGAGAAAGGCACTACGAGCAAGATTTCCTAAAGAGTTCCTGCCATTCAAAATAGTTTAAACGCCGAAAAAGTCGTTTTCTATTTTTAAAAGGTGAATTTTGAACTTTCAGATTTTACGATAATTATTACCTTTGCATTTGAATTTTTATGCATATTTAAATACCATTTTGATACTTGTTATTTATGTAACATTGTATTTAGGTACATTGAGAATCTTTTTGAGGTTAATATCACCCCATTAGTCACAAATCCTTACACGTTTTGCGACATCTTGGTTTAATGGTTCAATTATTTAGTGGCACTTTTTGATATCTCTAAATTCATAACTCTATTATTGTTTTGGTTTAAAATTTCGTATCGAATGTGAATATATTTGACTATAGTTTCGTTTCGATAATAATTCATGGCCGCATAACACATTGTTGAACACATTACGTTTGCCACATAATTATGCTGAATTTTGTGGCACATGTGATAAAACAATTTCGGTTCAAGATTGGATACATTTTCTCAAGATGACTAGAGAAAGACACTACGAAAAAGATTTCCTAAAGATTTCCTTCCATTCGAAATAGTTTTAACGTCGAAAAAGTCATTTTGCTATTTTTAAAAGGTGAATTTTGAACTTTTTCAGTTTTTACGATAATTATTACTTTTGCATTTGAATTTTTATGCATATTTAAATACCATTTTGATACTTGTTATTTATGTAACATTGTATTTAGGTATATTGAGAATCTTTTAAAGGTAAATATCACCACATTAGCAACAAATCGTAACACGTTTTGCAACATCTTGATTTAGTGGTTCAATTATTTAATGGCACTTTTTGATATCTCTCAATTCATAACTTTATTATTGTTTTTGTTTTAAAATTTTGTATTGAATGCGAATATATTTGACTCTAGTTCCGTTTCGATAATAATTCATGGCCGCAGAACACATTTTTAAACACATTACGTTTGCCACATAATTTTGCTGAATTATGTGGCACATGTGATAAAATAATTTCGGTTGAAGATTGGATCAATTTTTGCACGATGACAAGAGAAAAGCAGTTCGAGCAAGATTTATTAAAGTGTTCCTGCCATTCAAAATAGTTTTAACGCCGAAAAATTCGTTTTGCTATTTTTAAAAGGTAAATTTTGAACTTTCAGATTTTACGATAATTATAACATTTGCATTTGAATCTTTATGCATATTTAAATACCATTTTGATGCTTTTAATTTATGTAACATTGTATTTAGATACATTGAAAATCTTTTTGAGGTTAATATCACCCCCACTAGCCGTAAATCCTTACACGTTTTGCGACATCTTGATTTAATGGTTCAATTATAAAGTGGCACTTTGATATCTCTCAATTCATAACTCTATTACTGTTTTGTTTTGAATTTTCTTATTGAATGTGAATATATTTAACTATAGTTTCGTTTCAATAATAATTCATGGACGCATAACACATTTTTGAACACATTACATTTGCCCATAATTATGCTGAATTATGTGGCACATGTGATAAAACAATTTCGGTTGAAGATTGGATCCATTTTCGCACGATGCTTAGATTAAAGCACTACGAGCAAGACTTCCTAAAGATTTCTTGCAATTCAAAATAGTTTCAACGCCGAAAAGCCATTTTACTATTTTTAAAAGGTGAATTTTGAACTTTCAGATTTTACGATAATTATCACTTTTGCATTTGAATTTCTATGCATATTTAGATACCATTTTGATACTTTTTAGATACCATAATTATCACCCCACTAGCCGCAAATCCTTACACATTTTGCGACATCTTGATTTAATGGTTTAATAGTTTTTTTTGGTACTTTTTGATATCTCTCAATTCATAACTTTATTATTGTTTTTGTTTTAAAATTTCGTATTGAATTTGAATATATTATACTATTGTTTTGTTTCGATAATAATTCATGGTCGTAGAACAAATTTTTGCATACATTACGTTTGCCATATAATTATGCTGAATTATGTGGCACATGTGATATAAACATTTTTGGTTGAAGATTGAATCCATTTTCGCACGATGACTAGATAAAGACACTACGAGCGAGACTTCCTAAAGAGTTCCTGCCATTCGAAATAGTTTTAAGGCCGAAAAAGTTGTTTTGCTATTTTTAAAAGGTGAATTTAGAACTTTCAGATTTTACGATAATTATTACCTTGGCATTTTAGTTTTTATGCAAATTTAAATACCTTTTTGATACTTGTTATTTATGTAACATTGTATTTAGGTACATTGAGAATCTTTTTGAGGTTAATATCGCCCCACTAGCCACAGATCCTTACACGTTTTTGCGACATCTTGGTTTAATGGTTCAAATATTTAGTAGCACTTTTTGATATCTCTCAATTCATAACTCTATTATTATTTTTGTTTTAAAAATTTGTATCGAATGCGAATATATTTGACTATAGTTTCGTTTAAATAATAATTCATGGCCACATAACACATTTTTAAACACATTACGTTTACCACATAATTATGTTGAATTATGTGGCACATGTGATAAAACAATTTCGGTTGAAGATTGGTTCCATTGCCGCACGATTACTAGAGAAAGGCACTACGAGCAAGACTTCCTAAAGAGTTCCTTCCATTCGAAATAGTTTCAACGCCGAAAAAGTCGTTTTTGCTATTTTTAAAAAGTGAATTATGAACTTTCAGATTTTACTGTAATTATAACCTTTGTTGTAACATCCGTGTTACATCCGTCCCACATCGGTTGGAGAGGGGAACGAAGCATGCCTTATAAGGGTGTGGAGACCTTTCCTAGCATGACGCGTTTTGGGACCACAAGCGCAGCAGATCCCACGAGAACTCTGCAGTTAAGCGTGCTCAGGCGAGAGCACTACCAGGATGGGTGACCTCCTGGGAAAGTGCTCGTCGTGTTTGGTCGCCAAGAAAAATTCGTACGCCTACGGGAAAAACGGACAATATCATGCTACGGGGAACGTGTTACCTGAGATGTTACCGATGGTATCAGAGCCAGGCCCCGGACCAAACGTGCACAGTGAGGACGCTGTGTCCCATTATAGGGAGGATTGTAACATCCGTGTTACATCCATCCCACATCGGTTGGGGAGGGGAACGATGCCTTATAAGGGTGTGGAGACCTTTCCTAGCATGACGCGTATTTGGGACTACAAGCGCATCAGATCCCACGAGAACTCTGCAGTTAAGTGTGCTCAGGCGAGAGCACTACCAGGATGGGTGACCTCCTGGGAAAGTGGTCGTCGTGTTTGGTCGCCAAGAAAAATCCGTGCGCCTACGGGCAAAGCGGACAATATCATGCTATGGGGAACGTGTTACCTGGGATGTTACATTTGTATTTGAATTTTTATGCATATTTAAATATCATTTTGATACTTGTTATTAATTTAACATTGTATTTAGCTACATTGAGAATCTTTTTGAGGTTAATATCACCCTACTAGCCACAGATCCTTACACGTTTTGCGACATCTTGATTTAATGGTTTAATTATTTAGTGGCACTTTTTGATATCTCTCAATTCATAACTGTATTATTTTTTTGTTTTAAAATTTCGTATTAAATGCGAATATATTTGACGATAGTTTCGTTTCGATAATAATTCAAGGTCGCAGAACACATTTTTAAATACATTACGTTTGCCACAAAAATATGCTGAATTATGTGGCACATGTGATAAAACAATTTCGGTTGAAGATTGGATCCATTTTTCAAGATGACTAGAGAAAGGCACCACGAGCAAGATTTTCTAAAGAGTTCCTACCATTCGAAAAAGTTTTAATGCCGAAAAAGTCATTTTACTATTTTTTAAAAGATTAATTTTGAACTTTCAGATTTTACGATAATTATTACCTTTGCATTTGAATTTTTATGAATATTTAAATACCATTTTGATACATATTAATTATGTAACATTGTATTTAGGTACATTGAGAATCTTTTTAAGGTTAATATCACCCCACTAGCCTCAAATCCTTACACGTTTTGCGACATTTTGGTTTGGGTTCAATTATTTTGTGGCACTTTTTGATATCTCTCAATTCATAAGTCTATTATTTTTTTTGTTTTAAAATTTTGTATCGAATGCAAATATATTTGACTATAGTTTCATTTCGTTAATAATTCATGGCTGCAGAACACATTTTTAAACACATTACGTTTGCCACATAATTATGCTGAATTATGTGGCACATGTGATAAAACAATTTCGGTTGAAGATTGGAACAATTTTCGCACGATGCTTAGATTAAAGCACTAGAAGCAAGACTTCTTAAAGATTTCTTGCAATTCAAAATAGTTTCAACGCCGAAAAAGTCGTTTTACTATTTTTAAAAGGTGAATTTTGAACTTTCAGATTTTACGATAATTATCACTTTTGCATTTGAATTTCTATGCATGTTTAGATACCATTTTGATATTTTTTATTTACGTAACATTGTATTTAGGTACATTGAGAATCTTTTTGAGGTTAATATTACCCCACTAGCCGCAAATCCTTACACGTTTCGCGACATCTTGATTTAATGGTTTAATAATTTAGTGGTACTTTTTGATATCTCTCAATTCATAACTTTATTATTGTTTTTGTTTTAAAATTTCGTATTGAATTTGAATATATTATACTATTGTTTTGTTTCAATAATAATTCATGGTCGTAGAACAAATTTCTGCACACATTACGTTTGCCACATAATTATGCTGAATTATGTGGCACATGTGATAAAACAATTTTGGTTGAAGATTGAATCCATTTTCGCACGATGACTAGATAAAGACACTACGAGCAAGACTTCCTAAAGAGTTTTTGTCATTCGAAATAGTTTTAAGTTCGAAAAAGTCGTTTTGCTTTTTTTAAAAGGTGAATTTTGAACTTTCAGATTTTACGATAATTATTACCTTGGCATTTGAGTTTTTATGCATATTTAAATACCTTTTTGATACTTGTTATTTAAGTAACATCGTATTTAGGTACATTGAGAATCTTTTTGAGGTTAATATCGCCCCACTAGCCACATATCCTTACACGTTTTGCGACATCTTGGTTTAATGGTTCAAATATTTAGTGGCACTTTTTGATATCTCTCAATTATAACTCTATTATTATTTTTGTTTTAAAAATTCGTATCGAATACGAATATATTTGACTATAGTTTCGTTTAAATAATAATTCATGGCCGCAGAACACATTTTTAAACACATTACGTTTGCCACATAATTATGTTGAATTATGTGGCACATGTGATAAAACAATTTCGGTTGAAGATTGGTTCCATTGTCGCTCGATGACTAGAGAAATACACTACGAGCAATACTTCCTAAAGAGTTCCTTCCATTCGAAATAGTTTCAACGCCGAAAAAGTCGTTTTGCTATTTTTAAAAAGTGAATTTTGAACTTTCAGATTTTTACTGTAATTATAACCTTTGTTGTAACATCCGTGTTACATCCGTCCCACATCGGTTGGAGAGGGGAGCGAAGCATGCGTTATAAGGGTGTGGAGACCTTTCCTAGCATGACGCGTTTTGGGACCACAAGCGCAGCAGATCCCACGAGAACTCTGCAGTTAAGCGTGCTCAGGCGAGAGCACTACCAGGATGGGTGACCTCTTGGGAAAGTGCTCGTCGTGTTTGGTCACCAAGAAAAATCCGTACGCCTACGGGCAAAACGGACAATATCATGCTACAGTGAACGTGTTACCTGGGATGTTACAGATGGTATCAGAGCCAGGCCTCAGACCAAACGTGTACAGTGAGGACGTTGTGTCCCATTAGGGGGGAGGATTGTAACATCTGTGTTACATCCGTCCCACATCGGTTGAAGAGGGGAACGATGCCTTATAAGGGTGTGGAGACCTTTCCTAGCATGATGCGTTTTGGGACCACAAGCGCAGCAGATCCCACTAGAACTCTGCAGTTAAGCGTGCTCAGGTGAGAGCACTACCAGGATGGGTGACCTACTGGGAAAGTGGTCGTCGTGTTTGGTCGCCAAGAAAAATCCGTGCGCCTATGGGCAAAGCGGACAATATCATGCTACGGGGAACGTGTTACCTAGGATGTTACATTTGTATTTGAATTTTTATGCATATTTAAATATCATATTAATACTTGTTATTAATTTAACATTGTATTTAGCTACATTGAAAATCTTTTTGAGGTTAATATCTCCCTACTAGCCACAGATCCTTACACGTTTTGCGACATCTTGATTTAATGGTTCAATTATTTAGTGGCACTTTTTGATATCCCTTAATTCATAACTGTATTATTGTTTTTGTTTTAAAATTTCGTATTAAATACGAATATATTTGACTATAGTTTCGTTTCGATAATAATTCATGGTCGCAGAACACATTTTTAAACACATTACGTTTGCCACAAAATTATGCTGAATTATGTGGCACATGTGATAAAAAAATTTCGGTTGAAGATTGGATCCATTTTCTCAAGATGACTAGAGAAAGGCACTACGAGCAAGATTTTCTAAAGAGTTCCTACCATTCAAAAAAGTTTTAACGCCGAAAAAGTCGTTTTACTATTTTTAAAAGATTAATTTTGAACTTTCAGATTTTACGATAATTATTACCTTTGCATTTGAATTTTTATGCATATTTAAATACCCTTTTGATAAACATTGTATTTAGGTACATTGAGAATCTTTTTAAGGTTAATATCACCCCACTAGCCTCAAATTCTTACACGTTTTGCGACATTTTGGTTTGGGTTCAATTATTTTGTGGCACTTTTTGATATCTCTCAATTCATAAGTCTATTATTTTTTTTGTTTTAAAATTTTGTATATCGAATGCGAATATATTTGACTATAGTTTCATTTCGTTAATAATTCATGGCTGCAGAACACATTTTTAAACACATTACGTTTGCCACATAATTATATTGAATTATGTGGCACATGTGATAAAACAATTTCGGTTGAAGATTGGATCCATTTTCGCACGATGCTTAGATTAAAGCACTACGAGCAAGACTTCCTAAAGATTTCTTGCAATTCAAAATAGTTTCAACGTCAAAAAAGTCATTTTACTATTTTTAAAAGGTGAATTTTGAACTTTCAGATTTTACGATAATTATCACTTTTGCATTTGAATTTCTATGCATATTTAGATACCATTTTGATACTTTTTATTTACGTAACATTGTATTTAGGTACATTGAGAATCTTTTTGAGGTTAATATTACCCCACTAGCCGCAAATCCTTACATGTTTCGCGACATCTTGATTTAATGGTTTAATAATTTAGTGGTACTTTTTGATATCTCTCAATTCATAACTTTATTATTGTTTTTGTTTTAAAATTTCGTATTGAATTTGAATATATTATACTATAGTTTTGTTTCGATAATAATTCATGGTCGTAGAACAAATTTTTGCAAACATTACGTTTGCCACATAATTATGCTGAATTATGTGGTACATGTGATAAAACAATTTTGGTTGAAGATTGAATCCATTTTCGCACTATGACTAGATAAAGACACTACGAGCAAGACTTCCTAAAGAGTTCCTGCCATTTGAAATAGTTTTATGGTCAAAAAAGTCGTTTTACTTTTTTTAAAAGGTGAATTTTGAACTTTCAGATTTTACGATGATTATTACCTAGGCATTTGAGTTTTTATGCATATTTAAATACCTTTTTGATACTTGTTATTTATGTAACATTGTATTTATGTACATTGAGAATCTTTTTGAGGTTAATATCGCCCCACTAGCCACAGATCCTTACACGTTTTGCGACATCTTGGTTTAATGGTTCAAATATTTAGTGGCACTTTTTGATATCTCTCAATTCATAACTCTATTATTATTTTTGTTTTAAAAATTCGTATCGAATGCGAATATATTTGACTATAGTTTCTTTTAAATAATAATTCATGGCCGCAGAACACATTTTTAAACACATTACGTTTGCCACATAATTATGTTGAATTATGTGGCAGATGTGATAAAACAATTTCGGTTGAAGATTGGTTCCATTGTCGCTCGATTACAAGAGAAGGACACTACGAGCAAGACTTCCTAAAGAGTTCCTTCCATTCGAAATAGTTTCAACGCCGAAAAAGTCGTTTTGCTATTTTTAAAAAGTGAATTTTGAACTTTCAGATTTTACTGTAATTATAACCTGTGTTGTAACATCCGTGTTACATCCGTCCCACATCGGTTGGTGAGGGTAACGAAGCATGCCATATAAGGGTGTGAAGACCTTTCCTAGCATGACGCATTTTGGGACCACAAGCGCAGCAGATCCCACGAGAACTCTGCAGTTAAGCGTGCTCAGGCGAGAGCACTACCAGGATGGGTGACCTCTTGGGAAAGTGCTCGTCGTGTTTGGTCGCTAAGAAAAATCCGTACGCCTACGGGCAAAACGGACAATATAATGCTACGGGGAACGTGTTACCTGAGATGTTACAGATGGTATCAGAGCCAGGCCTCGGACCAAACGTGCACAGTGAGGACGCTGTGTCCCATTAAGGGGAGGATCGTAACATCCGTGTTACATCCGTCCCACATCGGTTGAAGAGGGGAACGATGCCTTATAAGGGTGTGGAGACCTTTCCTAGCATGACTCGTTTTGGGACCACAAGCGCAGCAGATCCCACGAGAACTCTGCAGTTAAGCGTGTTCAGGCGAGAGCACTACCAGAATGGGTAACCTACTGGGAAAGTGGTCGTCGTGTTTGGTCGTCAAGAAAAATCCGTGCGCCTACGGGCAAAGCGGACAATATCATGCTACGGGGAACGTGTTACCTGGGATGTTACATTTGTATTTGAATTTTTATGCATATTTAAATATCATATTGATACTTGTTTTTATTTTAACATTGTATTTAGCTACAATGAAAATCTTTTTGAGGTTAATATCACCCTACTAGCCACAGATCCTTACACGTTTTGCGACATTTTGATTTAATGGTTCAATTATTTAGTGGCACTTTTTGATATCTCTCAATTCATAACTGTATTATTGTTTTTGTTTTGAGATTTCGTATTAAATGCGAATATATTTGACTATAGTTTCGTTTCGATAATAATTCATGGTCGCAGAACACATTTTTAAACACATTATGTTTGCCACAAAATTATGCTGAATTATGTGGCACATGTGATAAAACAATTTCGGTTGAAGATTGGATCCATTTTCTCAAGATGACTAGAGAAAGGCACTACGGGCAAGATTTTCTAAAGAGTTCCTACCATTCGAAAAAGTTTTAACGCCGAACAAGTCGTTTAACTATTTTTAAAAGATTAATTTTGAACTTTCAGATTTTACGTTAATTATTACCTTTGCATTTGAATTTTTATGCATATTTAAATACCATTTTGATACTTATTATTTATGTAACATTGTATTTAGGTATATTGAGAATCTTTTTAAGGTTAATATCACCACACTAGCCACAAGTCCTTACACGTTTTGCGACATATTGGTTTAATGGTTCAATAATTTAGTGGCACTTTTTGATATCTCTCAAAATCATAACTCTATTAATGTTTTTGTTTTATAAATTTTTTATCTAATGCGAATATATTTAACTATAATTTCGTTTCGATAATAATTCATTGCCGCCGAACACATTTTTGAACACATTACGTTTGCCACATAATTATGCTGAATTATGTGGCACATGAGATAAAAGAATTTTGGTTGAAGATTGAATCCATTTTCGCACGATGACTAGATAAAGGCACTACGAGTAAGACTTCCTAAAGAGTTCATTCCATTCGAAATAGTTTTAACGTCGAAAAAGTTGTTTTGCTATTTTTAAAAGGTGAATTTTGAACTTTCAGATTTTTCGATAATTATTACCTTTGCATTTTGAGTTTTTATGCATATTTAAATACCATTTTTATACTTGTTATTTATGTAAGATTGTATTTAGGTACATTAAGAATCTTTTTGAGGTTAATATTGAAATGTCCCGTTCTTATTGATTAAAAACGTTCCATATTAATTGATTTCGTTGCGAGGTTTTGACCTCTATATGAGACGTTTTTCAAAGACTGCATTCATTTTAAAACAAACCATAACCTTTATTTCATCAATAAAGGTTTAAAAAGCTTTACGTAGATTATCAAATAATGATAATCTAAAATATCCTGTTTACACACGACCATTACATAATGGTTTACAATACAAATATGTTACAACAAAATAAGTTTCTTGAATGCAGTTTTTACACAATATCATACAAGCATGGACTCCAAATCTCGTCCTTATTTAAGTATGCGACAGCGGAAGCTCTTAATAATCACCTGAGAATAAACATGCTTAAAACGTCAACAAAAATGTTAGTGAGTTATAGGTTTAACCTATATATATCAAATCATAATAATAGACCACAAGATTTCATATTTCAATACACATCCCATACATAGAGATAAAAATCATTCATATGGTGAACACCTGGTAACCGACATTAACAAGATGCATATATAAGAATATCCCCATCATTCCGGGACACCCTTCGGATATGATATAAATTTCGAAGTACTAAAGCATCCGGTACTTTGGATGGGGTTTGTTAGGCCCAATAGATCTATCTTTAGGATTCGCGTCAATTACGGTGTCTGTTCCCTAATTCTTAGATTACCAGACTTAATAAAAAGGGGCATATTCGATTTCGATAATTCAACCATAGAATGTAGTTTCACGTACTTGTGTCTATTTTGTAAATCATTTATAAAACCTGCATGTATTCTCATCCCAAAAATATTAGATTTTAAAAGTGGGACTATAACTCACTTTCACAGATTTTTACTTCATCGGGAAGTAAGACTTGGCCACTGGTTGATTCACGAACCTATAACAATATATACATATATATCAAAGTATGTTCAAAATATATTTATAACACTTTTAATATATTTTGATGTTTTAAGTTTATTAAGTCAGCTGTCCTCGTTAGTAACCTACAACTAGTTGTCCACAGTTAGATGTACAGAAATAAATCGATAAATATTATCTTGAATCAATCCACGACCCAATGTATACGTATCTCAGTATTGATCACAACTCAAACTATATATATTTTGGAATCAACCTCAACCCTGTATAGCTAACTCCAACATTCACATATAGAGTGTCTATGGTTGTTCCGAAATATATATAGATTTGTCGACATGTGAAATGTCCCGTTCTTATTGATTAAAAACGTTCCATATTAATTGATTTCGTTGCGAGCTTTTGACCTCTATATGAGACGTTTTTCAAAGACTGCATTCATTTTTAAAACAAACCATAACCTTTATTTCATAGATAAAGGTTTTAAAAAGCTTTACGTAGATTATCAAATAATGATAATCTAAAATATCCTGTTTACACACGACCATTACATAATGGTTTACAATACAAATATGTTACAACAAAATAAGTTTCTTGAATGCAGTTTTTACACAATATCATACAAGCATGGACTCCAAATCTCGTCCTTATTTAAGTATGCGACAGCAGAAGCTCTTAATAATCATCTGAGAATAAACATGCTTAAAACGTCAACAAAAATGTTGGTGAGTTATAGGTTTAACCTATATATATCAAATCATAATAATAGACCACAAGATTTCATATTTCAATACACATCCCATACATAGAGATAAAAATCATTCATATGGTGAACACTTGGTAACCGACATTAACAAGATGCATATATAAGAATATCCCCATCATTCCGGGACACCCTTCGGATATGATATAAATTTCGAAGTACTAAAGCATCCGGTACTTTGGATAGGGCTTGTTGGGCCCGATAGATCTATCTTTAGGATTCGCGTCAATTAGGGTGTCTGTTCCCTAATTCTTAGATTACCAGACTTAATAAAAAAGGGCATATTCGATTTCAATAATTCAACCATAGAATGTAGTTTCACGTACTTGTGTCTATTTTGTAAATCATTTATAAAACCTGCATGTATTCTCATCCCAAAAATATTAGATTTTAAAAGTGGGACTATAACTCACTTTCACAGATTTTTACTTCGTCGGGAAGTAAGACTTGGCCACTGGTTGATTCACGAACCTATAACAATATATACATATATATCAAAGTATGTTCAAAATATATTTACAACACTTTTAATATATTTTGATGTTTTAAGTTTATTAAGTTAGCTATCCTCGTTAGTAACCTACAACTAGTTGTCCACAGTTAGATGTACAGAAATAAATCGATAAATATTATCTTGAATCAATCCATGACCCAGTGTATACGTATCTCAGTATTGATCACAACTCAAACTATATATATTTTGGAATCAACCTCAACCCTGTATAGCTAACTCCAACATTCACATATAGAGTGTCTATGGTTGTTCCGAAATATATATAGATGTGTCGACATGATAGGTCGAAACATTGTATACGTGTCTATGGTATCTCAAGATTACATAATATACAATACAAGTTGATTAAGTTATGGTTGGAATAGATTTGTTACCAATTTTCACGTAGCTAAAATGAGAAAAATTATCCAATCTTGTTTTACCCATAACTTCTTCATTTTAAATCCGTTTTGAGTGAATCAAATTGCTATGGTTTCATATTGAACTCTATTTTATGAATCTAAACAGAAAAAGTATAGGTTTATAGTTGGAAAAATAAGTTACAAGTTGTTTTTGTAAAGGTAGTCATTTCAGTCGAAAGAACGACGTCTAGATGACCATTTTAGAAAACATACTTCCACTTTGAGTTTAACCATAATTTTTGGATATAGTTTCATGTTCATAATAAAAATCATTTTCTCAGAATAACAACTTTTAAATCAAAGTTTATCATAGTTTTTAATTAACTAACCCAAAACAGCCCGCGGTGTTACTACGACGGCGTAAATCCGGTTTTACGGTGTTTTTCGTGTTTCCAGGTTTTAAATCATTAAGTTAGCATATCATATAGATATATAACATGTGTTTAGTTGATTTTAAAAGTCAAGTTAGAAGGATTAACTTTTGTTTGCGAACAAGTTTAGAATTAACTAAACTATGTTCTAGTGATTACAAGTTTAAACCTTCAAATAAGATAGCTTTATATGTATGAATCGAATGATGTTATGAACATCATTACTACCTTAAGTTCCTTGGATAAACCTACTGGAAAAGAGAAAAATGGATCTAGATTCAATGGATCCTTGGATGGCTCGAAGTTCTTGAAGCAGAATCATGACACGAAAACAAGTTCAAGTAAGATCATCACTTGAAATAAGATTGTTATAGTTATAGAAATTGAACCAAAGTTTGAATATGATTATTACCTTGTATTAGAATGATAACCTACTGTAAGAAACAAAGATTTCTTGAGGTTGGATGATCACCTTACAAGATTGGAAGTGAGCTAGCAAACTTGAAAGTATTCTTGATTTTATGAAACTAGAACTTTTGGAATTTA
The DNA here is from genome assembly GCF_046630445.1 of Rutidosis leptorrhynchoides. Lineage (NCBI taxonomy): Eukaryota > Viridiplantae > Streptophyta > Magnoliopsida > Asterales > Asteraceae > Rutidosis > Rutidosis leptorrhynchoides. Next base: position 38,455,491 of record NC_092339.1, on the reverse strand, counting down.
TGAAGAACACTTAGAACTTGAAGATAGAACTTGAGAGAGATCAATTAGATGAAAAAAATTGAAGAATGAAAGTGTTTGTAGGTGTTTTTGGTCGTTGGTGTATGGATTAGATATAAAGGATATGTAATTTTGTTTTCATGTAAATAAGTCATGAATGATTACTCATATTTTTGTAATTTTATGAGATATTTCATGCTAGTTGCCAAATGATGGTTCCCACATGTGTTAGGTGACTCACATGGGCTGCTAAGAGCTAATCATTGGAGTTATATACCAATAGTACATACATCTAAAAGCTGTGTATTGTACGAGTACGAATACGGGTGCATACGAGTAGAATTGTTGATGAAACTGAACGAGGATGTAATTGTAAGCATTTTTGTTAAGTAGAAGTATTTTGATAAGTGTATTGAAGTCTTTCAAAAGTGTATAAATACATATTAAAACACTACAAGTATATACATTTTAACTGAGTCGTTAAGTCATCGTTAGTCGTTACATGTAAGTGTTGTTTTGAAACCTTTAGGTTAACGATATTGTTAAATGTTGTTAACCCAATGTTTATAATATCAAATGAGATTTTAAATTATTATATTATCATGATATTATCATGTATGAATATCTCTTAATATGATATATATACATTAAATGTCTTTACAACGATAATCGTTACGTATATGTCTCGTTTAAAAATCATTAAGTTAGTAGTCTTGTTTTTACATATGTAGTTCATTGTTAATATACTTAATGATATGTTTACTTATCATAGTATCATGTTAACTATATATATATCCATATATATGTCATCATATAGTTTTTACAAGTTTTAACGTTCGTGAATCACCGGTCAACTTGGGTGGTCAATTGTCTATATGAAACATATTTCAATTAATCAAGTCTTAACAAGTTTGATTGCTTAACATGTTGGAAACATTTAATCATGTAAATATCAATCTCAATTAATATATATAAACATGGAAAATTTCGGGTCACTATAGTACCTACCCGTTAAATAAATTTCGTCCCGAAATTTTAAGCTGTTGAAGGTGTTGATGAATATTCTGGAAATAGATGCGGGTATTTCTTCTTCATCTGATCTTCACGCTCCCAGGTGAACTCGGGTCCTCTACGAGCATTCCATCGAACCTTAACAATTGGTATCTTGTTTTGCTTAAGTCTTTTAACCTCACGATCCATTATTTCGACGGGTTCTTCGTTGAATTGAAGTTTTTCGTTGATTTGGATTTCATCTAACGGAATAGTGAGATCGTCTTTAGCAAAACATTTCTTCAAATTTGAGACGTGGAAAGTGTTATGTACAGCCGCGAGTTGTTGAGGTAACTCTAGTCGGTAAGCTACTGGTCCGACACGATCAATAATCTTGAATGGTCCAATATACCTTGGATTTAATTTCCCTCGTTTACCAAATCGAACAACGCCTTTCCAAGGTGCAACTTTAAGCATGACCATCTCTCCAATTTCAAATTCTATATCTTTTCTTTTAATGTCAGCGTAGCTCTTTTGTCGACTTTGGGCGGTTTTCAACCGTTGTTGAATTTGGATGATCTTCTCGGTAGTTTCTTGTATAATCTCCGGACCCGTAATCTGTCTATCCCCCACTTCACTCCAACAAATCGGAGACCTGCACTTTCTACCATAAAGTGCTTCAAACGGCGCCATCTCAATGCTTGAATGGTAGCTGTTGTTGTAGGAAAATTCTGCTAACGGTAGATGTCGATCCCAACTTTTTCCGAAATCAATAACACATGCTCGTAGCATGTCTTCAAGCGTTTGTATCGTCCTTTCGCTCTGCCCATCAGTTTGTGGATGATAGGCAGTACTCATGTCTAGACGAGTTCCTAATGCTTGCTGTAATGTCTGCCAGAATCTTGAAATAAATCTGCCATCCCTATCAGAGATAATAGAGATTGGTATTCCATGTCTAGAGACAACTTCCTTCAAATACAGTCGTGCTAACTTCTCCATCTTGTCATCTTCTCTTATTGGCAGGAAGTGTGCTGATTTGGTGAGACGGTCAACTATTACCCAAATAGTATCAAAACCACTTGCAGTCCTTGGCAATTTAGTAATGAAATCCATGGTAATGTTTTCCCATTTCCATTCCGGGATTTCAGGTTGTTGTAGTAGACCTGATGGTTTCTGATGTTCAGCTTTGACCTTAGAACACGTTAAACATTCTCCTACATATTTAGCAATATCGGCTTTCATACCTGGCCACCAAAAATTTTTCTTAAGATCCTTGTACATCTTCCCCGTTCCAGGATGTATTGAGTATCTGGTTTTATGAGCTTCTCTAAGTACCATTTCTCTCATATCTCCAAATTCTGGTACCCAAATTCTTTCAGCCCTATACCGGGTTCCGTCTTCCCGAATATTAAGATGCTTCTCCGATCCTTTGGGTATTTCATCCTTTAAATTTCCCTCTTTTAAAACTCCTTGTTGCGCCTCCTTTATTTGAGTAGTAAGGTTAGTGTGAATCATTATATTCATAGATTTTACTCGAATGGGTTCTCTGTCCTTTCTGCTCAAGGCGTCGGCTACCACATTTGCCTTCCCTGGGTGGTAACGAATCTCAAAGTCGTAATCATTCAACAATTCAATCCACCTATGCTGCCTCATATTCAGTTGTTTCTGATTAAATATGTGTTGAAGACTTTTGTGGTAGGTATATATAATACTTTTGACCCCATATAAGTAGTGCCTCCAAGTCTTTAATGCAAAAACAACCGCGCCTAATTCCAAATCATGCGTCGTATAATTTTGTTCGTGAATCTTCAATTGTCTAGACGCATAAGCAATCACCTTCGTTCGTTGCATTAATACACAACCGAGACCTTGCTTTGATGCGTCACAATAAATCACAAAATCATCATTCCCTTCAGGCAATGACAATATAGGTGCTGTAGTTAGCTTTTTCTTCAATAACTGAAACGCTTTCTCTTGTTCATCATTCCATTCAAATTTCTTCCCTTTATGCGTTAATGCAGTCAAGGGTTTTGCTATTCTGGAAAAGTCTTGGATGAACCTTCTGTAGTAACCAGCTAGTCCTAAAAACTGGCGTATGTGTTTCGGAGTTTTCGGGGTCTCCCACTTTTCAACAGTTTCTATCTTTGCCGGATCCACCTTAATACCTTCTTTGTTCACTATGTGACCGAGGAATTGAACTTCTTCCAACCAAAATGCACACTTTGAAAACTTAGCGTACAATTCTTCCTTCCTCAATACTTCTAACACCTTTATCAAATGTTCACCGTGTTCTTGGTCATTCTTTGAGTAAATAAGTATGTCATCAATGAAAACAATGACAAACTTGTCAAGGTATGGTCCACACACTCGGTTCATAAGGTCCATGAACACAGCTGGTGCATTAGTTAAACCAAACGGCATGACCATAAACTCGTAATGACCGTAACGTGTTCTGAAAGCAGTCTTTGGAATATCATCTTCTTTCACCCGCATTTGATGATACCCGGAACGTAAGTCAATCTTTGAATAAACAGACGAGCCTTGTAGTTGATCAAATAAGTCGTCGATTCTCGGTAGTGGGTAGCGGTTCTTGATGGTAAGTTTGTTCAACTCTCGGTAGTCGATACACAACCTGAATGTACCATCTTTCTTCTTGACAAACAAAACAGGAGCTCCCCACGGTGATGTGCTTGGTCGAATGAAACCACGCTCTAAAAGTTCTTGTAATTGGCTTTGTAGTTCTTTCATCTCGCTGGGTGCGAGTCTGTAAGGAGCACGAGCTATTGGTGCAGCTCCTGGTACAAGATCTATTTGAAATTCAACGGATCGATGTGGGGGTAATCCCGGTAATTCTTTCGGAAATACATCAGGAAATTCTTTTGCGACGGGAACATCATTGATGCTCTTTTCTTCAGTTTGTACTTTCTCGACGTGTGCTAGAACAGCATAGCAACCTTTTCTTATTAGTTTTTGTGCCTTCAAATTACTAATAAGATGTAGCTTCGTGTTGCCCTTTTCTCCGTACACCATTAAGGGTTTTCCTTTTTCTCGTATAATGCGAATTGCATTTTTGTAACAAACGATCTCCGCTTTCACTTCTTTCAACCAGTCCATACCGATTATCACATCAAAACTCCCTAACTCTACTGGTATCAAATCAATCTTAAATGTTTCGCTAACCAGTTTAATTTCTAGATTCCGACATATATTATCTGCTGAAATTAATTTACCATTTGCTAATTCGAGTAAAAATTTACTATCCAAAGGCGTCAATGGACAACTTAATTTAGCACAAAAATCTCTACTCATATAGCTTCTATCCGCACCCGAATCAAATAAAACGTAAGCAGATTTATTGTCAATAAGAAACGTACCCGTAACAAGCTCCGGGTCTTCCTGTGCCTCTGCCGCATTAATATTGAAAACTCTTCCACGGCCTTGTCCATTCGTGTTCTCCTGGTTCGGGCAATTTCTAATAATGTGGCCCGGTTTTCCACATTTATAACAAACTACATTGGCATAACTTGCTCTGACACTACTTGCTCCGCCATTACTCGTTCCGACACCATTTGTTCCTTTCGTTCTATTAACCCCTGGTCTGTAGACCTCACACTTCGCCGCGCTATGACCATTTCTTTTACACTTGTTGCAAAATTTGGTGCAGAACCCCGAGTGATACTTTTCACACCTTTGGCATAGCTGCTTCTGATTGTTGTTGTTGTTGCGGTTATTATTGTTGTTGGGATGATTGTTGTAGTTGTTGTTGTTGTTGTTGTTGTTGTTGGGCCGTTTGTTGTAGTTGCGATTGATGTTGCGATTGTTAGGATAACTGTTGCAATTATTGTTGTAATTGTTGTTGTTGTTGTTGTATTGGTGATTCTTATCACCGTTTTCCTCCCACTTTCTTTTGACTTGCTTCACATTGGCCTCTTCAGCAGTCTATTCTTTAATTCTTTCTTCAATCTGGTTCACTAGTTTGTGAGCCATTCTACATGCCTGTTGTATGGAGGCGGGCTCGTGTGAACTTATATCTTCTTGGATTCTTTCCGGTAATCCTTTCACGAACGCGTCGATCTTCTCTTCCTCATCTTCGAATGCTCCCGGACACAATAGGCACAATTCTGTGAATCGTCTTTCGTACGTGGTAATATCAAATCCTTGGGTTCGTAACCCTCTAAGTTCTGTCTTGAGCTTATTGACCTCGGTTCTGGGACGGTACTTCTCGTTCATCAAGTGCTTGAATGCTGACCACGGTAGTGCGTACGCATCGTCTTGTCCCACTTGCTCTAGATAGGTATTCCACCATGTTAACGCAGAACCTGTGAAGGTATGCGTAGCGTACTTCACTTTGTCCTCTTCAGTACACTTACTTATGGCAAACACCGATTCGACCTTCTCGGTCCACCGTTTAAATCCGATCGGTCCTTCGGTTCCATCAAATTCCAAAGGTTTGCAGGCAGTGAATTCTTTGTAGGTGCATCCTACACGATTTCCTGTACTGCCAGATCCAAGGTTATTGTTGGTATGTAGCGCAGCCTGTACTGCGGCTATGTTTGAAGCTAGAAAAGTACGGAATTCCTCTTCATTCATATTCACGGTGTGTCGAGTAGTCGGTGCCATTTCCTTCAAAATAGTCAAATGGAACAAGTTAATCATACAGAATATTAAGAGTAGTTAATAGTATTTTGTAGCATAATATGAACTCATTTATAAAAGCTTTTTCTTCATATTAGCGTTTTATAAGTTTAAATTCGGGTAGTACCTACCCGTTAAGTTCATACTTAGTAGCTAATATACAATTCAACTACTACAATTCTATATGAAAAACTGATTGTAATAATATTTCGCGTTCAAACTTTTATACAATATTTTACAAACTTACAATACCGCTTATTTTACATAAAGCATGAAATATAGCACACAATAACTTTGATACAAGATAGTTGTGAAGATAATTCTAGCTAGTACACAAGTCGTTCAGCAAAGGCAATAAAGACACGTAATTCATACGTCCAGAAACAAGTCATGCATTCTGGTTTTACTAGGACTACTTCCCATCCTTGGTCTTGTGGAACATAACCATTATGGCCATTGATAAGACAGCGTGTTGTAATGTCATCAAAGGGACGAGGGTTACGTAATGACCAACAGTCTCGTAATAACCTAAAAACCTCATTTCTTACCCCAATTACCGACTCCGTCACTTGTGGGAACGTTTTGTTTAATAGTTGTAGCCCGATGTTCTTGTTCTCACTTTGGTGAGAAGCGAACATTACTAACCCGTAAGCATAACATGCTTCTTTATGTTGCATGTTAGCCGCTTTTTCTAAATCACGAAGTCCTATATTCGGATATACTGAGTCAAAATAATTTCTTAACCCGTTGCGTAAAATAGCATTTGGGTTCCCCGCAATATATGCGTCAAAGTAAACACATCGTAACTTATGGATTTCCCAATGTGATATTCCCCATCTTCCGAACGAAAGCCTTTTATAAACCAAGGCATTCTTGGAACGTTCTTCGAATGTCTTACAAACTGATCTCGCCTTAAATAGTTGTGCCAAAAAATTCTGACCGACTCTAGACAAGATTTCATCAATCATGTCTCCGGGTAAGTCTCTTAAAATATTGGGTTGTCTATCCATTTTGTGTTTTTATACTGTAAAATAGACAAGAGTTAGATTCATAAAAAAAATACTTATTAATACAAGCAATTTTTACATACATAATAAAGCATAAGCACACTATATTACATATATTACACCACACGAATATAACTATCTTATTCCGACTCGCTCGTTTCTTCTTGTTCGGTTTTGGTTCGTTTTGCCAAGTTTCTAGGGATATATGATGTTCCCCTAATACGAGCCGTCGTTATCCACATTGGTTTAGAAAAACCTGGTGGTTTAGAGGTTCCCGGGTCATTGTTACAACTTAAGGACTTCGGGGGTTGACGATACATATAAAGTTCATCGGGGTTGGAATTAGATTTCTCTATTTTTATGCCCTTTCCCTTATTATTTTCTTTTGCCTTTTTAAATTCGGTTGGGGTAATTTCTATAACATCATCGGAATTCTCGTCGGAATCCGATTTATCGGAGAATTGGTAATCCTCCCAATATTTTGCTTCCTTGGCGGAAACACCATTGACCATAATTAACCTTGGTCGGTTGGTTGAGGATTCTCTTTTACTTAACCATTTTATTATTTCCCCCACCGGTTCTATTTCTTCTTCCGGTTCCGATTCTTCTTCCGGTTCCGACTCTTCTTCCGGTTCCTCTTCGGGAACTTGTGAATCAGTCCACGAATCATTCCAATTTACATTTGACTCTTCATTATTATTAGGTGAGTCAATGGGACTTGTTCTAGAGGTAGACATCTATCACATAATATTAAACACGATAAGAGATTAATATATCACATAATATTCATATGTTAAAAATATATAGTTTCCAACAAAAATGTTAAGCAATCATTTTTAAAGAAAACACGGTCGAAGTCCAGACTCACTAATGCATCCTAACAAACTCGATAAGACACACTAATGCAAATTTTCTGGTTCTCTAAGACCAACGCTCGGATACCAACTGAAATGTCCCGTTCTTATTGATTAAAAACGTTCCATATTAATTGATTTCGTTGCGAGGTTTTGACCTCTATATGAGACGTTTTTCAAAGACTGCATTCATTTTTAAAACAAACCATAACCTTTATTTCATAGATAAAGGTTTTAAAAAGCTTTACGTAGATTATCAAATAATGATAATCTAAAATATCCTGTTTACACACGACCATTACATAATGGTTTACAATACAAATATGTTACAACAAAATAAGTTTCTTGAATGCAGTTTTTACACAATATCATACAAGCATGGACTCCAAATCTCGTCCTTATTTAAGTATGCGACAGCGAAAGCTCTTAATAATCACCTGAGAATAAACATGCTTAAAACGTCAACAAAAATGTTGGTGAGTTATAGGTTTAACCTATATATATCAAATCATAATAATAGACCACAAGATTTCATATTTCAATACACATCCCATACATAGAGATAAAAATCATTCATATGGTGAACACCTGGTAACCGACATTAACAAGATGCATATATAAGAATATCCCCATCATTCCGGGACACCCTTCGGATATGATATAAATTTCGAAGTACTAAAGCATCCGGTACTTTGGATGGGGCTTGTTGGGCCCGATAGATCTATCTTTAGGATTCGCGTCAATTAGGGTGTCTGTTCCCTAATTCTTAGATTACCAGACTTAATAAAAAAGGGCATATTCGATTTCAATAATTCAACCATAGAATGTAGTTTCACGTACTTGTGTCTATTTTGTAAATCATTTATAAAACCTGCATGTATTCTCATCCCAAAAATATTAGATTTTAAAAGTGGGACTATAACTCACTTTCACAGATTTTTACTTCGTCGGGAAGTAAGACTTGGCCACTGGTTGATTCACGAACCTATAACAATATATACATATATATCAAAGTATGTTCAAAATATATTTACAACACTTTTAATATATTTTGATGTTTTAAGTTTATTAAGTCAGCTGTCCTCGTTAGTAACCTACAACTAGTTGTCCACAGTTAGATGTACAGAAATAAATCGATAAATATTATCTTGAATCAATCCACGACCCAGTGTATACGTATCTCAGTATTGATCACAACTCAAACTATATATATTTTGGAATCAACCTCAACCCTGTATAGCTAACTCCAACATTCACATATAGAGTGTCTATGGTTGTTCCGAAATATATATAGATGTGTCGACATGATAGGTCGAAACATTGTATACGTGTCTATGGTATCTCAAGATTACATAATATACAATACAAGTTGATTAAGTTATGGTTGGAATAGATTTGTTACCAATTTTCACGTAGCTAAAATGAGAAAAATTATCCAATCTTGTTTTACCCATAACTTCTTCATTTTAAATCCGTTTTGAGTGAATCAAATTGCTATGGTTTCATATTGAACTCTATTTTATGAATCTAAACAGAAAAAGTATAGGTTTATAGTCGGAAAAATAAGTTACAAGTCGTTTTTGTAAAGGTAGTCATTTCAGTCGAAAGAACGACGTCTAGATGACCATTTTAGAAAACATACTTCCACTTTGAGTTTAACCATAATTTTTGGATATAGTTTCATGTTCATAATAAAAATCATTTTCTCAGAATAACAACTTTTAAATCAAAGTTTATCATAGTTTTTAATTAACTAACCCAAAACAGCCCGCGGTGTTACTACGACGGCGTAAATCCGGTTTTACGGTATTTTTCGTGTTTCCAGGTTTTAAATCATTAAGTTAGCATATCATATAGATATATAACATGTGTTTAGTTGATTTTAAAAGTCAAGTTAGAAGGATTAACTTTTGTTTGCGAACAAGTTTAGAATTAACTAAACTATGTTCTAGTGATTACAAGTTTAAACCTTCGAATAAGATAGCTTTATATGTATGAATCGAATGATGTTATGAACATCATTACTACCTTAAGTTCCTTGGATAAACCTACTGGAAAAGAGAAAAATGGATCTAGCTTCAATGGATCCTTGGATGGCTCGAAGTTCTTGAAGCAGAATCATGACACGAAAACAAGTTCAAGTAAGATCATCACTTGAAATAAGATTGTTATAGTTATAGAAATTGAACCAAAGTTTGAATATGATTATTACCTTGTATTAGAATGATAACCTACTGTAAGAAACAAAGATTTCTTGAGGTTGGATGATCACCTTACAAGATTGGAAGTGAGCTAGCAAACTTGAAAGTATTCTTGATTTTATGAAACTAGAACTTTTGGAATTTATGAAGAACACTTAGAACTTGAAGATAGAACTTGAGAGAGATCAATTAGATGAAGAAAATTAAAGAATGAAAGTGTTTGTAGGTATTTTTGGTCGTTGGTGTATGGATTAGATATAAAGGATATGTAATTTTGTTTTCATGTAAATAAGTCATGAATGATTACTCATATTTTTGTAATTTTATGAGATATTTCATGCTAGTTGCCAAATGATGGTTCCCACATGTGTTAGGTGACTCACATGGGCTGCTAAGAGCTGATCATTGGAGTGTATATACCAATAGTACATACATCTAAAAGCTGTGTATTGTACGAGTACGAATACGGGTGCATACGAGTAGAATTGTTGATGAAACTGAACGAGGATGTAATTGTAAGCATTTTTGTTAAGTAGAAGTATTTTGATAAGTGTATTGAAGTCTTTCAAAAGTGTATAAATACATATTAAAACACTACAAGTATATACATTTTAACTGAGTCGTTAAGTCATCGTTAGTCGTTACATGTAAGTGTTGTTTTGAAACCTTTAGGTTAACGATCTTGTTAAATGTTGTTAACCCAATGTTTATAATATCAAATGAGATTTTAAATTATTATATTATCATGATATTATCATGTATGAATATCTCTTAATATGATATATATATACATTAAATGTCTTTACAACGATAATCGTTACGTATATGTCTCGTTTAAAAATCATTAAGTTAGTAGTCTTGTTTTTACATATGTAGTTCATTGTTAATATACTTAATGATATGTTTACTTATCATAGTATCATGTTAACTATATATATATCAATATATATGTCATCATATAGTTTTTACAAGTTTTAACGTTCGTGAATCACCGGTCAACTTGGGTGGTCAATTGTCTATATGAAACATATTTTAATTAATCAAGTCTTAACAAGTTTGATTGCTTAACATGTTGGAAACATTTAATCATGTAAATATCAATCTCAATTAATATATATAAACATGGAAAATTTCGGGTCACTACAACATGATAGGTCGAAACATTGTATACGTGTCTATGGTATCTCAAGATTACATAATATACAATACAAGTTGATTAAGTTATGGTTGGAATAGATTTGTTACCAATTTTCACGTAGCTAAAATGAGAAAAATTATCCAATCTTGTTTTACCCATAACTTCTTCATTTTAAATCCGTTTTGAGTGAATCAAATTGCTATGGTTTAATATTGAACTCTATTTTATGAATCTAAACATAAAAAGTATAGGTTTATAGTCGGAAAAATAAGTTACAAGTCATTTTTGTAAAGGTAGTCATTTCAGTCGAAAGAACGACGTCTAGATGACCATTTTAGAAAACATACTTCCACTTTGAGTTTAACCATAATTTTTGGATATAGTTTCATGTTCATAATAACAATCATTTTCTCAGAATAACAACTTTTAAATCAAAGTTTATCATAGTTTTTAATTAACTAACCCAAAACAGCCCGCGGTGTTACTACGACGGCGTAAATCCGGTTTTACGGTATTTTTCGTGTTTCCAGGTTTTAAATCATTAAGTTAGCATATCATATAGATATAGAACATGTGTTTAGTTGATTTTAAAAGTCAAGTTAGAAGGATTAACTTTTGTTTGCGAACAAGTTTAGAATTAACTAAACTATGTTCTAGTGATTACAAGTTTAAACCTTCGAATAAGAAAGCTTTATATGTATGAATCGAATGATGTTATGAACATCATTACAACCTTAAGTTCCTTGGATAAACCTACTGGAAAAAAGAAAAATGGATCTAGCTTCAACGGATCCTTGGATGGCTCGAAGTTCTTGAAGCAGAATCATGACACGAAAACAAGTTCAAGTAAGATCATCACTTGAAATAAGATTGTTATAGTTATAGAAATTGAACCAAAGTTTGAATATAATTATTACCTTGTATTAGAATGATAAACTACTGTAAGAAACAAAGATTTCTTGAGGTTGGATGATCACCTTACAAGATTGGAAGTGAGCTAGCAAACTTGAAAGTATTCTTGATTTTATGTAACTAGAACTTGTAGAATATATGAAGAACACTTAGAACTTGAAGATAGAACTTGAGAGAGATCAATTAGATGAAGAAAATTGAAGAATGAAAGTGTTTGTAGGTGTTTTTGGTCGTTGGTGTATGGATTAGATATAAAGGATATGTAATTTTGTTTTCATGTAAATAAGTCATGAATGATTACTCATATTTTTGTAATTTTATGAGATATTTCATGCTAGTTGCCAAATGATGGTTCCCACATGTGTTAGGTGACTCACATGGGCTTCTAAGAGCTGATCATTGGAGTGTATATACCAATAGTACATACATCTAAAAGCTGTGTATTGTACGAGTACGAATACGGGTGCATACGAGTAGAATTGTTGATGAAACTGAACGAGGATGTAATTGTAAGCATTTTTGTTAAGTAGAAGTATTTTGATAAGTGTATTGAAGTCTTTCAAAAGTGTATAAATACATATTAAAACACTATATGTATATACATTTTAACTGAGTCGTTAAGTCATCGTTAGTCGTTACATGTAAGTGTTGTTTTGAAACCTTTAGGTTAACGATCTTGTTAAATGTTGTTAACCCAATGTTTATAATATCAAATGAGATTTTAAATTATCATATTATCATGATATTATCATGTATGAATATCTCTTAATATGATATATATATATACATTAAATGTCTTTACAACGATAATCGTTACATATATGTCTCGTTTAAAAATCATTAAGTTAGTAGTCTTGCTTTTACATATGTAGTTCATTGTTAATATACTTAATGATATGTTTACTTATCATAGTATCATGTTAACTATATATATATCCATCTATATGTCATCATATAGTTTTTACAAGTTTTAACGTTCGTGAATCACCGGTCAACTTGGGTGGTCAATTGTCTATATGAAACATATTTCAATTAATCAAGTCTTAACAAGTTTGATTGCTTAACATGTTGGAAACATTTAATCATGTAAATATCAATCTCAATTAATATATATAAACATGGAAAAGTTCGGGTCACTACAGTACCTACCCGTTAAATAAATTTCGTCCCGAAATTTTAAGCTGTTGAAGGTGTTGACGAATCTTCTAGAAATAGATGCGGGTATTTCTTTTTCATCTGATCTTCATGCTCCCAGGTGAACTCGGGTCCTCTATGAGCATTCCATTGAACCTTAACAATTGGTATCTTGTTTTACTTAAGTCTTTTAACCTCACGATCCATTATTTCGACGGGTTCTTCGATGAATTGAAGTTTTTCGTTGATTTGGATTTCATCTAACAGAATAGTGAGATCTTCTTTAGCAAAACATTTCTTCAAATTCGAGACATGGAAAGTGTTATGTACAGCTGCGAGTTGTTGAGGTAACTCAAGTCGGTAAGCTACTGGTCCGACACGATCAATAATCTTGAATGGTCCAATATACCTTGGATTTAATTTCCCTCATTTACCAAATCGAACAACGCCTTTCCAAGGTACAAATTTAAGCATGACCATCTCTCCAATTTCAAATTCTATATCTTTTCTTTTAATGTCAGCGTAGCTCTTTTGTCGACTTTGGGCGATTTTCAACCGTTGTTGAATTTGGATGATCTTCTCGGTAGTTTCTTGTATAATCTCCGGACCCGTAATCTGTCTATCCCCCACTTCACTCCAACAAATCGGAGACCTGCACTTTCTACCATAAAGTGCTTCAAACGGCGCCATCTCAATGCTTGAATGGTAGCTGTTGTTGTAGGAAAATTCTGCTAACGGTAGATGTCGATCCCAACTGTTTCCGAAATCAATAACACATGCTCGTAGCATGTCTTCAAGCGTTTGTATCGTCCTTTCGCTCTACCCATCAGTTTGTGGATGATAGGCAGTACTCATGTCTAGACGAGTTCCTAATGCTTGCTGTAATGTCTGCCAGAATCTTGAAATAAATCTGCCATCCCTATCAGAGATAATAGAGATTGGTATTCCATGTTTGGAGACTACTTCCTTCAAATACAGTCGTGCTAACTTCTCCATCTTGTCATCTTCTCTTATTGGCAGGAAGTGTGCTGATTTGGTGAGACGATCAACTATTACCCAAATAGTATCAAAACCACTTGCAGTCCTTGGCAATTTAGTGATGAAATCCATGGTAATGTTTTCCCATTTCCATTCCGGGATTTCGGGTTGTTGAAGTAGACCTGATGGTTTCTGATACTCAGCTTTGACCTTAGAACACGTCAAACATTCTCCTACGTATTTAGCAACATCGGCTTTCATACCCGGCCACCAAAAATGTTTCTTGAGATCCTTGTACATCTTCCCCGTTCCAGGATGTATTGAGTATCTGCTTTTATGAGCTTCTCTAAGTACCATTTCTCTCATATCTCCAAATTTTGGTACCCAAATCCTTTCAGCCCTATACCGGGTTCTGTCTTCCCGAATATTAAGATGCTTCTTCGATCCTTTGGGTATTTCATCCTTTAAATTTCCCTCTTTTAAAAATCCTTGTTGCGCCTCCTTTATTTGAGTAGTAAGGTTATTATGAATCATTATATTCATAGATTTTACTTGAATGAGTTCTCTGTCCTTCCTGCTCAAGGCATCGGCTACCACATTTGCCTTCCCCGGGTGGTAACGAATCTCAAAGTCGTAATCATTCAATAATTCAATCCACCTACGCTGCCTCATATTCAGTTGTTTCTGATTAAATATTTGTTGAAGACTTTTGTGGTCGGTATATATAATACTTTTGACCCCATATAAGTAGTGCCTCCAAGTCTTTAATGCAAAAACAACCGCGCCTAATTCCAAATCATGCGTCGTATAATTTTGTTCGTGAATCTTCAATTGTCTAGATGCATAAGCAATCACCTTCGTTCGTTGCATTAATACACAACCGAGACCTTACTTTGATGCGTCACAATAAATCACAAAATCATCATTCCCTTCAGGCAATGACAATATAGGTGCCGTAGTTAGCTTTTTCTTCAATAACTGAAACGCTTTCTCTTGTTCATCATTCCATTCAAATTTCTTCCCTTTATGCGTTAATGAAGTCAAGGGTTTAGCTATTCTGGAAAAGTCTTAGATGAACCTTCTGTAGTAACCAGCTAGTCCTAAAAACTGGCGTATGTATTTCGGAGTTTTCGGGGTTTCTCACTTTTCAACAGTTTCTATCTTTGCCGGATCCACCTTAATACCTTCTTTGTTCACTATGTGACCGAGGAATTGAACTTCTTCCAACCAAAATGCACACTTTGAAAACTTAGCGTACAATTCTTCCTTCCTCAATACTTCTAACACCTTTCTCAAATGTTCACCGTGTTCTTGGTCATTCTTTGAGTAAATAAGTATGTCATCAATGAAAACAATGACAAACTTGTCAAGGTATGGTCCACACACTCGGTTCATAAGGTCCATGAACACAGCTGGTGCATTAGTTAAACCAAACGGCATGACCATAAACTCGTAATGACCGTAACGTGTTCTGAAAGCAGTCTTTGGAATATCATCTTCTTTCACCCGCATTTGATGATA
Source organism: Rutidosis leptorrhynchoides (assembly GCF_046630445.1). Lineage (NCBI taxonomy): Eukaryota > Viridiplantae > Streptophyta > Magnoliopsida > Asterales > Asteraceae > Rutidosis > Rutidosis leptorrhynchoides. Next base: position 38,440,124 of record NC_092339.1, on the reverse strand, counting down.
CCCGGAACGTAAGTCAATCTTTGAATAAACAGACGAGCCTTGTAGTTGATCAAATAAGTCGTCGATTCTCGGTAGTGGGTAGCGGTTCTTGATGGTAAGTTTGTTCAACTCTCGGTAGTCGATACACAACCTGAATGTACCATCTTTCTTCTTGACAAACAAAACTGGAGCTCCCCACGGTGATGTGCTTGGTTGAATGAAACCAGGCTCTAAAAGTTCTTATAATTGGCTTTGCAGTTCTTTCATCTCGCTGGGTGCGAGTCTGTAAGGAGCACGAGCTATTGGTGCAGCTCCTGGTACAAGATCTATTTGAAATTCAACGGATCGATGTGGGGGTAATCCCGGTAATTCTTTCGGAAATACATCAGGAAATTCTTTTGCAATGGGAACATCATTGATGCTCTTTTCTTAAGTTTGTACTTTCTCAACGTGTGCTAGAACAGCATAGCAACCTTTTCTTATTAGTTTTTGTGCCTTCAAATTACTAATAAGATGTAGCTTCGTGTTGCCCTTTTCTCCGTACACCATTAAGGGTTTACCTGTTTCTCGTATAATGCGAATTGCATTTTTGTAACAAACGATCTCTGCTTTCACTTCTTTCAACCAGTCCATACCGATTATCACATCAAAACTCCCTAACTCTAATGGTATCAAATCAATCTTAAATGTTTCGCTAACCAGTTTAATTTCTCGATTCCGACATATATTATCTGCTGAAATTAATTTACCATTTGCTAATTCGAGTAAAAATTTACTATCCAAAGGCGTCAATGGACAACTTAATTTAGCACAAAAATTTCTACTCATATAGCTTCTATCCGCACCCGAATCAAATAAAACGTAAGCAGATTTATTGTCAATAAGAAACGTACCCGTAACAAGCTCCGGGTCTTCCTGTGCCTCTGCCGCATTAATATTGAAAACTCTTCCGCGGCCTTGTCCATTCGTGTTCTCTTGATTCGGGCAATTTCTAATAATGTGGCCCGGTTTTCCACATTTATAACAAACTACATTGGCATAACTTGCTCCGACACTACTTGCTCCGCCATTACTCGTTCCGACACCATTTGTTCCTTTCGTTCTATTAACCCCTGGTCCGTAGACCTCACACTTCGCCGCGCTATGACCATTTCTTTTACACTTGTTGCAAAATTTGGTGCAGAACCCCGAGTGATACTTTTCACACCTTTGGCATAGCTGCTTCTGATTGTTGTTGTTGTTGTTGTTGTTGTTGCGGTTATTATTGTTGTTGGGATGATTGTTGTAGTTGCTGTTGTTGTTATTGTTGTTGTTGTTGTTGGGCCGTTTGTTGTAGTTGCGATTGATGTTGCGATTGTTGGGATAATTGTTGCGATTATTGTTGTAATTGCTGTTGTTGTATTGGTGATTCTTATCACCGTTTTCCTCCCACTTTCTTTTGACTTGCTTCACATTGGCCTCTTCAGCAGTCTGTTCTTTAATTCTTTCTTCAATCTGGTTCACTAGTTTGTGAGCCATTCTACATGCCTGTTGTATGGAGGCGGGCTCATGTGAACTTATATCTTCTTGGATTCTTTCCGGTAATCCTTTCACAAACGCGTCGATCTTCTCTTCCTCATCTTCGAATGCTCCCGGACACAATAGGCACAATTCTGTGAATCGTCTTTCGTACATGGTAATATCAAATCCTTGGGGTCGTAACCCTCCAAGTTCTGTCTTGAGCTTATTGACCTCGGTTCTGGGATGGTACTTCTCGTTCATCAAGTGCTTGAATGCTGACCACGGTAGTGCGTACGCATCGTTTTGTCCCACTTGATCTAGATAGGTATTCCACCATGTTAACGCAGAACCTGTGAAGTTATGCGTAGTGTACTTCACTTTGTCCTCTTCAGTACACTTACTTATGGCAAACACCGATTCGACCTTCTCGGTCCACCGTTTCAATCTGATCGGTCCTTCGGTTCCATCAAATTCCAAAGGTTTGTAGGCAGTGAATTCTTTGTAGGTGCATCCTACACGATTTCCTGTACTGCTAGATCTAAGGTTATTGTTGGTATGTAGCGCAGCCTGTACTGCGGCTATGTTTGAAGCTAGAAAAGTACGGAATTCCTCTTCATTCATATTCACGGTGTGTCGAGTAGTCGGTGCCATTTCCTTCAAAATAGTCAAATGGAACAAGTTAATCATACAGAATATTAAGAGTAGTTAATAGTATTTTGTAGCATAATATGAACTCATTTATAAAAGATTTTTCTTCATATTAGCGTTTTATAAGTTTAAATTCGGGTAGTACCTACCCGTTAAGTTCATACTTAGTAGCTAATATACAATTCAACTACTACAATTCTATATGAAAAACTGATTATAATAATATTTCGCGTTCAAACTTTTACACAATATTTTACAAACTTACAATAACGCTTATTTTACATATAGCATGAAATATAGCACACAATAAATTTGATACAAGATGGTTGTGAAGATAATTCTAGCTAGTACACAAGTCGTTCAGCAAAGGCAATAAATACATGTAATTCATACGTCCAGAAATAAGTCATGCATTCTGGTTTTACTAGGATTACTTCCCATCCTTGGTCTTGTGGAACATAACCGTTATGGCCGTTGATAAGATAGCGTGTTGTAACGTCGTCAAAGGGACGAGGGTTACGTAATGTCCAACAGTCCCGTAACAATCTAAAAACCTCATTTCTTACCCCAATTACCGACTCCGTCACTTGTGGAAATGTTTTGTTTAATAGTTGTAGCCCGATGTTCTTGTTCTCACTTTGGTGAGAAGCGAACATTACTAATCCGTAAGCATAACATGCTTCTTTATGTTGCATGTTAGCCGCTTTTTCTAAATCACGAAGTCCAATATTCGGATATATTGAGTCAAAATAATTTCTTAACCCATTGCGTAAAATAGCATTTGGGTTCCCCGCAATATATGCGTCAAAGTAAACACATCGTAACTTATGGATTTCCCAATGTGATATCCCCCATCTTTCGAACGAAAGCCTTTTATAAACTAAGGCATTCTTGGAACGTTCTTCGAATGTCTTACAAACTGATCTCGCCTTAAATAGTTGTGCCGAAGAATTCTGACCGACTCTAGACAAGATTTCATCAATCATGTCTCCGGGTAGGTCTCTTAAAATATTGGGTTGTCTATCCATTTTGTGTTTTTATACTGTAAAATAGACAAGAGTTAGATTCATAAAAAAAATACTTATTAATACAAGCAATTTTTACATATATCATAAAGCATAAGCACACTATATTACATATATTACACCACACGAATACAACTATCTTATTCAGACTCGCTTGTTTCTTCTTCTTCGGTTTTGGTTCATTTTGCCAAGTTTCTAGGGATATATGATGTTCCCCTAATACGAGCCGTCGTTTTCCACATTGGTTTAGAAAAACCTGGTGGTTTAGAGGTTCCCGGGTCATTGTTACAACTTAAGGACTTCGGGGGTTGACGATACATATAAAGTTCATCGGGGTTGGAATTAGATTTCTCTATTTTTATGCCCTTTCCCTTATTATTTTCTTTTGCCTTTTTAAATTCAGTTGGGGTAATTTCTATAACATCATCGGAATTCTCGTCGGAATCCGATTCATCGGAGAATTGGTAATCCTCCCAATATTTTGCTTCCTTGGCGGAAACACCATTGACCATAATTAACCTTGGTCGGTTGGTTGAGGATTTTCTTTTACTTAACCGTTTTATTATTTTCCCCACCGGTTCTATTTCTTCATCCGGTTCCGATTCTTCTTCCGGTTCCGACTCTTCTTCCGGTTCCGACTCTTCTTCCGGTTCCTCTTCGGGAACTTGTGAATCAGTCCACGAATCATTCCAATTTACATTTGACTCTTCATTATTATTAGGTGAGTCAATGGGACTTGTTCTAGAGGTAGACATCTATCACATAATATCAAACGCGTTAAGAGATTAATATATTACATAATATTCACATGTTAAAAATATATAGTTTCCAACAAAATTTGTTAAGCAATCATTTTTCAAGTAAACACGGTCGAAGTCCAGACTCACTAATGCATCCTAACAAACTCGATAAGACACACTAATTCAAAATTCTGGTTCTCTAAGACCAACGCTCGGATACCAACTGAAATGTCTCGTTCTTATTGATTAAAAACGTTCCATATTAATTGATTTCGTTGCGAGGTTTTGACCTCTATATGAGACGTTTTTCAAAGACTGCATTCATTTTAAAACAAACCATAACCTTTATTTCATCAATAAAGGTTTAAAAAGCTTTACGTAGATTATCAAATAATGATAATCTAAAATATCCTGTTTACACACGACCATTACATAATGGTTTACAATACAAATATGTTACAACAAAATAAGTTTCTTGAATGCAGTTTTTACACAATATCATACAAGCATGGACTCCAAATCTCGTCCTTATTTAAGTATGCGACAGCGGAAGCTCTTAATAATCACCTGAGAATAAACATGCTTAAAACGTCAACAAAAATGTTGGTGAGTTATAGGTTTAACCTATATATATCAAATCATAATAATAGACCACAAGATTTCATATTTCAATACACATCCCATACATAGAGATAAAAATCATTCATATGGTGAACACCTGGTAACCGACATTAACAAGATGCATATATAAGAATATCCCCATCATTCCGGGACACCCTTCGGATATGATATAAATTTCGAAGTACTAAAGCATCCGGTACTTTGGATGGGGTTTGTTAGGCCCAATAGATCTATCTTTAGGATTCGCGTCAATTAGGGTGTCTGTTCCCTAATTCTTAGATTACCAGACTTAATAAAAAGGGGCATATTCGATTTCGATAATTCAACCATAGAATGTAGTTTCACGTACTTGTGTCTATTTTGTAAATCATTTATAAAACCTGCATGTATTCTCATCCCAAAAATATTAGATTTTAAAAGTGGGACTATAACTCACTTTCACAGATTTTTACTTCGTCGGGAAGTAAGACTTGGCCACTGGTTGATTCACGAACTTATAACAATATATACATATATATCAAAGTATGTTCAAAATATATTTACAACACTTTTAATATATTTTGATGTTTTAAGTTTATTAAGTCAGCTGTCCTCGTTAGTAACCTACAACTAGTTGTCCACAGTTAGATGTACAGAAATAAATCGATAAATATTATCTTGAATCAATCCACGACCCAGTGTATACGTATCTCAGTATTGATCACAACTCAAACTATATATATTTTGGAATCAACCTCAACCCTGTATAGCTAACTCCAACATTCACATATAGAGTGTCTATGGTTGTTCCGAAATATATATAGATGTGTCGACATGATAGGTCGAAACATTGTATATGTGTCTATGGTATCTCAAGATTACATAATATACAATACAAGTTAATTAAGTTATGGTTGGAATAGATTTGTTACCAATTTTCACGTAGCTAAAATGAGAAAAATTATCCAATCTTGTTTTACCCATAACTTCTTCATTTTAAATCTGTTTTGAGTGAATCAAATTGCTATGGTTTCATATTGAACTCTATTTTATGAATCTAAACAGAAAAAGTATAGGTTTATAGTCAGAAAAATAAGTTACAAGTCGTTTTTGTAAAGGTAGTCATTTCAGTCGAAAGAACGACGTCTAGATGACCATTTTAGAAAACATACTTCCACTTTGAGTTTAACCATAATTTTTGGATATAGTTTCATGTTCATAATAACAATCATTTTCTCAGAATAACAACTTTTAAATCAAAGTTTATCATAGTTTTTAATTAACTAACCCAAAACAGCCCGCAGTGTTACTACGACGGCGTAAATTCAGTTTTACGGTATTTTTCGTGTTTCCAGGTTTTAAATCATTAAGTTAGCATATCATATAGATATAGAACATGTGTTTAGTTGATTTTAAAAGTCAAGTTAGAAGGATTAACTTTTGTTTGCGAACAAGTTTAGAATTAACTAAACTATGTTATAGTGATTACAAGTTTAAACCTTCGAATAAGATAGCTTTATATGTATGAATCGAATGATGTTATGAACATCATTACTACCTTAAGTTCCTTGGATAAACCTACTGGAAAAGAGAAAAATGTATCTAGCTTCAATGGATCCTTGGATGGCTCGAAGTTCTTGAAGCAGAATCATGACACGAAAACAAGTTCAAGTAAGATCATCACTTGAACTAAGATTGTTATAGTTATAGAAATTGAACCAAAGTTTGAATATAATTATTACCTTGTATTAGAATGATAACCTACTGTAAGAAACAAAGATTTCTTGAGGTTGGATGATCACCTTACAAGATTGGAAGTGAGCTAGCAAACTTGAAAGTATTCTTGATTTTATGTAACTAGAACTTGTAGAATACATGAAAAACACTTAGAACTTGAAGATAGAACTTGAGAGAGATCAATTAGATGAAGAAAATTGAAGAATGAAAGTGTTTGTAGGTGTTTTTGGTCGTTGGTGTATGGATTAGATATAAAGGATATGTAATTTTGTTTTCATGTAAATAAGTCATGAATGATTACTCATATTTTTGTAATTTTATGAGATATTTCATGCTAGTTGCGAAATGATGGTTCCCACATGTGTTAGGTGACTCACATGGGCTGCTAAGAGCTGATCATTGGAGTGTATATACCAATAGTACATACATCTAAAAGTTGTGTATTGTACGAGTACGAATACGGGTGCATACGAGTAGAATTGTTGATGAAACTGAACGAGGATGTAATTGTAAGCATTTTTGTTAAGTAGAAGTATTTTGATAAGTGTATTGAAGTCTTTCAAAAGTGTATAAATACATATTAAAACACTATATGTATATACATTTTAACTGAGTCGTTAAGTCATCGTTAGTCGTTACATGTAAGTGTTGTTTTGAAACCTTTAGGTTAACGATCTTGTTAAATGTTGTTAACCCAATGTTTATAATATCAAATGAGATTTTAAATTATTATATTATCATGATATTATCATGTATGAATATCTCTTAATATGATATATATACATTAAATGTCTTTACAACGATAATCGTTACATATATGTCTCGTTTAAAAATTATTAAGTTAGTAGTCTTGCTTTTACATATGTAGTTCATTGTTAATATACTTAATGATATGTTTACTTATCATAGTATCATGTTAACTATATATATATCCATATATATGTCATCATATAGGTTTTACAAGTTTTAACGTTCGTGAATCACCGGTCAACTTGGGTGGTCAATTGTCTATATGAAACATATTTCAATTAATCAAGTCTTAACAAGTTTGATTGCTTAACATGTTGGAAACATTTAATCATGTAAATATCAATCTCAATTAATATATATAAACATCGAAAAGTTCGGGTCACTACAAATATCACCCCACTAGCCGCAAATCCTTACACGTTTTGCGACATCTTGGTTTAATGGTTCAATTATTTAGTGACACTTTTTGATATCTCTTAATTCATAACTCTATTATTGTTTTTGTTTTGAAATTTCGTATCGAATGCGAATATATTTGACTATTGTTTCGTTTCGATAATGATTCATGGTCCAAGAACACATTTTTGAACACATTACGTTTGCCACATAATTATGCCGAATTATGTGGCACATGTAATAAAACAATTTCGGTTGAATATTGGATCCATTTTCGCAAGAAGACTAGGGAAAAGCACTATGAGCAAGTCTTCCTAAAGAGCTCCTTCCATTCGAAATAGTTTCAACGCCGAAAAAGTTGTTTTTATATTTTTAAAAGGTGAATTTTGAACTTTCAGATTTTATGATAATTATTACCTTTGCATTTGAATTTTTATGCATATTTAAATACCATTTTTATACTTGTTATTTATGTAACATTGTATTTAGGTACATTGAGAATCTTTTTGAGGTTAATATCACCCCACTAGACACAAATCCTTACACGTTTTGCGGCATCTTGATTTAATGGTTTAATTATTTAGTGGTACTTTTTGATATCTCTCAATTCATAACCCTATTATTGTTTTTGTTTTAAAATTTCGTATTGAATACGAATATATTTGACTATAGTTTCGTTTCGATAATAATTCATGGTTGTAGAACCATTTTTGAACACATTATGTTTGCCACATAATTATACCGAATTATGTGGCACATGTGATAAAAAAAATTCGGTTGAAGATTGGATCCATTTTCGCAAGAATACTAGGGAAAGTCACTAGGAGCAAGATTTTACGATTTGATATTTTTAAAAGGTGAATTTTGAACTTTCAGATTTTAAAACCGTTCCTGCCATTCGAAATCATTTTAAAACCTAAAATACGTTTTGATATTTTTAAAAGGTGAATTTTGAACTTTCAGATTTTACGATAATAATTACCTTTGCAATTGAATTTTTAGGCATAATTAAATACCATTTTGATACTTGTTACTTACGTAACATTGTATTTAGGTACATTGAGAATCTTTTTGAGGTTATAATCACCCCAGCAGCCACAAATCCTTACATGTGTTGCGACATCAAAGTTTAATGGTTCAATTATATAGTGGCACGTTTTGATATCTCTAAATCCATATCTCTTTTATTGTTTTTGTTTTAAACTTTCGTATCGAATGAGAATATATTTAACTAAAATTTCATTTCGATAATAATTCATGGCCGCGGAACAAATTTTTGAACACATTACGTTTGCCACATAATTATGCAGAATTATGTGGCACATGTGATAAAACAATTTTGGTTGAAGATTGGATCCATTTTCGCATGATGACTAGTTAAAGGCACTACGAGCAAGACTTCCTAAAGATTCCTGCCATTCGAAAGAGTTTTAAGGCCGAAAAAGTCGTTTTGCTATTTTTAAAAGGTAAATATTTAACTTTCAGATTTTACGATAATTATTACCTTTGCATTAGTTTTTATGCATATTTAAATACCATTTTGATACTTGATATTTATGTAACATTGTATTTAGGTACATTGAGAATCTTTCTGAGGTTAATATCACCCAACTAGTCGCAAATCTTTACACGTTTTGCGACATCTTGGTTTAATGGTTCAATTATTTAGTGACACTTTTTGATATAACTCTATTATTATATTTGTTTTAAAATTTCGTATTGAATGCGAATATATTTGACTATAGTTTTGTTTCGATAATAACTCATGGCCGCAGAACACATTTTTAAACACATTACGATTACCACATAATTATGCTGAACTATGTGGCACATGTGATAAAACAATTTCGGTTGAAGATTGGATCCATTTTCGCAAGATGACTAGAGAAAGGCACTACGAGCAAGATTTCCTAAAGAGTGCCTGTCATTCGAAAAAGTCGTTTTGCTATTTTTACAAGGTGAATTTTAAACTTTCATATTTTACGATAATTATTACCTTTGCATTTGAATTCTTATGCATATTTAAATACCATTTTGATACTTGTTATTTATGTAACATTGTATTTAGGTACATTGAGAATCTTTTTAAGGTTAATAACACCCCACTAGCCACAAATCCTTACACATTTTGCGACATCTTGGTTTAATGGTTCAATTATATAGTGACAGATTTTGATATCTCTCAAGTCATAACTCTATTACTGTTTTTGTTTTAAAATTTCGTATCGAATGCGAAAATATTTGACTATAGTTTTATTTCAATAATAATTCATGACCGTAGAATACATTTATAAATACATTACGTTTGCCACATATTTATGCTGAATTATGTGGCACATGTGATAATACAATTTCGATTGAGGATTGAATCCATTTTCACAAGATGACTAGAGAAAGGCACTACGAGCAAGATTTCCTAAAGAGTGCTTGTCATTCGAAATAGTTTTAAAGCTGAAAAAGTCGTTTTGACATTTTTAAAAGGTGAATTTTGAACTTTCAGATTTTACGATAATTATCACCTTTGCATTTGAATTTTTATGCATACTTAAATCCTAATTTGATACTTGCTATTTACGTAACATTGTATTTAGGTACATTGAGAATCTTTTTGAGGTTAATATCACCCTACTAGCCACAGATCCTTACACGTTTTGCGACATCTTGGTTTAATGGTTCAATTATTTAGTGACTGTAATTATTATTGAGGTTAATCTATCATTGTTTTTGTTTTAGAATTTCGTATTGAATGCGAATATATTTGACTATAGTTTTGTTTCGATAATAATTCATAGCCGCAGAACACATTTTTAAATACATTACGTTTGACACATAATTATGCTGAATTATGTGGCACATGTGATAAAACAATTTCGGTTGAAGATTGGATCCATTTTCGCAAGTTGACTAAATAAAGGCACTATGAGCAAGATTTCCTAAAGAGTTCATGCCATTCGAAATAGTTTAAACGCCGAAAAAGTCGTTTTGCTATTTTTAAAAGGTGAATTTTGAACTTTCATATTTTACGATAGTTATTACCTTTGCATTTGAATTTTTATGCATATTTAAATACCATTTTGATACTTGTTATTTATGTAACATTGTATTTAGATACATCGAGAATCTGTTTAAGGTTAATATCACCCCACTAGCCAGAAAATCCTAACACATTTTGCGACATCTGGGTTTAATGTTCAATTATTTAGTGGCACTTTTTGATATCCCTCAATTCATAACTCCATTTTTGTTTTTGTTTTAAAATTTTGTATCGAATGCAAATATATTTGACTATAGTTTCGTTTTGATAATAATTCATGGTCGCATAACACATTTTTGAACACATTACGTTTGCCCAATAATTATGCTAAATTATGTGGCACATATGATAAAACAATTTCAGTTGAAGATTAGATCCATTTTAGCAAGATGACTAGAGAAAGGCACTACGAGAAAGATTTCCTAAAGAGTTCCTGCCATTCGAAATAGTAAGATTTCCTAAAGAGTTCCTGCCATTCGAAATAGTTTTAACGCCGAAAAAGTCGTTTTGCTATTTTTAAAAGGTGAATTTTGAAGTTTTTCAAATTTTACGATAATTATTACCTTTGCATTTGAATTTTTATGCATATTTAAATACCATTTGGATACTAGTTATTTATGTAACATTATATTTAGGTACATTAAGATTCTTCTTGAGGTTAATATCACCCCACTAGCCTCAAATCCTTACACATTTTGTGACATCTTAGTTTAATGATTCAATTATTTAGTGGCACTTTTTGATATCTCTCAATTCATAACTCTGTTATTGTTTTTGTTTTAAAATTTCGTATTGAATGCGAATATATTTGACTATAGTTTAGTTTCGATTATAATTCAAGGCCACAGAACGCATTTTTGAACACATTACGTTTGCCACATAATTATGCTGAATTATATGACACATATCATAAAACAATTTTTGTTGAAGATTGGATCCATTTTCGCAAGATGACTAGAGAAAGGCACTACATGAAAGATTTCCTAAGGAGTTCCTGCCATTCGAAATAGTTTTAACGCCGAAAAAGTCATTTTGCTATTTTTAAAAGGTGAATTTTGAATTTTTTCAGATTTTACGATAATTATTACCTTTGCATTTAAATTTTTATGCATATTTAAATACCATTTGGATACTTGTTATTTATGTAACATTGTATTTAGGTACATTGAGAATATTTTTGAGGTTAATATTACCCCACTAGCCTCAAATCCTTACACGTTCTGCGACATCTTGGTTTAATGGTTCAATTATTTAGTGGCACTTTTTGATATCTCTCAATTCATAACTCTATTATTGTTTGTGTTTTAATATTTTGTATTGAATGTGAATATATTTGACTATAGTTTCGTTTCGATAATAATTTATGGCCGCAGAACACATTTTTAAACACATTACGTTTGCCACATAATTCTGCTGAATTATGTGGCACATGTGATAAAACAATTACGGTTGAAAATTTGATCCATTTTCGCACGATGACTATAGAAAGGCACTACGAGCAAGATTTCCTAAAGAGTTCCTGCCGTTAAAAATAGTTTTAATGCCGAAAAAGTCGTTTTGCTATTTTTAAAAGGTGAATGTTGAACTTTCATATTTTACGATAATTATTACCTTTTCATTTGAATTTTTATGCATATTTAAATACCATTTTGATGGTGGTTATTTTTATAATATTGTATTTAGGTACATTGAGAATATTTTTGAGGTTAATATCACCCCACTAGCTGCAAATCCTTACACGTTTTGCGACATATTGGTTTAATGGTTCAATTATTTAGTTGCACTTTTTGATACCTCTAAATTCATAACTCTATTATTGTTTTTATTTTAAAATTTCGTATTGAATGCGAATATATTTAAATAGTTTCGTTTTGATAATAATTCATAGTCGCATAACACATATTTTGAACACATTACGTTTGCCATATAATTATGCTGAATTATGTGGCACATGTGGTAAAACAATTTCGGTTGAAGATTGGATCCATTTTCGCACGATGACTTGATAATGGCACTACGAGCATGACTTCCTAAAGAGTTCCTTCCATTTGTAATAGTTAGAACGCCGAAAAAGTCGTTTTGCTATTTTTTAAAAAGTGAATTTTGAACTTTCAGATTTTACGGTAATTATTATCTTTGTATTTGAGTTTTTATGCATACTTAAATGCCATTTTGAAACTTTTTATTTATGTAACATTGTATTTAGGTACATTGAGAAGCTTTATAAGGTTTATATCACCCCACTAGCCGCAAATCCTTACACGTTTTGCGACATCTTGGTTTAATGGTTCAATTATTTAGTGTCACTTTTCGATATCTCTCAATTCATAACTCTATTATTGTTTTTGTTTTAAAATTTCGTATCGAATGCGAATATATTTGACTATAGTGTCGTTTCGATAATAATTCATGGCCGTAGAACACATTTTTAAACACATTACATTTTCCACATAATTATGCTGCATTATGTGGCACATGTGATAAAACAATTTCGGATGAAGATTTGATCCATTTTCGCACGATGACTAGAGAAAGGCACTACGAGCTAGACTTCCTAAAGAGTTCCTTCCATTTGAAATAGTTTCAATGCCAAAAAAGTCGAGAAAAAGTCATTTTTCTATTTTTAAAAAAGTGAATTTTGAACTTTCAGATTTTATGGTAATTATAACCTTTGTATTTAAATTTTTATGCATATTTAAATACCATTTTGATACTTGTTATTAATTTAACATTGTATTTAGGTACACTGAGAATCTTTTTGAGGTTAATATCACCCCACTAGCCACAGATCCTTACACGTTTTACGACATCATGGTTTAATGGTTCAATTATTTAGTGGCACTTTTTGATATCTCTCAATTCATATCTCTATTATTGTTTCTGTTTTAAAATTTCGTATTGAATGCGAATATATTTGACAATAGTTTTGTTTTGATAATAATTTATGGCCGCGGAACACATTTTTAAACACATTACGTTTGCCACATAATTATGCTGAATTATGTGGCACATGTGATAAAACAATTTTGGTTGAAGATTTAATCCACTTTCGCAAGATGACAAGAGAAAGGCACTACGAGCAAGATTTCCTAAAGAGTTCCTGCCATTTGAAATAGTTTAAACGCCGAAAAAGTCGTTTTGCTATTTTTAAAAGGTGAATTTTAAACTTTCATATTTTACGAAAATTATTACCTTTGCTTTTGAATTTTTATGCATATTTAAATACTATTTTGATACTTGTTATTTATGTAACATTGTATTTGGGTACATTGAAAATCTTTTTGAGGTTAATAACACTCCAATAGCCACACAAATCGTTACACGTTTTGCGACATCTAGGTTTAATGGTTCAATTATTTAGTGGCACATTTTGATATCTCTCAATTCATAACTCTACTATTGTTTTTGTTTTAAAATTTCATATCTAATGCGAAAATATATGACTATAGTTTCATTTCGATAATAATTCATGGCCACAGAATGTGACGACCCGGAAATTTTCGACCAAATTTAAACCTAATCTTTATATGGTTTCGACATGATAAGCAAAGTCTGTTATCCTGAGTCTTAAAAATTTTGAACTGTTTTATATATTCATTTGACCTTCGACTGTTCTCGACGATTCACGAACCACTATTTGTAAATAAGATAAATATATATTTCAATATATATAGATATGAATATATTTGAAAAATAATTTAAAATATTATAAGCTTTAGTTAACTATGTAAAATAAAAAAATAATATAATATTATTACTAAAATAAATACATATATATATATAAAATATATCAAAAATAAATATTAAATGATTGTAATACTCGTTTGATGTTTCGATTGATATTAAGCAAGTTAAAACTTATGTAATTTTAAAATAAACGGTGATACGAAAATGAGTTCTATAAATTATAGACTTATTAAAAAAATGTAATTAGGAGCTGTTTGTTAAATTTTTAGAATTTTTTATATTTTACCTAGAATTGAGAAGGACAGTTGATGTAATTTTTATTTAATAATTTAATGATCAAATTTTATACCATAATGACCAAAATAAATAAAACTATTTAATTTAAAATTTTGGAATTTTTTCGAATACTTTTATCCACCACTGATTAATGACGGGGAACGAAATTTAATCCAAGAAAGGCGACGGCTAACTTAATCACAAGTTTATTATTATTATTATTATTATTATTATTATTATTATTATTATTATTATTATTATTATTATTATTATTATAATATTTACATTATTGTATATATTTAGGACACCCGTGATTTGAATCAGGATGTCAAGTAGTACTGTGTTTGATTACAATATAAAATTTATTAAAGAATCAACTTGCTTGACTTAGAAAAACTATAACACCCGTGATTTTAAAAAGTAGACTACACTGTGTCCCTTTTCCATATCTCTTTTTCACCTATCTATTCTATTACAAATATACATACAATATATGATATTGAAAAGAAGAGTTGGTACTAATCAACTTGCCATTTCAATATGTGAATATGTGCTTTTAAAACGGTCCACCAAACACACAAGCATCATTACTTTTCTTTTATGTTGTAAATCTACAGCACAACATAAACTTTTAGTTAGTATTTTGTTTGGCATTTGAGCTGTTTAGGACATGTGATCCTACATCTTCAACTATAATATAACATACATACATATTAAGTGTAAAAACCGGCCACCTTCAAGAACACCCACTTTCACACCGGACCACCACCATCATGTACCTTCTCCACCTATCACCACCGTTGGCCACGTCAATACCACCCTCATCATCACAGTTCGTCGCCACCATCTCATCCCTCTCCCACTCTCTCTCCTAGTTACGACCAAGAAACAACCATTGTTACTACATTTTTCTGTTTTCTTGATTCGAAACCCACACAACAATCCATCACCACCGAGTAGCATAATTATCTTTATGTTTCTATTGATAATCCCCACCCTTAAACCTCCATAGTTGTCACCCTCAATCTCTCTTCCTCACTCTCCCTTTCTTCATCAATGAAATCACAACTACCATAAACCATCGCCATGAACACCCATCATCATCAAAACCATCACATGAAATCGAAACCTACTTGAACGAAACCCATTTAAACCTCACTATTTTCTGTTTTAAGTATGCGAACGATAATGAAGTTGATAACGATTTAAGATTTGGATCGTGATGAATAAGATGAGTTCGTGATGATAACAATATACATAACCGAGACGTTCATGTTTATATTAATGATGATAGTACTTATGTCCGACAACCCAGAAACCACCATTCGAAACACACCTTCAATTCTCCTTCGTGAATAACCCATAATCACCACTTATTCCCTTTCCTCTCCTCTTCTCGTCTGGAAAACACCCACAACCCATCCACCAGGATTTCGTTGATTTCCCTCACCATCATCATCATGTTCAAACCACCGGCTACCACCACTATTGTTACGGTTTTCTGTATCTCGATCAAACACCAACTTTCTCTCTCTAAACCCTGTCCGAGAAAAACCATTGCTCGTTCCTACTACTACTGCATACTGTTATGCTCTTGTTTTCTGTTCAAACACGAAATCCCT
This sequence comes from Rutidosis leptorrhynchoides, assembly GCF_046630445.1. Taxonomy (NCBI): domain Eukaryota; kingdom Viridiplantae; phylum Streptophyta; class Magnoliopsida; order Asterales; family Asteraceae; genus Rutidosis; species Rutidosis leptorrhynchoides. The sequence goes on along the minus strand of NC_092339.1, from coordinate 38,424,130 downwards.
TGTATTCCTGCTGTTTTCACGTATTCTGTTACCAAGACTATCAAACCATCGCGGTAAGTTTTTGATGATTATGAAAAGACAAAGAAAATAATGTTAATGATTGAAGATCGGTGATAATTGATGAGGAATTGGGACCGACTTATTTTCTTTTCTCTTTTGACGACACACTAGCAAACCCCACTTGTACGCTGCTACTTGCTTTTTCTTTCGATTTATTTTTTTAAACGAAACCCTATCAGTTTCTACTATTTCCGAAATTGGGCTTCAATCAAATTAAACTTGTTGGGCCAAGTGAATCCAAGTGTTTCATTGGGCTATTAGGATTCTGTTTCTTTGGGCTGTGAATTGAGTCACCACGATGCAAAACCCACCATATTTCTGTGTTATCGATACTGTGAAGGAGAAGAAAACAAGGAGGCAGAGAACAAACGATTTATATATATATTTAGGGTGTTATAATTTCAGAAAAACTGAAACAGCGTGGTGGTTTGTGTTATTATTGAGTTAGCTAGAGGTCGTGGGTTCGAGTCCCGGCTTGGGCGATTCATTATTTTTTTCGAGCCTTTGAAGGTAGCTATTTATCAACTTATTATTATTATTAATATTATTATTATTATTATTATTATTATTATTATTATTATTATTATTATTATTATTATTATTATTATTATTATTATTATTATTATTATTATTATTATGTTTATAAATACAATTATAATTAGGATATAAAAGATGATGAAAGGAAGATACTAAATAAGATAATTAGGAAATTATCAGTATTATGATTTAAAAGATAAGGAAAAAAAATTTATAAGTATAAGATAATATATCATTATGATTAAAATTGTTATTTTGATTATTATCGTTAACCTCATTATTAACATTATTATCATTATAGTTATTATTATAAATAAGAAGTATTATTACTATTAATAAAATCATTTATTTTTATAGTTATTATTATTATTAGTATTTATTATCATTAAAAGTATCACTTTTATAAAAATTATCATTTTATAACTAAGATTATTAGTATTATAGGATGAAACAACTTTTTATTTATTATTATCAACATTACTTCATCAAACAACTATTGGTAATATAAAATTCATATTTATTACATATAACATAGCTATATTATTATTTATATATAAATATTAATAAATGTAATTAATTAGATTATTAATTAAAAACATAGTTAAAATAACAATTAATTCACTAATAATAATATATATTCGATTACGATTATATATGTATTAATGAATAAACAAATGATATAGGTTCGTGAATCCGAGGCCAACCCTGCATTGTTCAATGCCGTCATATGTATTTTTACTACAAAATACAGTATTGTGAGTTTCATTTGCTCCCTTTTTAAATGCTTTTGCAATATATATTTTTGGGACTGAGAATACATGCGCTTTTATAAATGCTTTACGAAATAGACACAAGTAATTGAAACTATATTCTATGGTTGAATCGTTATACCGGATATCGCCCTTATTGAACTTGGTAACCTAAGAATTGGTGTTTATTATAATTGCCACCAATTGACGCGAATCCTAAAGATAGATCTATGGGCCATTGACAAGCCCCAGTTAGAGAATTTGAACTGCTTTAGTACTTCGATATTTATATATGGGGATATTCTAGATGCATTTTGTTAATGTCGGTTACCAGGTGTTCAATCCATACGAATGAATTTTTAACACTTGCGAGTGTATGATTATTGAATAAATGAAATCTTGTGGTCTATTAAAATTATGGAAATGATTGATTATGATAAACCTATGAACTCACCAACCTTTTGGTTGACACTTGAAAGCATGTTTATTCTCAGATATGAAAGAAATCTTCCGTTGTGCATTAGCTCATTTTAAGGATATTACTTGGAGTCAATCATGACATATTTCAAAAGACGTTGCATTCGAGTCGTTGAATTCAACAGGATTATTATTGAGTCAATTATAGTTGGATATATTATGAAAATGGTATGCATGACGTCAACTTTCAATGTAAAGAAAGATTATCTTTTAAAAACGAATGCAATGTTTGTAAAATGTATCATATAGAGGTCAAATACCTCGCGATGTAACCAAATGTAATGTATTCGTCCAGATGGATTAGGACGGGTCATGAAATTTGGTATCAGAGCGGTGGTCTTAGCAAACCAGGTCTTGCATTAGTGTATCTAACTGATAGTCGTTAGGATGCATTAGTGAGTCTGGACTTCGACCGTGTCTGCATGTCAAAAGTTTTGCTTATCATTTTTGTCGGAAATTATCTGCTTATCATCCTTAGGAAATTACCTGCTCATTATTCTTAGTCTAGACATGTTTTACTGCATTGACTGCATGAATAGTGTATAGACAAAATTCATATCTTAGCGTATCTGACAATTCATATCTTAGCGTATCTGTTACTGTAGACCTTGCCTGATATCTCTCGTAAATTTCTCCATAATTTAAGGGATCCTGGTACTATATATATCTATGCATATTATGCATTGAGAATACATCCAACTATCAATTACTGTCACTAAACTCTTCATATCAAAAATCTTTTCTGTGATCGCGTAAGATGGCCTCTACGAATCGACCACGTTCCTCTGACTCCGAAGACAGCGTGACAGGAGCACATCAACCAATCAACTACCGTGATTACTAGATAAAATGGGGGTGGGTTCGCGACATACTCACCCTATGGAGAAGGGAAGAAGGTACTCCATATCATGAACCGAATCTACCACCTAACCTTGGAGTACTCGACCCGCTCACCGGCGAACCTGTTCGCAACACCGTTTATACCCTTTTTGCAAGAATTTTTCATCTTGAGGCTACTATTAACGGAACTAGAGAAGATATCCGAACTCTACCTCACACTGATAACCAACCAGGGTTAGTAGAAGAAGTTAAAGAACTCCGAGCTCGAGTGTTAACTTTAGAGAGCACAGTACACAATTTGCAAGCACCAGCAGTATCACCAACACCAGTAACATCACCAGCCTCAGCACCAATAGCACTAGTACCACCAACAACAACATCCGCATCACCAGCTTCGACATCTCATTCTGTACCTCGAGTATAATCATCGTTCTATATGACATTCTACAACATTTATCTTCGTACGACATGATGAATATGTAATCTCTAAATGTTTTAGAGATTATGTACTCTAGTTCTAGCCGTAAATCAGATGAGTTTAATATCATATTAACTCATTAAATCCATGATTACATCTGAAGAAAATATATATGTATATATGTTTTCATAAAGATTGTAATTAAAAATTCATGTGTACAAACTGTTAATGATGAAAACATTTTAACGGGTAGGTAATACCCGAGGAATATTTAGATTTCACTTTAATAAGTTATACTGTACATTCTTCGAATCTGATTCAATAGTCATTTATTATCCTACTTACATCCACCGATATATGAATATGTTCACCACAGAATAACTATTTTTATTCAATTTCATATTTGGATTTTGACCTATCAGAATCCAACAAGTGGCATAATGAAGAAAACATTGGACAGAAATAAAATTTGTTAGAAAAAAACAAATTAACTATGAGAAATTCTATTAAGAATCCACGCTAACTGTTCCTAGCTAACTGATTACATTTTATTTATCGCAATTTAATTATCGCAATTTATATTCTCGCAATTTTATTTATCGTCATTTAAATTCTGTTATTTATTTTACGCACTTTAAATATCGGGACACGTATACAAGGTTTTGACATATCATATCGACGCATCTATATATATTATTTGGAATAACCATAGACACTCTATATGCAGTAATGATCGAGTTAGCTATACAGGGTTGAGGTTGATTCTACAATAATATGTATACTTTGAGTTGTGACCGAGTCTGAGACATGTACACGGGTCATGATATGTATTAATTAATTCGAATATTATATATTAAACTATATATGAATTATTGGGCTGTTACTGTGGACTAATAACATTGGACAATTAAAATGAATTAAAATATTGATTATAACATATGAAACTAAACATTTCTTCAAATTTGCCACTTGATCCCATCTTAAAACCTCATTTGTATCTTGACAATTACAATCTGCGTTCAAACCTTTCATGATTCTTGAAAACATCTCAATCGAGAGGATGAACCAACCGCACTTCATCTACGAAAGAAAAGATTGATGCACATCATTATGCACCTGAGAAACTCTCAGAAACTGAGTAAACGTTTAACACGTATCTGTGCTAGCTCCTTTGGCGTTGTTATTACTGAAAATAACTTTGCAATCTCTTTCCAAATTAGTCAATTTTGTCATGGCTCCAGCAAATCAACTTCGACTTTTCGTTCGAAACAACCTTATTATAACTTTGATATATATGCGTGCTCTTTTATTGTTACCGGGGAACCTTTTATATTCCACCATATTACCATCAGCGTTTAATCATCTAAAAAACACAATTCTTTTGAAACCACCTTGGATTGATAACCGACGATTCAAATGTGGTAGCATTAAATGCAGAGAAAACAGCAGAATCGTAGATGGTCTAAACGGCCAAAAGTTTGATAATAAAGAATGGAATGTTGGGAACGTTCGATAGAAAATTTGGTACTGAAAAACAGATGGAGCTAACCATGAAGGAGACCAAGGACAAATACAAGGACCAAACCCTATATTCAAAGAATCCAGGTAATTCTGGATTCGATGAAATCTTTAGAGAATATCCTGCTCCGAAGTCATGTTAAAATCTTGCGGAAAATTTTTCCTTATCAACTTTTGAACTTAGAAATTCCAAAATATCATCATAAATATCTTCGATACTTCTGAAGATATTTTCATAAATATTCTCGTCCGAAATTATATACCTCTTCGTGCTATCTGTAATACATTATATTGGAAATTTCTGTAGAATCTAAGTATAAACTATGAATGAATTCTGAAGTAGTGTTGGGAACTGTAGCATGATTTAGTATAATATAATGACACTTGATCAATGTGATTATATTACAGTAAGTCATGCTGAGTTTCTAAATGGAATGTGACGATTCACAGATCATAATGTCATCATGTGCCATGTTACACGACTCTTGTATTCTACTCAACCTCTAAACATATCAAGAAAATACTTTTCTTGATGATTCGGTCTCTTCCGAGGTATTATGGTAATTTGACAAATCAAGATCGTGCCCTTACGATTTCCTTCTTAGAACATTAACGATGTTCATTCCGAAATTCATACCTGCGAATCCAGGACCATTACAAGCGGTGCTTAATCGCAAAAAGAAGAAACGAAAGAATGAAGCTCCGAAATAGAAGTTGGAGTATAAATCGCAGTAAATAGAAGAAAGCATTAACTGTGGATGACAATGATTATAAAAGACAGAAGTAGGGACTTCGAAATATATATGTAAGATCCTGTTTTCACAGATGTTTTAGACGTCGTCCAAAGTGGTGGGACGCCGTCCCGTTGTAAAGGGCTGGACGCCGTCCAGAAATCTGGACGCCGTCCAGATTAGCTGGCAGGCCAGCTGCCTTGTTTTTAGATATTTAAAGTGGGTATTTTGGTAATTTCACTTGGGGGCCGAATCTAAAGCCCTAGATCAATTTTTGGAGCTTCATTTACTCCATTTACAACCACCAAACCTCATCCACTTCAATTCTAGAGAGAGAGTGTGATTCAAGTGTGAGAAAGCTCAAATAGAAGAGGAAGAAGCTTGTTTCGGGTTAGAGCTCGAGCATTAAAGTTGTTCATCTCCTCATTTGCTATATTTTGATTGTGGTGGTAAGTCCTAAACTTGATTTCCTTAGTTTAATATGTTTAAGGGTTAGGGTTTGGGCTAGTGATGAACATAAAACCCATTTGTTAATGAATTGTGGGTTTTTGGGTAAGTTTGAGTCATGAGGGCTCAAGGATGACTAACCTAGGGTTTTGAAATGATAAATGTGTTTATGAGTCTTAAATTGGCTAGTTAACCATTAGCACACCTAGATGTTATGTGAATGGGTACTATTTGAGTATGTGGTGACCCGAATGGGTGTGGAAACCTCGAATGGGTAAAATGGGTCTTTGATGACCTAAGTTACATTGTTAATGTGAAAATGAGATAACATTGTGACTAGATGTGCATTAAGACCATTAATGGCTAGGATTAGGGTTTTTGGTGAAGTTGACCCAATATTAGGGTTAAGGGTGCATATGGGTTAGAATTGCACCATGGGTCAAAATGACCTAAGGATGGTGAATGAGTTGGTTGACCCACTTGAATGAATGATTGATATATGTGCATAATGTAATAGGTACGTTACCTTGAAGCCGCGAGCTTGGTTTATTGATTCACCAAAGGCGTAAGGTGAGTGGAATAATTACGCGTGTCCGTATATAATGTATTAATTTGTGTTGTATGAATGTGGCATTGTCGCGTTGTTCAAGACACCACATTCTAAGTAACGAGTAGTATTGTCGCGGTGTTTAAGACACTACTCATTGGTTGATTGACATGTGGATGCCGCGATGTTCAAGGCACCACATTGTCATGGGAGTGGATGCCACGGTGTTCAAGGCACCACTCATTGTTTTGATTGACATGTGGATTCGTCGTGTTGTTCAAGACGCCACATTGTCATGGGGGTGAGTGAGTCGCGTTGTTCAAGACATCACCCGGGGAATTAGTGATTACGCGGTGTTTAAGTAACACTAATGGATGTTATGAACTCTGACGGTCTTTTAAGTACCGTTCCCTTGTTCGTTTGGTTAACCATGGTTGTACGAATTTTGTGTTAGCATATTTAATTATGAACTATATACTATTGGTATTGCTAGCTCATTTGAATTGCGGTTATTGGTATATGCAAAATGTTTTGCATGGTCGTAAAATTTCTAGCCTGTGTATGGTATTGTGTAAGTGATGCAAGTAAGTAGGTTATATATGTATATGTATAATTATTGCATTCACTAAGCGTTAGCTTACCCTCTCGTTGTTTACTTTTTTAGGCTCCAGCGTGGACAAAGGCAAAGGTATTCGGTTGGATTAGTGGTCTACCGCTTATTTTGATAGGGGATTCTTTTTGGGTAGCTTTTGGAAGTTCGGCCAAGTTTTGGGTAGTTTAACCCCAAACACCATGCTCTAGTGTCGTTTGGAAATTAAACTTGTATTGGTCGAAACTTGTATTTATGATTGAAATGCGTAAAACGGGTCGATGTGGGCCCAATGTTGTAAAACTTGTTTTGATGATGGAAACCTCTTATTTTATTATATTGAAATACGTTGTAAAAAGGTTTTCGTTTAAAAGTGTCGGGAAGCGGGATTTCCGCTCACGTGAGTTGGACCCGGGGGACAGCAGCTTCCAGGCAATCTGGACGCCGTCCAGATATGTTGGACGCCGTCCTGGTCTTAAGTGCTGGACGCCGTCCAGATGTGCTGCACCATAAATTTTTTTTTGTAGTGGGTTTTTGGTGAATTGAAGTCGGGATGTTACAAGTGGTATCAGAGCATGGTCTAAGGGATTTAGACGACTTGAGATAGGTGCCTAGACTTAGACTTTAATGTGTGTGCGCTTTATGCGGGACTTGTAGGACTTTGGGTTGGAACGGAAATTGTTAGTTCTAGGGTTTATGTGAATTAACCTTGCACTAATTGTTTTGTGTTGTTTTAGCAATCATCAAGCGAGATAGGCGTTGTACTAGCAAGTTAATGCAACGTGCTCGCGTAACAATGATTAGCTACCATTGTTACAGGTTCAAATCATGTCAAACGAGCGATGTACGATGATTGCTGAGCAAGATGGGATAGTGTAATATATATGTATATGCATATGTGTTAAGTCCTTTCGTTTCGTTGTTTAATCTTTTTTGTTTTATAGAATGAAGATGAGAAATGGAAATGACACCAATGACGGAAGTACGAGTGAGGACGTTGAGTTCACTTCCAAAGTTGAGGCCATCTTTAAACGTCAAAAAGCGGAGTTTCTCGAAGATGTTAAGAAGATGTTCCTAGACACGATTGACGAGCAAATAGTCAATGTCGTAAAGGAACAAGTTAAGGCCGTTCTTCACGAAGATAATGTGGGAAGACGGGACTTTTTCTATAAGAATTTCAAGGATTCTCAACCTCCCACCTTTGAAGGTGAAAGATACCCTCTTAAGAGTGCCTGATGGATCTCCGATATGGAGGGGGCCTTCCGTACTTGTGAATGTCCTCTCGATAAGAAGACAAGGTACAGGTGTAGTATGTTGAGGGGTGATGCTAAATTGTGGTGGGATGCGAAAATCCAAGTTTATGGCGAAGAACAATGTATGGAGTTCACATGGGATGAATTCAAGGCGGAGTTTTTCGATGAGTACCGAACTTCGGCCGATCTTACTAGGCTCAAGGACAAGTTACATTCCTTGAGGCTAGGGTCGATGGATTTGTACAGTCTCAAATCTGTGTTTTTGTCCAAGACCCAATTTTGCCCGGAGTATGTCGGGAATGATAAAATGTTGAAAGAAGATTTCTATCGAATCTTGAATGATAGTTATCAAGAAAAGATTAGTGTAAACGTGGTGAAGAGCTTTGATGAGTTGTTTAATATGGCCAAGGGGTTTGAGGCGCTTGTGTTGAGAAAAAGTGGCTTTACTTTTGGCAAGAGGAAGTTCGAGGCTACAAGTCATTCGAACAAGAAGAGTAAGGGTCCCGAAAGTGCTAATAGTGTGAAGAAGAGTGTTCCCGGAGAATTCCGTTATTCTTGTCACAATTGTGGATGAAAGGGGCATATGGCCCGTGATTGCACCAACCCATCTTCTACAACCAAAGTCACTTGTTATAATTGTGGTAAAGAAGGGCACAAGAGGCCGGAGTGTCCCGACTTGCGCACTGATAATGTTAAGAAGTTGGAGAAGGCAGTGGGTACGGCTAGGGGTCGAAATTATTTGATGACCAATGATGAAGCCAAACAATCCAACGAAGTTGTCTCAGGTACTTTTATGGTTAACTCTAATCCGGCAAGGATTCTATTTGATAGCGGTGGAAATTTGTCGTTTGTGTCTCCAAAATTTGTGCCTAGACTTAATAGACCGTTAGCTAAGTTAAGCCGTCTGGTAGAAGTCGAAATAGCGGACGGCAAGACGGTGCTAGTGGTTGAGGTGTGTAAAAATTGTGATGTCATTTTTGGTGTCGAAAACTTTAAGATTGATCTTATCCCGATGACTTTGGGTGATTTTGATATCGTTGTTGGTATGGATTGGCTCGATCATAATAGAGCCGATATTGCATGCCATGAAAAATTTATTCATGTGAAGACCCCAAGTGGGGGAGAGTTAATTATTCATGGTGATAAGCGTAGCAGACTTGTGCCGATATGCACTTTTGCATGGGCACATCGTTTCCTTGTTAGTGGTGGCATGACTTTTCTTGCCCATGTTGTTGATACTCGTGATGAGCCACCACCCATTTGTGAAATTCCGGTGGTTAGTGAATTCGAAGACGTTTTTCCGGACGAGTTACCGGGTGTTCCGGCGAAATGACAAGTTGGATTTCGCATTGAGTTGGTACCGGGGGCTACCCCCATTGCTAAGACTCCATATCGCTTAGCGCTGACGGAAATGCAAGAGTTGTTAAATCAAACCCAAGAGTTGCTTGAGAAGGGTTTCATTCGACCGAGTGCTTCACCATGGGGCGCTCCGATTTTATTTGTGAAGAAGGAGGATGGTAGTATGCGGATGTGCATCGATTATCAGGAGTGGAATAAAGTGACGATCAAGAATCGTTATCCATTGCCCCGGATTGACGATTTGTTTGACCAACTCCAATGTGCAACGTATTTCTCTAAAATCGACCTACGGTCTGGCTATCACCAAATGCGGGTCCGTGAGGAAGATATTGAGAAAACGGCTTTTTGAACTCGTTACGGGCATTTTGAATTCGTAGTAATTCCTTTTGGTCTTACGAATGCACCGGCGGCATTCATGGATCTTATGAACTGAGTGTGCCAACCTATGTTGGACAAGTCGGTAATTGTGTTCATTGACGACATACTTGTCTATTCGAAGAGTATGAAAGAACATGAACTTCATTTGTGGTGTGTGTTAAAGACATTGCGGAAGGAGAAGTTGTATGCTAAATTCTCCAAATGTGAATTTTGGCTAAGGGAAGTTCAATTCCTTGGCCATATTGTGAACGAAAAAGGTATTCAAGTAGATCCGGGGAAGATAGAGACGGTGAAGAGTTGGAGACGACTGACTACGCCTACGAAAATTCGAAGTTTTCTCGGATTGGCCGGTTATTATCGTCGGTTTATCCAAGACTTTTCTAAGATCGCTTCTTCGTTGACAAAATTGACGAGGAAGAACGCGAGATTTATTTAGGAGAACGAGCAAGAAATTGCTTTTCAATTGTTAAAAGAAAAGTTGTGTCAAGCTCCGGTGTTAGTGTTGCCGGAAGGTGTAGAAGACATGACGGTGTTGTGATGCTTCGCTAAATGGGCTCGGGTGTGTTCTAATGCAAAGAGGTAAAGTCATCGCTTACGCCTCTCGACAATTAAAGGAACACGAGACGAGATATCCGACCCATGATCTTGAGTTGGCGGCGGTTGTGCATGCATTGAAAATTTGGCGCCATTACTTGTATGGTGTCAAGAGTACGATTTATTCGGATCATAAGAGTTTGAAACATCTCTTTAATCAACGAGATTTGAATTATCGTCAACGTAGGTGGATGGATGTGGTAAAAGACTATGATTGTGAGATACCATATCATCCGGGCAAGGCAAATTTGGTCGCGGATGCGTTAAGTCGAAAGAGTCATCACCCGGCGTTACGATTGGGATTGTTACGTATGATTATTACTAACGATTTTCTTGAAAAACTTGGTGTAATTCAAATAGAGGCTTACGTTCACAACAAGCATGCGGAACGAATAGTGGGTCAATCGGAGTTCATTACTATGGGCTCGCGTGGTTTGTTGTCTTTTCAAGGAAGGGTGTGGGTACATAAGATGGGTGATTATCGACAAGTGCTACTAGATGAAGCACATAAGACAAAGAATTCCATTCATCCAGGTGCGACGAAAATGTATCTTGACTTAAGAAAAGAGTATTGGTGGCCGGGCATGAAACGTGATGTTGTAAAGTATGTTGAGCAATGCGTCACGTGTTTGCAAGTTAAAGCCGAGCACCAAAAGCCGTATGGTAAGTTGCAACCATTAAAAATTCCGAAGTGGAAATGAGAGCACATTACCATGGATTTCATCACAAAGTTACCTAAAACGGAGAGAACCCAATTTGATTCGATTTGGGTGATAGTTGACCGATTGACAAAAAGTGCTTTGTTTCTTCCCATTCGGGAAGCGATTTCGTCGGAGGCCTTGGCTAAATTGTTTATCAAAGAGGTAGTCGCTCGACATGGGGTTCCTATATCTATTATTTCGGATCGAGATACCCGTTTTACATCTCGGTTTTGGGAAAAGTTTCATGACGATATGGGTACGCAATTAAAATTGAGCACGGCGTATCATCCTCAAACGGACGGTCAAACTGAACATACGAATCAAACGTTAGAGGATATGTTACGGGCATGTATTATAGATTTCGGTGGTAGTTGGGACGAGCACTTACCTTTGGTAGAATTCTTGTACAATAATAGTTATCATACTAGTATCGGGATGCCACCTTATGAGATGCTTTATGGGCAGAGGTGTCGAACCCTGATTTGTTGGGGTGAAGTGGGTCAAAAGGAAATCGGGAGTACCGATTTGGTTTTGGAAATGAATAGCAAGATTGAGATGATTCGGGCTCATTTGAAAAAGGCGCAAGATAGACAAAAGTCGTATGCCGAAAAACGTAGGCGAATGATCGAATTCTAAGAAGGCGACATGGTGATGCTTAAGGTCTCGCCATGGAAAGGTATTATTCGGTTTCGAAAACGGGGAAAGTTAGCTCCTCGGTTTATTGGCCCATTTAAAGTTCAAGCTCGGGTTGGCGAAGGTGCGTATCGTTTGGAATTACCCGAAGAACTTGCGGGGATCCATAATACATTCCATGTTTCCCATCTCCGTAAGTGTCTTGCGGATGATTCATCATGGGTACCATTAGACGAGATTGAGCTAAATAATAAGTTGGAGTATGTTGAGGAGCCGATTGCTATACTCGACGAGAAGGTCAAAAGATTGAGAAATAAAGTGGTTAGGACTTTTAAAGTTCAATGGCATCGTAGTAAGGGTTTCGAGTTTACTTGGGAGCCCGAAGAGTTTGTATTGGTATATCTTCCTGCTTGTCATGCGGCTTGGATCGCGAGGTCGCAATCCGGTTCAAGTGGGGGAGAGTTGTAAGATCCTGTTTTCACAAATGTTTTGGACGCCGTCCAAAGTGGTGGGACGCCGTCCCGTTGTAAAGGGCTGGACGCCGTCCAGAAATCTGGACGCCGTCCAGATTAGCTGGCAGGCCAGCTGCCTTGTTTTTAGATATTTAAAGTGGGTATTTTGGTAATTTCACTTGGGGGCCGAATCTAAAGCCCTAGATCAATTTTTGGAGGTTCATTTACTCCATTTACAACCACCAAACCTCATCCACTTCAATTCTAGAGAGAGAGTGTGAGAAAGCTCAAATAGAAGAGGAAGAAGCTTGTTTCGGGTTAGAGCTCGAGCATTAAAGTTGTTCATCTCCTCATTTGCTACATTTTGATTGTGGTGGTAAGTCCTAAACTTGATTTCCTTGGTTTAATGTGTTTAAGGGTTAGGGTTTGGGCTAGTGATGAACATAAAACCCATTTGTTAATGAATTGTGGGTTTTTAGGTAAGTTTGAGTCATGAGGGCTCAAGGATGACTAACCTAGGGTTTTGAAATGATAAATGTGTTTATGAGTCTTAAATTGGCTAGTTAACCATTAGCACACCTAGATGTTATGTGAATGGGTACTATTTGAGTATGTGGTGACCCGAATGGGTGTGGAAACCTCGAATGGGTAAAATGGGTCTTTGATGACCTAAGTTACCTTGTTAATGTGAAAATGAGATAACATTGTGACTATATGTGCATTAAGACCATTAATGGCTAGGATTAGGGTTTTTGGTGAAGTTGACCCAATATTAGGGTTAAGGGTGCAAATGGGTCGGAATTGCACCATGGGTCAAAATGACCTAAGGATGGTGAATGAGTTGGTTGACCCACTTGAATGAATGATTGATATATGTGCATAATGTAATAGGTACGTTACCTTGAAGGCGCGAGCTTGGTTTATTGATTCACCAAAGGCGTAAGGTGAGTGGAATACTTATGCGTGTCCGTATATAATGTATTTATTTGTGTTGTATGAATGTGGCATTGTCGCATTGTTCAAGACACCACATTCTAAGTAACGAGTAGTATTGTCACGGTGTTTAAGATACTACTCATTGGTTGATTGACATGTGGATGCCGCGGTGTTCAAGGCACCACATTGTAATGGGAGTGGATGTCGCGGTGTTCTAGGCACCACTCATTGTTTTGATTGACATGTGGATTCGTCGCGTTGTTCAAGACGCCACATTGTCATGGGGGTGAGTGAGTCGTGTTGTTCAAGACATCACCCGGGGAATTAGTGATTACGCGGTGTTTAAGGAACACTAATGGATGTTATGAACTCCGACGGTCTTTTAAGTACCGTTCCCTTGTTCGTTTGGTTAACCATGGTTGTACGAATTTTGTGTTAGCATATTTAATTATGAACTATATGCTATTGGTATTGCTAGCTCATTGTGAATTGCGGTTATTGGTATATGAAAAATGTTTTGCATGGTCGTACAATTGCTAGCCCGTGTATGGTATTGTGTAAGTGATGCAAGTAAGTAGGTTATATATGTATATGTATAATTATTGCATTCACTAAGCGTTAGCTTACCCTCTCGTTGTTTACCTTTTTAGGCTCCAGCGTGGACAAAGGCAAAGGTATTCGGTTGGATTAGTGGTCTCCCGCTTATTTTGATAGGGGATGCTTTTTGGGTAGCTTTTGGAAGTTCAGCCAAGATTTGGGTAGTTTAACCCCAAACACCATGCTCTAGTGTCGTTTGGAAATTAAACTTGTATTGGTCGAAACTTGTATTTATGATTGAAATGCGTAAAATGGGTCAATGTGGGCCCAATGTTGTAAAACTTGTTTTGATGATGGAAACCTCTTATTTTATTATATTGAAATACGTTGTAAAAAGGTTTTCGTTTAAAAGTGTCGGGAAGCGGGATTTACGCTCACGTGAGTTGGACCCGGGGGACAGCAGCTTCCAGGCAATCTGGACGCCGTCCAGATATGCTGGACGCCGTCCAGATATGCTGGACGCTGTCCTGGTCTTAAGTGCTGGACGCCGTCCAGAAATCTGGACGCCGTCCAGATGTGCTGCACCAGGAAAAAAAATTGTAGTGGGTTTTTGGTGAATTGAAGTCGGGATGTTACAATAAAGGAGGATATAAAACCCAACAACAACTCAGAAATTACAAACCATATTTATCGATGCATATAGCAATATAAAGACACGGGAGGACTAAAAACACTATAAAACCAAGAGTATAGTAGAAGTAAATAGATTCCTCTGGCGGCAGATGAAAAAGAAGAACGACAGATATGAAAGTGAGGAGTATACCGAGAATCAACACTGGATGGAGCATATTGACGAATGCTTTAAAGTATGAGTTAAGGGAGAAAGAATAAAAAGTGTGAGTTGTAAGGAAATGAAGGGGGTGGATTTATAGTAAAATAATCGACAGAGCAATCAAAACAGACGATCGCATTTAAAGCAGATCCAAATTCCCTTGATTACCGAAGAACTAAATCTTATTAAAAAGATTTTCTCTAAATCCCTTGAAATCCGGAAATCAATCGTGACTACTTTACCGGTTAAGACAAACTTGCATTTATTCATTTCACTAATTAGTGATAGCTTCACTCGTACTCTTCGAGTAATCGAATTATCTTATCCATATTACTCAACAGTAATAAAACTCTATTTATCAGCTCAAATTCGTCATGAAAACATTTTTATTGTTAGCTATGACGACCACAATCAAATTTCGGGACGAAATTTCTTTAACGGGTAGGTACTGTGACGACCCGGAAATTTTCGACCAAATTTAAACCTAATCTTTATATGGTTTCGACATGATAAGTAAAGTCTGTTATCCTGAGTCTTAAAAATTTTGAGCTGTTTTATATATTCATTTGACCTTCGACTGTTCTCGAAGATTCACGAAACACTATTTGTAAATAAGATAAATATATATTTCAATATATATAGATATGTATATATTTGAAAAATAATTTAAAATATTATAAGCTTTAGTTAACTATGTAAAATAAAATTATAATATAATATTATTACTAAAATAAATACATATATATATAAAATATATTAAAAATAAATATTAAATGATTGTAATACACGTTTGATGTTTCGATTGATATTAAGCATGTTAAATTCAAACTTGTGTAATTTTAAAATAAACGGTGATACGAAAATGAGTTCTATAAATTATAGACTTATTAAGAAAAAATGTAATTGGGAGCTGTTTGTTAAATTTTTAGAACTTTTTATATTTTACCCAGAATTGAGAGGGACAGTTGATGTAATTTTTATTTAATAATTTAATGATCAAATTTTATACTATAATGACCAAAATAAATAAAACTATTTAATTTAAGAATTTGGAATTTTTCCGAATACTTTTATCCACCACTGATTAACGACGGAGAACGAAATTTAATCCATGAAAGACGACGGCTAACTTAATCACAAGTTTATTATTATTATTATTATAATATTTACATTATTGTATATATTTAGGACACCCGTGATTTGAATCAGGATGTCAAGTAGTACTGTGTTTGATTACAATATAAAATTTATTAAATAATCAACTTGCTTGACTTAGAAAAACTATAACACCCGTGATTTTAAAAAGTAGACTACACTGTGTCCCTTTTCCATTTCTCTTTTTCACCTATCTATTCTATTACAAATATACATATAATATATGATATTGAAAAGAAGAGTTGGTACTAATCAACTTGCCATTTCAATATGTGAATATGTGCTTTTAAAACGGTCCACCAAACACACAAGCATCATTGATTTTCTTTTATGTTGTAAATCAACAACACAACATAAACTTTTAGTTAGTATTTTGTTTGGAATTTGAGTTGTTTAGGACATGTGAACCTACATCTTCAACTATAATATAACGTACATACATATTAAGTGTAAAAACCGGCCACCTTCAAGAACACCCACTTTCACACCGGACCACCACCATCGTGTTGAAATGTCCCGTTCTTATTGATTAAAAACGTTCCATATTAATTGATTTCGTTGCGAGGTTTTGACCTCTATATGAGACGTTTTTCAAAGACTGCATTCATTTTTAAAACAAACCATAACCTTTATTTCATAGATAAAGGTTTTAAAAAGCTTTACGTAGATTATCAAATAATGATAATCTAAAATATCCTGTTTACACACGACCATTACATAATGGTTTACAATACAAATATGTTACAACAAAATAAGTTTCTTGAATGCAGTTTTTACACAATATCATACAAGCATGGACTCCAAATCTCGTCCTTATTTAAGTATGCGACAGCGGAAGCTCTTAATAATCACCTGAGAATAAACATGCTTAAAACGTCAACAAAAATGTTGGTGAGTTATAGGTTTAACCTATATATATCAAATCATAATAATAGACCACAAGATTTCATATTTCAATACACATCCCATACATAGAGATAAAAATCATTCATATGGTGAACACCTGGTAACCGACATTAACAAGATGCATATATAAGAATATCCCCATCATTCCGGGACACCCTTCGGATATGATATAAATTTCGAAGTACTAAAGCATCCGGTACTTTGGATGGGGTTTGTTAAGCCCAATAGATCTATCTTTAGGATTCGCGTCAATTAGGGTGTCTGTTCCCTAATTCTTAGATTACCAGACTTAATAAAAAGGGGCATATTCGATTTCGATAATTCAACCATAGAATGTAGTTTCACGTACTTGTGTCTATTTTGTAAATCATTTATAAAACCTGCATGTATTCTCACCCCAAAAATATTAGATTTTAAAAGTGGGACTATAACTCACTTTCACAGATTTTTACTTCGTCGGGAAGTAAGACTTGGCCACTGGTTGATTCACGAACCTATAACAATATATACATATATATATATATATATATATATATATATATCAAAGTATGTTCAAAATATATTTACAACACTTTTAATATATTTTGATGTTTTAAGTTTATTAAGTCAGATGTCCTCGTTAGTAACCTATAACTAGTTGTCCACAGTTAGATGTATAGAAATAAATCGATAAATATTATCTTGAATCAATCCACGACCCAGTGTATACATATCTCAGTATTGATCACAACTTAAACTATATATATTTTGGAATCAACCTCAACCCTGTATAGCTAACTCCAACATTCACATATAGAGTGTCTATGGTTGTTCCGAAATATATATAGATGTGTCGGCATGATAGGTCGAAACATTGTATACGTGTCTATGGTATCTCAAGATTACATAATATACAATACAAGTTGATTAAGTTATGGTTGAAATAGATTTGTTACCAATTTTCACGTAGCTAAAATGAGAAAAATTATCCAATCTTGTTTTACCCATAACTTCTTCATTTTAAATCCGTTTTGAGTGAATCAAATTGCTATGGTTTCATATTGAACTCTATTTTATGAATCTAAACAGAAAAAGTATAGGTTTATCGTCAGAAAAATAAGTTACCAGTCGTTTTTGTAAAGGTAGTCATTTCAGTCGAAAGAACGATGTCTAGAAGACCATTTTAGAAAAAACATACTTCCACTTTGAGTTTAACCATAATTTTTGGATATAGTTTCATGTTCATAATAAAAATCATTTTCTCAGAATAACAACTTTTAAATCAAAGTTTATCATAGTTTTTAATTAACTAACCCAAAACAGCCCGCGGTGTTACTACGACGGCGTAAATCCGGTTTTACGGTGTTTTTCGTGTTTCCAGGTTTTAAATCATTAAGTTAGCATATCATATAGATATAGAACATGTGTTTAGTTGATTTTAAAAGTCAAGTTAGAAGGATTAACTTTTGTTTGCGAACAAGTTTAGAATTAACTAAACTATGTTCTAGTGATTACTAGTTTAAACCTTCGAATAAGATAGCTTTATATGTATGAATCGAATGATGTTATGAACATGATTACTACCTTAAGTTCCTTGGATAAACCTACTGGAAAAGAGAAAAATGGATCTAGCTTCAACGGATCCTTGGATGGCTCGAAGTTCTTGAAGCAGAATCATGACACGAAAACAAGTTCAAGTAAGATCATCACTTGAAATAAGATTGTTATAGTTATAGAAATTGAACCAAAGTTTGAATATGATTATTACCTTGTATTAGAATGATAACCTACTGTAAGAAACAAAGATTTCTTGAGGTTGGATGATCACCTTACAATATTGGAAGTGAGCTAGCAAATTTGAAAGTATTCTTGATTTTATGTAACTAGAACTTGTAGAATTTATGAAGAACACTTAGAACTTGAAGATAGAACTTGAGAGAGATTAATTAGATGAAGAAAATTGAAGAATGAAAGTGTTTGTAGGTGTTTTTGGTCGTTGGTGTATGGATTAGATATAAAGGATATGTAATTTTGTTTTCATGTAAATAAGTCATGAATGATTACTCATATTTTTGTAATTTTATGAGATATTTCATGCTAGTTGCCAAATGATGGTTCCTACATGTGTTAGGTGACTCACATGGGCTGCTAAGAGTTGATCATTGGAGTGTATATACCAATAGTACATACATCTAAAAGCTGTGTATTGTACGAGTACGAATACGGGTGCATACGAGTAGAATTGTTGATGAAACTGAACGAGGATGTAATTGTAAGCATTTTTGTTAAGTAGAAGTATTTTGATAAGTGTCTTGAAGTCTTTCAAAAGTGTATGAATACATATTAAAACACTACATGTATATACATTTTAACTGAGTCGTTAAGTCATCGTTAGTCGTTACATGTAAATGTTGTTTTGAAACCTTTAGGTTAACGATCTTGTTAAATGTTGTTAACCCAATGTTTATAATATCAAATGAGATTTTAAATTATTATATTATCATGATATTATCATGTATGAATATCTCTTAATATGATATATATACATTAAATGTCTTTACAACGATAATCGTTACATATATGTCTCGTTTAAAAATCATTAAGTTAGTAGTCTTGTTTTTACATATGTAGTTCATTGTTAATATACTTAATGATATGTTTACTTATCATAGTATCATGTTAACTATATATATATCCATATATATGTCATCATATAGTTTTTACAAGTTTTAACGTTCGTGAATCACCGGTCAACTTGGATGGTCAATTGTCTATATGAAACATATTTCAATTAATCAAGTCTTAACAAGTTTGATTGCTTAACATGTTGGAAACATTTAATCATGTAAATATCAATCTCAATTAATATATATAAACATGGAAAAGTTCGGGTCACTACAGTACCTACCCGTTAAATAAATTTCGTCCCGAAATTTTAAGCTGTTGAAGGTGTTGACGAATCTTCTGGAAATAGATGCGGGTATTGCTTCTTCATCTGATCTTCACGCTCCCAGGTGAACTCGGGTCCTCTACAAGCATTCCATCGAACCTTAACAATTGGTATCTTGTTTTTCTTAAGTCTTTTAACCTCACGATCCATTATTTCGACGGGTTCTTCGATGAATTGAAGTTTTTCGTTGATTTGGATTTCATCTAACGGAATAGTGAGATCTTCTTTAGCAAAAAATTTCTTCAAATTCGAGACGTGGAAAGTGTTATGTACAGCCGCTAGTTGTTGAGGTAACTCAAGTCGGTAAGCTACTGGTCCGACACGATCAATAATCTTGAATGGTCCAATATACCTTGGATTTAATTTCCCTCATTTACCAAATCGAACAACGCCTTTCCAAGGTGCAACTTTAAGCATGACCATCTCTCCAATTTCAAATTCTATATCTTTTCTTTTAATGTCAGCGTAGCTCTTTTGTCGACTTTGGGCGGTTTTCAACCGTTGTTGAATTTGGATGATCTTCTCGGTAGTTTCTTGTATAATCTCCGGACCCGTAATCTGTCTATCCCCCACTTCACTCCAACAAATCGGAGACCTGCACTTTCTACCATAAAGTGCTTCAAACGGCGCCATCTCAATGCTTGAATGGTAGCTGTTGTTGTAGGAAAATTCTGCTAACGGTAGATGTCGATCCCAACTGTTTCCGAAATCAATAACACATGCTCGTAGCATGTCTTCAAGCGTTTGTATCATCCTTTCGCTCTGCCCATCAGTTTGTGGATGATAGGCAGTACTCATGTCTAGACGAGTTCCTAATGCTTGCTGTAATGTCTGCCAGAATCTTGAAATAAATCTGCCATCCCTATCAGAGATAATAGAGATTGGTATTCCATGTCTGGAGATGACTTCCTTCAAATACAGTCGTGCTAACTTCTCCATCTTGTCATCTTCTCTTATTGGCAAGAAGTGTGCTGATTTGGTGAGACAATCAACTATTACCCAAATAGTATCAAAACCACTTGCAGTCCTTGGCAATTTAGTGATGAAATCCATGGTAATGTTTTCCCATTTCCATTCCGGGATTTCAGGTTGTTGAAGTAGACCTGATGGTTTCTGATGCTCAGCTTTGACCTTAGAACACGTCAAACATTCTCCTACGTATTTAGCAACATCGGCTTTCATACCCGGCCACCAAAAATGTTTCTTAAGATCCTTGTACATCTTCCCCGTTCCAGGATGTATTGAGTATCTGGTTTTATGAGCTTCTCTAAGTACCATTTCTCTCATATCTCCAAATTTTGGTACCCAAATCCTTTCAGCCCTATACCGGGTTCCGTCTTCCCGAATATTAAGATGCTTCTCCGATCCTTTGGGTATTTCATCCTTTAAATTTCCCTCTTTTAAAACTCCTTGTTGCGCCTCCTTTATTTGAGTAGTAAGGTTATTATGAATCATTATATTCATAGATTTTACTCGAATGGGTTCTCTGTCCTTCCTGCTCAAGGCATCGGCTACCACATTTGCCTTCCCCGGGTGGTAACGAATCTCAAAGTCGTAATCATTCAATAATTCAATCCACCTACGCTGCCTCATATTCAGTTGTTTCTGATTAAATATGTGTTTAAGACTTTTGTGGTCGGTATATATAATACTTTTAACCCCATATAAGTAGTGCCTCCAAGTCTTTAATGCAAAAACAACTGCGCCTAATTCCAAATCATGCGTCGTATAATTTTGTTCGTGAATCTTCAATTGTCTAGACGCATAAGCAATCACCTTCGTTCGTTGCATTAATACACAACCGAGACCTTGCTTTGATGCGTCACAATAAATCACAAAATCATCATTCCCTTCAGGCAATGACAATATAGGTGCCGTAGTTAGCTTTTTCTTCAATAACTGAAATGCTTTCTCTTGTTCATCATTCCATTCAAATTTCTTCCCTTTATGCGTTAATGCAGTCAAGGGTTTTGCTATTCTGGAAAAGTCTTGGATGAACCTTCTGTAGTAACCAGCTAGTCCTAAAAACTGACGTATGTGTTTTGGAGTTTTCGGGGTTTCCCACTTTTCAACAGTTTCTATCTTTGCTGGATCCACCTTAATACCTTCTTTGTTCACTATGTGACCGAGGAATTGAACTTCTTCCAACCAAAATGCACACTTTGAAAACTTAGCGTACAATTCTTCCTTCCTCAATACTTCTAACACCTTTCTCAAATGTTCACCGTGTTCTTGGTCATTCTTTGAGTAAATAAGTATGTCATCAATGAAAACAATGACAAACTTGTCAAGGTATGGTCCACACACTCGGTTCATAAGGTCCATGATCACAGCTGGTGCATTAGTTAAACCAAACAGCATGACCATAAACTCGTAATGACCGTAACGTGTTCTAAAAGCAGTCTTTGGAATATCATCTTCTTTCACCCGCATTTGATGATACCCGGAATGTAAGTCAATCTTTGAATAAACAGACGAGCCTTGTAGTTGATCAAATAAGTCGTCGATTCTCGGTAGTGGGTAGCGGTTCTTGATGGTAAGTTTGTTCAACTCTCGGTAGTCGATACACAACCTGAATGTACCATCTTTCTTCTTGACAAACAAAACAGGAGCTCCCCACGGTGATGTGCTTGGTCGAATGAAACCACGCTCTAAAAGTTCTTGTAATTGGCTTTGCAGTTCTTTCATCTCGCTGGGTGCGAGTCTGTAAGGAGCACGAGCTATTGGTGCAGCTCCTGGTACAAGATCTATTTGAAATTCGATGGATCGATGTGGGGGTAATCCCGGTAATTCTTTCGGAAATACATCGGGAAATTCTTTTGCGACGGGAACATCATTGATGCTCTTTTCTTCAGTTTGTACTTTCTCGACGTGTGCTAGAATAGCATAGCAACCTTTTCTTATTAGTTTTTGTGCCTTCAAATTACTAATAAGATGTAGCTTCGTGTTGCCCTTTTCCCCGTACACCATTAAGGGTTTTCCTTTTTCTCGTATAATGCGAATTGCATTTTTGTAACAAACGATCTCTGCTTTCACTTCTTTCAACCAGTCCATACCGATTATCACATCAAAACTCCCTAACTCTACTGGTATCAAATCAATCTTAAATGTTTCGCTAACCAGTTTAATTTCTCGATTCCGACATATATTATCTGCTGAAATTAATTTACCATTTGCTAATTCGAGTAAAAATTTACTATCCAAAGGCGTCAATGGACAACTTAATTTAGCACAAAAATCTCTACTCATATAGCTTCTATCCGCACCCGAATCAAATAAAACGTAAGCAGATTTATTGTCAATAAGAAACGTACCCGTAACAAGCTCCGGGTCTTCCTGTGCCTCTGCCGCATTAATATTGAAAACTCTTCCGCGGCCTTGTCCATTCGTGTTCTCCTGGTTCGGGCAATTTCTAATAATGTGGCCCGGTTTTCCACATTTATAACAAACTACATTGGCATAACTTGCTCCGACACTACTTGCTCCGCCATTACTCGTTCCGACACCATTTGTTCCTTTCGTTCTATTAACCCCTGGTCCGTAGACTTCACACTTCGCCGCGCTATGACCATTTCTTTTACACTTGTTGCAAAATTTAGTGCAGAACCCCGAGTGATACTTTTCACACCTTTGGCATAGCTGCTTCTGATTGTTGTTGTTGTTGTTGTTGTTGCGGTTATTATTGTTGTTGGGATGATTGTTGTAGTTGTTGTTGTTGTTGTTGTTGTTGTTGGGCCGTTTGTTGTAGTTGCGATTGTTGGGATAATTGTTGCGATTATTGTTGTAATTGCTGTTGTTGTTGTATTGGTGATTCTTATCACCGTTTTCCTCCCACTTTCTTTTGACTTGCTTCACATTGGCCTCTTCAGCAGTCTGTTCTTTAATTCTTTCTTCAATCTGGTTCACTAGTTTGTGAGCCATTCTACATGCCTGTTGTATGGAGGCGGGCTCGTGTGAACTTATATCTTCTTGGATTCTTTCCGGTAATCCTTTCACAAACGCGTCGATCTTCTCTTCCTCATCTTCGAATGCTCCCGGACACAATAGGCACAATTCTGTGAATCGTCTTTTGTACGTGGTAATATCAAATCCTTGGGTTCGTAACCCTCTAAGTTCTGTCTTGAGCTTATTGACCTCGGTTCTGGGACGGTACTTCTCGTTCATCAAGTGCTTGAATGCTGACCACGGTAGTGCGTAAGCATCATCTTGTCCCACTTGCTCTAGATAGGTATTCCACCATGTTAATGCAGAACCTGTGAAGGTATGCATAGCGTACTTCACTTTGTCCTCTTCAGTACACTTACTTATGGCAAACACCGATTCGACCTTCTCGGTCCACCGTTTCAATCCGATCGGTCCTTCGGTTCTATCAAATTCCAAAGGTTTGCAGGCAGTGAATTCTTTGTAGGTGCATCCTACACGATTTCCTGTACTGCCAGATCCAAGGTTATTGTTGGTATGTAGCGCAGCCTGTACTGCGGCTATGTTTGAAGCTAGAAAAGTACGGAATTCCTCTTCATTCATATTCACGGTGTGTCGAGTAGTCGGTGCCATTTCCTTCAAAATAGTCAAATGGAACAAGTTAATCATACAGAATATTAAGAGTAGTTAATAGTATTTCGTAGCATAATATGAACTCATTTATAAAAGCTTTTTCTTCATATTAGCGTTTTATAAGTTTAAATTCGGGTAGTACCTACCCGTTAAGTTCATACTTAGTAGCTAATATACAATTCAACTACTACAATTCTATATGAAAAACTGATTATAATAATATTTAGCGTTCAAACTTTTACACAATATTTTACAAACTTACAATACCGCTTATTTTACATATAGCATGAAATATAGCACACAATAAATTTGATACAAGATGGTTGTGAAGATAATTCTAGCTAGTACACAAGTCGTTCAGCAAAGGTAATAAAAACACGTAATTCATACGTCCAGAAACAAGTCATGCATTCTGGTTTTACTAGGATTACTTCCCATCCTTGGTCTTGTGGAACATAACTGTTATGGCCGTTGATAAAACAGCGTGTTGTAACGTCGTCAAAGGGACGAGGGTTACTTAATGTCCAACAGTCCCGTAACAATCTAAAAACCTCATTTCTTACCCCAATTACCGACTCCGTCACTTGTGGGAACGTTTTGTTTAATAGTTGTAGCCCGATGTTCTTGTTCTCACTTTGGTGAGAAGCGAACATTACTAATCCGTAAGCATAACATGCTTCTTTATGTTGCATGTTAGCCGCTTTTTCTAAATCTCGAAGTCCAATATTCGGATATATTGAGTCAAAATAATTTCTTAACCCATTGCGTAAAATAGCATTTGGGTTCCCCGCAATATATGCGTCAAAGTAAACACATCGTAACTTATGGATTTCCCAATGTGATATCCCCCATCTTTCGAATGAAAGCCTTTTATAAACCAAGGCATTCTTGGAACGTTCTTCGAATGTCTTACAAACTGATCTCGCCTTAAATAGTTGTGCCGGAGAATTCTGACCGACTCTAGACAAGATTTCATCAATCATGTCTCCGGGTAGGTCTCTTAAAATATTGGGTTGTCTATCCATTTTGTGTTTTTATACTGTAAAATAGACAAGAGTTAGATTCATAAAAAAAAATACTTATTAATACAAGCAATTTTTACATATATCATAAAGCATAAGCACACTATATTACATATATTACACCACACGAATACAACTATCTTATTCCGACTCGATTGTTTCTTCTTCTTCGGTTTTGGTTCGTTTTGCCAAGTTTCTAGGGATATATGATGTTCCCCTAATACGAGCCGTCGTTTTCCACATTGGTTTAGAAAAACCTGGTGGTTTAGAGGTTCCCGGGTCATTGTTACAACTTAAGGACTTCGGGGGTTGACGATACATATAAAGTTCATCGGGGTTGGAATTAGATTTCTCTATTTTTATGCCCTTTCCCTTATTATTTTCTTTTGCCTTTTTAAATTCAGTTGGGGTAATTTCTATAACATCATCGGAATTCTCGTCGGAATCCGATTCATCGGAGAATTGGTAATCCTCCCAATATTTTGCTTCCTTGACGGAAACACCATTGACCATAATTAACCTTGGTCGGTTGGTTGAGGATTTTCTTTTACTTAACCGTTTTATTATTTCCCCCACCGGTTCTACTTCTTCATCCGGTTCCGATTCTTCTTCCGGTTCCGATTCTTCTTCCGGTTCCGACTCTTCTTCCGGTTCCTCTTCGGGAACTTGTGAATCAGTCCACGAATCATTCCAATTTACATTTGACTCTTCATTATTATTAGGTGAGTCAATGGGACTTGTTCTAGAGGTAGACAGCTATCACATAATATCAAACGCGTTAAGAGATTAATATATCACATAATATTCACATGTTAAAAATATATAGTTTCCAACAAAATTTGTTAAGCAATCATTTTTCAAGTAAACACGGTCGAAGTCCAGACTCACTAATGCATCCTAACAAACTCGAAAAGACACACTAATGCAAAATTCTGGTTCTCTAAGACCAACGCTCGGATACCAACTGAAATGTCCCGTTCTTATTGATTAAAAACGTTCCATATTAATTGATTTCGTTGCGAGGTTTTGACCTCTATATGAGACATTTTTCAAAGACTGCATTCATTTTTAAAACAAACCATAACCTTTATTTCATAGATAAAGGTTTTAAAAAGCTTTACGTAGATTATCAAATAATGATAATCTAAAATATCCTGTTTACACACGACCATTACATAATGGTTTACAATACAAATATGTTACAACAAAATAAGTTTCTTGAATGCAGTTTTTACACAATATCATACAAGCATGGACTCCAAATCTCGTCCTTATTTAAGTATGCGACAGCGGAAGCTCTTAATAATCACCTGAGAATAAACATGCTTAAAACGTCAACAAAAGTGTTGGTGAGTTATAGGTTTAACCTATATATATCAAATCATAATAATAGACCACAAGATTTCATATTTCAATACACATCTCATACATAGAGATAAAAATCATTCATATGGTGAACACCTGGTAACCGACATTAACAAGATGCATATATAAGAATATCCCCATCATTCCGGGACACCCTTCGGATATGATATAAATTTCGAAGTACTAAAGCATCCGGTACTTTGGATGGGGTTTGTTAAGCCCAATAGATCTATCTTTAGGATTCGCGTCAATTAGGGTGTCTGTTCCCTAATTCTTAGATTACCAGACTTAATAAAAAGGGGCATATTCGATTTCGATAATTCAACCATAGAATGTAGTTTCACGTACTTGTGTCTATTTTGTAAATCATTTATAAAACCTGCATGTATTCTCACCCCAAAAATATTAGATTTTAAAAGTGGGACTATAACTCACTTTCACAGATTTTTACTTCGTCGGGAAGTAAGACTTGGCCACTGGTTGATTCACGAACCTATAACAATATATACAT
Organism: Rutidosis leptorrhynchoides; assembly: GCF_046630445.1. Classification (NCBI taxonomy): domain Eukaryota; kingdom Viridiplantae; phylum Streptophyta; class Magnoliopsida; order Asterales; family Asteraceae; genus Rutidosis; species Rutidosis leptorrhynchoides. Next base: position 38,397,100 of record NC_092339.1, on the reverse strand, counting down.
ATATATATATATCAAAGTATGTTCAAAATATATTTACAACACTTTTAATATATTTTGATGTTTTAAGTTTATTAAGTCAGCTGTCCTCGTTAGTAACCTATAACTAGTTGTCCACAGTTAGATGTATAGAAATAAATCGATAAATATTATCTTGAATCAATCCACGACCCAGTGTATACGTATCTCAGTATTGATCACAACTTAAACTATATATATTTTGGAATCAACCTCAACCCTGTATAGCTAACTCCAACATTCACATATAGAGTGTCTATGGTTGTTCTGAAATATATATAGATGTGTCGGCATGATAGGTCGAAACATTGTATACGTGTCTATGGTATCTCAAGATTACATAATATACAATACAAGTTGATTAAGTTATGGTTGAAATAGATTTGTTACCAATTTTCACGTAGCTAAAATGAGAAAAATTATCCAATCTTGTTTTACCCATAACTTCTTCATTTTAAATCCGTTTTGAGTGAATCAAATTGCTATGGTTTCATATTGAACTCTATTTTATGAATCTAAACAGAAAAAGTATAGGTTTATCGTCGGAAAAATAAGTTACCAGTCGTTTTTGTAAAGGTAGTCATTTCAGTCGAAAGAACGACGTCTAGAAGACCATTTTAGAAAAAACATACTTCCACTTTGAGTTTAACCATAATTTTTGGATATAGTTTCATGTTCATAATAAAAATCATTTTCTCAGAATAACAACTTTTAAATCAAAGTTTATCATAGTTTTTAATTAACTAACCCAAAACAGCCCGCGGTGTTACTACGACGGCGTAAATCCGGTTTTACGGTGTTTTTCGTGTTTCCAGGTTTTAAATCATTAAGTTAGCATATCATATAGATATAGAACATGTGTTTAGTTGATTTTAAAAGTCAAGTTATAAGGATTAACTTTTGTTTGCGGACAAGTTTAGAATTAACTAAACTATGTTCTAGTGATTACTAGTTTAAACCTTCGAATAAGATAGCTTTATATGTATGAATCGAATGATGTTATGAACATGATTACTACCTTAAGTTCCTTGGATAAACCTACTGGAAAATAGAAAAATGGATCTAGCTTCAACGGATCCTTGGATGGCTCGAAGTTCTTGAAGCAGAATCATGACACGAAAACAAGTTCAAGTAAGATCATCACTTGAAATAAGATTGTTATAGTTATAGAAATTGAACCAAAGTTTGAATATGATTATTACCTTGTATTAGAATGATAACCTACTGTAAGAAACAAAGATTTCTTGAGGTTGGATGATCACCTTACAAGATTGGAAGTGAGCTAGCAAACTTGAAAGTATTCTTGATTTTATGTAACTAGAACTTGTAGAATTTATGAAGAACACTTAGAACTTGAAGATAGAACTTGAGAGAGATTAATTAGATGAAGAAAATTGAAGAATGAAAGTGTTTGTAGGTGTTTTTGGTCGTTGGTGTATGGATTAGATATAAAGGATATGTAATTTTGTTTTCATGTAAATAAGTCATGAATGATTACTCATATTTTTGTAATTTTATGAGATATTTCATGCTAGTTGCCAAATGATGGTTCCCACATGTGTTAGGTGACTCACATGGGCTGCTAAGAGCTGATCATTGGAGTGTATATACCAATAGTACATACATCTAAAAGCTGTGTATTGTACGAGTACGAATACGGGTGCATACGAGTAGAATTGTTGATGAAACTGAACGAGGATGTAATTGTAAGCATTTTTGTTAAGTAGAAGTATTTTGATAAGTGTCTTGAAGTCTTTCAAAAGTGTATGAATACATATTAAAACACTACATGTATATACATTTTAACTGAGTCGTTAAGTCATCGTTAGTCGTTACATGTAAATGTTGTTTTGAAACCTTTAGGTTAACGATCTTGTTAAATGTTGTTAACCCAATGTTTATAATATCAAATGAGATTTTAAATTATTATATTATCATGATATTATCATGTATGAATATCTCTTAATATGATATATATACATTAAATGTCTTTACAACGATAATCGTTACATATATGTCTCGTTTAAAAATCATTAAGTTAGTAGTCTTGTTTTTACATATGTAGTTCATTGTTAATATACTTAATGATATGTTTACTTATCATAGTATCATGTTAACTATATATATATCCATATATATGTCATCATATAGTTTTTACAAGTTTTAACGTTCGTGAATCACCGGTCAACTTGGATGGTCAATTGTCTATATGAAACATATTTCAATTAATCAAGTCTTAACAAGTTTGATTGCTTAACATGTTGGAAACATTTAATCATGTAAATATCAATCTCAATTAATATATATATAAACATGGAAAAGTTCGGGTCACTACACGTGTACCTTCACCACCTATCGCCACCGTCGGCCACTTCAATACCACCCTCATCATCACAGTCCATTGCCACCATCTTGTCCCTCTCCCACTCTCTCTCTCCTAGTTACGACCAAGAAACAATCATTGTTACTGCATTTTTCTGTTTTCTTGATTTGAAACCCACACAACAATCCATCACCACCAAATAGCATCATTATCTTTATGTTTCTGTTGACAATCCCCACCCTTAAACCTCCATAGTCGCCACCCTCAATCTCTCTTCCTCACTCTCCCTTTCTTCTTCAATGAAATCACAACTACCATAAACCATCGCCATGAATACCCATCATCATCAAAACCATCACATGAAATCAAAACCTACTTGAACGAAACCCATTTAAACCTCACTGTTTTATGTTTTAAGTATGCGAACGATAATGAAGTTGATAACGATTTAAGATTTGGATCGTGATGAATAAGATGAGTTCGTGATGATAATAATATACATAACCGAGACGTTCATGTTTATATTAATGATGATAGTACTTATGTCCGACAACCCAGAAACCACCATTCTAAACACACCTGCAATTCTCCTTCGTGAACGACCCATAATCACCACTTATTCCCTTTCCTCTCCTCTTCTCGTCCAGAAAACACCCACAACCCATCCACCAGGATTTCGTTGATTTCCCTCACCATCATCATCATGTTCAAACCACCGGCTACCACCACTATTGTTACAGTTTTCTGTATCTCGATCAAACACCAACTTTCTCTCTCTAAACCCTGTCTGAGAAAAACCATTGCTCGTTCCTACTGCTACTGCATACTGTTATGCTCTTGTTTTCTGTTCAAACATGAAATCCCTTGTATTCCTGCTATTTTCACGTATTCTGTTACCAAGACTCTCAAACCATTGCTGTAAGTTTTTGATGATTATAAAAAGACAAAGAAAATGATGTTAATGATTGAAGATCGGGTATAATTGATGATGAATTGGGACCAACTTATTTTCTTTTCTTTTCTGGCGACACACTAGCAAACCCCACTTGTACACTGCTACTTGCTTTTTCTTTCGATTTATTTTTTTAAACGAAACCCTATCAGTTTCTACTATTTTCTTAATTGGGCTTCAATCAAATTAAACTTGTTAGGCCAAGTGAATCCAAGTGTTTCGTTGGGCTGTTAGGATTCTGTTTCTTTAGGCAGTGAATTGAGTCACCACGATGCAAAACCCACCATATTTCTGTGTTATCGATACTGTGAAGGAGAAGAAAATAAGGAGGCAGAGAACAATCGATTTATATATATTTAGGGTGTTATAATTTTAGAAAAACTGAAATAGCGTGGTGGTTTGTGTTATTATTGAGTTAGCTAGAGGTCGTGGGTTCGAGTCACGGCTTGGGCGATTCATTATTTTTTTCGAGCCTTTGAAGGTAGCCATTTATCAACTTATTATTATTATCATTATTATTATTATTATTATTATTATTATTATTATTATTATTATTATTATTATTACAATTATAATTAGGATATAAAAGATGATGAAAGGAAGATACTAAATAAGATAATTAGGAAATTATCAGTATTATGATTTAAAAGATAAGGATAAAAAAATAAGTATAAGATAATATATCATTATGATTAAAATTGTTATTTTGATTATTATCGTTAACCTCATTATTAACATTATTATCATTATAGTTATTATTATAAATAAGTAGTATTATTACTATTAATAAAATCATTTATTTTTATAGTTATTATTATTATTAGTATTTATTATCATTAAAAGTATCACTTTTATAAAAATTATCATTTTATAACTAAGATTATTAGTATTATAGGATGAAACAACTTTTTATTTATTATTATCAACATTACTTCATCAAACAACTATTGGTAATATAAAATTCATATTTACTACATATAACGTAGCTATATTATTATTTATATATAAATATTAATAAATGTAATTAATTAGATTATTAATGAAAAACATAGTTAAAATAACAATTAATTCACTAATAATAATATATATATATTCGATTACGATTATATATATATTAATGAATAAACAAATGATATAGGTTCGTGAATCCGAGGCCAACCCTGCATTGTTCAATGCCGTCATATGTATTTTTACTACAAAATACAGTATTGTGAGTTTCATTTGCACCCTTTTTAAATGCTTTTGCAATATATATTTTCGGGACTGAGAATACATGCGCTTTTATAAATGCTTTACGAAATAGACACAAGTAATCGAAACTACATTCTATGGTTGAATCGTTATACCGGATATCGCCCTTATTGAACTTGGTAACCTAAGAATTGGTGTTTATTATAATTGCCACCAATTGACGCGAATCCTAAAGATAGATCTATGGGCCATTGACAAGCCCCAGTCAGAGAATTTGAACTGCTTTAGTACTTTGATCTTTATATATGAGGATATTCTACATGCATTTTATTAATGTCGGTTACCAGGTGTACAATCCATACGAATGAATTTTTAACACTTGCGAGTGTATGATTATTGAATAAATGAAATCTTGTGGTCTATTAAAATTATGGAAATGATTGATTATGATAAACCTATGAACTCACCAACCTTTTGGTTGACACTTGAAAGCATGTTTATTCTCAGGTATGAAAAAAATCTTCCGCTGTGCATTAGCTCATTTTAAGGATATTACTTGGAGTCAATCATGACATATTTCAAAATACGTTGCATTCGAGTCGTTGAATTCAACAGGATTATTATTGAGTTAATTATAGTTGGATATATTATGAAAATGGTATGCATGCCATCAACTTTCAATGTAAAGAAAGATTGTCTTTTAAGAACGAATGCAATGTTTGTAAAATGTATCATATAGAGGTCAAATACCTTGCGATGTAACCAAATGTAATGTATATGTCTAGATGGATTAGGACGAGTCATGAAACAGAGCACATTTATAAACACATTACGTTTACCACATAATTATGCTGAATTATGTGACACATGTGATAAAACAATTTCGGTTGAAGATTGGATCTATTTTCGCAAGATGGCTAGAGAAAGGCACTACGAGCAAGACTTCCTAAAGAGTTCCTTCCATTTGAAATAGTTTTAATGCCAAAAAAGTCGTTTTGATATTTATAAAATGTGAATTCTGAACTTTTAGATATTACAATAATTATCACATTTGAATTTTTATGCATATTTAAATCTCATTTTGATACTTGTTATTTACGTAACATTGTATTTAGGTAAATCGAGAATCTTTTTGAGGTTAATATCACCCCACTAGCCACAGATCCTTACACGTTTTGCGACATCTTGGTGTAATGGTTCAATTATTTAGTGGCACTTTTTGATATCTCTCAATTCATAACTCTATTATTCTTTTAGCTTTAGAATTTCGTATTGAATGCGAATATATTTGAATATAGTTACGTTTCGATAATAATTCATAGCCGCAGAACACATTTTTAAACACATTACGTTTGACACATAATTATGCTGAATTATGTGGCACATGTGATAAAACAATTTCGATTAAAGATTGGATCCATTTTCGCAAGATGGCTAGAGAAAGGCACTACGAGCAAGACTTCCTAAAGAGTTCCTTCCATTCAAAATAGTTTTAATGCCGAAAAAGTCGTTTTGATATTTATAAAAGGTGAATTTTAAACTTCAGATTTTAAGATAATTATCACCTTTGCATTTGAATTTTTATGCATATTTAAATCACGTTTTGATACTTGTTATTTACGTAACATTGTATTTAGATACATTGATAATCTTTTTGAGGTTAATATCACCCCACTAGCCACAGATCCTTACACGTTTTGCGACATCTTGGTGTAATGGTTCAATTATTTAGTGGCACTTTTTGATCTCTCTCAATTTATAATTCTATCGTTGTTTTTGTTTTAGAATTTCGTATTGAATGCGAATATATTTAACTGTAGTTTCATTTCGATAATAATAATTTATGGCCGCAGAACACATTTTTAAACACATTACATTTGACACACAATTATGCTAAATTATGTGGCACATGTGATAAAATAATTTCGGTTGAAGATTGGATCCATTTTTGTAAGTTGACTAAAAAAGGCACTATGAGCAAGATTTCCTAAAGAGTTCCTGCCATTCGAAATAGTTTAAACGCCGAAAAAGTCGTTTTGCTATTTTTAAAAGGTGAATTTTGAACTTTCATATTTTACGATAGTTATTATCTTTGCATTTGAATTTTTATGCATATTTAAATACCATTTTGATACTTGTTATTTATGTAACATTGTATTTAGGTACATCGAGAATCTGTTTAAGGTTAATATCACCCCACTAGCCAGAAAATCCTAACACATTTTGCGACATCTGGGTTTAATGGTTCGATTATTTATTGGCAGTTTTTGATATCTCACAATTCATAACTCCATTTTTGTTTTAAAATTTTGTATCGAATGCAAATATATTTGACTATAGTTTCGTTTTGATAATAATTCATGGTCGCATAACACATTTTTGAACACATTACGTTTGCCACATAATTATGCTGAATTATGTGGCACATATGATAAAACAATTTCGGTTAAAGATTGGATCCATTTTCGCAAGATGGCTAGAGAAAGGCACTACGAGAAAGATTTCCTAAAGTGTTCCTGCCATTCGAAATAGTTTTAACGCCGAAAAAGTCGTTTTGCAATTTTTAAAAGGTGAATTTTGAAGTTTTTCTGATTTTACGATAATTATTACCTTTGCATTTGAATTTTTATGCATATTTAAATACCATTTGGATACTTGTAATTTATGTAACATTGTATTTAGGTACATTAAGATTCTTCTTGAGGTTAATATCACCCCACTAGCCTCAAATCCTAACACATTTTTTGACATCTTGGTTTAATGATTCAATTATTTAGTGGCACTTTTTGATATCTCTCAATTCATAACTCTATTATTGTTTTTGTTTTAAAGGTTCGTATTGAATGTTAATATATTTGACTATAGTTTAGTTTCGTTAATAATTCACGGCCGCAGAACGCATTTTTGAACACATTACGTTTGCCACATAATTATGCTGAATTATGTGGCACATATAATAAAACAATTTCGGTTGAAGATTGGATCTATTATCGCAAGATGACTAGAGAAAGGCACTACATGAAAAATTTCCTAAAGAGTTCCTGCCATTCTAAATAGTTTTAACGCCGAAAAAGTCGTTTTGCTATTTTTAAAAGGTGAATTTTGAATTTTTTTAGATTTTACGATAATTATTACCTTTGCATTTAAAATTTTATGCGTATTTAAATACCATTTGGATACTTGTTATTTATGTAACATTGTATTTAGGTACATTGAGAATCTTTTTGAGGTTAATATCACCCCACTAGGCACAAATCCTTGCACGTTTTGCGACATCTTGGTTTAATGGTTCAATTATTTAGTGGCACTTTTTGATATCTCTCAATTCATAACTCTATTATTGTTTTTGTTTTAATATTTCGTATTGAATTCGAATATATTTGACTATAGTTTCGTTTCGATAATAATTTATGGCCGCAGAACACATTTTTAAACACATTACGTTTGCCACATAATTCTGCTGAATTATGTGGCACATGTGATAAAACAATTACGGTTGAAAATTTGATCCATTTTCGCACGATGACTAGAGAAAGGCACTACGAGCAAGATTTCCTAAAGAGTTCCTGCCGTTAAAAATAGTTTTAACGCCAAAAAAGTCGTTTTGCTATTTTTAAAAGGTGAATGTTGAACTTTCAGATTTTACGATAATTATTACATTTTCATTTGAATGTTTATGCATATTTAAATACCATTTTGATAGTGGTTATTTTTGTAATATTATATTTAGGTACATTGAGAATCTTTTTGAGGTTAATATCACCCCACTAGCCGCAAATCCTTACACGTTCTGCGACATATTGGTTTAATGGTTCAATTATTTAGTTGCACTTTTTGATACCTCTAAATTCATAACTCTATTATTGTTTTTGTTTTAAAATTTCGTATTGAATGCGAATATATTTAAATAGTTTCGTTTTGATAATAATTCATAGTCGCATAACACATATTTTGAACACATTACGTTTTCCAAATAATTATGCTGCATTATGTGGCACATGTCGTAAAAAAATTTCGGTTGAAGATTGGATCCATTTTCGAACGATGACTTGATAATGGCACTACGAGCATGACTTCCTAAAGAGTTCCTTCCATTCGAAATAGTTTGAACGCCGAAAAAGTCGTTTTGCTATTTTTTAAAAAGTGAATTTTGAACTTTCAGATTTTACGGTAATTATTATCTTTGTATTTGAGTTTTATGCATATTTAAATGCCATTTTGAAACTTTTTATTTATGTAACATTGTATTTAGGTACATTGAGAATCTTTATAAGGTTTATATCACCCCACTAGCCGCAAATCCTTACACGTTTTGCGACATCTTGGTTTAATGGTTCAATTATTTAGTGTCACTTTTCGATATCTCTCAATTCATAACTCTATTATTGTTTTTATTTTAAAATTTCGTACCGAATGCGAATATATTTGACTATAGTTTCATTTCGATAATAATTCATGGCCGCAGAACACATTTTTAAACACATTACGTTTTCCACATAATTATGCTGAATTATGTGGCACATGTGATAAAACAATTTCGGATGAAGATTGGATCCATTTTTGCACGATGACTAGAGAAAGGCACTACGAGCTAGACTTCCTAAATAGTTCCTTCCATTCGAAATAGTTTCAACGCCAAAAAAGTCGTGAAAAAGTCGTTTTTCTATTTTTTAAAAATAAATTTTGAACTTTCAGATTTTATGGTAATTATAACCTTTGTATTTAAATATTTATGCATATTTAAATACTATTTTTATACTTGTTATTAATTTAACATTGTATTTAGGTACACTGAGAATCTTTTTGAGGTTAATATCACCCCACTAGCCACAGATCCTTACACGTTTTGCGACATCATGGTTTAATGGTTCAATTATTTAGTGGCACTTTTTAATATCTCTCAATTCATAACTCTATTATTGTTTCTGTTTTAAAATTTCGTATTGAATGCGAATATATTTGACAATAGTTTCGTTTCGATAATAATTTATGGCCGTGGAACACATTTTTAAACACATTACGTTTACCACATAATTATGCTGAATTATGTGGCACATGTGATAAAACAATTTCGGTTGAAGATTGGACCCATTTTCGCAAGATGACAAGAGAAAGGCACTACGAGCAAGATTTCCTAAAGAGTTCCTGCCATTTGAAATAGTTTAAACGCCGAAAAAGTCGATTTGCTATTTTTAAAAGGTGAATTTTGAACTTTCAGATTTTATGAAAATTATCACCTTTGCTTTTGAATTTTTATGCATATTTAAATACCATTTTGATACATGTTATTTATGTAACATTGTATTTGGGTACATTGAGAATCTTTTTGAGGTTAATATCACCCCACTAGCCACAAATCTTTACACGTTTTGCGACATCTAGGTTTAATGGTTCATTTATTTAGTGGCACATTTTGATATCTCTCAATTCATAACTCTATTATTGTTTTTGTTTTAAAATTTCGTATCTAATGCGAAAATATGTGACTATAGTTTAGTTTCGATAATAATTCATTGCCACAGAACACATTTATAAACACATTACGTTTGCCACATAATTATACTGAATTATGTGGCACATGTGATAAAACAATTTCGGTTGAAGATTGGATCCATTTTTGCAAGATGGCTAGAGAAAGGCACTACGAGCAAGTCTTCCTTAAGAGTTCCTTCCATTCGAAATACTTTTAATGCCGAAAAAGTCGTTTTGATATTTATAAAAGGTGAATTCTGAACTTTCAGATTTTACGATAATTATCACCTTTGCATTTGAATTTTTATGCATATTTAAATCCCATTTTGATACTTGTTATTTACATAACATTGTATTTAGGTACATCGAGAATCTTTTTGAGGTTAATATCACCCCACTAGCCACAAATCCTTACACGTTTTGCGACATCTTGGTGTAATGGTTCAATTATTTAGTGGCACTTTTTGATATCTCTCAATTCATAACTCTATTATTGTTTTTGCTTTAGAATTTCTTATTGAATGCGAATATATTTGACTATAGTTCCGTTTTGATAATAATTCATGGCCGCAGAACACATTTTTAAACACATTACGTTTGACAGATGATTATGCTGAATTATGTGGCACATGTGATAAAACAATTTCGATTGAAGATTGAATCCATTTTCGCGCATTGACTAGAGAAGGGCACTACGAGCAAGTCTTCCTAAAGAGTTCCTGCCATTCAAAATAGTTTAACGCTGAAAAAGTCGTTTTGCTATTTTTAAAAGGTGAATTTTGAACATTCATATTATACGATAGTTATTACCTTTGCATTTGAATTTTTTTGCATATTTAAATACCAATTTGATACTTGTTATTTATGTAACATTGTATTTAGGTACATCGAGAATCTGTTTAAGGTTAATATCACCCCACTAGCCACAAATCCTAACACGTTTTGTGACATCTGGGTTTAATGGTTCAATTATTTAGTGGCACTTTTTGATATCTCTCAATTCATAACTCCATTTTTGTTTTTGTTTTAAAATTTCGTATCGAATGCGAATATATTTGATTATAGTTTGTTTTCGATAATAATTCATGGTCGCATAACACATTTTTGAACACATTACATTTGCCACATAATTATGCTGAATTATGTGGCACATATGATAAAATAATTTCGGTTGAAGATTGGATCCATTTTCGCAAGATGACTAGAGAAAGGCACTACGAGAAAGCTTTCCTAAAGAGTTTCTGCCATTCGAAATAGTTTTAACGCCGAAAAGTAATTTTGCTATTTTTAAAAGGTGAATTTTGATTTTTTTTCTTTTCAGATTTTACAATAATGATTACCTTTGCATTTGAATTTTTATGCATATTTAAATACCATTTGGATACTTGTTATTTATGTAATTTGTATTTAGGTACATTGAGATTCTTTTTGAGGTTAATACCACCTCACTAGCCTCAAATCCTTACACGTTCTGTAACATCTTGGTTTAATGGTTCAATTATTTAGTGGCACTTTTTGATATCTCTCAATTCATAACTCTGTTATTTTTTTTGTTTTAATATTTCGTATTGAATGCGAATATATTTGACTATAGTTTCATTTCGATAATAATTTATGGCCGCAGAACACATTTTTAAACACATTACGTTTGCCACATAATTCTGCTGAATTATGTGGCACATGTGATAAAACAATTTTGGATAAAAATTTGTTCCATTTTCGCACGATAATTAGAGAATGGCACTACGAGCAAGATTTCCTAAAGAATTCCTGCCATTAAAAATAGTTTTAACGACGAAAAAATCGTTTTGCTATTTTTAAAAGGTGAATGTTGAACTTTCAGATTTTACGATAATTATTACCTTTTCATTTATATTTTTATGCATATTTAAATACCATTTTGATAGTGGTTATTTTATAATATTGTATTTAGGTACATTGGGAATCTTTTTGAGGTTAATATCACCCCACTAGCCGCAAATCCTTACACGTTTGCGACATATTGGTTTAATGGTTCAATTATTTAGTTGCACTTTTTGCACTTTTTGAATGCGAATATATTTAAATAGTTTCGTTTTAATAATAATTCATAGTCGCATAACACATATTTTAAACACATTACGTTTGCCACATAATTATGTTGAATTATGTGGCACATGTGATAAAACAATTTCGGTTGAAGATTGGATCCATTTTCGCACGATGACTTGATAATAATTCATAGTCGCATAACACATATTTTAAACACATTACGTTTGCCACATAATTATGCTGAATTATATGGCACATGTGATAAAACAATTTCGGTTGAAGATTGGATCCATTTTCGCACGATGACTTGATAATGGCATTACGAGCATGGATTCCAAAAGAGTTCCTTCCATTCGAAATAGTTTCAACGCCGAAAAAGTCATTTTGCTATTTTTAAAAAGTGAATTTTGAACTTTCAGATTTTATGGTAATTATTATCTTTGCATTTGAGTTTTTATACATATTTAAATGCCATTTTGAAACTTTTTATTTATGTAACATTGTATTTAGGTACTTTGAGAATCTTTATAAGGTTAATATCACACCACTAGCCGTAAATCTTTACACGTTTTGCGACATCTTGGTTTAATGGTTCAATTATTTAGTGGCACTTTTCGATATCTCTCAATTCATAACTCTATTATTGTTTTTGCTTTAAAATTTCGTTTCGAATGCAAATATATTTGACTATAGTTTTATTTTGATAATAATTCATGGCCGCAGAACATATTTTTAAACACATTACGTTTGCCACATAATTATGCTGAATTATGTGGCACATGTGATAAAACAATTTCAATTGAAGATTGGATCCAGTTTCGCACGTTGACTAGAGAAGGGCACTACGAGCTAGACTTCCTAAAGAGTTCCTTCCATTCGAAATAGGTTCAACGCCAAAAGGTCGTGAAAAAGTCATTTTTCTATTTTTAAAAAGTGAATTTTGAACTTTCAGATTTTATGGTAATTATAACCTTTGTATTTAAATTTTTATGCATATTTAAATTCCATTTTGATACTTGTTATTAATTTAACATTGTATTTATGTACACTGATGTAACAACCCGACATCTTAAATCCCTTAGACGCGTACCAAAAAAAAAATTTCTATGTCAGTGCATCTGGACGGCGTCCAGCTCAGAAAGGTGGGACGGCATCCAAAGTTTGGGACGGCGTCCAGCTCAAAACAACTGGGATGACATCCAAGCAATTGGGACGGCGTCCCAATGGTCTTCCAGCTACTGATCACGGGTCCAACTCACCCGAGCGGAAAACCCGCTTTTCGACACTTTCAAACGAAAACCTTTTTACCACAAGTCAATACAAGTGAAACTAAGAGATTTTCATCATCAAATCAAGTTTTACATCAACGGGCCCACATCGCCCATTTTACGAGTTTCGTTCAAAAATAAAAGTTTCGACCAAATATAAGTTTAAGTTCCAAACGACACTAGAGAATGGTGTTTGGGGTTAAACTACCCAATCTCGGTTGAACTCCAAAAGCTAACACCCAAAAGCATCCCCTAACAAAACAAGCGGGAGATCACTAATCCAATTGAACGCTCTTACCCTTGTCAACGCCCGAGCCTATAAAAAAAGTAAACAACGAGAGGGTAAGCAAAGCTTAGTGAATGCAATAATTATACGAATACATATATAATTATACCTACTTGCATACACTTACACAACCGCAAACATGCTAGCAAACAACATTAGCTTATCGTCGCAATAACAAGCTATAAATCACCAATACCCCCAAGCTAGCATAACAACCGCATATAAATATAACTCGAATAATATAATATGCTTACAACACAAATAACCATGGTTAACCAATAGTACAAGGGAACGGCGCTCGCAAAAGCGCTATCGGTGTTCACAACATCCGTTAGGGCACTTAACACCTCACACCACTAACCTCTAGGTTGGCACCTTAACACCTCGGCACTTCACCCCGAGTGGCATCTTAACACCTCGATGCTTCACTCATTATTTTACGGAGTGGTGTCTTAACACCTCGAAACTACACTCCTAGGTGACATCTTAACACCTCGATGCTACACCCGAGTGGCATCTTAACACCTCGATGCTACACTCTTCACGTAAAACGTGGTGTCTTAATACCTCGACACTACACATTTCACGCTACAACAAATAGATACATTATATACCTACGCATATAATTATTCCACTCACCTCAAAGTCTTGTGAAAAGATACCCGAGCTTGCAAAACCTCAAAGTAACGTACCTATCACGTTATACATATTATTAAATGCAAACTCAAGTCGGTCAACCAATTCTTTCACCATTCCTAAGTCATTTTGACCCAAAGTGCAATCCTGACCCATTTTGCACCATTAACCCTAATAATGGGTCAACTTCACCAAAAACCCTAACTCTAGTCAAATATGGTCTTATTACATTTTTAAATCACCAATTTAACTCATTTTCACACATGCAAGACCACTTAGGTCATTAAAGACCCATTTGACCCATTTCAAGGTCAACACACCCATTTGGGTCATCCACAACCCAAATGACACCCACTAACATTAACTATAAGTGTACTAGTGATTTGCTAGGCCTTTAAGACCCATTTACCCCTTTCAAAACCCTAGGTTAGTCACCATTTGGGTCTTCATGACCCAAACTTACCCAAAACCCCCAAATTACTCACAAATGGATTTTATGTGCAACACTAACCCAAACCCTAACCCTTAAACACATTAAAATAAGGTAATCAAGTTTAGGGCTTACCACCACAATCAAAACGAAGCTAACGAGGAGATGAACAACTTTAATGCTCGAGCTAGAACCCGAAACAAGCTTCTTCCTCTCCTATTTGAGCTTTCTCACACTTAAATGCACTCTCACTCTAGAATTGAAGTGGATGAGGTTTGGTGGTTGGAAATGGAGTAATGAAGCTCAACAAAACTGATCTAGGGCCTTTAATTCGTCCACAAAGTGAAATTACCAAAATGTCCATCTAAAATTTCTAAAAAACAAAAAGGCTTGTCTGCCAGCCATTCTGGACGGCGTCCAGAAAGTTGGACGGTGTCCAGGCCTTTAATCTGGGATGGCGTCCCGCCCATTTGGATGGCGTCCCACTAGTCTGAGGAAACCAGATCTTACAACTCTCCCCCACTTGAACCGAATTGCGACCTCGCAATCCACGCCGCATGACAAGCAGGAAGATAAACCAAGACAAACTCTTCGGGCTCCCAAGTAAACTCGGAACCTATACTTCGACGCCATTGGACTTTAAAAGTCCTCACCTCTTTATTTCTCAATTTCTTAACCTTTTCATCAAGTATAGCAACCGGCTCCTCAACATACTCTAACTTATTATTTAGCTCAATCTCGTCTAACGACACCCACGAAGAATCATCCGCAAGACACTTACGGAGATGGAAAACGTGAAATGTATTATGGATCCCCGCAAGTTCTTTGGGTAATTCCAACCGATATACAACTTCACCAACACGAGCTAAAACTTTGAATGGCCCAATAAACCGAGGAGCTAACTTTCCCCGTTTTCGAAATTGAATAATACCCTTCCAAGGCGAAACCTTAAGCATCACCATATCACCTTCTTGAAATTCGATCGTTCATCTACGTTTATCGGCATACGACTTTTGTCTATCTTGAGCCTTCTTCAAATGTTCCCGAATAATATCAATCTTGTTATTCGTCTCCAAAACCAAATCGGTACTCCCGATTTCCCTTTAACCCACTTCACCCCAACAAATTGGAGTTCGACACCTTCGCCCGTAAAGCATCTCATAAGGTGGCATCCCGATACTAGTATGATAACTATTATTGTACGAGAATTCCACCAAAGGCAAATGCTCATCCCAACTACCACTGAAATCAATGACGCACGCCCATAACATATCTTTCAAAGTTTGATTCGTACGTTCGGTTTGACCGTCCGTTTGAGGATGATACGCCGTGCTCAATTTCAATTGCGTTCCCATATCTTCGTGAAACTTTTCTCAAAACCGAGATGTAAAACAGGTATCTCGATCCGAAATAATAGATATAGGAACCCCATGTCGCGAGACCACTTCCTTGATAAACAACTTAGCTAAGGCCTCCGAAGATTTTGCTTCTTTAATGGGAAGAAACAAATCACTTTTCGTCAATCTATCAACTATTACCCAAATCGTGTCAAGTTGGGTTCTCGCCGTCTTAGGTAACTTTGTTATGAAATCCATGGTAATGTGCTCCCATTTCCATTTCGGGATTTCTAACGGTTGCAACTTACCATACGGCTTTTGGTGCTCGGCTTTAACTTGCAAACAAGTAACATATTGCTCAACATATTTAACAACATCACGCTTCATGCCCGGCCACCAATAATCTTTCTTCAAGTCAAGATACATTTTCGTCGCGCCCGGGTGAATGGAATATTTTGACTTATGTGCTTCATCAAGTAGCACCTGTCGGTAATCACCCATCTTAGGCACCCACACCCTTCCTTGAAAAGACAACAACCAACGCGAACCCATAGTAATAAACTCTGATTGGCCCACGATTCGCTCCGTATGCTTGTTGTGAACGTAAGCCTCTATTTGAATCTCACCAAGCTTCACAAAAAAATCATTAGTAATAATCAAACGTAACGATCCTACACGTATCGCCGGATGTTGACTCTTTCGACTCAACGCATCCGCGACAACGTTCGCCTTACCCGGATGATAAAGTATCTCACAATCATAGTCTTTCACCACATCCATCCATCTACGTTGATGATAATTCAAATCTCGTTGAGTAAAAAGATGTTTTAAATTCTTGTGATCCGAATAAATCGTACATTTGACACCATACAAGGAGTGGCGCCAAATTTTCAACGCATGCACAACCGCCGCCAACTCAAGATCATGAGTCGGATATCTCGTTTCATGTTCCTTTAATTGTCGAGAGGCATAAGCGATGACTTTACCTCTTTGCATTAGAACACACCCGAGACCATTTAAGGAAGCATCACAATAAACCACCATATCTTCTACCCCTTCCGGCAACACTAACACCGGAGCTTGACACAACTTCTCTTTTAACAATTGAAAAGCAATCTCTTGCCCGTTCTCCCAATTAAACCTAGCATTCTTTCTCATCAACTTCGTCAATGGAGAAGCAATCTTAGAAAAGTCTTGGATAAACCGACGATAATAACCGGCCAATCCGAGAAAACTTCGGATTTCCGTAGGCGTAGTCGGTCGTCCCCAACTCTTCACCGTCTCGATCTTCCCCGGATCTACTTGAATACCGTCTTTGTTCACAATATGAGCAAGGAATTGGACTTCCCTTAGCCAAAATTCACATTTGGAGAACTTTGCGTACAACTTCTCCTTTCGTAACTTCTTCAATACCTCACGCAAACGACGTTCATGTTCGTTCATACTTTTCGAATAGACTAGTATGTAGTCAATGAACACTATTACCGACTTGTCCAACATAGGTTGGCATACTCAGTTCATAAGATCCATGAATGCCGCCGGTGCATTCGTAAGACCGAAAGGCATCACAACAAACTCAAAATGCCCATAACGCGTTCAAAAAGCCGTTTTCTCAATGTCTTCCTCACGGACCCGCATTTGGTGATAGCCGGACCGTAGGTCGATTTTCGATAAATACGTTGCACCTTGAAGTTGATCAAATAAATCGTCAATCCTAGGTAACGGATAACGATTCTTGATCGTCACTTTATTCAACTCTCGGTAATCGATGCACATCCGCATACTACCATCTTTCTTCTTCACAAATAACACCGGAGCACCCCATGGCGAAGCACTCGGTCGGATAAAACCCTTCTCAAGCAACTCTTGGGTTTGATTTAACAACTCTTTCATTTCCGTCGGTGCTAAACGGTAAGGAGTTTTAGCAATGGGGGTAGCCCCCGGAACCAACTCAATGCGAAATTTAACTTGTCTTTCCGCCGGAACACCCAGTAACTCATCCGGAAAAACGTCTTCAAATTCATTAACCACCGGAATTTCACGAATGGGTGGTGGCTCATTACGAGTATCAACAACATGAGCAAGGAAAGCCATGCCACCGGTAACAACGAGACGACGTGCCCGTGCAAAAGTGCATATCGGCACCGGTCTCCTTCGCTTATCACCATGAATAATCAACTCTCCCCCACTTGGGGTCTTCACACGAATAAACTTATCATGGCATGCAATATCGGCTCTATAACAATCGAGCCAATCCGTACCAACGACAATATCAAATTCGCCCAAGGTCATTGGAATGAGATCAATTTTAAAGGTTTCGGCACCGAAAACAACATCACAATTTTCACACACATCAACCACTAGCACCGTCTTGCCGTCCGCTATTTCGACTTCTACCGGACGACTTAACTTAGCTAACGGTCTATCTAGTTTAGGCACAAATTTAGGAGACACAAACGACAAATTTGCACCGTTATCAAATAGAATCCTTGCCGGATTAGAATTAACCACGAAAGTACCTGAGACAACTTCGTTTGATTGCTTGGCTTCATCATTGGTCATCAAATAATTTCGACCCCTTGCTGTACCCGCCGCCTTCTCTAACCGCTTAACATTATCATTGCGCAAGTCGGGACACTCCGGCTTCTTATGCCCTTCTTTTCCGCAATTAAAACAAGTGATTTTGTTTCCGGAAAATGGTTTCGGACATTCATGAGCCATATGACCCGGTTGCCCACAATTGTAGCACGCATAAGAAAAACCACCGGAAGCGCCCTTCTTCACGCTATTGACACTTTCGGAACCCTTCTTGTTCTTGTTCTTCTTGTTTGAAGAGTTAGAGTAACTAAAACCTTCAAACTTTCTCCTTGAAAAAGTGAAATCACTCTTCCTCGGAACCTCCGATTCAAAACCCCGAGCCAACTCGAATAGTTCTTCAAAAGTCTTAGCCATTCTTCGACTAATCTTACCCTTGTACTCATCATTCAAGGTACGGTAGAAATCCTTCATTAATTTGTGATCATCACCCACATATTCCGGGCAAAAACGAGTATTTTCCAAGAAGGTAGACTTGAGTGTAACCAAGTCCATTGACCCTTGTTACAGTTGGTGCAACTCGTCTCGGATTCTATCGAGATCGGATGAAGTTCGGTATTCTTTGAAAAATTCTTTCTTGAATTCCTCCCATGTCAAGCCCATACATTGTTCTTCATCATATAAGTTGATCTTATCGTCCCACCACAACTTTGCTTCCTCCCACAACATGCTTGAACAAAACCTTGTTTTCTTCTCAGGAGGGCATTTCGCGGTAAGGAAAGCTCCCTCGATATCGGAGATCCAACATGTACTCTTCAAAGATCTAGCACCCCATTAAACATCGGGGGTTGAGTGTCCTTGAAATTCTTATAACGGAAGTCCCGCCTTCCTTCACCTCCTTCACCGCGAGGATAAAGGTTTCTAGCATCAAGGGCCTCTTCGATAGTGGCCTTCATTCATTCATTTATCAAATCGGTCACCTGCCCATCGACCGAATCTTGAAAGACCTTTCGGACGTCCGTAAGAAAATCCGCTTTTAACTTTTTAAAGACGGCCTCAACCTTGGCCGAAAACTCGGCGTCCTCGCTTGTACTTCCGTTATCATGATCGGGTCCGTTTCTCGTCTTCATTCTATAAAACGGAAGAGGTTAAGCAACGAAACGAAAAGACACAACACATACGTATGTACATATATACCACACTATCCCATCTCGCTCGACAATCGTCGTACATTACTTGTTTGGCATGATTTGCGCTCGTAATAATGGTAGCTAGTCATTACTACGCGAGAACGTCGCATTAACTTGCTAGTACAACGTCCATCTCACTCGATGCTCTCTAAGCATACAAATCAAATAGCGCATGATTAGTTTGCATAAACCTATGCACTAACCAATCCCGATCCGACCCAAAGTCCTACAAGTCCCGCATAACGCACACACAAAAAGTCTAAGTCTAGGCGCCTATCTCAAGTCACCTAAATCCCTTAGACCATGCTCTGATACCACTTGTAACAACCCTACATCTTAAATCCCTTAGACGCATACCAAAAAAAAAAATATTTCTATGTCAGTGCATCTGGACGGCGTCCAGAATCCTGGACGGCGTCCAGCTCAGAAAGGTGGGACGGCATCCAAAGTTTGGGACGGCGTCCAGCTCAAAACAACTGGGACGACATCCAAGCAATTGGGACGGCGTCCCAATGGTCTTCCAGCTACTGATCACGGGTCCAACTCACCCGAGCGGAAAACCCACTTCCCGACACTTTCAAACGAAAACCTTTTTACCACAAGTCAATATAAGTGAAACTAAGAGATTTTCATCATCAAATCAAGTTTTACATCAACAGGCCCACATCGCCCATTTTACGAGTTTCGTTTAAAAATAAAAGTTTCGACCAAATATAAGTTTAAGTTCTAAATGACACTAGAGCATGGTGTTTGGGGTTAAACTACCCAATCTCGGTCGAACTCCAAAAGCTAACACCTAAAAGTATCCCCTAAAAAAACAAGCGGGAGATCACTAATCCAATTGAACGCTCTTACCCTTGTCAACGCCCGAGCCTATAAAAAAGTAAACAACGAGAGGGTAAGCAAAGCTTAGTGAATGCAATAATTATACGAATACATATATAATTATACCAAATTGCATACACTTACACAACCGTAAATATGCTAGCAAACAACATTAGCTTATCGTTGCAATAACAAGCTATAAATCACCAATACCCCTAAGCTAGCATAACAACCGCATATAAATATAACTCGAATAATATAATATGCTTACAACACAAATAACCATGGTTAACCAATAGTACAAGGGAACGGCGCTCGCGAAAGCGCTATCGGTGTTCACAACATCCGTTAGGGCACTTAACACCTCGCACCACTAACCCCTAGGTTGGCACCTTAACACCTCGGCACTTCACCCCGAGTGGCATCTTAACACCTCGATGCTACACCCGAGTGGCATCTTAACACCTCAATGCTACACTCTTCACGTGAAACGTGGTGTCTTAACACCTCGACACTACACATTTCACGCAATAACAAATAGATACATTATATACCTACGCATATAATTATTCCACTCACCTTAAAGTCTTGTGAAAAGATACCCGAGCTTGCGAAACCTCAAAGTAACGTACCTATCACGTTATACATATTATTAAACGAAAACTCAAGTCGGTCAACCAATTCTTTCACCATTCCTAAGTCATTTTGACCCAAAGTGCAATCCCGACCCATTTTGCACCATTAACCCTAATAATGGGTCAACTTCACCAAAAACCCTAACTCTAGTCAAATATGGTCTTATTACATTTTTAAATCACCAATTTAACTCATTTTCACACATGCAAGACCACTTAGGTCATTAAAGACCCATTTGACCCATTTCAAGGTCAACACACCCATTTGGGTCATCCACAACCCAAATGACACCCACTAACATTAACTATAAGTGTACTAGTGACTTGCTAGGCCTTTAAGACCCATTTACCCCTTTCAAAACCCTAGGTTAGTCACCATTTGGGTCTTCATGACCCAAACTTACCCAAAACCCCCAATTACTCACAAATGGGTTTTATGTGCAACACTAACCCAAACCCTAACCCTTAAACACATTAAACTAAGGTAATCAAGTTTAGGGCTTACCACCACAATCAAAATGAAGCTAACGAGGAGATGGACAACTTTAATGCTCGAGCTAGAACCCGAAACAAGCTTCTTCCTCTCCTATTTGAGCTTTCTCACACTTAAAAGCACTCTCACTCTAGAATTGAAGTGGATGAGGTTTGGTGGTTGGAAATGGAGTAATGAAGCTAAACAAAACTGATCTAGGGCCTTTAATTCGTCTACAAAGTGAAATTACCAAAATGCCCATCTAAAATTCCTAAAAAACAAAAAGGCTTGTCTGCCAGCCATTCTGGACGGCGTCCAGAAAGTTGGACGGCGTCCAGGCCTTTAATCTGGGACGGCGTCCCACCAGTCTGAGGAAACCGGATCTTACAACTGAGAATCTTTTTGAAGTTAATATCACCCCACTAGCCACAGATCCTTACACGTTTTGCGACATCATGGTTTAATGGTTCCATTATTTAGTGGCACTTTTTGATATCTCTCAATTCATAACTCTATTATTGTTTCTGTTTTAAAATTTCGTATTGAATATGAATATATTTGACAATAGTTTCGTTTTGATAATAATTTATGGCCGCGGAACACATTTTCAAACACATTACGTTTGCCACATAATTATGTTGAATTATGTGGCACATGTGATAAAACAATTTCGATTGAAGATTGGATCCATTTTCGCAAGTTGACAAGAGAAAGGCACTACGAGCAAGATTTCCTAAAGAGTTCCTGCCATTTGAAATAGTTTAAACGCCGAAAAAGTCGTTTAGCTATTTTTAAAAGGTGAATTTTAAACTTTCAGATTTTACGAAAATTATTACCTTTGATTTTGAATTTTTATGCATATTTAAATACCATTTTGATACTTGTTATTTATGTAACATTGTATTTGGGTACATTGAAAATCTTTTTGAGGTTAATATCACCCCAATAGCTACAAATCGTTACACGTTTTGCGACATCTAGGTTTAATGGTTCAATTATTTAGTGGCACATTTTGATATCTCTCAATTCATAACTTCATTATTTTTTTGCTTTAAAATTTCGTATTGAATCCGAATATATTTGACTATAGTTTAGTTTCGATAATAATTCATGGCCGCAGAACACATATTTACGTTTGCCACATAATTATGCTGAATTATGTGGCACATGTGATAAAACTATTTCGGTTGAAGATTGGATCCATTTTCGCACGATGACTAGATAAAGGCACTACGAGCAAGATTTCCAAAACAGTTCCTTCCATTCAAAATAGTTTCAACGCCGAAAAAGTCATTTTTTCTATTTTTTAAAAGTGAATTTTGAACTTTCAGATTTTACGCTAATTATTACCTTTGTATTTGTATTTCTATGCATATTTAAATACCATTTTGATACTTGTTATTAATTTAACATTGTATTTAGGTATATTGAGAATCTTTTTGAGGTTAATATCACCCCACTAGCCACAGATCCTTACACGTTTTGAGGCATTATGGTTTAATGGTTCAATTATTTAGTGACACTTTTTGATATCTCTCAATTCTTAACTCTATTATTGTTTTTGTTTTAAAATTTCGTATTGAATGCGAATATATTTGACTATAGTTTTGTTTCGATAATAATTCATGGTCACATAACACATTTTTAAATACATTACTTTTGCCACATAATTATGCTGAATTATGTAGCACATGTGATAAAACAATTTCGATTGAAGATTAGATTCATTTTCGCAAGATGATTAGAGAAAGGTACTACGAGCATTATTTTCTAAAGAGTTCTTGCCATTCGAAATAGTTTCAACGCTGAAAAAGTCGTTTTGCTATTTTTAAAAGGTGAATTTTAAACTTTCAGATTTTACGATAATTATTACATTTGCATTTGACGTTTTATGCATATTTAAGTACCATTTTGATACTTGTTATTTATGTAACATTGTATTTAGGTACATTGAAAATCTTTTTGAGGTTAATATCACCCCGCTAGACACAAATCCTTACACGTTTTGCGACATTTTACAGCTAATATAGAATAAGTGCTGGGCATATAGCACCTGCCTCGTTCATAGGCGAGCTTTTGACTGACTTTCCAGAGTTTCTATTTAATGGTTCAATTATTTAGTGGCACTTTTTGATATCTCTCAATTCATAACTCTATTGTTGTTTTTGTTTTAAAATTTCTTATTGAATGTAAATATATTTGACTATAGTTTCATTTCAATAATAATTCATGGCCACAGAACACATTTTTAAACACATTACGTTTGTCACATAATTATACTGAATTATGTGGCACATGTGATAAAAAAATTCGGTTGAAGATTGGATCCATTTTGTCACGATGACCAGAGAAAGGCACTACGAGCAAGACTTCTTAAAGAGTTCCTTCCATTCGAAATAGTTTCAATGCCGAAAAAGTCGTTTTGCTCTTTTTAAAAAGTGAATTTTGAACTTTCAGATTTTACGGTAATTATAACCTTTGTATTTGAATTTTTATGAATATTTACATTTTGATACTTGTTATTTATTTAACATTGTATTTAGGTACATTGAGAATCTTTTTGAGGTTAATATCACCCCACTAGCCACACATCCTTACACGTTTTGCGACATCATGGTTTAATGGTTCAATTATTTAGTGGCACTTTTTGATATATCTCAATTCATAACTCTATTATTGTTTTTGTTTTAAAATTTCGTGTTGAATGTGAATATATTTGACTATAGTTTTGTTTCGATAATAATTCATGGCCGCAAAACACATTTTTAAATACATTACTTTTGCCACATAATTATGCTGAATTATGTGGCACATGTGATAAAAATATTTCGGTTGAAGATTGGATCCATTTTCGCTAGATGATTAGAGAAAGGCACTACGAGCAAGATTTTCTAAAGAGTTCCTACCATTCGAAATAGTTTACACTCCGAAAAAGTCATTTTTACTATTTTTAAAATGTGAATTTTGAACTTTCAGATTTTACGATAATTATTACATTTGCATTTGAATATTTATGCATATGTAAATACCATTTTGATACTGGTTATTTATGTAACATTGTATTTAGGTACATCGAAAATCTTTTTGAGGTTAATATCACCCCACTAGGCACAAATCCTTACACATTTTGCGACATTTTGGTTTAATAGTTCAATTATTTAGTGGCACTTTTTGATATATCTCAATTCATAACTCTATTATTGTTTTTGTTTTAAAATTTCATATCGAATGAGAATATATTTGACTATAGTTTCGTTTCGATAATAATTTATGGCCGCAGAACACATTTTTAAACACATTACATTTGCCACATAATTATGCTGAATTACGTGGCACACGTTATAAAAAAAATTCGATTGAAGATTGGATCCATTTTCGCACGATGACAGAGAAAGGCACTACGAGCAAGACTTCCTAGAGAGTTCCTTCCGTTCGAAATAGTTTCAATGCCGAAAAAGTCTTTTTGCAATTTTTAAAATGTGAATTTTGAACTTTCAGATTTTACGGAAATTATGACCATTGTATTTGAATTTTTATGAATATTTAAATACTATTTTGATACTTGTTATTAATTTAACATTTTATTTAGGTACATTGAGAATCTTTTTGAGATTAATATCACCCACTAGCCTTAGATCCTTATACGTTTTGTGACATCATGGTTTAATGGTTTAATTGTTTAGTGGCACTTTTTGATATCTCTCAATTCATAACTATATTATTGTTTTTGTTTTAAAATTTCATATCAAATGCGAATATATTTGACTATAGTTTCGTTTCGATAATCATTCATGGCCGCAGAACATATTTTTAAACACATTACTTTTGCCACATAATTATGCTGAATTATGTGGCACACGTGATAAAACAATTTTGGTTGAAGATTAGATCCATTTTCGCAAGATGATTAGAGAAAGGCACTACGAGCAAGATTTTATAAAGACTTCCTGCCATTCAAAATAGTTTAAACGCCAAAAAAGTTGTTTTGCTATTTTTAAAAGGTGAATTGTGAACTTTCAGATTTTACAATAATTATTACTTTGCATTTGATGTTTTATGCATATTTAAATACTAATTTGATACTTGTTATTAATTTAACATTGTATTTAGGTACATTGAGAATCTTTTTGAGGTTAATATCACCCCACTAGCCACAGATCCTTACACGTTTTGCGACATTATGGTTAAATGGTTCAATAATTTAGTGGCACTTTTTGATCTCTCAATTCATAACTCTACTATTGTTTTTGTTTTAAAATTTAGTATTGAATGCGAAAATATTTGACTATAGTTATGTTTCGATAATAATTCATGGCCGCAGAACCTATATCTAAACACATTACTTTTGCCACATAATTATGCTGAATTATATGGCACATGTGATAAAATAATTTCGGTTGAAGATTGGATCCATTTTCGCAAGATGATTAGAGAAAGGCACTATGAGCAAGATTTTATAAAGAGTTCTTGCCATTCGAAATAGTTTAAATGCCGAAAATTCGTTTCGCTATTTTTAAAATGTGAATTTTGAACTTTCAGATTTTACGATAATTATTAGATTTGCATTTGAATATTTATGCATATTTAAATACCATTTTGATACTGGTTATTTAAGTAACATTATATTTAGGTACATTGAGAATCTTTTTGAGATTAATATCACCCCACTAGACACAAATCCTTACACGTTTTGTGACATCTTCGTTTAATGGTTCAATTATTTAGTGGAACTTTTTAATATTTCTCAATTCATAACTCTATTATTGTTTTTGTTTTAAAATTTCATTTCAAATGCGAATATATTTGACTATAGTTTTGTTTCGATAATAATTCATGACTGCAGAACACATTTTTAAACACATTACGTTTGCCACATAATTATGCTGAATTATGTGGCACACGTTATAAAAAACTTTCAGTTAAAGATTGGATCCATTTTCGCCCGATGACCAGAGAAAGGCACTACGAGCAAGACTTCCTAAAGAGTTCTTGCCATTCAAAATAGTTTCAACGCCGAAAAAGTCGTTTTGGTATTTTTAAAAAGTGATTTTTGAACTTTCAGATTTTACGGTAATTATAACCTTTGTATTTAAATTTTTATGCATATTTAAATACCATTTTGATACTTGTTATTAATTTAACATTGTATTTAGGTACACTGAGAATCTTTTTGGGGTTAATATCACCTCACTAGTCATTACACGTTTTGGGACATTATGGTTTAATGGTTCAATTATTTAGTGGCACTTTTTGATATCTCTCAATTCATAACTCTATTATTGTTTTTGTTTTAAAATTTCATATCGAATGCGAATATATTTGACTATAGTTTCGTTTTGATAATCATTCATGGCGCCAGAACATATTTTTAAACACATTACTTTTGCCACATAATTATGCTGAATTATGTGCCACATGTGATAAAACAATTTCGGTTGAAGATTAGATCCATTTTCGCAAGATGATTAGAGAAAGGCACTACGAGCAAGATTTTCTAAAGACTTCCTGCCATTCGAAATAGTTTAAACGGCGAAAAAGTCATTTTGCTATTTTTAACAGGTGAATTTTGAACTTTCAGATTTTACGATAATTATTACATTTGCATTTGACGTTTTATGCATATTTAAATACCATCTTGATACTTGTTATTTATGTAACATTGTATTTAGGTACATTGAAAATCTTTTTGAGGTTTATATCACCACACTAGGCATAAATCCTGACACGTTTTGCGACATCTTGATTTAATGGTTCAATTATTTAGTGGCACTTTTTGATATTTCTCAATTCATAACTCGATTATTGTTTTTGTTTTAAAATTTTATATTGAATTCGAATATATTTGACTATAGTTTCGTTTCGATATTAATTCATGGCCGCGGAACACATTTTTAAACACATTACGTTTGCCATATAATTATGCTGAATTATGTGGCACACGTTATAAAAAAATTTCGGTTGAATATTGGATCCATTTTCGCACGATGACCAGAGAAAGGCACTACGAGCATGACTTCCTAAAGAGTTCCTTCCATTCGAAAGAGTTTCAACGCCGAAAAAGTCATTTTGCTATTTTAAAAAAGTGAATTTTGAACTTTCAGATTTTACGGTAATTATAACCTTTGTATTTGAATTTTTCTGAATATTTAAATACCATTTTGATACTTGTTATTTATTTAACATTGTATGTAGGTACATTGAAATTTTTTTTGAGGTTAATATCACCCCACTAGCCACAGATCCTTACATGTTTTGCGACATCATGGTTTAATGGTTCAATTATTTAATGGCACTTTTTGATATCTCTCAATTCATAACTCTACTATTGTTTTTGTTTTAAAATTTCGATTGAATGCGAATATATTTGACTATAGTTATGTTTCGATAATAATCCATGGCCGCAGAACCTATTTTTAAACACATTACTTTTGCCACAATAATTATGCTGAATTATGTGGCACATGTGATAAAACAATTTCGGTTGAAGATTGGATCCATTTTCGCAAGATGATTAGAGAAAGGCACTACGAGCAAGATATTCTAAAGAGTTCCTGCCGTTAAAAATAGTTTTAACGCCGAAAAAGTCGTTTTGCTATTTTTAAAAGGTGAATGTTGAACTTTCAGATTTTACGATAATTATTAGATTTAAATTTGAATATTTATGCATATTTAAATACCATTTTGATACTGGTTATTTAAGTAACATTGTATTTAGGTACATTGAGAATCTTTTTGAGGTTAATATCACCCCACTAGACACAAATCCTTACACGTTTTGCGACATCTTGGTTTAATGGTTCAATTATTTAGTGGCACTTTTTGATATCTCTCAATTCATAACTCTATTATTGTTTTTGTTTTAAAATTTCATTTCAAATACGAATATATTTGACTATAGTTTCGTTTCGATAATAATTCATGGCTGCAGAACACATTTTTAAACACATTACGTTTGCCTCATAATTATGCTGAATTATGTGGCACACGTTATAAAAAAATTTCGGTTAAAGATTGGATCCATTTTCGTACGATGACCAGAGAAAGGCACTACGAGCAAGACTTCCTAAAGAGTTCCTGCCATTCGAAATAGTTTCAACGCCGAAAAAGTCATTTAGGTATTTTTAAAAAGTGATTTTTGAACTTTCAGATTTTACGGTAATTATAACCTTTGTATTTAAATTTTTATGCATATTTAAATACCATTTTGATACTTGTTATTAATTTAACATTGTATTTAGGTACAATGAGAATCTTTTTGAGGTTAATACCACCCCACTAGCCACAGATCCTTGCACGTTTTGCGCCATTATGGTTTAATGGTTCAATTATTTAGTGACACTTTTTGATATCTCTCAATTAATAACTCTATTATTGTTTTTGTTTTAAAATTTCGTATTGAATGCGAATATATTTCACTATAGTTTTGTTTCGATAAAAATTCATGGCCGAAGAACACATTTTTAAATACATTACTTTTGCCACATAATTATGCTGAATTATGTAGCACATGTGATAAAACAATTTCGGTTGAAGATTAGATCAATTTTCACAATATGATTAGAGAAAGGCACTATGAGCAAGATTTTCTAAAGAGTTCCTGCCATTCGAAATAGTTTAAATGCCAAAAAAGTCGTTTTCCTATTTTTAAAAGGTGAATTTTGAACTTTCAAATTTTACGATAATTATTACATTTTCATTTGACGTTTTATGCATATTTAAATACCATTTTGATATTTTTTATTTATGTAACATTGTATTTAGGTACATCGAAAATCTTTTTGAGGTTAATATTACCCCACTAGGCACAAATCCTTACACGTTTTGCGACATCTTGATTTAATGGTTCAATTATTTAGTGGCACTTTTTGATATCTCTCAATTCATAACTCTATTGTTGTTTTTGTTTTAAAATTTCGTATTGAATGTGAATATATTTTACTATAGTTTCGTTTCGATAATAATTCATGGCCGCAGAACACATTTTTAAACACATTACGTTTGCCACATAATTATGCTGAATTATATGGCACATGTGATAACAAAATTTCGGTTGAAGATTGGATCCATTTTCGCATGATGACAAGAGAAAGGCACTACGAGCAAGACTTCCTAAATAGTTCCTTCCATTCGAAAGAGTTTCAACGCCGAAAAAAAGTTTTTTTCAATTTTTAAAAAGTTAAATTTTGAACTTTCAGATTTTACGGTAATTATAACCTTTATATTTGAATTTTTTTGAATATTTAAATACCATTTTGATATTTGTTATTTATTTTACATTGTATTTAGGTACATTGAGAATCTTTTTGAGGTTAATATCACCCCACTAGCCACATATCCTTACACATTTTGCGACATCATGGTTTAATGGTTCAATTATTTAGTGGCACTTTTTGATATCTCTCAATTCATAACTCTATTATTGTTTTTGTTTTAAAATTTCGTATTGAATGCGAATATATTTGACTATAGTTTTGTTTCGATAATAATTCAGGGCCACATAACACATTTTTAAACACATTAGTTTTGCCACATAATTATGCTGAATTATGTGGCACATGTGATAAAACAATTTCGGTTGAAGATTGGATCCATTTTCGCAGATGAATAGGGAAAGGCACTACGAGCAAGATTTTCTAAAGAATTCCTGCCATTCGAAATAGTTTAAATGCCAAAAAATTCGTTTTTGCTATTTTTAAAATGTAAATTTTGAACTTTCAAATTTTACGATAATTATTACATTTGAATTTGAATATTTATGCATATTTAAATACCATTTTGATACTTGTTATTTATGTAACATTGTATTTTGTTACATTGAAAATATTTTTCAGGTTAATATCACCCCAGTAGGCACAAATACTTACACGTTTTGCGACATCTTGGTTTAATGGTTCAATTATTTAGTGGCACTTTTTGATATCTCTCAATTCGTAACTCTATTATTGTTTTTGTTTTAAAATTTCGTATCGAATGCGAATATATTTGACTATAGTTTCGTTTCAATAATAATTCAGGGCCACATAACACATTTTTAAACACATTACTTTTGCCACATAATTATGCTGAATTTTGTGGCACCTGTGATAAAACAATTTCGGTTGAAGATTGGATCCATTTTCGCAAGATGATTAGAGAAACGCACTACGAGCAAGATTTTCTAAAGAGTTCCGGCCATTCAAAATAGTTTAAACGCCGAAAAAGTCGTTTTACTATTTTTAAATGGTGAATTTTGAACTTTCAGATTTTACGATAAATATTACATTTGCATTTGATGTTTTATGCATATTTAAATACCATTTTGATACTTGTAATTTATGTAACATTGTATTTTGTTACATTGAAAATATTTTTGAGGTTAATATCACCCCCAGTAGGCACAAATACTTATACGTTTTGCGACATCTTGGTTTAATGGTTCAATTATTTAGTGGCACTTTTTGATATCTCTCAATTCGTAACTCTATTATTGTTTTTGTTTTAAAATTTCGTATCGAATGCGAATATATTTGACTATAGTTTGGTTTCAATAATAATTCATGGCCGCAGGACACATTTTTAAACACATTACGTTTGCCACATAATTATGCTGAATTATGTGGCACACATTATAAAAAAAATCCGGTTGAAGACTGTATCAATTTTCGCACGATGACCAGAGAAATGCACTACGAGCAAGACTTTCTAGAGAGTCCCTGCCATTCGAAAGAGTTTCAACACCGAAAAAGTCGTTTTGCTATTTTTAAAAAGTGAATTTTGAACTTTAATATTAAACCTTTGTATTTAAATTTTTATGAATATTTAAATACCATTTTGATACTTGTTATTTATTTAATAATGTATTTAGGTACATTGAGAATCTTTTTGAGGTTAATATCATCCCACTACCACAGATCCTTACACGTTTTGCGACATCATGGTTTAATGGTTCAATTATTTAGTGGCACTTTTTAATATCTCTCAATTTATAACTCTATTTCGTATTGAATGCGAATATATTGACTATTTTTTGTTTCGATAATAATTCATGGTTGCACAACACATTTTTAAACACATTACGTTTGCCACATAATTCTTCTGAATTTTGAGGCACATGTGATAAAATAATTTCGGTTGAAGATTGGATCCATTTTCGCACGATGACTAGAGAAAGCCACTACAAGCTAGATTTCATAAAGAGTTACTACCATTCGAAATAGTTTTAACGCCGAAAAAGTCGTTTTGCTATTTTTAAAAGGTGAATTTTGAACTTTCAGATTTTACGATTATTATTACCTTTGCATTTGAATTTTTATGCTTATTTAAATATCATTTTTGATACTTGTTATTTATTTAACATTGTATGTAGGTATATTGAGAATCTTTTTGAGGTTAATATCACTCCACTAGCCACAGATCCTTACACGTTTTGCGACATCATGGTTTAATGGTTCAATTATTTAGTGGCACTTTTTGATATCTCTCAATTCATAACTCTATTATAGTTTTTATTTTAAAATTTCGTATCGAATGCAAATATATTTGACTATAGTTTCGTTTCGATAATAATTCATGGCCGCAAAACACATTTTTAAACACATTACGTTTGCCACATAATTATGCTAAATTATTTGGCACACATGATAAAAAAAATTTAGTTAAAGATTGGATCCATTTTCGCACGATGACCAGAGAAAGGAACTACGAGCAAGACTTTCCAAAGAGTTCCTGCCATTCGAAATAGTTTAAATGCCGAAAAAGTCGTTTTGCTATTTTTAAAATGTGAATTTTGAACTTTCGAATTTTACGATAATTATTACATTTGCATTTGAATATTTATGCATATTTAAATACCATTTTGATACTGGTTATTTATGTAACATTGTATTTAGGTACATTGAGAATCTTTTTGAAGTTAATATCACCTCACTAGGCACAAATCCTTACACGTTTTGCGACATATTGGTTTAATGGTTCAATTATTTAGTGGCACTTTTTGATATCTCTCAGTTCATAACTCTGTTATTGTTTTTGTTTTAAAATTTCGTATCGAATGCGGATATATTTGACTATAGTTTCGTTTTGATAATAATTCATGGTCGCAGAACACATTTTTAAACACATTTCCTTTGCCACATAATTATGTTGAATTATGTGGCACACGTGATAAAAAAATTTCGGTTAAAGATTGGATCCATTTTCACACGATGACCAGAGAAAGGCACTACGAGCAAGGCTTCCCAAAGAGTTCCTGCCATTCGAAATAGTTTAAATGCCGAAAAAGTCGTTTTGCTATTTTTAAAATGTGAATTTTGAACTTTCAGATTTTACGATAATTATTACATTTGCATTTGAATATTTATGCATATTTAAATATCATTTTGATACTGGTTATTTATGTAACATTGTATTTAGGTACATTGAGAATCTTTTTGTGGTTAATATCACCCCACTAGGCATAAATCCTTACACATTTTGCGACATCTTGGTTTAATGGTTCAATTATTTAGTGGCACTTTTTGATATCTCTCAATTCATAACTCTATTATTGTTTTTGTTTTAACATTTCATTTCGAATGCGAATATATTTGACTATAGTTTCGTTTCGATAATAATTCATGGCCGCAGAACACATTTTTAAACACATTACTGATGTGTAAAAGTGTGCAGTGCTTAATTTGCCTTTCAAACTTTTAAATTTATAAAACCTTTATTAATACAATTTTAACACCCTAACGAGCAACAAAACCCGATCAGAGGTAGTATTTTAGGTTATCGCCCCAAGGGAGCGTAGATGCGTTATAAGTTGTTTATAGCTTAGCTCTTTTTAAAGAACTAAGGATATTTTTATGTCTTTTATTGGATAGATTCTTATCTCTTAGGAAAGAGATGATTTAAGATAAACAAAATAACAAAATAAAGCAAGAAAATAAAGATTTAAATTAAACAATTATAAACGAAAGCAGCTACATGAACGAATAACTCATACGAGAATCATATTAGGCAAGTTTCATAACTTATATTAACACAAATCAAGATAACAATCATAGACCAATTATTATCCCTAAGTAGGTTAAGACAAGTGTTGCATATTATTTAATAAGCAGGACTTAAAGCATATACTAGACATGTGATGTGCATGACTAATATCTCAATTCTTAGCATTCAATTCAATTACATGATACATATCAACCTTATGATGTGGATTAACATGCAAATAGACTGACAAATTATATAAGCTATTAAACATCAAGTAGATCAACTCAAGGTACTAGCTGAAAGTCAATTACTACTTAGTTTTCATGCAATCATTAATTAAACACATCCAAACAAAAGATCTTCGACTAAGACTAACAATATCAAACTCTATTATATAAGTGTAATTCCAACTAAAAAAGTTTATCACTATTATGCTGTTTAACTTAGTTGCATGCAATTCAATTTAACAAGTTTGATGGACTAGAACTAAACAAGTAGCATGAATTGGATAATAGATCGTTGGATCAAGTACTAGTCAATCCTAAAATCATGTTATCTAATCATTAAGCATGACAAACAGGTATATTTAAGTAAAACGGATTCGAAACATTTCAAATATCATCACAGAAACTTGACCATACAGATCTGGGAAAGAACCAGAAACTGTACGAATGAAGCACTGAAGCCGTCGGCTTCATTCCCATCAAGTCGGCGGCTTGAGGTGAGGCCGGCGGCTTCATCTGATTCTCAATTGAAGTTCAATCTTTGTCCACGTAACCACTATGAACGTTTAGTTCATAGCAGAAGACGAACAGAAAAGAATACAATAAATAAGATAAATAAAATAATAAAATAAGGATAGAATCATACCTTAAAAAGAAGGTAGATGTAAAATAACTTGAATTAAAACTTGAATCTTGATTACAAAGACTAAATCTAACCTAAGGGTTTAGAGAAAAACCCTAAAAAAATGACCTAACCAGAATTATTGAATTCTGAAAAGTAATACATATGAAAACTGAAACCAGAGGCCTTTATTTACATTGTTTAAGTTCGGTTGCCAAGCCGGCGGCTTCATTGGAAAGCCGGCGGCTTGCCTTGAGTCGGTGACTCCTTGTGCAAGTTAAACTTAATCCGCAAGCTAAATCTTTTAACCGTCATACTCAAGACGACGGCTTCAGGCCAGGCCGGCGGCTTCAAAGATATGCCAGATCTTTCTGATTTTGTCTTGAATTTGTTTCCATTTTTACTTGAACTTTGTTGATAAGTTGAGAAACCGTGTCAACCTGGCCGGCGGCTTCAGGATGAAGCCGGCGGCTTCCTTTTCCTTTTTCTTGATAAACAACTTCTTTCAATTTTACATCGAATATAGAACATTCTGGTGTATTCAGCTCCAAGCCAGTGGCTTCCTTGTATCCTTGCCGGCGGCTTCATTTAGCCGATTTGAAATTTTCTTTATTATTGATCCTGTTTAATACATAACTTTGATAAAATTATTAGAAATACCTTTTTCTCATTTTTACCCATTTTAGCATGTTTTGGCATTAAAATGACTCAAAAATATTAAGATAACTCCCAAAATATTATTAAAAAACTGTATAATTTAGGAGTTATCAATTACGTTTGCCACCTAATTATGCTGAATTATGTGGCACACGTTATACAAATAATTCGGTTAAAGATTGGATCCATTTTCACACGATGACCAGAGAAAGGCACTACGAGCAAGACTTCCTAAAGATTTTCCTGCCATTCGAAATAGTTTCAACGCCGAAAAAGTCGTTTTGCTATTTTTAAAAAGTGATTTTTGAACATTCAGATTTTACGGTAATTATAACCTTTGTATTTAAATTTTGATGCATATTTAAATACCATTTTGATACTTGTTATAAATTTAACATTGTATTTAGGTACATTGAGAATCTTTTTGAGGTTAATATCACCCCACTAGCCACAGATCCTTACACGTTTTGCGACATTATGGTTTAATGGTTCAATTATTTAGTGGCACTTTTTGATATCTCTCAAATCATAACTCTATTGTTGTTTTTGTTTTAAAATTTTGTATTGAATGTGAATATATTTGACTATAGTTTCATTTCGATAATAATTCATGGTCGCAGAACACATTTTTAAACACATTACGTTTGCCACATAATAATGCAGAATTATGTGGCACATGTGATAAAAAAATTTCGGTTGAAGATTGGATCCATTTTCGCACGATGACCAGAGAAAGGCACTACGAGCAAGACTTCCTAAAGAGTTCCTTCCATTCGAAATAGTTTCACCGCCTAAAAAGTCGTTTTTCTATTTTTAAAAAGTGAATTTTGAACTTTCAGATTTTACGGTAATTATTACCTTTGTATTTGTATTTCTATGCATATTTAAATACCATTTTGATACTTGTTATTTTTTTAACATTGTATTTAGGTACATTGAGAATCTTTTTGAGGTTAATATCACCCCACTAGGCACAAATCATTACACGTTTTGCGACATCTTGGTTTAATGGTTTAATTATTTAGTGGCACTTTTTGATATCTCTCAATTCATAACTATATTATTAATTTTGTTTTAGAATTTCGTGTTGAATGCGAATATATTTGACTATAGTTTTGTTTCGATAATAATTCATGGCCACATAACACATTTTTAAACACATTACTTTTGCCACATAATTATGCTGAATTATGTGGCACATGTGATAAAAAAATTTCGATTGAAGATTGGATCCATATTCGCAAGATCATTAGAGAAAGGCACTACGAGCAAGATTTTCTAAAGAGTTCCTGCCATTCGAAATAGTTTAAACGCCGAAAAAGTCGTTTTTGCTATTTTTAAAATGTGAATTTTGAACTTTCAGATATTACGATAATTATTACATTTGCATTTGAATATTTATGCATATTTAAATACCATTTTGATACTGGTTATTTATGTAACATTGTATTTAGGTACATTAAGAATCTTTTTGAGGTTAATATCACCCCACTAGGTACAAATCCTTACACGTTTTGCGACATCTTGGTTTAATAGTTCAATTATTTAGTGGCACTTTTTGATATCTCTCAATTCATAACTCTATTATTGTTTTAGTTTTAAAATTTCGTATCGAATGCGAATATATTTGACTATCGTTTCGTTTCGATAATAATTCATGGTCGTAGAACACATTTTTAAACACATTACGTTTGCCACATAATTATGTTGAATTATGTGGCACACGTAATAAAAAATAATTCGGTTAAAGATTGGATCCATTTTCACACAATGACCAGAGAAAGGAACTACGAGCAAGACTTCCTAAAGAGTTCCTGTCATTCGAAATAGTTTCAACGCCGAAAAAGTAGTTTTGCTATTTTTAAAAAGTGATTTTTGAACTTTCAGATTTTACGGTAATTGTAACCTTTGTATTTAAATTTTTATGCATATTTAAATACCATTTTGATACTTGTTATTAATTTAACATTGTATTTAGGTACATTGAGATCTTTTTGAGGTTAATATCATCCCACTAACCACAGATCCTTACACGTTTTGCGACATCATGGTTTAATGGTTCAATTATTTAGTAGCTGATGTGGGCAGGGTAGTATACGAAATAGATTATATTTTACTACGAAATACTATTAAATACGATACAATTTTACACAAGTTATTTATTTATTTATAGAGTGGATATACTTAAACCTTGCTACAACACTATAGGCAGTGTACCTAATCGTAAAGTAGTGTAGTTTTTAGTAAGTCCGGTTCGTTCCACAGGAATACAACAAAATTTAACGCTATATTTATTTTAAACTATATTTGTATAAATATATATATATATATATATATATATATATATATATATATATATATATATATATATATATATATAATTAATATTTTTATTGTTATAAAAGGGGTTTTTACCGTTTAGTGACCGGTTTGTCGATTTTATAACTTAAGTCACAATTAAAACCTAATGTAAAATATTAAATATAAATATAACTTAATTTAAAGCGTAAGTAAATGACGATAAAAAAATGCGATAATTAAAAGTACGATAATTAAAAGTGCAATAAATAAAATGACAGTAAATAAAAGTGCGATGAGATATAAAATAAAGGAATTATGCTTATTTAAACTTCCATAATCATGATGTCTGACGTGTTGATTTTAATTTATTACCACGGGTTAATTGTCCTTTGTTCTGGATTATTTGATATGTCCATCTGGTTTTTGTCCATAACAGTCCATCAGTCATAAATATAAAGTGCGAGTGTCCTCGTCAAATTATCCTTATACCCGAAGTCAAATATTCCAACTAATTGGGGACTTAAACTGTAATAAGGTTTTAATACATTGTTAATGATTACACCGGGTTATCGACTGTGTGCAATCCAAGGTTTTAATACTTTATTAACAATTACACCAAGTGTCCTTGTATGTAATCCACCCCTGTTTTAATGAGTCCATTGACTATTAATCCATCCCCGTGTCCAGTTAAATGAACGATTATTAGTATTTATAAATATCCCACCCATCGTGTCCGATCGAGTGTATGTGGTTTTTTATAATTACCTCAAACTGTAAATCTCTATATTAAATTAACGAACTATCATTCAGTTAAACAAATATAAAGCCCATTAATAGCCCATAGTCCAATTTCCACAAGTGTCGGTCTTTTTTCCAAACCCCAATATGGTCCAAAGCCCAATAACCCCGTCTTTAATATTTAGTCCAACATCATGATTACTTCGGCTTAAATAAGCATAATAATAATTTAGCTACGAGACATTAATTTAAAAAGGTTGAACATAGCTTACAATGAGTATTAATCGCGTAGTGTTATACGGACATAATTTCGACTTACAAACTTAAAACATTCGCCACTATAACCTTATTATTATAAATTTAATATTAAAATTATAATTAAAATATAAATATAAATATATATCAGAGAGTGAGAGAGATAGTTGATAAAAGTTATACATAATTCGGCAGAAAACGTTGCAATTTATAGGACTTGGCCTCACTTTAGCTGCCATGTGATCGCATGGATTTTCAGCTTCCAGGCCATGCGATCGCATGGCCTTCTGATCCAGCTCACATTCACTTGTCTTCTTGTTTGCCGACATTTTTATTTAATATATATAATATATATATAATTTTATGAATTATTTATATATTATATTATATTCATGTGCATAGTTGACTTGTAATTTTAGCTCCGTTGCGTCGCGCGTTGATAGTTGGTTCATGTCCTGGTTCCGGATTTTCAAACGTTCTTTCGTACGATTTAATATCTTGTACTTTGCGTTTTGCGGCTTGTACACTTGTAATTTCAAGATGTTTCTCATCAATAATTTGAACCACTTGGATTGTGCTTTGTACTTTTTAGCTTTTTGGTCGTTTGCGTCTTCAAATCGTCGAATCTGTCTTTTGTCTTCACCTTTTATTATTTAAACGAATATCACTTGTAAATAGAATAATTGCAACTAAAAGCTTGTCTTTCTTGAAGGATAATGCTATGAAATATATGTTCATTTTTAGCATTATCAGTGGCAATTTTTGATATCTCTCAATTCATAACTCTATTATTGTTTTTGTTTTAAGATTTCGTATTGAATGCGAATATATTTGACTATAGTTTCGTTTCGATAATAATTCACGGTCACATAACCCATTTTTAAACACATTACTTTTGCCACATAATTATGCTAAATTATGTGGCACATGTGATAAAACAATTTCGGTTGAAGATTAGATCCATTTTCACAAGATGATTAGAGAAAGGCACTAGGAGCAAGATTTTCTAAAGAGTTCCAGCCATTCGAAATAGTTTAAAGCTGAAATAGTCGTTTTGCTATTTTTAAAAGGTGAATTGTGAACTTTCAGATTTTACGATAATTATTACATTTGCATTTAAATTTTTATGCATATTTAAATACCATTTTGATACTTGTTATTTATGTAACATTGTATTTAGGTACATTAAGAATCTTTTTGAAGTTAATATCACCCCACTAGGCACAAATCCTTACACGTTTTGTGACATCTTGGTTTAATGGTTCAATTATTTAGTGGCACTTTTTGATATCTCTTAATTCATAACTCCATTATTGTTTTTATTTTATAATTTCATATTGAATGTGAATATATTTAACTATAGTTTAGTTTCGATAATAATTCATGGCCGCAGAACACATATTTTGAACACATTACGTTTGCCACATAATTATGCTGAATTATGTGGCACATGTGATAAAAAAAATTTGGTTGAAGATTGGATCCATTTTCGCACGATGACCAGAGAATGGCACTACGAGCAAGAATTCCTAAAGAGTTCCTTCCATTCGAAAGAGTTTCAACGCCGAAAAAGTCATTTTACTATTTTAAAAAAGTGAATTTTGAACTTTCAGATTTTACGGTAATTATAACCATTGTATTTGTATTTTTATGAATATTTAAATACCATTTTGATACTTGTTATTTTTTTTAATATTGCATTTAGGTACATTGAGAATCTTTTTGAGGTTAATATCACCCCACTAGCCACAGATCCTTAGACGTTTTGCGACATCTTGGTTTAATGGTTCAATTATTTAGTGGCACTTTTTGATATCTCTCAATTTATAACTCTAGTATTGTTTTTGTTTTAAAATTCCGTATTGAATGCGAATACATTTGACTATAGTTATGTTTCGATAATAATTCATGGCTGCAGAACCCATTTTTAAACACATTACGTTTGCCACATAATTATACTGACTTATGTGGCACATGTGATAAAACAATTTCGGTTGAAGATTGGATCCATTTTCGGAAGATGATTAGAGAAAGGCACTACGAGCAAGATTTTCTCAAGAGTTCCTGCCATTCGAAATAGTTTAAATGCCGAAAAAGTCATTTTCCTATTTTTAAAATGTGAATTTTGAACTTTCAGATTTTACGATAATTATTACCTTTGCATTTGAATTTTTATGCATATTTAAATATCATTTTGATGCTTGTTATTTATGTAATATTATATTTAGGTACATTGAGAATCTTTTTGAGGTTAATATCACTCCACTAGCCGCAAATTCTTACACGTTTTGTGACATCTTGGTTTAATGGTTGAATTATTTAGTAGAACTTTTTAATATCTCCCAAGTCATAACTCTATTATTATTTTTGTTATCAAATTTCGTATCGAATGAGAATATATTTGACTATAGTTTCGTTTCGATAATAATTCATGTCCGCAGAACACATTTTTAAACACATTACGTTTGCCACATAATTATACTGAAATATGTGGCACACGTGATAAAAAAATTCGGTTAAAGATTGGATCCAAATTCGCACGATGACCAGAGAAAGGCACTACGAGCAAGACTTTCCAAAGAGTTCCTTCCATTCAAAATAGTTTCAACGCCGAAAAAGTCGTTTTGCTATTTTAAAAAAGTGAATTTTGAACTTTCAGAATTTACGGTAATTATAACCTTTGTATTTGAATTTTTATGCATATTTAAATACCATTTTGATACTTGTTATTAATTTAACATTTTATTTAGGTACATTAAGAATCTTTATGAGGTTAATATCACCCCACTAGCCATATATTCTTACACGTTTTGCGACATCATGGTTTAATGGTTCAATTATTTAGTGGCACTTTTTGATATCTCTCAATTCATAACTCTATTATTGTTTTTATTTTAAGATTTCGTATTGAATGCGAATATATTTGACTACAGTTTGGTTTCGATAATAATTCACGGCCACAGAACCCATTTTTAAACACAATACTTTTACCACATAATTATGCTGAATTATGTGAAACATGTGATAAAACAATTTCGGTTGAAGATTAGATCTATTTTCGCAAGATGATTAGAGAAAGGCACTACGAGCAAGATTTTCTAAAGAATTCCTGCCATTCGAAATAGATTAAACGCCAAAAAAGGTGTTTTGCTATTTTTAAAAGTTGAATTTTGAACTTTCAGATTTTACGATAATTATTACATTTGCATTTGACGTTTTATGCATATTTAAATACCATTTTGATACTTGTTATTTATGTAACATTGTATTTAGGTACATTGAAAATCTTTTTGAGGTTAATATCACCCCACTAGGCACAAATCCGTACACGTTTGCGACATCTTGATTTAATTTTTCAATTATTTAGTGGCACTTTTTGATATCTCTCAATTCATAACTCTATTATTGTTTTTGTTTGAAAATTTCCTTATACATTTTGCGACATCTTGATTTAATGGTTTAATTATTTAGTGGCACTTTTTGATATCTCTCAATTCATTACTCTATTGCTGTTTTTGTTTTAAAATTTCGTAGTGAATGCGAATATATTTGACTATAGTTTCGTTTTGATAATAATTCATGCCGCAGAACACATTTTTAAACACATTACGTTTTGCCACATAATTATGCTGAATTATGAGGCACATGTGATAAAACAATTTCGGTTGAAGATTGGATCCATTTTCACACGATGACCAGAGAAAGCCACTACGAGCAAGACTTCCTAAAGAGTTCCTTCCATTCGAAATAGTTTCAACGCCGAAAAAGTCATTTTGCTATTTTTAAAAAGTGAATTTTGAACTTTCATATTATACGGTAATTATATCCTTTGTATTTGACTTTTTATGAATATTTAAATACCATTTTGATACTTTTTATTTATTTAAAATTGTATTTAGGTGCATTGAGAATCTTTTTGAGGTTAATATCACCCACTAGCCACAGATCGTTACACGTTTTGCAACATTATGGTTTAATGGTTCAATTATTTAGTTACACTTTTTGATATCTCTCAATTCATAACTCTATTATTGTTTTTGTTTTAAAATTTAATATTGAATGCGAATATATTTGACTATAGTTTCATTTCGATAATAATTCAGCGATGCAGAACACATTTTTAAACACATTACTTTTGCCACATAATTAAGCTGAATTATGTGGCACATGTGATAAAACAATTTCGGTTGAAGATTGAATCTATTTTCGCAAGATGACTTGATAAAGGCACAACGAGCAAGATTTTATAAAAAGTTCCTGCCATTCGAAATAGTTTAAATGCCAAAAAGTTATTTTGCTATTTTTAAAAGGTGAATTTTGAACTTTCAGATTTTACGATAATTATTACGTTTGCATTTGAATTTTATGCATATTTAAATACCATTTTTATACTTGTTATTTATGTAATATTCTATTTAGATACATTGAGAATCTTTTTAAAGTTAATATCACCCAACTAGGCACAAATCCTTACACGTTTTGCGACATATTAGTTTAATGGTTCAATTATTTAGTGGCACTTTTTGATATCTTTCAATTCATAACTCTACTATTGTTTTTGTTTTAAAATTTCGTATCGAATACGAATATATTTGACTATAGTTTTGTTTCGATAATAATTCATGGCCGCAGAACACATTTTTAAGCACATTACATTTTGCCACATAATTATGCTGAATTATGAGGCACATGTGATAAAACAATTTCGGATCCATTTTCGCATGATGACAAGAGAAAGGCACTACGAGCAAGACTTCCTAAAGAGTTCCTTGCATTCGAAATAGTTTCAAAGCCGAAAATTCGTTTTGCTATTTTTAAAAAGTGAATTTTGAACTTTCAGATTATACAATAATTATAACCTTTGTATTTGAATTTTTATGAATATTTAAATACCTGATACTTGTTATTTATTTAACATTGTATTTAGGTATATTGAGAATCTTTTTGAGGTTAATATCACCCACAAGCCACGGATCCTTACACGTTTTGCGACATCATGGTTTAATGATTCAATTATTTAGTGACACTTTTTGATATCTCTCAATTCG
This sequence comes from Rutidosis leptorrhynchoides, assembly GCF_046630445.1. Classification (NCBI taxonomy): domain Eukaryota; kingdom Viridiplantae; phylum Streptophyta; class Magnoliopsida; order Asterales; family Asteraceae; genus Rutidosis; species Rutidosis leptorrhynchoides. The sequence goes on along the minus strand of NC_092339.1, from coordinate 38,353,702 downwards.
TAACTCTATTATTGTTTTTGTTTTAAAATTTCGTATTGAATGCGAATATATTTGACTATAGTTTCGTTTCGTAATAATTCATGGCTGCAGAACACATTTTTAAACACATTACTTTTGCCACATAATTATGCTGAATTATGTGACACATGTGATAAAACAATTTCGGTTGAAGATTGGATCCATTTTTGCAAGATGACTAGAGAAAGGCACTACGAGCAAGATTTTATAAAGAGTTCCTACCATTCAAAATAGTTTAAACGCCAAAAAAGTCATTTTTCTATTTTTAAAAGCTGAATTTTGAACTTTCAGATTTTACGATAATTATTACATTTGCATTTGAATTTTATGCATATTTAAATACCATTTTGATACTTGTTATTTATGTAATATTGTATTTTGATACATTGAGAATCTTTTTAAGGTTAATATCACCCCACTAGGCACAAATCCTTACACATTTTTTGACATTTTGGTTTAATAGTTCAATTATTTAGTGGCACTTTTTGATATCTCTCAATTCATACCTCTATTATTGTTTTTGTTTTAAAATTTCGTATCAAATGCGAATATATTTGACTATAGTTTTGTTTCGATAATAATTCATGGCCGCAAAACACATTTTTAAACACATTACGTTTGCCACATAATTATGTTGAAGTATGTGGCACATGTGATAAAAAAATTTCTGTTGAAGACTGAATCCATTTTCGCACGATGACCAGAGAAAGGCATTATGAGCAAGACTTCCTAAAGAGTTCCTTGCATTCAAAATAGTTTCAACTCCGAAAAAGTCGTTTTGCTATTTTTAAAAGGTGAATATTGAACTTTTTCAGAGTTTATGATAATTATTACCTTTGCATTTTAATTTTTTTGCATATTTAAATACCATTTTGATACTTGTTAACTATGTAACATTGTATTAAGGTACATTGAAAATCTTTTTGAGGTTAATATCACCCCAATAGTCACAAATCCTTACACGTTTTGCGACATCTTGGTTTAATGGTTCAATTATTTAGTGGCACTTTTCGATATCTCTCAATTCATAACTCTATTATTGTTTTTGTTTTAAAATTTCATATCGAATTCAAATATATTTGACTATAGTTTAATTCGATAATCATTAATGGCCGCAGAACACATATTTTGAACACATTACGTTTGCCACATAATTATGCTGAATTATGTGGCACATGTGATAAAACAATTTTGATTGAAGATTAGATCCATTTTCGCAAGATGGCTAGAGAAAGGAACTACGAGCAAGATTTCCTAAAGAGTTCCTACCATTACATTTGCATTTGAATTTTTATGCATATTTAAATACCATTTTGATACTTGTTATTTATATAACATTGTATTTACGTACATTGAGAATCTTTTTGAGGTTAATATCACCCCACTAGGCACAAATTGTTTTGCTATTTCTAAAAGGTGAATTTTGAACTTTTAGACTTTACGATAATTATTACATTTGCATTTAAATTTTTATGCATATTTAAATACCATTATGATATTTGTTATTTATATAACATTGTATTTACGTACATTGAGAATCTTTTTGAGGTTAATATCACCCCACTAGGCATAAATCCTTACACGTTTTGCGACATCTTGGTTTAATGGTTTAATTATTTAGTGGCATTTATCGATATCTCTCAATTCATAACTCTATTATTGTTTTTGTTTTAAAATTTTGTATCGAATGCGAATATATTTGACTATAGTTTCATTTCGATAATAATTCATGACCGCAGAACACATTTTTAAGCACATTACGTTTTGCCACATAATTATAATGAATTATGAGGCACATGTGATAAAACAATTTCGGTTGAAGATTGGATCCATTTTCGCACAATGACCAGAGAAAGGCACTACGAGTAAGACTTCCTAAAGAGTTCCTTCCATTATAAATAGTTTCAACGCCAAAAAAGTCGTTTTGCTATTTTTAAAAAGTAAATTTTGAACTTTCAGATTTTACGGTAATTATAACCTTTGTATTTGAATTTTTATGAATATTTAAATACTATTTTGATACTTGTTATTTATTTAACATTGTATTTAGGTACATTGGAAATCTTTTTGAGGTTAATATCACCCCACTAGCCACAGATCCTTAGACATTTTGCGACATCATGGTTTAATGGTTCAATTATTTAGTGGCATTTTTTGATATCTCTCAATTTATAACTCTAATATTGTTTTTGTTTTAAAATTTCGTATTTAATACGAATATGTTTGACTATAGTTTCATTTCTATAATAATTAATGGCTGCAGAACACATTTTTAAACACATTACTTTTGCCACATAATTATGCTGAATTATGTGGCACATGTGATAAAGCAATTTCGGTAGAAGATTGGATCCATTTTCGCAAGATGACTAGAAAAAGGCACTACGAGCAAGATTTTCTAAAGAGTTCCTGCCATTCGAAATAGTTTAAACGCCGAAAAAGTCGTTTTGCTATTCTTAAAAGATGAATTTTGAACTTTTTTCAGATTTTATGTTAATTAGTACTGTTGCATTTAAATTTTTTTACAAATTTAAATACCATTTTTATACTTGTTATCTATGTAACATTGTATTTAGTAACATTGAGAATCTTTTTAAGGTTAATATCACCCCACTAGCCACAAATCCTTACACGTTTTGCGACATCTTGGTTTAATTGTTCAATTATTTAGTGGCACTTTTTGATATCTCTCAATTCATAACTCTATTATTGCTTTAGTTTTCAAATTCATATCGAATGCGAATATATTTGACTATAGTTTAGTTTCGATAATAATTAATGGCCGCGGAACACATATTTTAAACACATTACGTTTGCCACATAATTATGCTGAATTATGTGGCACATGTGATAAAACAATTTCGATTAAAGATTGGATCCATTTTCGCAAGATGACTAGAGAAAGGCACTGCGTGCAAGATTTCCTAAAGAGTTCCTGCCATTCGAAATAGTTTTAACGCCGAAAAAATCGTTTTGCTATTTCTAAAAGGTAAATTTTTGAACTTTCAGATTTTACGATAATTATTACATTTGCATTTGAATTTTTATGCATATTTAAATACTATTTTGATACTTGTTATTTATATAACATTGTATTTACGTACATTGAAAATATTTTTGAGGTTAATATCACCCCACTAGGCAAAAATCCTTACACGTTTTGCGACATCTTGGTTTAATGGTTTAATTATTTAGTGGTATTTTTTGATATCTCTCAATTCATAACTCTATTTTTTTTGTTTTAAAATTTCGTATCGAATGCGAATATATTTGACTATAGTTTCATTTCGATAATAATGCATGGCCGCAGAACACATTTTTAAACACATTACGTTTTGCCACATAATTATGCTGAATTATGAGGCACATGTGATAAAACAATTTTGGTTGTAGATTGGATCCATTTTCGTACAATAACCAGTGAAAGGCACTACGAGCAAGACTTCCTAAAGAGTTCCTTCCATTCGAAATAGTTTCAACGCTGAAAAAGTCATTTTGCTATTTTTAAAAAGTGAATTTTGAACTTTCAGATTTTACGGTAATTATAACCTTTGTATTTGAATTTTTATGAATATTTAAATACCATTTTGATACTTGTTATTTATTTAACATTGTATTTAGGTACATTGAGAATCTTTTTGAGGTTAATATCACCCCACTAGCCACAAATCCTTACACGTTTTGCGACATCATGGTTTAATGGTTCAATTATTTAGTGGCACTTTTTGATATCTCTAAATTCATAACTCTATTATTGTTTTTGTTTTAAAATTTCATATTGAATGCGAATATATTTGATTATAGTTTCATTTCGATAATAATTCGTGGCTGCGGAACACATTTTTAAACACATTACTTTTGCCACATAATTATGCTGAATTATGTGGCACATGTGATAAAACAATTTCGGTGAAAGATTGGATTCATTTTCGCAAGATGACTAGAGAAAGGTACTACGAACAAGATTTTCTAAAGAGTTCATGCCATTCGAAATAGTTTAAACGCCAAAAAAGTCGTTTTGCTATTTTTAAAAGGTGAATTTTGAACTTTCAGATTTTACGATAATTATTACATTTACATTTGAATTTTTATACATATTTAAATACCATTTTCATATTTGTTATTTATGTAACATTGTATTTAGGTACATTGAGAATATTTTTGAGGTTATTATCAACCCACTACGCACAAATCCCTACACGTTTTGCGACATCTTGGTTTAATGGTTCAATTATTTAATGGCACTTTTTGATATCTCTCAATTCATAACTCTATTATTATTTTTTTTTTAAAATTTAGTATCGAATGCGAATATATTCGACAATAGTTTTGTTTTGATAATAATTCATGGTCGCATAACACATTTTTGAACACATTACGTTTGCCACATAATTATGCTGAATTATGTGGCACATGTGATAAAACAATTTCGGTTGAAGATTGGATCCATTTTCGCAAGATGACTAGAGAAATGCACTACGAGAAAGAATTCCTAAAGAGTTCCTGCCGTTCGAAATAGTTTTATCGCCGAAAAAGTCTTTTTGCTATTTTTAAAAGGTCAATTTTGAACTTTTTCAGATTTTATGATAATTATTACCTTTGCATTTTTTTTTTTTTTTTTTGCATATTTAAATACCGTTTTGATACTTATTATCTATGTAACATTGTATTTAGGTATATTGAGAATCTTTTTGAGGTTAATATCACCCCACTAGTCACAAATTCTTACACGTTTTGCGACATCTTGGTTTAATGGTTCAATTATTTTTTGTGACACTTTTTGATATCTCTCAATTCATAACTCTATTATTGTTTTTGTTTTAAAATTTCGTATCGAATGCGAGCATATTTGACAATAGTTTAGTTTTGATAATAATTAATGGTCGCAGAACACATATTTTAAACACATTACGTTTGCCACATTATTATGCTGAATTATGTGGCACATGTGATAAAAAAATTTCGATTGAAGATTGGATCCATTTTCGCAAGATGACTAGAGAATGGCACTATGAGCAATATTTCCTAAAGAGTTCCTGCCATTCAAAATAGTTTTAATGCCGAAAAAGTCGTCTTGCTATTTTTAAAAGGTGAAATTTAAACTTTCAAATTTTACGATAATTATTACCTTTGAATTTGAATTTTTATGCATATTTAAATACCATTTTAATACTTGTTATTTACGTAACATTGTATTTAGGTATATTGAGAATCTTTTTGAGGTTAATATTTCCACACTAGCCACAAATCCTTACACGTTTTACGACATCTTGGTTTAATGGTTCAATTATTTAGTAGCACTTTTTGATATCTCTCAAGTCATAACTCTATAATAGTTTTTGTTTTAAATTTTCGCATCCAATGCGAAAATATTTGACTATAGTTTTGTTACGATAATAATTCATGGCCGCAGAACACATTTTTAAATACATTAAGTTTGCCACATAATTATGCTGAATTGTGGCATATGTGATAAAACAATTTTGGTTGAAGATTGGATCTACTTTCACAAGATGACTAGAGAAAGGCACTACGAGCAATACTTCCTAAATGGTTCCTCCCATTCGAAATAGTTTTAAAGCCGAAAAAGCCGTTTTGATATTAATAAATGGTGAATTTTGAACTTTCGGATTTTATGATGATTATCACCTTTGCATTTGAATTTTTATGCATATTTAAATACCATTTTGATACTTGTTATTTACGTAACTTTGTATTTAGGTACATTTAAAATATTTTTGAGGTTAATATCACTCCACTAGCCATAAATCATTACACGTTTTGCGACATCTTGGTTTAATGATTCAATTATTTAGTGGTACTTTTTGATATCTCTCAATTCGTAACTCTATTATTGTTTTTGTTTTAAAATTTCGTATCGAATGCTAATATATTTGACTATAGATTAATTTCGATAGTAACTAATGGATGCAGAACACATATTTTGAACACATTATGTTTGCCACATAATTATGCTGAATTATGTGGCACATGTGATAAAACAATTTCGATTGAAGATTTGATCCATTATCGCACGATGACTAGATAAAGGCACACCGAGCAAGACTTCCTAAATATTTCCTTTCATTCGAAATGGTTTCAACGCCGAAAAAGTCGCTTTTCTATTTTTAAAAAGTGAATTTTGAACTTTCAGATTTTACGATAATTATTACATTTGCATTTGAGTTTTTATACATATTTAAATACCATTTTCATACTTGTTATTTATGTCACATTGTATTTAGGTACATTGAGAATCTTTTTAAAGTTACTATCACCCCACTAGCCGCAAATCCTTACACCTTTTGCGACATCTTGGTTTAATGGTTCAATTATTTAGTGGCAATTTTAGATATTTCTCAATTCATAACTCTATTATTGTTTTTGTTTAAAAATTTCATATCGAATGCGAATATATTTGACTATAGTTTCGTTTCGATAATAATTCATGGCTGCAGAACACATTTTTAAATACATTACTTTTGCCACATAATTATGCTGAATTATGTGGCACATGTGATAAAACAATTTCGGTTGAAGATTGGATCCATTTTCTGAAGATGACTAGAGAAAGGCACTACGAGAAAGATTTCTTAAAGAGTTTCTGCCATTCGAAATAGTTTTAACGCCGAATAAGTCATTTTGCTATTTTTAAATGGTGAATTTTGAACTTTTTCAGATTTTATGATAATTATTACCTTTGTATTTTAAATTTTTTTTTTTTTGCATATTTATATACCATTTTGATACTGGTTATTTATGTAACATTATATTTAGGTACATTGAGAATCTTTTTGAGGTCAATATCACCCCACTAGTCACAAATCCTTACACGTTTTACGACATCTTGGATTAATGGTTCAATTATTTAATGGCACTTTTTGATATCCCTCAATTCATAACTCTATTATTGTTTTTGTTTTAAAATTTCGTATCGAATGCGAATAAATTTGACTATAGTTTCGTTTTGATAATAATTCATGGCCGAGTAACATATTTTTAAACACATTATGTTTTGCCACATAATTATGCTGAATTAGGAGGCACATGTGATAAAACAATTTCGGTTGAAGATTAGATCCATTTTCGCACAATGACCAGAGAAAGACACTACGGGCAAGAATTCCTAAAGAGTTCCTTCCATTCGAAATAGTTTCAATGCCGAAAAAGTAGATTTTCTATTTTTAAAAAGTGAATTTTGAACTTTCAAATTTTACGATAATTATAACCTTTGTATTTGAATTTTTATGAATTTTTAAATTACATTTTGATACTTGTTATTTATTTAACATTATATTTAGATACATTGAGAATCTTTTTGAGGTTAATATCACCCCACTAGCCACATATCCTTACACGTTTTACGACATCATGATTTAATGGTTCAATTATTTAGTGGCACTTTTTGATATCTCTCAATTCATAACTCTATTATTGTTTTTGTTTTAAAATTTCGTATTAAATGCGAAAATATTTGACTATAGTTTCATTTCGATAATAATTCACGGTCGCAGAACACATTTTTGAACACATTACGTTTGCTACATAATCATGCTGAATTATGTGACACATGTGAGAAAACAATTTCGGTTGAAGATTGGATCCATTTTCGTAAGATGAATAGATAAAGGCACTACGAGCAAGATTTTCCAAAGAGTTCCTGCCATTCAAAATAATTTAAACGCCGAAAAAGTCGTTTTGCTATTTTTAAAATGTGAATTTTGAACTTTCAGATTTTACGATAATTCTTACCTTTGCATTTGAATTTTTATGCATATTTAAATACCATTTTGATGCTTGTTTTTTTATGTAACATTGTATTTAGGTATATTGCGAATATTTTTGAGGATAATATCACCCCACTAGCCACAAATCCTTACACGTTTTGCGACATCTTGGTTTAATGGTTCAATTATTTAGTGGCACTTTTTGATATCTCTCAATTCATAACTCTATTATTGTTTTTGTTTTAAAATTCGTATTGAATGCAAATATATTTGACTATCGTTTCGTTTCGATGATAATTCATGGTCGCATTACACATTTTTGAACACATTACGTTTGCCACAAAATTATGCTGAATTATGTGGAGCATGTGATAAAACAATTTTGGTTGAAGATTGGATCCATTTTCGCACGATGACTGGATAAAGGCACTATGATCAAGTCTTCCAAAAGAGTACCTGCCATTCGAATAGTTTTAAGGCCGAAAAAGTCGTTTTACTACTTTTAAAAGGAGAATTTTGAACTTTCAGATTTTATGATAATTATTACCTTTGCATTTAAGTTTTTATGCATATTTAAATACCATTTTGATACTTGTTATTTATGTAACATTGTATTTAGGTACATTGAGAATCTTTTTGAGGTTAATATTCTTACACGTTTTGCGACATTTTGGTTTAATGGTTCAATTATTTTGTGGCACTTTTGGCTCTCAATTTATAACTGTAGTATTGTTTTTGGTTTAAAAAAATTTTGTATTGAATGCGAATATATTTGACTATAGTTTCGTTTCGATAATAATTCATGGCCCCAGAACACATTTTTAAACACGTTACGTTTGCCACATAATTCTGCTGAATTATGTGGCACATGTGATAAAATAATTTCGGTTGAAGATTGGATCCATTTTCGCACGATGACTAGAGAAAGGCACTACGGGGAAGACTTCCTAAAGAGTTCCTTCCATTCAAAATAGTTTTAAAGTCGAAAAAGTCGTTTTGCTATTTTTTAAAAGTAAATTTTGAACTTTTAGATTTTACGGTAATTATAACCTTCGTATTTGCATTTTTATGCATATTTAAATACCATTTTGATACTTGTTATTTATGTAACATTGTATTTAGGTACATTGAGAATCTTTTTGGGGGTTAATATCACTCCACTAGCCACAAATCCTTACACGTTTTGCGACATCTTGATTTAATGATTTAATTATTTAGTGGCACTTTTTGATATCTCTCAATTCATAACTCTATTATTGTTTTTGTTTTAAAATTTCGTACTGAATGCGAATATATTTGACTATATTTTCATTTCGATAATAATTCATGATCGTAGAACACATTTTTGAACACATTACGTTTGTCACATAATTATGTTGAATTATGTGGCACATGTTATAAAACAATTTTGGTTGAAAATTAGATCTATTTTCGCACGATGACTATATAAAGGCACTATGAGGAAGACTTCCTAAAGAGTTCCTGCCATTTGAAATAGTTTTAAGGCCGAAAAAGTCGGTTTACTATTTTTAAAAGGTGAATTTTAAACTTTCAGATTTTACGGTAATTATTACCTTTGCATTTGAGTTTTTATGCATATTTAAATACTATTTTGATACTTATTATTTATGTAACATTGTATTTAAGTACATTGAGAATCTTTTTGAGGTTAATATCACTCCAGTAGCCACAAATCCTTACACGTTTTGCGACATCTTGGTTTAATTGTTCAATTATTTAGTGGCACTTTTTGATATCTTTCAAGTCATAACTCTATTATAGTTTTTGTTTTTAAATTTCGTATCGAATGCAAAAATATTTGACTATAGTTTCGTTTCGATAATAATTCAAGACCGTGGAACACATTTTTAAACACATTACGTTTGCCACATAATTATGCTGAATTATGTGGCACATGTGATAAAACAATATCGGTGGAGATGGGATCCATTATCGCAAGATGGACTAGAGAAAGGCATTACAACAACACTTCTTAAAGAGTTCCTTCCATTAAAAATAGTTTCAAAGCCGAAAAAGTCGTTTTGATATTTTTAAATGGTGAATTTTTAACTGTCGGATTTTACGATAATTATCACCTTTGGATTTGAATTTTTATGCACATTTAAATACCGTTTTGATACTTGTTATTTATGTAACATTGTATTTAGGTACATTGAGAATCTTTTTGAGGTTAATATCACCCTACTAGCCGCAAATCCTTACACGTTTTGCGACATCTTGGTTTAATGGTTCAATTATTTAGTGGCCCTTTTTTATATCTCTCAATTTATAACTCTATTATTATTTTTGTTTTAAAAATTCGTATCGAATGCGAATATATTTAACTATAGTTTCATTTCAATAATAATTCAGGGCCGCAAAACACATTTTTAAACACATTACGTTTGCCACATAATTATGCTGAATTATGTGGAACATGTGATAAAACAATTTCGGTTGAAGATTGGATCCTATTTCGCACGATGACTAGAGAAAGGAACTACGAGCAAGACTTCCTAAAGAGTTCCTTCCATTCGAAACAGTTTCAATGGCAAAAAAGTTGTTTTGCTATATTTAAAAAGTGAATTTTGAACTTTCAGATTTTACGATAATTATTACCTTTGTATTTGAATTTTTATGCATATTTAAATACTATTTTGATACTTTTTATTTATGTAACATTGTATTTAGGTACAATGAGAATCTTTTTGAGGTTAATATCACCCCCTAGCCGCAAATCCTTACACATTTTGCGATATCTTGGTTTAATGGTTCAATTATTTAGTGGCACTTTTTGATATCTCTCAATTCATAACTCTATTATTGTTTTTGTTTAAAATCTCGTATTGAATGCGAATATATTTGACTATAGTTTCATTTCGATAATAATTCATGTCCGCATAACACATTTTTGAACACATTACGTATGCCACATAATTATGGTGAATTATGTGGCACATGTGATAAAACAGTTTTGTTGAATAGATCCATTTTCGCATGATGCTTAGATAAAGGCACTAAGAGCAAGACTTCCTAAAGAGTTCCTGCCATTCGAAATAGTTTCAATGCCGAAAAAGTCGTTTTGCAATTTTTAAAAGGTGAATTTTGAACTTTCAGATTTTACGATAATTATTACATTTGCATTTGAATTTCTATGCATATTTAGATACCATTTTGATACTTGTTATTTATGTAACATTGTATTTAGGTACATTAAGATTCTTTTTGCGGTTAATATCAAGCCACTAGCCACAAATCCTTATACGTTTTGGTACATCTTGGTTTAATGGTTCAATTATTTAGTGGCACTTTTTAATATCCCTCAATTCATAACTCTATTATTCTTTTTGTTTTAAAATTTCATATTAAATGCGAATATATTTGACTATAGTTTCGTTTCGATAATAATTCATGGCTGCATAGCACTTTTTTGGACACGTTACGGTTGCCACAAAATTATGCTGAATTATGTGGCACATGTGACAAAACAATTTTAATTGAAGATTGCATCCATTTTCGCACGATGACTAGATAAAGGCACTACGAGTAAGACTTCCTAAAGAGTTCCTGCCATTGGAAAGCACATTTTTGGACACGTTACGTTTGCCACATAATTATGCTGAATTATGTGGCACATGTGATAAAACAATTTTAGTTGAAGATTGGATCCATTTTCGCACGATGACTAGATAAAGGCACTACGAATAAGACTTCCTAAAGAGTTCCTGCCATTCGAAATTGTTTTAATGCCGAAAAAGTCATTTTGCTATTTGTAAAAGGTGAATTTTAAACTTTCAGATTTTACGATAATTATTACCTTTCATTTGAGTTTTTATGCATATTTAAATACCATTTTGATACTTGTTATTTATGTAACATTATATTTAGGTACATTGAGAATCTTTTGAGGTTAATATCACCCCACTAGCCACAAATCCTTACAAGTTTTGCGACATCTTGGTTGAATGGTTCAATTATTTAATGGCACTTTTTGATATGTCTCAATTCATAACTCTAATATGGTTTTTGTTTAAAAATTTCATATCGTATGCTAATATATTTGACTATAGTTTCATTTAGGTAATAATTCATGGCTGCATAACACATTTTTTAACACATTACATTTGCAACATAATTATTTTGAATTATGTGGCACATGTGATAAAACAATTTTGGTTAAAGATTGGATCCATTTTCGCACGATGACTAGATAAAGGCACTACGAGCACGACTTCCTAAAGAGTTCCTACCATTCGAAATAGTTTTAACGCCGAAAAAGTCATTTTGCTAATTTTAAAAGGTAAATTTTGAACTTTTAGATTTTACGATAATTATTACCTTTGCATTTGAACTTTTATGCATATTTAAATACCATTTTGATACTTGTTATTTATGTAACATTGTATTTAGGTACATTGAGAATCTTTTGAGGTTAATATCACCCCACTAGCCTCAAATTCTTACACGTTTTGCGACATCTTGGTTTAATGGTTCAATTATTTAGTGACACTTTTGATATCTCTCAATTCATAACTCTATTATTGTTTTTGTTTAAAAAATCCTTATCGAATGCGAATATATTTGACTATACTTTCATTTTGATAATAATTCATGGCTGCATAACACACTTTTTGAACACATTACATTTACAATATAATTATGTTGAATTATGTGGCACATGTGATAAAACAATTTTGGTTGAAGATTGGATCCATTTTCGCACGATGACTAGATAAATGCAATACTAGCACAACTTGCTAAAGAGTTCCTGCCATTCGAAATAGTTTTAACATCGAAGAAGTCATTTTGCTATTTTTAAAAGGTAAATTTTGAACTTTCAGATTTTACGATAATTAATACCTTTGTATTTAAGTTTTTATGCATATTTAAATACCATTTTGATACTTGTTATTTGTGTAACATTGTATTTAGGTACATTTATAATCTTTTTTAGGTTAATATCACCCCACTAGCCGCAAATTCTTACACGTTTTGCGACATCTTGGTTTAATGGTTCAATTATTCAGTGACACTTTTTGATATCTCTCGATTCATAACTTTATTATTGTTTTTGTTTTAAAATTTCGTATTGAATGCGAATATATTTGACTATAGTTTCGATAATAATTCATGGCTGCGGAACACATTTTTAAACACATTACGTTTGTCATGCTGAATTATCTGGCACATGTGATAAAACAATTTTGGTTGAAGATTGGATCCATTTTCACAAGATATCCTAAAGAGTTCCTGCCATTCGAAATAGTTTTAATGCCAAAAAAGTCATTTGCTATTTTTAAATGGTGAATTTTGAACTTTCCGATTTTACGATAATTATTATCTTTGCATTTGAATTTTTATGCATATTTAAATACCATTTTGATACTTGTTATTTATGTAACATTGTATTTAGGTACATTAAGAATCTTTTGAGGTTAATATCACCCCACTAACCACAATCCTTACACATTTTGCGACATCTTGATTTAATGGTTCAATTATTTAGTGGGACTTTTTAATATCTCTCAATTCATAACTCTATTATTATTATTATTATTATTTTTAAATTTCGTATCGAATGCGAATATATTCGACTATAGTGTCATTTCGATAATAACTCAGGGCCGCATAACACATTTTTGAACACATTACGTTAGCCACATAATTATGCTGAATTATGTGGCACATGTGATAAAACAATTTTGGTTGAACATTGGATCCATTTTCGCACGATAACTAGATAAAGGCACTACAAGCAAGACTTCTTAAAGAGTTCCCATCATTCGAAATAGTTTTAATGCCGAAAAAGTCATTGTGCTACTTTTAAAAGGTGAATATTGAACTTTCAGATTTTACGATAATTATTACCTTTGCATTTCAGTTTTATGCATATTTAAATATCATTTTGATACTTGTTATTTATGTAAAATTGTGTTTAGGTACATTGAAAATCTTTTGAGGTTAATATCACCTTACTAGCCGCAAATCCTTACACGTTTTGCGACATCTTGGTTTAATGGTTTAATTATTTAGTAACACTTTTTTATATCTCTCAATTCATGACTCTATTATTGTTATTGTTTTAAAATGCCGTATCGAATGCGAATATATTTGACTATTGTTGCATTTCGATAATAATTCATGGCCGCATAACACATTTTTGAACACATTACATTTCCAACATAATTATGTTGAATTATGTGGCACATGTGATAAAACAATTTTGGTTGAAGATTGGATCCATTTTCGCATGATGACTAGATAAAGGCACTACGAGCACGACTTCCTAAAGAGTTCCTGCCATTCAAAAGAGTTTAACGCCGAAAAAGTCGTTTTGCTATTTTTAAAAGGTGAAGTTTGAATTTTCAGATTTTACAATAATTATTACCTTTGCATTTGAATTTTTATGCATATTTAAATACCATTTTGATACTTGTTATTTAGGTAACATTGTATTTAGGTACATTAAGATTCTTTTTGCGGTTAATATCAACCCACTAGCCACAAATCCTTATACGTTTTGGTACATCTTGGTTTAATGGTTCAATTATTTAGTGTCACTTTTTAATATCCCTCAATTCATAACTCTATTATTCTTTTTGGTTTATAATTTCATATTAAATGCGAATATATTTTACTATAGTTTCGTTTCGATAATAATTCATGGCTGCATAGCACTTTTTTGGACACGTTACGGTTGCCACATAATTATGCTGAATTATGTGGCACATGTGATAAAACAATTTTAATTGAAGATTGCATCCATTTTCGCACGATGACTAGATAAAGGCACTACGAGCAAGACTTCCTAAAGAGTTCCTGCCATTCGAAAGCACATTTTTGGACACGTTACGTTTGCCACATAATTATGCTGAATTATGTGGCACATGTGATAAAACAATTTTGGTTGAAGATTGGATCCATTTTCGCACGATGACTAGATAAAGGCACTACGAATAAGACTTCCTAAAGAGTTCCTGCCATTCGAAATTGTTTTAACGCCGAAAAAGTCATTTTGCTATTTGTAAAAGGTGAATTTTAAACTTTCCGATTTTACGATAATTATTACCTTTCATTTGAGTTTTTATGCATATTTAAATACCATTTTGATACTTGTTATTTATGTAACATTGTATTTAGGTACATTGAGAATCTTTTGAGGTTAATATCACCCCTCTAGCCACAAATCCTTACATGTTTTGCGACATCTTGGTTGAATGGTTCAATTATTTAATGGCACTTTTTGATATGTCTCAATTCATAACTCTAATATGGTTTTTGTTTAAAAATTTCGTATCGTATGCAAATATATTTGACTATAGTTTCATTTCAGTAATAATTCATGGCTGCATAACACATTTTTTAACACATTACATTTGCAACATAATTATTTTGAATTATGTGGCACATGTGATAAAACAATTTTGGTTAAAGATTGGATCCATTTTCGCATGATGACTAGATAAAGGCACTACGAGCACGACTTCATAAAGAGTTCGTACCATTCGAAATAGTTTTAACGCCGAAAAAGTCATTTTGCTAATTTTAAAAGGTAAATTTTGAACTTTTAGATTTTACGATAATTATTACCTTTGCATTTGAACTTTTATGCATATTTAAATACCATTTTGATACTTGTTATTTATGTAACATTGTATTTAGGTACATTGAGAATCTTTTGAGGTTAATATCACCCCACTAGCCGCAAATTCTTACACGTTTTGCGACATCTTGGTTTAATGGTTCAATTATTTAGTGACACTTTTGATATCTCTAAATTCATAACTCTATTATTGTTTTTGTTTAAAAAATCCTTATCGAATGCGAATATATTTGACTATACTTTCATTTTGATAATAATTCATGGCTGCATAACACACTTTTTGAACACATTACATTTACAATATAATTATGTTGAATTATGTGGCACATGTGATAAAACAATTTTGGTTGAAGATTGGATCCATTTTCGCACGATGACTAGATAAATGCAATACTAGCACAACTTCCTAAAGAGTTCCTGCCATTTGAAATAGTTTTAACATCGAAGAAGTCATTTTGCTATTTTTAAAAGGTAAATTTTGAACTTTCAGATTTTACGATAATTAATACCTTTGTATTTGAGTTTTTATGCATATTTAAATACCATTTTGATACTCGTTATTTGTGTAACATTGTATTTAGGTACATTTAGAATCTTTTTGAGGTTAATATCACCCCACTAGCCGCAAATTCTTACACATTTTGCGACATCTTTGTTTAATGGTTCAATTATTCAGTGACACTTTTTGATATCTCTCGATTCATAACTTTATTATTGTTTTTGTTTTAAAATTTCGTATTGAATGCGAATATATTTGACTATAGTTTCATTTCGATAATAATTCATGGCTGTGGAACACATTTTTAAACACATTACGTTTGTCATGCTAAATTATGTGGCACATGTGATAAAACAATTTCGGTTGAAGATTGGATCCATTTTCACAAGATATCCTAAAGAGTTCCTGCCATTCGAAATAGTTTTAATGCCGAAAAAATCATTTGCTATTTTTAAATGGTGAATTTTGAACTTTCAGATTTTACGATAATTATTATCTTTGCATTTGAATTTTTATGCATATTTAAATACCATTTTGATACTTGTTATTTATGTAACATTGTATTTTGGTACATTAAGAATCTTTTGAGGTTAATATCACCCCACTAACCACAATCCTTACACGTTTTGCGACATCTTGATTTAATGGTTCAATTATTTAGTGGGACTTTTTAATATCTCTCAATTCATAACTCTATTATTATTATTTTTTTTTAAATTTCGTATTGAATGCAAATATATTCGACTATAGTGTCATTTCGATAATAACTCGGGGCCGCATAACACATTTTTGAACACATTACGTTTGCCAAATAATTATGCTGAATTATGTGGCACATGTGATAAAATAATTTTGGTTGAACATTGGATTCATTTTCGCATGATGACTAGATAAAGGCACTACGAGCAAGACTTCTTAAAGAGTTCCCATCATTCGAAATAGTTTTAATGCCGAAAAAGTCATTTTGCTATTTTTAAAAGGTGAATATTGAACTTTCAGATTTTACGATAATTATTACCTTTGCATTTGAGTTTTTATGCATATTTAAATACCATTTTGATACTTGTTATTTATGTAAAATTGTGTTTAGGTACATTGAAAATCTTTTGAGGTTAATATCACCTTACTAGCCGCAAATCCTTACACGTTTTGCGACATCTTGGTTTAATGGTTTAATTATTTAGTAACACTTTTTTATATCTCTCAATTCATAACTCTATTATTGTTATTGTTTTAAAATTCCGTATTGAATGCGAATATGTTTGACTATAGTTGCATTTCGATAATAATTCATGGCCGCATAACACATTTTTGAACACATTACATTTGCAACATAATTATGTTGAATTATGTGGCACATGTGATAAAACAATTTTGGTTGAAGATTGAATCCATTTTCGCACGATGACTAGATAAAGGCACTACGAGCACGACTTCCTTAAGAGTTCCTGCCATTCAAAAGAGTTTAACGCCGAAAAAGTCGTTTTGCTATTTTTAAAAGGTGAAGTTCGAATTTTCAGATTTTACGATAATTATTACCTTTGCATTTGAATTTTTATGCATATTTAAATACCATTTTGATACTTGTTATTTAGGTAACATTGTTTTTAGTTACATTGAGAATCTTTTTAAGGTTAATATCACCCCACTAGTCACAAATCCTTACACATTTTGCGACATCTTGGTTTAATGGTTCAATTATTTAGTGGCACTTTTTGATATCCCTCAATTCATAACTCTATTATTGTTTTTGTTTTAAAATTTCGTATCGAATGCGAATATAATTGACTATAGTTTCGTTTCGATAATAATTCATGACCGCATAACACATTTTTGAACACATTACGTTTGCCACATAATTATGCTGAATTATGTGGCACATGTAATAAAACAATTTAGGTTGAAGATTGGATCCATTTTCGCACGATGATTAGATAAAGGCACTACGAGCAAGACTTCCTAAAGAGTTCGTGCCATTGGAAATAGTTTTAACGCCGAAAAAGTCATTTTGCTAATTTTAAAAAGTGAATTTTGAACTTTCAGATTTTACGATAATTATTACCTTTGTATTTGAATTTTTATACATATTTAAATACTATTTTGATATTTGTTATCTATGTAACAATGTATTTAGGTACATTGAGAATCTTTTGAGGTTAATATCACCCCATTAACCGCAAATCTTTACATGTTTTGCGACATCTTGGTTTAATGGTTCAATTATTTAGTGGCACTTTTTGATATCTCTTAATTCATAACTCTATTATTGTTTTTGCTTTAAAATTTCGTATCGAATGCAAATATATTTGACTATAGTTTCATTTCGATAATAATTCATGGCCGCAAAACATATTTTTGAACACATTATATTTGCAACATAATTATGTTGAATTATGTGGCACATGTGATAAAACAATTTTGGTTAAAGATTGGATCCATTTTCGCACGATGACTAGATAAAGGCACTACGAGCACGACTTCCTATAGAGTTCTTGCCATTCGAAATAGTTTAACGTCGAAAAAGTCGTTTTACTATTTTTAAAAGGTAAATTATGAACTTTTAAATTTTACGATAATTATTAGCTTTGAATTTGAGTTTTTATGCATATTTAAATACCATTTTGATACTTGTTATATTTGTAACATTGTATTTAGGTACATTTAGAATCTTTTTGAGGTAAATATCACCCACTAGCCGCAGATCCTTACACGTTTTGCGACATCTTGGTTTAATGGTTCAATTATTCAGTGACACTTTTTGATATCTCTCAATTCATAACTCTATTATTGTTTTTGTTTAAAATTTCGTATTAAATGCGAATATACTATAGTTTCGTTTCGATAATAATTAATGACCGCAGAACACATTTTTAAATACATTACGTTTGTCATGCTGAATTATGTGGCACATGTGATAAAACAATTTCGGTTGATGATTGGATCCATTTTCGCAAGATGATTAGAGAAAGGCACTGCGAGCAAGATATCCTAAAGAGTTCCTGCCATTCGAAATAGTTTTAACGCCGAAAAAGTCATTTTGCTATTTTTAAAAGGTGAATTTTGAACTTTCAGATTTTACGATAATTATTACCTTTGCATTTGAATTTTTATGCATATTTAAATACCATTGTGATACTTGTTATTTATGTAACATTGTATTTAGGTATATTGAGAATCTTTTGAGGTTAATATCTCCCCACTAGCCACAAATCCTTACACGTTTTGCGACATCTTGGTTTAATGGTTCAATTATTTAGTGGTACTTTTTAATATCTCTCAATTCATAACTTTATTATTGTTTTTATTTTAAAATTTCTTATCGAATGCAAATATATTAGACTATAGTATCGTTTCAATAATAATTCATGACCGCATAACACATTTTTGAACACATTACGTTTGCCACACAACTATGCTGAATTATGTGGCACATGTGATAAAACAATTTTGGTTGAAGATTGGATCCATTTTCGCACGATGACTAGATAAAGGCACTACGAGCAAGACTTCCTAAAGAGTTCATGTCATTTGAAATATTTTTAGCGCTGAAAAATTCATTTTGCTATTTTTAAAAGGTGAATTTTGAACTTTCAGATTTTACGATAATTATTACATTTGCATTTGAGTTTTTATGCATATTTAAATACCATTTTGATACTTGTTATTTATGTAACATTGTATTTAGGTACATTGAGAATCTTTTGAGGTTAATATTACCCCACTAGCCGCAAATCCTTACACGCTTTGCGAAATCTTGGTTTAATGGTTTAATTATTTAGTGGCACTTTTTGATATCTCTCAATTCAGAACTCTATTATTGTTTTTGTTTTAAAATTTCGTATCGAATACGAATATATTTGACTATAGTTTCATTTCGATAATAATTTATGGCCGCATAGCACATTTTTGAACACATTACATTCGCAGCATAATTATGTTGAATTATGTGGCACATGTGATAAAACAATTTTGGTTGAAGATTGGATCCATTTTTGCACGATGACTAGATAAAGGCACTACGAGCACGACTTCCGAAAGAGTTCCTGCCATTCGAAATAGTTTTAACGCCGAAAAAGTCGTTTTGCTATTTTTAAAAGGTGAATTTTAAACTTTCAGATTTTACGATAATTATTACCTTTGCATTTGAGTTTTTATGCATATTTAAATACTATTTTGATACTTGTTATTTATGTAACATTTTTTTTAGGTATATTTATAATCTTTTTGAGGCTAATATCACCTCACTAGCCGCAAAACATTACACGTTTTGCGACATCTTGGTTTAATGGTTCAATTATTTAGTGACACTTTTTTATATTTCTCAATTCATAAATCTATTATTGTTTTTGTCTTCAAATTTCGTATTGAATGCGAATTTATTTGATTATAGTTTCGTTTCGATAATAATTCATGGGTGTAGAACACATTTTAAACACATTATGTTTGTCATGCTGAATTATGTGGCACATGTGATAAAAAAATTTCGGTTGAAGATTGGATCCATTTTCACAAGATGACTAGAGAAAGGCACTACGAGCAAGATATCATTATGAGTTCTAGCCATTCGAAATAGTTTTAACCCCGAAAAAGTCGGTTTGCTATTTTTAAAAGGTGAATTTTGAACTTTTAGATTTTACGATAATTATTACATTTGCATTTGAATTTTTATGTATATTTAAATACTATTTTGAAACTTGTTATTTATGGTTGGAATTGAATGGATAAACAAACCGGAAGTAATATGGACGATTTATTGATGGATAAATAAAAACCTAACAAGAATAATAAATCGTACTTATGTAAAGTTTGAATCCGTCATATTTGATTCGAATTTCTAGGTTTTCATGCAAAGAACAGAATCGAACGATGTATGCGCAAAAGAAAGAAAGTGAAGAGACGTATCAAAATTGGGCGAATGGGAATAGTACAGATGGCAGCTTGTCAGTAAAAGGTTTAGAATAGGCTTTAGGCAATAGGGTATAGTGCCATGTGGCAAATGCACATGGTTTATAACAGGTTATAGATATAATTAGTACTAGAAAAAAATTTCGAGACCCCATTGAGTTCTCATTCTAGAATCGCCACTATAATACTGTAATTACCCTGATCATTCTTGAATTTCTAACATAATGTACGGCAGTGGTTCATTCACTAACATATATTAAATAATTTAGTTAACTCTTGACATGTTTCATATGAGTGTAACGTCATATATCTTCTTTCCTCAAACCGTCATTCTACCCTCATGTGTATAACACTTGCTAAGAGTTAACAAAATTATTTAACATCTATTTTTATTAGCTTATGCCACTTAAATAAAATGGGACTATACTAATTTTAGTGTTTTTTTTTAATTAACGTTGTTTTATTCAACTCAGAGTTACTGCTATTTTGAGTTCGAGTTTTTACTAAGACAACCAGTACATGATAATAAACGTTAAATGGGAACATGAACAATTAGTATGGGAGTGTAATGCTTAAAATTTACCTATGATAAAACATGTAATAAGAAATAATTTATATCATTTGTTTTCTTCTTGATCTAGTTGATTTAATTTAGTCTGACTGAATAAAATCAAAATTCGGATCATTAATTTTAGTTAATAAAAATTTATAAATTTTCATAACCATCACTAATCAATTTTTTGATTATTTTGGTTCGGTTTATCGATTATATAATAATTTAAATCAATTTTGGGTCACTCCTACAATTTGATTATTAAGACTGACAAATCTTTTTCTCTAAATAAAGTCCAAGATAGTCGATGTGGGCTTGACTAGTGGGACCAACCCAAAGGGACAACCTATATATTCTGAGACTTGCCTTGTTTAAGGCAAAATCCTTTTACCTCACTATTAATACTCTCAATTCGACATCTCATAATCTAAACATAGATTGCATTCTAGGGTTAGGGTTTACTTCTCTTCTTCGTTCTTCATGTTCTTTCCTGCTTTAATTATTTTTTTAACGGCGGATATGTTTACTTTAATCTTTTAATTTCTCGATTTCTAAGTTTACGTACAATAAACCATGGCTCACAAATAACCTAGGGTTAGGGTTTACTTATCTTCTTCGTTCTTCATCATGTTGTTTCCTTTAATTATTTTATTATAAAATAAAGGCGCAGATGTTTACTTCAATTTTTTAATTTCTTGATTTGAAGATTACGTACGATAACCATGGCTTACGAATCAGGTCACAGTAGCGTTCACCGTAATAATAATAATATGCCTCAGAAACATTCCCTCAATTTCATCCCTGAAGACAGTAACGTTCTTCGATTCATCTCTAAATTGTTAGTTCCTCATTCTTCTCTCGTGTCTTTATTTCTTATTTTCTTTTTCTTTATTTTTATTCTTAATGTTATTATTACTGTATTTATATTTTATTACGGAGTACTTGTTTAATTATTTTGAATAACCAGATAACTGGATATGTGTGTCTATGTGTTTTTATCTTTTATCCAAGAAAGTAGTGTGGATGTTAAATACCAGATCGTTTTGATTAAAATAAAATATTGTAATCTATAATTAAACCCTAATTCGGCTGTATGAATGAAACGAGATATTCTACTACAAGAAACATTTAAATATTTACTCCTCCTTAAGTTATTTATTTTTGCAAGCACCTTTCCTTTCTAATAACTGGGTGAAACCATGATTTTTCCATTTTAAATAACATTTGAGTGTGAAATAGTAATTTTTTTTAACTTATATTTCAACATTCTTAAATGATGATTTTGGAGGAAAAATGCAGTAATTTTTTACTAGTGTTCGAGTTTAGTGATAATGATATAGTGAAAGTTTTATTGTGCAGTGCTAACAATTATACAGGAATGATCAATGAAGAACATTGGTCATCTCGCCTACTTAATCACCTAAACAATCGACACTCGACTTCGATTCCCGTCTCACATTCAAATAACCGATTCCATGCTTCGATGGTGAGAATAGTGTCTTCTTTTTTGTCTGAACATCTATTATTTTTGATTTTTCTTTTATTGGTTTGATCAATTAACTTGAAACTTTTATAGGAGTCTACAAGACAGAATCAGCCGCAAATGTGGGATCTTAATCATATTCCAATTACTTCTTCGGGTTTTAATAACTCGAATATGGTTTACAATGGTTTCAATTCTGGTGCCACTAACATTTCTAATGTTATAAATTTTGGAGGTACATGCGAGTACTATTTATGCTACTACAGTGTAACGCCTAATTTGAATTAATACTTATATATCGATTTCTAACGCGAATTAGTTATATCTACAGGATCGTCAATTAATAACGTTGGCAGCACAAACATGCTTAGTAATGTGATGAACTTGATTACTCCATCTGATGTAAATCAAGCTGTTATGGAGGCTGATGCTTTTCTTGCTGGTAGAACTGCACCACCTGGCGGTGTTTTGAACTTCATCTCATCTTCATCAGCTGCAAACCTTCATCAGGGTATGGTTTCTTACCATTTAATATTAATTGTTTTAAACCCAATTGCATCTTATTTTTCCTGTTTATTAATATATTAATATTACTGACAGGTCAATCTCTCTATCCGAATCGCGTTCTACCTAGCACACGTAATGCTCAAAGGTCAAACGTCGCGACATATATGCAACCGCAGGCTCAAACGCCGGTTCCGAATCAACACAAGAAGCGAGCCTATGAGGTCTCAGTTCAGTCAGACAATGATCAGTCGATTCATCAATCGAACAAGTTTAAAATTCCACGGTTTAATTCATGGAAACCAGTACAGAGTCAACCATTCGCTCAGAATAACTGTCATGGTTTAAATTGTAAATCTTGCACGCCAGCTGTCAAACAAAGGTTTGACTTTGTAGGGCCCACCAGTGATGACTCGTGGGTTGGGAGCGGTACTCTTACTGAAGTGCTTTTTAGCTTTCTGAACCGTTCAAATGGAGGTCGAATTTTGCAAGAATCTTCCGTTCTTCAACAGCCAAATTCGGAACCTAAAAACGAGGTTATCGATCTAACAGAAGAAGATATTATCATTGAGAGTAATCATATATTAAAACCGTCTGAAGAGAATAATATCAATACTAAGAACGAGGAGATGAAGGATGTGTTTGACTTGAGCTTTGAAGATTTTGTGCCTCTTCCGTTGCCTGATTTGGAAACTTGTGAAGATATGATGGAAAATAATCAGATAACAGAAGAGAATATCGATACCATGTATAATGAGCTAAAAGAACTAATTGAGTGTCCAGAAAAAAACAGTGAGGTAAAAAAGGCTCAATCAACTCAAGTGGGCCTGATTGAATCGGAATCAGTTATGGAGTCGATGCAACCAACGACCCCGATTGAATTGGAATCACGTGAGAATAAGAAAACGACGATCGAATCGTTTGACAACTATTCAGTGTTTGGATCAGGGGAAATCAAGAAACCGAGTGCGTCATTGGCTGATTACTTTTCTGCTTCTCAAATCAAAGAGCATCTTTCAAGTTTAATTAATTATGACAACAATAAGGTTTATTTATCTTCTTGTTGGATTAAAATTTGTTTTCTTTTGTAGTGAAACATTATTATTAATATAAAAACATTTGTGCAGGAGAGTACACCAGTAGTACCAGATGGTCAAAAACCATGCCAGTTATGTTCTAAGTATAAGAAAATACTCGCACCTGCGCCTATATATTGCTCATCTTGTGATTTACAAGTTAAGCAAAATGCTAAATATTATCGATCGACAGAGGAGAACGCAGACGCAAAATACTGTTTTTGCAAGAAATGTTATTATGCATCTCGTAAGGCTATTACTCTGTTTCGTGGAGGTTCGATTCCCAAAGCAAATTTACGCCAGGCTAAGAACAATGAGGAACAAGAGGACTCGGTAAGTCTGTTTTTTCGGTTACTAACTTCAATTTTTATTTTAATTAAAAAATACTTATATTAAGATTGGGATTGTTTGTTTCAGTGGGTGGAATGTGGTAGATGTTTACTTTGGCAACATAGGATTTGTGGTCTGTATAACGACGAGCGAGACAAAGAAGGGATAGCAGAATATATTTGTTTTAATTGTCGATTAAAAGAAATAGAAAACGAGAACGTGGGGCCGGCTGTAAAAACATGTTTGGGAGCAAAAGATTTGCCAAGAACCAATCTAAGTGATCATATTGAGCAACGCTTGTTTAGGCGTATGAAGCAAGAGAGAGAAGAGGCTGCAAATTTTTTCGGAACAACAATTGAGAATGTAAGTAAATAAGTATAATTAAAAAAACATGGATTCATTTGAGCTAACCTATAATTTAAATTTAAATTTAAATTTAAGTTTTATTTATCATGAAATGAAATGAATGTTGACAGGTACCAGAAGCAGAAGGTCTTGTTGTTAGAGTTGTTGCATCTGTTGACAAACAGTTGGAAGTGAAACAGCAATTTAGAGATATATTTCAAGGACAAGATTATCCCGAAAAACTTTCGTACCGATCAAAAGTAAGATCTAGTCCAGATTTCAGAACTCGGTCAAACTCAGTCAAACTTGGTCAAATACGATAAAGTCGGTCAAACTCTGCCAAACTCGGTCAAACAACGTCAAACTTGGTTAAAGTAGGTCAAAAAAGGTCAAACTCGGTCCAACTCAGCCAAATTCGGTCAACTTGGTCAAACTCAGAAATCAGGATTTCTTGGAAAATCGATCAAAATAAGTCAAAACTAGGTCAAAATCGGTCAAAGTCAAACTTGGTCAACATCCGAGTACTCCCCGAGTTGCCGACCGAGTACTCCTCAACCCCGAATAGCGAGATTTGCAACTTTGGATTTAGATATTTTTATTTGTATATATAATTTTTATCAGACATCTAATACTTATTGTTGTGCAAACAGTTGATATTGTTGTTCCAGAAAATAGGAGGTGTCGATGTGTGCATATTTGGAATATATGTCCAGGAGTACGGATCAGAGTGTGACGGCCCAAATAAACGTTGTGTTTATATTTCGTATCTTGATTCTGTCAAATACTTTCAACCAGAACGAAAAACCACCAGTGGTGAACCTCTTCGTACATTTGTTTACCACGAAATCCTGGTATATATTTTTCTTCCGTTTTTCCTAACCTTCTTTTAATCTTTTTTTTAACGAATTTACTTTGAATGATTCAGATTGGATACCTTGAACACTGCAAAAAACGGGGGTTTGCAACGTGTTACATATGGTCGTGTCCTCCAAACGGGAACGATTATTTATTTTACTGCCATCCCAAAGATCAGAAAACACCTAAGGAGAATGATTTACGAAAGTGGTACGTTATTTTCTAACTTTTTTTGTATACCTTGCCATCGGTTGGGTTGGGTTTGGGTAGGACCCAAACGGGTCGAACCTAAATGGGTCATCTTTTTTTAAACGGGTCGTTTTTTTTTGTATGAGTAAGGTGAAGTGAGACTGTTATTTATGCAGGTATAATTCAATGTTAAAGAATGCAGGGAAAGATGGAATTGTGGTGGACGAAACTAATTTGTACGATGAATTTTTCGATCCTTCTAATAATGGAAATGATAAGATAACAGCAGCACATTTGCCGTATTTCGATGGGAATTATTGGTCACCACTTGCTGAAAGTATAAGCAAGAAATTTGATGAAGACCAAGAACGATGGGGTGGATTGCGTGACAAGTTATCTTCTAAACGAATCAAAGACAACTCTACCAAGGATACTACAGTGATGGGAGAAGTAATTTTATTTTTAAAAAAAATCCTTTTTATTATTATGATGACTTCATCAGTCGGTTGATTTTTAATGTTTGTTGCTCGTTTTTATGTTACAGCTTGGTAAAGAAATTATGCCTATGAAGGAAAACTTTATGATTGTTCGACTACAGTACGTGTGCACATGCTGCAATGAAGTAATATTATCCGGTAGCAGATGGTCTTGTAACCACTGCAACAAATTTCACTTATGTTCAAAGTATGATCACTATAACTATGCCCTTTTATAAAATCATTCCACTTTTATAAAATTACAAGTTTTCTAATGTAGTTATCTTATTCAATTTGATTGTTTATTGACAGATGTTTTGATGATGGTAAACAACTTTCGCCAAGTAGAATGCATACATGTCATTCTGGTAAAAATCGTCTACTCTCTGAGGTGAGTTAATCTTTAAAAAGGCTTCCTTGTTCATAATATCTATGGGTCAAAATGGGTTGGGTTGACCCACCCCGTAAATGCTATTTCTCCGTTTTGTCTTATAGTTAATGTGAATGTTTTTTTGTTTACAGAATGTGTTGAGCGATATACATGTTGATACGAAGGATACAGAAGAAGTGATTGTGAATAACTTTTTCGCAGACCGAGATGATTTTTTGTACAAGTGCCAGAAATCGCAATACCAGTTTGATACTATCGGTCATGCCAAGTATTCGTCATTGATGATCCTTTATCATTTCACGCAAAGCCTCAACGTCCAACTCACACGGGCCTCATCAGTCTTTACCTAGATGAGTGTGATGAGAAAATGACAAAGCATATTGACAAGTTCAACTACCTAATCCTAAACGGAAGCCATTGGTTCTCACGGCCCGCATCCTACTATGAAAAACATAAAGTGGTTGGTTGCAAGTTTTATCAAAAAGAAAACATCCCCGACCACCCAATGACATATGGATATGGACGGGCGTTAAGGACAGAGCATTCAAAGGGTTCATGAGTCGAAAAAGCTTCAAGGGCATAATGATGTTAAGATCGTTCGCGCCAAATCATTTCGAGGGTGGAGAATGGAACGAAGGGGGAGGCTGTACAAAGATAAAACCATTTAATAGTAATGGCATAACGTTGGAGCCTGGAGGGTACTAATTTGGAGTTGTATTTTATCCAAATGGAAGAATTCAGAAAAGCCCAAAGAAAGGCAGTAGAAAAAAAGGGTTAAAGTTTCGGGTAATGGATCATAACCCAATCATTGTTGTTAAGGCTCGATGGGCACCCAAGTAGATATAAGCATTGGCCCAATGAGAATGTCACTTTGTATAATGATTGTGTGCATTGTTGCCTTCCTGGGCCAATTGACGCTTTAAGTGATTTTTTGCTTCGCATGGTGAAAATGGAGCGTAGAAGATCGACCCAAGAGAAGCCTTCAAGAGTTATCAAAGAATGATAGTTATATCTAACTTTTAACCTTGTCCTTTTCATTTTGTTGAAAAACATAAGGGACAGAAAGAGTAAAGTTTACAATTTTATATTGTCGTGTCTTTTTATTCCATGTAAGGTTTAGTAAGGAATATTTGTAATCGGTTACTTTGTATACGGGTTAAATTTGTAGATCGTAACATGTAGATATTTATCAGGGAAAAGTGAGGCTAATCTTTAGAGATGCGCTTAGTAATTATTCGATCTAACGTAGGACGTACTTCCCTTTGGATGCCGGAAGAACGTTGATCAATTCATGGAAGTAAAATAAAAAGTAATTTACACCGATCAATTAATGGTTTTAGTTATAGAGTAGCTTGATTAATGGTTAATGTTTTTGAAGTATTTTTGGTAATTTACTTTTATAACTTTAGGAGAAATAAAATAAAGAATTAACTACA
The DNA here is from genome assembly GCF_046630445.1 of Rutidosis leptorrhynchoides. Classification (NCBI taxonomy): domain Eukaryota; kingdom Viridiplantae; phylum Streptophyta; class Magnoliopsida; order Asterales; family Asteraceae; genus Rutidosis; species Rutidosis leptorrhynchoides. Next base: position 38,325,312 of record NC_092339.1, on the reverse strand, counting down.
TCGATCGTTCCGGTAGTTTACATCTAATTATAATGATGATACTTATCTCCTAGTAAATAACGAGGAGTTGGTTGCTCAGCTTCGCAGAGACTGTTGGTGATTTTAGTGTCAACAAACGGTTCGGAAAATTTGGATTGCACACCCGTAAGAGTTTGCTAGACATTGTCGTGAAAATTGCAGGGGTTAAGAGGCCGTGCCCCCGTACGGGGTTCAAGGGGCAGCTCCCCTTGCGAGGTTATATAGGGACAACGTCATTCGTTAGGATCCCGCTACCAAGTCTGCAGGCGGGGTCGAGGGGAAGCCGCCCCCTTGTGGAGTCTCGGGGCAATGCCTTCCAACTAGTTTTTCTGCTAAAAAGATGTGACTGTTCGTTAACAGGTTTTTCCATCAAAATGAATGGTTGCATTCCTTCACTTTAACCGCCAAATTAATATATCCGTTTTTGGCTTATTGCTTTAGTTACAAAAAACAGAAATATACAGAATTGTCTATACACTATGATCAGAATCTTTTTGCATCTAATCTTGTTCTTGTCTTGTTTCAATTTAGAATTTCGTAATACCCGAGGTTTGTGAGGTCGAAATACTTAATTGAGAAAATGATTACACAGTTCAAGAATCAATCGAATTATCATATAAAAACCTTTGTTTTCAAACAGGGGCGACGCCTTTTGCATAAGATATTATTATTTACTAAAATACCCCTAATAAACACTTTAAAAAGGGTTTTAGTGATCAAAATATGTTGATCACTTCCAATCACTATAGCTCCGTCAAAAAACATTATTAAAAATCAAAATACTAAATTTGGTCACTCTAATGACCATTTCTTTGGTCACTAGTATCATATATTGATAACCAAAATTTAGTAATAAACTTTTTTTTAATGATAACTAAACAACATTATTAGTGACGAAATATAAATCGTCACAAATGAACATTATTTTTAGTGAGACATCAACTCCGAATTGAAGTAACAATTAAATCTGTGAGTTAAGTCATGAAACGGCTTCCAACCCAAGTATATTGCATAATAAATATTTTTAATTTGAAATAAAAGACAATTGCATGGGGGGTTCCTGTGGTTTGTTCGAAATAACAAGCGGAGTCCAAAAGAATTTTTTCGCCTTGGGGGGTCACTGTGGTATGCAATAGTTTCACCAGGGGTCCATTTTGCTAACGAACGTTAAAAATGTGACAACCCGGAAATTTCCGACCAAATTTAAACTTAATCTTTATATGGTTTCGACACGATAAGCAAAGTCTATAACGTTAAGTCACAAAAATTTTGAACTATTTATATGAACTCAGTTAATCTTTGACTACTCCCGACGATTCACGAACAATTGTGTATAACAAATATGTAAATATATATATAAATATAAATATATGTGTATATATATATACATATATATATATATATATATATACACACACACACACACACACACACACATATATATATATATATATATATATATATATATATATATATATATAACATTTTGAATTAATAAAATACCTTTAGTCAATTAGAAATAATTATGTAAAATAATAAATAGAATAATTAAGTTGTTATTAAAAAGAATATATATATATATATATATATATATATATATATATATATATATATATATATATATATATATATATATATATATATATATATATATATATATATATATATATATATATATGATTGCTACCAATAATTGTTATATTGTAATTAAATATTCAATAAATGTTATCATGTAACATATGATATAATACTGCATAATTAATAACTTGTAATATTAATATATTAAATGTAAATACAAGTTTAATTATAGTTATTATATTATTATTATTATTATTATATTTATATTCATTATTATTATTAATATTAATATTAGTATTATTAATATTATTAAAATTGTAATACTAAAATTTGATACATTTGATTTATTATTGTTATTATTATTATTAATATCATCATTATTATAACTAGTAGTAAAGTTATAATGTCAGTTCTTATGATAAATATTAGCATTATTATTAGACATTATTATTATTAGTATTATTAGTAGTCTAATATTGTCAATATTTGTATTAGTATTTTATTAATATCATTATCAATGTTATTATTAATATTACTATGAACATTATCATTAATATTTATTATTATCTGTATTATTATTATTATTTGTTATTCTTATTGGTAAATTATTATTAATATTATTAGTATTATTATCAAATTATTTAATTATTAATTATTAATTATGAGAATTATTGATATTATTATCATTAGTATAAATTGTATTATTATTATTATTTATATATTTATTATTAGTATTAATATTATTATTAATATACGTGTATATTTATTAATACAGACTATTATCAGATACATATACATATACGTGTATAAAATACAGTATAAATATATAAATATAGGTAAATACGTATATTTTACCTAAAGAATCAAATTCTGTTTCTTGTTGCAATCAAACTGTATTTAATTTTTGTCTTCTGTCTCCTAGATTGAAAAACATCACGATTGATCGTACAAACCAAATTGAATTCGTAAATTTTTTTATTTTATTTTACTGAACGAATATTTCTGTGGAGCCAATCAAACTAGAAAACAAATGTTAATTGGGTCAGATTAGCTGTAATAATATCTGTTAAACTCTATATAATACCTACTAATACAATTCGAACTTAAACAACAAAAATTAAAACGTAATTTGAAGAACACAGCTCACGTTCTCTGTTTTTGTTTCATTTTTCAAAAACTTCGAAAACGAATCAATTTTCAAAATGTGTAAATGCAGTTGTGTTTGAAATCTCCTACTCAAGCTATCTACAAAGTTTCATAGTTCAATTCGTCCTATCGAGTTTCAATTTTGAGGTCAAACTTAAATTTCAAAAAGTCAAACTATACGTTCATCATGAAATTCGTATTCGTTTTGATGTGTCTGTTGAAATTGATAATTCATAAAGTTTCTAGTATCGATTTAGAAACTATTTCATGTTGAAGTCATGGCTTAAAACTGTCTCAAATTCATAATCACGATTTAAGTTTTATTTTTTTATTTATTTATTTTTTTTCTTTCGAACCAGTTACAACTATTTTTTTTATTCTTTTCTGTTAATCACACACACAACAAACGTTTCTGTTCTAATTCACGTATCAATTCAAGTCTTTAAATTTGTTGTTTGACTAAACTGAAAAATCTTTGAGTCGTTTGATTTTAGAAGAAGAAATGGATACAGAATGTTATATTAGATATATAGATATAGGTTGGTTATATATTCAGAAAAACAGAAATGGTTCCATGGTTTAGGGTGTTGATGAACTAGCTAGAGGTCACGGGTTCGAGCCCGACAGTGTTCTATTTTTTTTAAGAACATGATTAAAAGGTAGTTTATTATTATATTATTACTATTATTGTTATTATTATTATGATTATTCTAATTATTATTATTGTTGTATTATTATTAGTATTAAAATTATTATTATTGTTATCATTAATACTAATACAAGTAATAAATATTATTTATAATTACAAAAAAATGAGTAATATTAGTAATATTGTTAATATATGTATTAGTATTATTATTAAGTAATAATATTATTACTAGTGCAAAGACACGTGAATTCACGGGATTTTAAAGAAAAATCATGAAATGATATGTTATAGTTGACGAATGTTATTTAATCAAAATGTGAATCTTATAACCAACATGTAGATAAAATAACATAATTCGTCAAGTCGACAAAAACTCAATATCCTAACCTTCAACTTCCAAGGAAGTTGCATATGAATGTATTTGCAAGGAAGTTGTAATGACATCATTCTTATCCCCTTTTAATAGAATTAGAATATAATAATAATAATAATAATAATAATAATAATAATAATAATAATAATAATAATAATAATAATAATAATAATAATAATAATAATAATAATAATAATAATAATAATAATAATAATAATAATAATAATAATAATAATAATAATAATAATAATAATAATAATAATAATAATAATAATAATAATAATAATAATAGAATAATAGATAAGTTCAAACGGGTCAAAATATATGACTATTATTTCAAATTTTTGTTCATGAAATGGGTAGAGTTATGAGTTAAGAGGACAAAAAGAACATTAAAACATGTCTATCTGAATGTAATATTAAAACCTCAAGATATGCAGTAAGTTAAAATGAGGAGAACCCTCAACCTTTACAAAATGCACATACAGATATATCATCAAGTAGAAAAAAACCATTAAGTCTATTCATTTATATTTATATATACATTATCATAAACACTTTTTAATGCAACTAAATAAGCCAAAAATGACATGATAATAAAAATCTTACCCTGTAAAAGAAATACTTATGTAAACACTTCTGTCACCATAAGGACATACAAATCTTGCAAGTGTTAAAATTGTACCAGCACCACCATTTCCTTGCCATTACCCATCCCTAAACCAAACATTTGCTTTCCTGCTTACCATAAAAATAAAAAACTAAAATTATATTACAGTTTGTAATCAACCAAATAATTTTACTGAAACCTTAACTTTAAATCCAATATAAAAAGGTTGAATAACATCAACGGATCAACCTCATGTATATGAGAAAAAAAATTAAATATAAAATAAATACACCGTAATACATTCTAAGATGGGTGGATGGTGACTGTGTTAAGTACATGGAGGAACTCAATTTTGATCAAAAAATTGGATGAAATATGTTTAGCATTCCAAATTGCAGCACATCGATAACTAAGAATTTCAAATAATTATTATAAATAACATAATTTATACTCCTATAAAATAAATAACCACGAAAATCCTTAATATAAAACAATCAATATCATATTCAAAAGAGTCTTCAAATCCAAACATTTCTTATAGTCCAGATCTATAATATGCAAAAAAACAAATTTTTAGGAAATAAAAATCATATATTTGCACTACACACATCAGAATCTGAGTCTATTGTTATGAAGTAAAGACTCCATGGTAAGCACATAGTTCAATTCTAAAAACCCTTCTCAACTGGTTTCAGTTGCCATATAAGGCCAACCATAATATTCATCAAAGTTTTTCTTTGTTATACACTGACGCACATTTCTCACAAAAGCTTCTAAATCCTGTCTTGCTTCAGCTATGTTACTTTTACATGATCACTTTCCAAACTCACATCAAAACCCATAAGCTGAAGCACATACCTTTTTTATAACCACATATTTGTTCAATGTGTCAACAACGCCTCTACAAAAAGCCTTTGTTGAAGTGCCTGCAGGTTACCATTGGTCATTTTAGACAATACTGTATGAAAGTGATACAAATGTACAATTTCACATAAGGATAACAATACCTTATCTATGAAAAAAAGAATAAAAATCACCTGCATGTTTGACATTGGTCCTCAATCTCCAAATCTACAAAGAAATTAGAACAGCCTAAGTGTAACAAAAACCGATTAAATTCTTTAGCTGAAGTGTTATGTAACTGTATAAAATTTCACCATTCTTTAAGGAGTGTAGTTCAACAATACATCAACATAACTCTAAAAAAAAGATGTTGGTGAGATATCGATATAAAGCAAGCAAATATTAAATTAGAAACATGATAAACATGAAACAACTATCAATGTCATATAAATGCAGATTTGAAATCGTTGTACATCATAAACATGAAACAACTATCAATGTTATATCATGGTTAATTTGGCCCGCCATCTTCAGAATCAATTTCAGATGTTTTAACCGAAGTTTTTTCATTCAAGTCCTTAAAAAGTAAATCGAGAACAAACCAATATATTATAAAATTTTTGAAACTTTCATCCAACCACTTGCTTTTGGGTTAACTTTTACTAATTACCAAATAGTTAACCTACAACACCAAATTCACCTTTACCTCTTTTGGTGTAGACATTTCATCAAACATGTGATGTGCATCATGTTCATATTCAATTAAAAAAAAACTAACCTTTCTTTTAGCCTATCTCCTCGTAAACCTTACAAACATAATTTTGAAGAATATTTTGGATTTAAGAATCACTGAGAAAAATTGTGAACCACAAACAATGTACGAAAATAGAAGCATGAATAATATTTATAAATCATTAAAAATATGAAAAACAAAAGCTACCTGATAAGGAAGACCGGTTCATCACTTCAATTCTGTTATCCACTTCTGTTAAATATTTACCTACTCTAAATTCTTCATCACTTAGTCATTACTCATCTTCTTATCTGCACTGAATAAAAATCAAACAACTCAAACTGATTCAGAAGTTACAAATATAAATATTGATGATTTAGTATGAATGAATAAAAAGAGATTAAGAATCATACTTGAACACCATGGCAGACGCTGCAATAATTTTCTGGTACCAATTCAATTGATTATGAACCCTAATTTGTATTTTATGAACCAATTCAATTGATTATGAACCCTAATTTGAACCATTTCCATAAGCATGAATCAGTTTCAATACCTAAATGAAGATGAAGAAAAATTGTTACCTCATCAATTTCATTCAAAGATCCAACAGGTACAAAGATTGTAGAAGATGGATGAAAAATTGTTACCTCATAGAACGTGTGTTTATCGGAATTAGGGCAAGAAATCAAAATAGGTTTTCTGATTGCTCGTATCGTAATCAGATTTGTAAAAGATTTGTTAATCCAGCGCCTTCAATTGAATCAAAGATTTAAGAGAATTTGAAAATGATAGAAGAAGATGAAGAAACAATAGATATTTGAAATATGTGATTTTTGATTGTAGAGCATCAAATCTATAGCGTGCATAAAATTACTTTTCCAAGATAAAAGGCTGTTGTATCCTTCTTTCAAGTGAGCAAGCCAGAGATATGTTTATCGGTATTTTTTTTTCTCCCAATATTTGTTAGCCTTTTACTTGTTGTAGTAATTTTATTTAATTAAAAATAATTACTCCTTGATGACATCAGCAAAGACTCTAGTTTTTTTTTTCTTTTCTTTTTTTGATTTTTTTTAAGCAAGGGGAAGACTTTTTATGACATCACTTTTTTAGACAAATATAAAAATAGAAATAGATTATTAGTATTATTATTGAGAATTATGAATATCATTTATTATTATTATTATTATTATCAATATTATTATTGATATTATTATTAATATTATAATTATTATTATTATTATTATTATTATTATTATTATAATTATTATTATTATTATTATTTTTCATCATTAATATTATCATTATTTTTTTTTGAAAGGCAATAATTTTATTAATAATAAAATAAAACTAGCAAGAAGCTAGTAATTATTATTATTTTTCATCATTAATATTATCATTATTATTATTATTAAGATTATCATTATCAGTTCTGTATTATTAAAACTTATTATCATAACTATCAATTTTATTAATGTTATCTGTGACGATCGCTCCAAATTCATATGGACGAACACGTCATTCATCGATTTCATTTCGAGGTATTTGACCTCTATATGATACGTTTTATAAACATTGCATTCTTTTAAAAAGGCAAGTCATATATGAATATTTAAATCAAAGGTTTTTGACATCTGATGATTTCTACATATAGACAATCACCGTAAATAATAGTTTACAACAGTACTTCCGTTGACAATGCAGTCAAAATAAGATACATGGTGATGATTTGGTGAATGCAACGTTTTCTTGAAAAATATGCCATGTAAGACTCCATGCACATAGCTTGTCTATCATATAAGCAAACAGCGGAAGACTTCTAGGAAACCTGAGAATAAACATGCTAACAAATGTCAACACAAAGGTTGGTGAGTTCATAGTTTTAGTGTTTCGTATAATCTGTATATAAAAGTGGATCACAAGATTTTAGTTGTTTCATCCAGAAACGTTTATCAATAGATTCTACATAACAGAGCACCCTGGTAACTAAGCTTTAACGTTATAATGATAAATACCCCATTCGTTTTAATACACGCAAACCAACGTGTCCTAAACTCAAATAACACACGTCTGTTAAAAGGCTAGCGCTCTAGCTCGGACGGGGATGTCAAGCCCTATGGATCCAGATACTGTTATTCGCGCCCACCAGTCCATATCCTATGTACTGGCAGCTACTAGTTACCAAAGCTAATGGATTTTCGGTTCAAACTCAGTGTAGAATTTAGTATGTACTTGTATCCATTGCGTTTAAAATAAATTGCATGTATTCTCAGCCCAAAAATATAGATTGCAAAAGCAATTAAAAAGGGAGCAATGAAACTCACCTTAGCAGCATATAAAGTCGTTCACCAAAATGTGACTGAAACTCGGATTACCAAATAACCGTAGATCTCAACCTAGAGAACATATGCTGGTCAATAAATGTCTATCAAGCTAGGTCAGGTCATAGTGTATCACAATCCTAATACTCGAGATCGACATACAAAAGTTATCAAAAGTCATTTCAAAAAGTCAATCTGATTCAATACAATAGTTGAATGATTATGGCAATCGAAACATTTTAGCATTCCACATAGTTTCCCAATTCTTGTAAAATTAAACTATAGTTTTTATAAGGCTTTAAAATATGATAAAACAATCAGTTTTGACAAATGTTCAACAAAGCGAGACGTGCCTTATATAAGAATTCATTTACTCGGCTGGTAATATTTAAAAATCCATTTTATCAATCTCGTAAACAAGTTGTTTAAATCTTAATTGCAGATTCAAAAGCAATTTCAATTAACGTCAATCATATTTCAGTTGATCATATCTTTTAATCTGTTCATCGAAACTATTCGATATCTAAATGAAAAGTTATTGATTTTTCGCCAGCTTTCCAAAAACGTGTATATCATATACCTTTTACCAGTAATATATGTATTTAATTCGTGATTCATTATAAACTGTTTAACGACGAAATTTAGCATACAAGCATGCATAAATATATATACTCGAGCACTAGACATGGATACACAATTAATATATAAAAGATAAGATATGAATGCTCACGTATCAATATTGTGATTCAATATTGCAGGAAAGTACGTAGACGCAACAGAGATGGAAAAACACTAGGTTTGACCTTTGACTCATGGTCATAACCCCCAAGAAATACCCATAACCTTTATAGCTATAGCCCATAGTTTCCTTAGCTTTATCCCGCTCGAAACTCGTTTTGAAAATAACCCGCTCATAACCTCGTCGTAGTATTTTATGTAATAATACTACTAATAATAATAATAAGATTAATAATAATATTAATCTTAATAATAATAATAATAATAATAATAATAATAATAATAATAATAATATAAATAATTTAAATGATACGGAGTAAAAAGGAATGAGGAAACAAACTGAACCAAATCGAGTTTTTATAGTATGTGGCCTGCTACAGTACCCCATGCGATCACATGGGTTTTCAGTGCTTTTGCCATGCGATCGCATAGCCGCCTGATCCGCTTTTGTTTGCTAGTTCGTCGACATAAAAATGCTGTAGCAAAATAGTGTTTACTGTAGCAAATAGTATTTTACTGTAGCAAATAGTAAAAATCATTTTTACTGTAGCAAACAGTGTTTTACTGTAGCAAAGCTGTTTTCACTGTAGCACTGTAGCAAAGTCATTTTTACTGTAGCAAATAGTGTTTTACTGTAGCAAATAGTGTTTTTCGAAAACACTGTAGCTTTTCGGGTACTGTAGCAACTGTAGTAAATTAGTGTTTTACTTGTTCATCTTAAACGTTTTAGTTAACTTATCTAAATATCAATCGAATGTTACTATCGTTTACTAAATAACTTGAAATCAAATATATCTAATTCTAACAGTTAATATTCCTTATTATTGTATGTGTCCAAATTAAGTTATTTAAACAAACACTTTACCATTTATTCCGAATACTATTAAAAATGAATGATTTCCCAAATCAACGTGGACCTCACAACAGAGACCCGTAATAATATCATAATCCTTAAGGGACTCAATAAATATCCTTTCATTCAATCATTTGGCATAATCTTTTAACTCCATAGTTAAATATATAAATCAGATAATCAAACCAATAAGTTTAATGCACAGTATCATATACTCCACACTTTGTTACATTTTTAAATTATAGTATATGTATCTATTTACATATAATTGTTCGCGAATCATTGAGAACAATCGAAGGGTAATTGAATAGTTCAAAATTTTGAGATTCAACTTCATAGACTTTGCTTATCGTGTCGGAAACGTTAAAGATTAAGTTTAAATTTGGTCAGAAATTTTCGGGTCATCACATTATCAGTAAAATTATCAGTATTATTATTATTAGTAACATCAACATCATTATTATTAGCAGTATTATGATTATGAGAACAAAAGTTTTAAAGTTATTATTATCAAGATTATAAGTATGTATTAAATATATTAACAATTTTTATAGAAATATTTATATATATATAACAACTTAGATATTTTCAATATAATATTAATCAGATATATATATTAATATGACTATATAAATATTAGTCATTTTGAATGTATACACAAATTAAATATATATGTTATTAATATAAATCACTAATAATAATATGAGTAATTGTTCGATTACAAGTATACGTTTTAATATATAAATGAATGATATAGGTTCGTGAATCCGAGGCCAACCTTTCACTTGTTCAATGCCGTCATATGTATTTTTACTACGAAATACAGTATTGTGAGTTTCATTTGCTCCCTTTTTAAATGCTTTTGCAATATACATTTTTGGGACTGAGAATACATGGGCTGCTTTTATAAATATTTTACGAAATAGACACAAGTAATCGAAACTACATTCTATGGTTGGATTATCGAATCGAATTTCACCCTTTTTAGTCTGGTAATCTAAGAATTAGGGAACAGAAACCCTAATTGACTCGAATCCTAAAGATAGATCTATTGGGCGTAACAAACCCCATCCGGGTTACGGATGCTTTAGTACTTCGATTTTATCATGTCCGATGAGAGTCCCGGAATGATGGGGATATTCTAGACGCGTTTTGTTAATGTCGATTACCAGGTGTTCACCATATGAATAATTTTTATCTCTATGCAGTTTGCGAAGTGCCTGATATGAGATGTATATTTATGAGAAATGGAAATGAAAATCTTGTGGTCTATTAAAATTATGAAAATGATTGATTACGATAAACTAATGAACTCACCAACCTTTTGGTTGACACTTGAAAGCATGTTTATTCTCAGGTATTAAAGAAATCTTTCGCTGTGCATTTGCTCATTTTAAAGATAATACTTGGAGTCATTCATGGCATATTTTAAAAAGACGTTGCATTCAAGTCGTTGAGTTCAATAAAGATTATTATTAAGTAAATGACAGATTAGGTCATTTATAGTTGGATATTATGAAATGGTATGCATGCCTGTCAACTTTCGATGTAATGAAAGTTTGTCTTTAAAAACGAATGCAATGTTTGTAAAATGTATCATATAGAGGTCAGAACCTCGCAATGTAACCAATTGATATGAATCGTTTATAATCGATATGAACGGGTCGTTAAAGTTGGTATCAGAGCGGTGGTCTTAGCGAACCTGGTCTTGCATTTGTGTGTCTAACTGATAGTTGTTTAGATGCATTAGTAAGTCTGGACTTCAACCGTGTCTGCATGTCAAAAGTTTTGCTTATCATTTCGTGTCAAAAATTACCTGCTTATCATTCTTAGTCTAGACACATCTTACTACATTTAGTACATCGATAGTGTGTAGACAAATTCATATCCTAGCGTATCTGTTACTGTAAACTTGGCTTGACAGCTTCCGAAGATTCCTCCATAACTTATGGGATTTTGGTATTATATATATATGAAAAATTATGTATTATAGAATACCAATCAAAGTCCTATAATCTATCTCATATCGAAAAATCAATTCCCTGATCGTATGATATGGATCCCTCAACCAGTTCGAGTCCCTCGGATTCCGATAGCTACTCCGATAGTTATTCCGACAACTATTCCGATATGAATATTCACCATCCTTTGTTCGACAACGTCACCGACAACCCTCAGATCTACAACTTCGGCACCGAACCTTTAGATATTACTAGCGAGGTAGTGAGAACAATCGATTTTAAGCCATGGTGAGGTAGCGAGTAGTGACGGAGGATAATAAGGGCAGGGGGTGCCATGGTCCCCCCAAAAAGTTTTTTCCTCACTAGCAATTTATGTGATTTTCGGGACTAATTTAGTTAAGTTCAAATTATGGCCCTACCAAGTTGAAATTTGAACGTCTAGAATACAGTTAATCCATTGAATTTATTATTATTTCGTCAATTCTTAAAATTTTGTATTCTTTGTGTATCGTAATATACACAGTATATACATAATTTTATTAAACACTATCTGCATATTTCGTTTAAAATTTAGCAATTTAGAATATTTTTGTTACCTAGAACAATTAGTTAAACAAATTGAATGTAAATCTTTATTCATATTGAAACTACATGTTTTGATTGAGCGTGGCCCCCTCATTCTTAATGGTCAAGCTCCGTCGCTGGTAGCGAGAACAATCAATTTTTGGATTGATTAATCTAGTAGCGAGAATGGAGTTTGGAACTTTGCGTTTGGATTTAGGGTTGAAGGTGGGTTTAACAGTGGCGGTATTTGTTGTTGTTTGTGATGACGAAGATGATGACGGTGGTGGCGGTGGGAGGTGACTTGTGACGACGACGATGATGAGGTGGTGGCTTGTGATGATGATGATGATGATGGTAGTGGTGGCTTCTGCTATAAACTCAGAAAAAAGAGAAATAGAAAAGATAAATAAAAATAAAATAAAAAAAGCTGGTGGCTTCCATTTTTTATTTTATTTTCTTTTATCTTTTCTTTTATTTCTCTTTTGCAACTTTGTCAAAAAAAAAAAACAAAAACAAACTGGAGGGTTAATTAAAAAGAGGGAACTACCCTCATGTGCAAGTCATGTGAGGCCTAAAACTATTAAATATTGACAGACGTTAGGACATTGGACCCCTGGTGAAACTATTGCAAACCACAGTGACCCCCCAAGGTAAAAAATTCTTTTGGACTCCACTTATTGTATCGAACAAACCACAGGGACCCCCCATGCAATTTTGTCGAAATAAAATAAACAATGTTTTATCCAAGTTATATAATTTAAAACAGTTGCATTAATCATTTTACTACATATTACTCCGTATATTTTACAGAGTATATTTTAATTTTATTGGGTGAGAGTGATCCATCAATTATTAAACCTTATTACTATGAAAGAAAATAAAATCACTAAATTAAAATATTTAAAGTTTATAATAAAAGTGTAAAGGTTGATTAAAGAATGGAGCAAGGAGAGGGAAAAAAAAACGTTAAAGGGATCGATATGAGAGTGGGACAAAATAGGCCTAAAGATGCAATAGGCAAAATATGAAAATGACCAGGTTACTCGGTCAAAATAATATGTGAAATTACCCGATTACCTCAATGAATAGTAACATAGTCATAGTAATTAGTATTTTTTAACAGCAATTGGGATCACCCGAAAGGGATTAAACCACCCGTTGCGATCATCTACCGTTTCGACTATGCCGATGCAACGATAATAACTCCGCCTTCATCGCTACCCGGGAGGAAACCTTGAAAGTTGAAACCGATCCAAGGGCATGGCCAAGTAAAACCGCCCTCCCCTTTACCCCCCAAACGATATTGAAAATGTGTCATTGGTGGATATTAGTTCACTGTAATATAACTATGAACACCAGACTCTCACTTTATACTATAAATAAAGAATTTAAGTGCAGAGAATGAGAGAACATGATAATGAAATAAAGATTGATAATGTTGATCGTGCAAAGTACATCTTTCAATTGAACCATACGTCCCTATCTATACAGATGAGAACCAAATCTGGAGATTTGGTTTTCAAAACTAATTCGCTATAAATAAAGAAAAGATAAACTAAAAATCAAACAAATTAGCTATTAATTCAAAAGTCAATTCTGGAGATAAAACTGAATCTTCAAAACATATCTTCTTAAACTTTAAGCATATCTCCAGAATAATCTTTAGCTTTGGCTTCAAGAAAACTTCAACCATTGACTTCAGCAAATTCCAGAGTCTGCAACTTCAGACTCTAAATCTCCAGTCTCTAAAATCTGCAAAATACTTTTAACTCATCAGATTATTATTCCCAACAATATCCTCCTATCTGATGATGTCAAAACAACCTGTTCACCTACTTAACCACCTTAGCATACTCCTTTTCAATAAGCTTACACTTGCTCTTCATATGATGAATTTTCTTCAACATGTTCAGCTTACTATACAAGTGTTTCAACAATTACACCCTGAAAGGAAATGTTTGCTCTGTTTCACATCTGGACAAAAGATTAATCAACATATTAATGCTTGCGTCTTCAAACTGATCACATCTAATCAACATCTTTTGATATCCAGAAGTCTTTATCATCAAGCCATCCAAGTATTCAACATACTTGTCATCAACAAACTCCAAATGCTCAGGAACAGCATATCTTTTAATATGTCCCTTAACTCTTCTCTTTTTTATTTCCAGGTTAAAAGTTTCACAAAATACTTCATAATCTTTAGTACTAATGAATCCTTCTTCAAATACCAAGTGAACTAACATGCACACTCTTTTTAACACTTCATTCACAATAACCTGATCCCCTGCATACTCCTTGATACAAACAGCTATGCCTCTCCATTCACAAAACCTAAACGAACAATTTGATTCATTTTAACTCTTAACCTTCTGTCTGGCAGATGAGCCATTGTTAACAGCAAAATCACACCTTCAAACTCAGATTTTTCAACCTCAACTTTCACAACATCACTATCATATCTTCTAAATCTGAACCTCTTGTTCATCTGAGCCCTGAGATCACCATCTGCTCTTTGTGTAGCAGCAACCAAAACACCACTAGAATTACTACCCTTATCAATAATATCCTCCCCCTAAATGTGTTGCTCCCCCTCAATGTAAGTCTTCTTAGATTGCTCCCCCTCAACACTTTCAATACCTGCATCATCTGATCTCTTTCTTTTCTCCTCCTTTTTGACATCATCTAAAGGCAGAGAAGAAATGAACTTCCAAATTTTAGTCTGTTGATTCTTGAGGGAACAAATATCAGATGCAAAACCAGTAAAACATTGTCTCAGTTCATCAACACCAACCATTTTCTTCTCCAGCTCAGTCAACCTTTGATTAATTTCTGTTATAGACCCTGAACCACTTGTACTAGTCAACCCCTGCATATCCCCAACCAACCTCCTCACCTCCATCAACTCATCTTTATAAACAAAATTATTATTAAAGTTAAGATTATTAATCTTAGACTGCACAACAGAAAGCTTGTCATCAAACTCCTTAGTCAACTTGGTCAAAGCCTGATGTAGGCCAACCATGGTAACTGGTGCCTCAGTCTGAGAAGTAGTGCCAATGGATGAGGGTAGGGTTGGTGTGTCCTCACAGCCTTCCTGTTGTAAAGAAGACTGATCTTTGGACATAGAAGGTTTTGAGGCCTGTATCTCACCCTGTGACATGAGTGTGATATTGGCAGCCTGTGCAAGAATGTGTAAGGATGGAACATTTTGGGTGGGGTAGTGGCAGACTCAAGTCTGGGGTAAAAGTTGGCTTGGCCATTTCAGTTGGTTTTTGGATTTGGTTATTTGAGTCCAGGATTGGGACTTCTTCATGTAAGTCAACTGAGTGGGTTTCTTCAGTGACTGTAATGTGGGTATCCAAGTTAACTATCCTACCAGGTTCAGGTTGGGTCAAAGCACTCCTCTCACCAACCTCTAGCAGAGGTGATGGAGTAGTACTAGAAGCACTTTTCCTAGTGAATTTTAGAGGTGAATCCACAAGTGCTGTATTATCTAAGGTTTTAATTATGGTGATATTATCTGTATGAACTGGTGGGTTCATAAGGTGAGTTGAGTGGGAAATTTGCTCAGTAGCAGTGGGTGAAGATGGGTTAGAATGAGGTGGGATTTCCTCATGCATGTCCTCAGCCTGCTCTGTTTATGAAACAACATGGGGTGGAGATTGTGTTGTGATGACCAGGAAATTTCCGAACAAATTTAAACTTTAATCTTTATATATATCCGACACGATAAGAAAAATCTGTAATGTTGAATCTCGAAAGTTTTGAAACTATATTCATTTAATCAAATACCCTTTGACCATGCCTAACGATTCACGAACAATTATGTGTAAATAATTAGATATACGATTACTAAATTGAGTTATGTTAATGAAACATTGAACGGATTAGTTAATATGAATATAAGCTATGAGATCTATTATATGAATTTGGAAATGCTATCAAGGTATTGAATGAATAATACTTTACATGAAAGTATTTGTTCGATGTAAGTTAATCGACGAGATTAAGAGATAATATCAAATGATTGAATTATCAGATACATTGAATTATGATTATGAGTCTCTGTTGAGAGGTCCACTTTGAATTAGGAAACTTTTCCTTTTTAACGATATTCGGAATAAATGGTAAAGTGATCTTCGAGTGAGGACAAAGTGTCAAGTAGCGAGAACTAGTCAGATTGGTGGGAAAGTCCTGTTAAATTTCAATATATTCCTTACAATAATTACCTCGTAACTTTTGATAAGATAAATTAATCAGCCTTCATATTAAGTATTGTGAAAGTGAAACTAGGGAAGGTAGGTAAATTAGAAAATAGATATTGACAAGTTAAATAGATTGACATTTTACATTAAGATGATTCCTTATGTTTGAACTTTTTTCTTTAGACTTAATCTTACGAGTTATTATTAAACTAGAAGTGAAAACCTTGAAACCTGATATAATTCATATGTGATATTAAGTTCATAAACGAAAACGTCTTTTCGATATAACAGATTTTTTTTAAGAACGTCTTATGACATAACAACTTCTACTATTATAACCCTTGTGATAAATTGATTTGGAAATAAAGTAAATTGGAATATTAAAATGTCTTGGTAAACATTTTTTTTAAAGTATATCAATTTTAAATTTTAAAAATACAAATGTTATGAAATAATATTTCTTATTACTTAAACGATTTCAAAATATATAAATTTGAATATTTTTAGTTTTGAAAAACTATATATTATATATTGTCCCAAATTTATATTTCGAAATAATAAAAAATATATATATTTTAATTTAGACATAAAACGTCCTGATTTAAAATAATACATTTGGATAAACAACGAGTCCCTGATTTATAGAAGGAAATGACCACAACACTAAATTTTATAAGTTACATTTTTCATAAAGTAAATTTTTGATAAATAAGTCAAGTTATTATTAAAGGTACACGTTGCGAAACGTAAAAGGCTAGTTTTCTAAACGTACGAAAGTGCGCTCGAAAAACTGAAAGTGGTAAATGAGTCGAGTGACAATGTACGAGTCATTTTAGTAAAAATTATATTTTTACCATGAATGTAAATATAATATAATATTTAATTAATTACATAAATTAAATATATTATAAAATCTAAAATCTAAATATGAATGTTAAATTGGACGTCCATGTATGATTGCCGCAAATTGCGGATCTTTTTATTCATTACTTTGAAATTTTGAAATTAATGGGTCCCCAAAATGTATTATAAATCTCAAACGCAGTTTAGATGATTTCACCAATTCATATATCGATCAATCTCTCTGATCTTACTTATACTCCGTAATATTTATTTTATTATAAATTATTATTATTATTATTATTATTATTATTATTATTATTATTATTATTATTATTATTATTATTAGGTAGCGTTAATATTAGTATTATACATAAAATATTATGACGGAGTGCTGTTCGCATGCTTTTCAAACGAGTGTTGCGAGCGGGATAGAGCTAAGGAAATTATGGGTTATAGCTATGGAAGTTATGGGTAATGTTCGGGGGTATGCTCGTGAGGTCAAACTAGTGTTTATCATCTCCGTTGCGTCTACGTACCTTTCCTGCAATATTGAACCTCAATATTGATACGTAAGTACTAATAATTTAATTTTTACATACTAATAGTGTATCCCTGACTAGTGCTCGAGAAAATAGGATTATGCATTCTTGTCCTTTTGATATTGCCATTAGATAGGTTATGTTGAATCCTAAATTAGTTACATATGCGGTTGAGATAAGGTACAAAATATGCATGTCGTTGGAAAACTAGAAAAAATAGTTGAATTTTGGTTTAAGAATCGCTTGAATCCAGGTAACGGTTAGAAAATTATGAAATAAACAAATTGCATAATTAATTTTCGTAATTAAAATTGCTGATGATAATTAGTGAACTAATTTTCTGGGTTATAAAAAGTGGTTATTTGGATTCTACTCGTCGAGTAGATGAATTTTCATATAAAGCACGTCTCGTTTCGTTGAACGGTTGTCAAGTTATGGACAAAAGAAGTTTTGTAAATTTTGATGAAATGTCGAAACGGAAACTGAAATTCTCGTTGATCTGCATTGTTTTAGATTAAAACAAAAATACCACTGAATTCTTTGCTGTAAGGTCTAACAAATGACTCTGGCCGTTTGTCAATTCGAGTCTCGACGATTTTTCTAAAAATCGTCAAAGTTGACTGTTTGGTCACATTTTAAAATTCTAAAAAGAGCTGAAACTTTTTATTAAAAATGTCAGTTTTGTATCAGTTGTCATGGTTGGCCTGATGTGTGTTTACTTTTGCCAAAAATCATGTTATATCTTTGTGGTAACGAGAATTGGAAGACTTTGACCGTTTGTCAATCCGAGTTTCGAGGAATTTTCTAAAAATCCCCAAAGTAGGCTACTCGGTCACTTTTGTAAATTTATTAAAGCTGAAAAATTAACTTTGAAACGCCGAAACCGTGTTGGAAACTACGAGTTGTCTAGGTTTAGTTTATTTATGTAACATTTATGCTTAATCTTTTTGGTAATGTGTAACTTTTATCTTTGGCCGTTTATCAATCGGAGCTCCGATAATTTTTCTAAAAATCGCTGAAGTGACCGTTTAGTCATGTTTGACCGAAAATCATTTTGGTATAAGTTATTGTATTTTTGCATGCGACCTCGTTTTTACTTTAACCTTTGACTTTTGACTTTAACCTTTGACTTTTGACTTTCAACTTTGACTTTTCCCGTTAACTTTTCAGTTAAATTTTTTTTGTGTTGACTTTCTCTAAAAACTAAATACTATTTTATGATTATGAAACCATTTGTGTTACGTTGTTTTACACGTCACCTTTTACTAGAATTTTAACTGAACATGAGTAATATAACATGTTACTATACTGTTGAGTCAGACTCGAGCATTAGGATTGTGGTACACTATAACTTGACCTAATTTGTTAGACAAATATTGACCAACACCTAAATATATATAATTAATTTAGGTTCGTGAATCTGAGGCCAACCTTGCACTTGTTCAATGACGTTATATGTATTTTTACTACAAAATACAGTATGGTGAGTTCATTTGATTCCCTTTTACTCTTTACATTTTTGGGACTGAGAATACATGCGCTAGTTTCACAATTGTTTTATTAAATGCTTTTGAAATACATTTTGAACTGCGAATACATGCAAATGCTTTATTAACTGTTTTACAATATTTATATGCGTGAGTTTCATTTGCCTTTTTACCCTTTATATTTTTGGGCTGAGAATACATGCGCTGCTTTTATAACTGTTTTACGAAATAGACACGAGTAAATGAAACTACATTCTATGGCTGGATTATTAAACCGAATATGCCCCTTTTTAGTCTGGTAATCTAAGAATTAGGGAACAGACACCCTAATTGACGCGAATCCTAAAGATAGATCTAT
The DNA here is from genome assembly GCF_046630445.1 of Rutidosis leptorrhynchoides. Classification (NCBI taxonomy): domain Eukaryota; kingdom Viridiplantae; phylum Streptophyta; class Magnoliopsida; order Asterales; family Asteraceae; genus Rutidosis; species Rutidosis leptorrhynchoides. The sequence continues at coordinate 38,305,490 of NC_092339.1, read as the reverse complement.
TGGGCCAAACAAACCCCATCCAAAGTACCGGATGCTTTAGTACTTCGAAATTTATATCATGTCCGAAGGAGGATCCCGGAATGATAGGGAATATTCTTATATGCATATTATTAATGTCGGTTATCAGGTGTTCACCATATGAATGATTATTTTTGTCTCTATGCATGGGACGTATATTTATGAGAACTGGAAATGAAATTCTTGTGGTCTATTAAAATGATGGAAATAAATGATTATGATAAACTAATGAATTCACCAACCTTTTGGTTGACACTTTAAAGCATGTTTATTCTCAGGTTTGAAAGAAATCTTCCGCTGTGCATTAGCTCATTTTAAAGATATTACTTGGAGTCATTCATGACATAATTCAAAAGACGTTGCATTTGAGTCATTGAAGTTCATTAGAGATTGTTATTAAGTAAATGACAGATTAGGTCATTTATAGTTGGATATTATGAAATGGTATGCATACCTGTCAACTTTTGATGTAATGAAAGGTTGTCTTTTAAAAACAAATGCAACGTTTGTAAAATGTACCATTTAGAGGTCAAGTAGCTCGCGATGTAATCATATGTTGTTGTATTTGTTCCTATGGATTGGGACGGGTCACGACATGTGGTATCAGAGCGGTGGTCTTAGCGAACCAGGTCTACATTAGTGTGTCTAACTGATAAGTCGTTAGGATGCATTAGTGAGTCTGGACTTCGACCGTGTCTGCATGTAAAAAGTTTTGCTTATCAATTGTGTCAAAAATCATTTGCTTATCATTCTTAGAAAATTACCTGCTTATCATTCTTAAGTCTAGACGCGTTTTCCTGCATTTATTGCATAATAGTGTATACACAAATTCTTATCTTAGCATATCTATTACTGTGAACTTTGACTGACATTTTTTTTTTCAAAGATTCCTCCGTAATTATTGGGATTTTGGTATTATATATACATATGCAAATTATGTAATGGAAGAATACCAAATCTAATTTCTACAATCTACTTCATGCCAAAACTTCTTTCCCTGATCATACGAGATGGATCCCTCAACCAGTTCGAACTCCTCAGATTCCGACAGCTATGCCGATATGGATTTCCACACGAGCTCGGAAAGCAGCGTGACCGGAATGAATCAACCAATTTCCCATCATCTATTCTGGATGAATTGGGGATGGGTTCGTAATCTACTAAATCATTGGAGACAAGAAGAAGGTGATCCCTTCCACCCACCACAATCACCTCTTGGCGATGAACCTGAAGCATTTACCGGCGAACCTATTCGAAACACCATTTTCTCTCTCATTTCTAGAGTATCTCGTCACGATTATATACTATCCCATATTACGAATCTTATTCATCCGCTCGCTCCAACCGCCAATCATCCCGGTGTACTAGCAGAAGTTAACGAACTTCGCGCTCGAGTAGTGGCTTTGGAACACATGGTGCAAGGATTACAAACACCATCAGCAGCACCAGCAGCATAATCAGTACCTCGGATATCAACATCACACGCACCATAGATACCAAGGAGTACCAACAACAACAAACGATGAAGTATTAATTCATAACTTCATCGAAGAAAGATTCTACGGTGATTATGTAATCTCTAAAGTCTTAGAGATTATTTATCTTAGTCTTAACCATAAATCAGATAAGTGGACATAGATGATAGAAAGAAGAATCAAAACCCTGACAAGAATGGCACGCAATTTACAAGCTAGACTTGTTTTACCAGCAGCATCAACAGTACCGATAGTATCAACGGTGCCAACAATATCGTCATCATCACCAGTACCGTCAGTGTTGTCAGTATCGTCAGCACTAGCAGCACCTATAGCATCACGAGCTCCGCCATTTCAAGAATCGCCGTGGACATCATCACTGATCAACAACGAGTATATTGTATCAACGAGTTATGAAATAATAACTCATTCTTTCGGAAGAATTTATATATATATTTTATATATATGAATTCCGAAACAATATAAATCTTTCGTATTAAGCTATTGAGTATGAATTGGAACTACTCGGTTAAATTCATATTATTAATATGCTATGATGTACATCCTTCGTTAACAACATAAACATCGTTAACTACAATCTCTGTTTCAATTAAATGAATTCGGTTTCATAATAAATCAAGTGTATCATTCAATAACATGTTTGATTTTACACTTTCATCTTCGATGTACTCGAAACTTACTGAAAAACAACATTCGTATCTTGCGAAGTTAGCAAGAGTTCTATGAGCATCAGCATGATTCACTAAGGAAATATCTATAAGAATAAATATTGAAGTATTAATTACATTAGTGAAATACTCCGCAAAGATTATGTAATCTCTAATGTTTTAGAGATTATTCATTTCTAATTCAAACCGAAAATCAAATGAGCTTAATAGGATATTAACTCATTGAATTTGTATTACATCTGAAGAAAATATACCCACATATATTTTCATAAAGACTGTAATGAAAATTCTTGTTCAAAATATTATCTGTGAATTTTTTTTTACGGGTAGGTAATACCCGAGAGATATATAAATTCACAATTAATATAATTCTTTGATTCTAATTCGGTAAATCATCAACTACACTCCCTATTTTCACAACAGTATACATTCTCTTATAAGAAATCAAAACAACCATATTCATTCAAATTTAAGTACATATTCTGATTTTGAAATCTCAGAATTCAATTCGGGATATAACTGAAATCCTCACTCTTAAAACTCTTACATCTTTCAAAGCTATACTTTGACTTCAAAAAAAAAAAAAAAAAAAAAAAAACTGTGATAGAACATCACTTTTATTTGTAACACTCAGAAGGATATGAGAATCAATCGAGATTCATAACGATTTCATCCTTTGGATATTGACAATGACAACCTGCATTAAAACACTTCGAAATTTCGGAAGACACTTCAAATAATGAACAATCGAGATGATGATCCAACCACACGTTAACCGAAGTCTTATACCTGAAAAACTCTCGAAACCAAAGTCATAGTTTAACACGTACCCGCGACAGATCCTTTAGCATTTATTAGCAAAAAACAAAAAAAAAAAAAAAACAAAAAACAATTTCACAATTTCCTTTTCCAAATTAGCCAATTTTGTCACAGCTCCAACAAGTCAACTTCGACTTTTCAGTCGGACTAGTCTTATTATAACCTCGATAGATACGTTGCCCTTTGCCATTGTTACCGGGGAACCTTTTATATTCCACCATATTACCATCAGCGTTTAATCATCTAAAAACACCATTCTCCTGAAACCACCTCGGATTGATAACCGACGATTCAAATATGGCTGCATTAAATGCAGAGAAAACAGTAAAATTGTAGATGGCCTAAATGGCCAAGAGTTTGATGATAAAGAAAGGAGTGTTAGGAACGCTCGATAGAAAATTTGGAACCGGAAAACGGATTGAGCAGACCATGAAGGAGGTTGTGGATAAATCACAAGGACTAAACCTGTCTTCAAAAGAATCCAAATGGTTCAGTGCCTGCTGAAGTTATTAACGAATACCTTACTCCTTATTCTAAACCTTTGCGGACATTATTCTTCATCATCATCTTATCTTAAATATTATAAGATATCTTCGTATCTTTCATTATACATATTCTCCATATTTCTGGAGATATTTTTACAACTATTCTTATCTGAAATCATTTATCTCTCTGTAATATCTGCAACATAAAAGAAACTGTGTTAGTTTCTAAATTATGAAAAATTTGAATATGAATGTTTTTGAAGTAGTGTTGGGAACTGAAGCATGAGTTAGTATAATATAATTGCACTTGATCAACGTGATTATATTACAGTAATTCATGCTGAGTTTCTAATGGAATGTGATGATTCACAGATCATACCGTCATCATGTGTCATTTACACGATTCTTACATTCTATCTAATCTCTAAACATATCAAGAAAATATTTCTTGATGATTCGGTTCTTTCCAGGGTATTATGGTAATTTAATAAATCAATATTTTACCATTACCGTTTCCTTCTTAGAACAATTACTATATTCCTTCTGAAATCCATACCTACGAATTTCGGACCATTACAAGAGCTATTTAATCGCAAGAAGAAGAAACGAAAGGACAAAGCTCTGAAATAGAAATTTGGGGTATAAACCGCAGCAAATAGAAGAGAGCGTTAACTGTGGATGACGATGATTATAGAAGACAGAAGCAGGGACATCGAAATATAAGGGAGGATATAAAATCTAGCAACAACGGGAAAAATTACAAACCGTATATATCGATGCATATAGCAATGTAAAGACACGGGAGAACTAAAAACACTATAAACCCTAGGGTATAGTAAAAGTAAATAGATTCTTCCGGTGGCAAGTTAAAAAGAAGAATGACAGATATGAACATTAAGAGTATATCAAGGATCAGAATGGGATGGAGCATATTAACGAATACTTTAAAGTAAGAATTGGGGAAGAAAGAATAGAAGTTGTGAGTTGTAAGGAAATGGAGAGGGTGGATTTATAGGAAAATATTAGACAGAGCAATCGCAACAGATTATCGTGTTTAACCAAAGAAGATCTGAATCTCCTTAATTACCGAAGAATCAAATCTTATTATGAAGATTTTCTTCTAAATTCCTTAAATCCCGGAAATAAATCTTGAATACGCCACCGGTTAAGTCAAACCTGCATTTATTCATTTTCACTCTTATGTGACAGTTTCACTCGTAATCTTCACATAAACGAATTGTTTTATCTATATTAACTCAATGTGGATAAAACTCTGTTTATCACCTTATACTCGTTATGGAAACATTTTTATAGTTAGCCATGACGACCTCTATCAAATTTCGGGACGAAATTTCTTTTAACGGGTAGGTACTGTGATGACCAGGAAATTTCCGAACAAATTTAAACTTTAATCTTTATATATATCCGACACGATAAGAAAAATCTATAATGTTGAGTCTCGAAAGTTTTGAAACTATATTCATTTAATCAAATACCCTTTGACCATGCCTAACGATTCACGAACAATTATGTGTAAATAATTAGATATACGATTACTAAATTGAGTTATGTTAATGAAACATTGAACGGATTAGTTAATATGAATATAAGCTATGAGATCTATTATATGAATTTGGAAATGCTATCAAGGTATTGAATGAATAATACTTTACATGAAAGTATTTGTTCGATGTAAGTTAATCGACGAGATTAAGAGATAATATCAAATGATTGAATTATCAGATACATTGAATTATGATTATGAGTCTCTGTTGAGAGGTCCACTTTGAATTAGGAAACTTTTCCTTTTTAACGATATTCGGAATAAATGGTAAAGTGATCTTCGAGTGAGGACAAAGTGTCAAGTAGCGAGAACTAGTCAGATTGGTGGGAAAGTCCTGTTAAATTTCAATATATGCCTTACAATAATTACCTCGTAACTTTTGATAAGATAAATTAATCAGCCTTCATATTAAGTATTGTGAAAGTGAAACTAGGGAAGGTAGGTAAATTAGAAAATAGATATTGACAAGTTAAATAGATTGACATTTTACATTAAGATGATTCCTTATGTTTGAACTTTTTTCTTTAGACTTAATCTTACGAGTTATTATTAAACTAGAAGTGAAAACCTTGAAACCTGATATAATTCATATGTGATATTAAGTTCATAAACGAAAACGTCTTTTCGATATAACAGATTTTTTTAAGAACGTCTTATGACATAACAACTTCTACTATTATAACCCTTGTGATAAATTGATTTGGAAATAAAGTAAATTGGAATATTAAAATGTCTTGGTAAACATTTTTTTTAAAGTATATCAATTTTAAATTTTAAAAATACAAATGTTATGAAATAATATTTCTTATTACTTAAACGATTTCAAAATATATAAATTTGAATATTTTTAGTTTTGAAAAACTATATATTATATATTGTCCCAAATTTATATTTCGAAATAATAAAAAATATATATATTTTAATTTAGACATAAAACGTCCTGATTTAAAATAATACATTTGGATAAACAACGAGTCCCTGATTTATAGAAGGAAATGACCACAACACTAAATTTTATAAGTTACATTTTTCATAAAGTAAATTTTTGATAAATAAGTCAAGTTATTATTAAAGGTACACGTCGCGAAACGTAAAAGGCTAGTTTTCTAAACGTACGAAAGTGCGCTCGAAAAACCGAAAGTGGTAAATGAGTCGAGTGACAATGTACGAGTCATTTTAGTAAAAATTATATTTTTACCATGAATGTAAATATAATATAATATTTAATTAATTACATAAATTAAATATATTATAAAATCTAAAATCTAAATATGAATGTTAAATTGGACGTCCATGTATGATTGCCGCAAATTGCGGATCTTTTTATTCATTACTTTGAAATTTTGAAATTAATGGGTCCCCAAAATGTATTATAAATCTCAAACGCAGTTTAGATGATTTCACCAATTCATATATCGATCAATCTCTCTGATCTTACTTATACTCCGTAATATTTATTTTATTATAAATTATTATTATTATTATTATTATTATTATTATTATTATTATTATTATTATTATTATTATTATTATTATTATTAGGTAGCGTTAATATTAGTATTATACATAAAATATTATGACGGAGTGCTGTTCGCATGCTTTTCAAACGAGTGTTGCGAGCGGGATAGAGCTAAGGAAATTATGGGTTATAGCTATGGAAGTTATGGGTAATGTTCGGGGGTATGCTCGTGAGGTCAAACTAGTGTTTATCATCTCCGTTGCGTCTACGTACCTTTCCTGCAATATTGAACCTCAATATTGATACGTAAGTACTAATAATTTAATTTTTACATACTAATAGTGTATCCCTAACTAGTGCTCGAGAAAATAGGATTATGCATTCTTGTCCTTTTGATATTGCCATTAGATAGGTTATGTTGAATCCTAAATTAGTTACATATGCGGTTGAGATAAGGTACAAAATATGCATGTCGTTGGAAAACTAGAAAAAATAGTTGAATTTTGGTTTAAGAATCGCTTGAATCCAGGTAACGGTTAGAAAATTATGAAATAAACAAATTGCATAATTAATTTTCGTAATTAAAATTGCTGATGATAATTAGTGAACTAATTTTCTGGGTTATAAAAAGTGGTTATTTGGATTCTACTCGTCGAGTAGATGAATTTTCATATAAAGCACGTCTCGTTTCGTTGAACGGTTGTCAAGTTATGGACAAAAGAAGTTTTGTAAATTTTGATGAAATGTCGAAACGGAAACTGAAATTCTCGTTGATCTGCGTTGTTTTAGATTAAAACAAAAATACCACTGAATTCTTTGCTGTAAGGTCTAACAAATGACTCTGGCCGTTTGTCAATTCTAGTCTCGACGATTTTTCTAAAAATCGTCAAAGTTGCCTGTTTGGTCACATTTTAAAATTCTAAAAAGAGCTGAAACTTTTTATTAAAAATGTCAGTTTTGTATCAATTGTCATGGTCGGCCTAATGTGTGTTTACTTTTTCCAAAAATCATGTTATATCTTTGTGGTAACGAGAATTGGAAGGCTTTGACCGTTTGTCAATCCGAGTTTCGAGAAATTTTCTAAAAATCCCCAAAGTAGGCTACTCGGTCACTTTTGTAAATTTATTAAAGCTGAAAAATTAACTTTGAAACGCCGAAACCGTGTTGGAAACTACGAGTTGTCTAGGTTTAGTTTATTTATGTAACATTTATGCTTAATCTTTTTGGTAATGTGTAACTTTTATCTTTGGCCGTTTATCAATCGGAGCTCCAATAATTTTTCTAAAAATCGCTGAAGTGACCGTTTAGTCATGTTTGACCGAAAATCATTTTGGTATAAGTTATTGTATTTTTGCATGCGACCTCGTTTTTACTTTAACCTTTGACTTTTGACTTTAACCTTTGACTTTTGACTTTCAACTTTGACTTTTCCCGTTAACTTTTCAGTTAATTTTTTTTTTGTGTTGACTTTCTCTAAAAACTAAATAATATTTTATGATTATGAAACCATTTGTGTTACGTTGTTTCACACGTCACCTTTTACTAGAATTTTAACTAAACATGAGTAATATAACATGTTACTATACTGTTGAGTCAGACTCGAGCATTAGGATTGTGGTACACTATAACTTGACCTAATTTGTTAGACAAATATTGACCAACACCTAAATATATATAATTAATTTAGGTTCATGAATTTGAGGCCAACCTTGCACTTGTTCAATGACGTTATATGTATTTTTACTACAAAATACAGTATGGTGAGTTCATTTGATTCCCTTTTACTCTTTACATTTTTGGGACTGAGAATACATGCGCTACTTTCACAATTGTTTTATTAAATGCTTTTGAAATACATTTTGAACTGCGAATACATGCAAATGCTTTATTAACTGTTTTACAATATTTATATGCGTGAGTTTCATTTGCCTTTTTACCCTTTATATTTTTGGGCTGAGAATACATGCGCTGCTTTCATAACTGTTTTACGAAATAGACACGAGTAAATGAAACTACATTCTATGGCTGGATTATTAAACCGAATATGCCCCTTTTTAGTCTGGTAATCTAAGAATTAGGGAACAGACACCCTAATTGACGCGAATCCTAAAGATAGATCTATTGGGCCTAACAAACCCCATCCAAAGTACCGGATGCTTTAGTACTTCAAAATTTATATCATGTCCGAAGGAGAATCCCGGAATGATAGGGAATATTCTTATATGCATATTGTTAATGTCAGTTACCAGGTGTTCACCATATGAATGATTATTTTTGTCTCTATGCATGGGAGGTATATTTATGAGAACTGGAAATGAAATTTTTGTGGTCTATTAAAATGATGGAAATAAATGATTATGATAAACTAATGAATTCACCAACCTTTTGGTTGACACTTTAAAGCATGTTTATTCTCAGGTTTGAAAGAAATCTTCTGCTATGCATTAGCTCATTTTAAAGATATTACTTGGAGTCATTCATGACATAATTCAAAAGACGTTGCATTTGAGTCATTGAAGTTCATTAGAGATTGTTATTAAGTAAATGACAGATTAGGTCATTTATAGTTGGATATTATGAAATGGTATGCATACCTGTCAACTTTTGATGTAATGAAAGGTTGTCTTTTAAAAACAAATGCAACGTTTGTAAAATGTACCATTTAGAGGTCAAGTACCTCGCGATGTAATCATATGTTGTTGTATTTGTTCCTATGGATTGGGACGGGTCACGACATGTGTGGGGGTAGAATCTGATTGCTCAGGTTCTAAAGATTGTTGTTGACCATTGTTGCGATCTGCTTCAGACCCTGATTGCACAGACTCTGAAGAAGATGCCCCTGCAGACTCTGATTGCTCAGAATATGTAGGTTGGTCTGCACGGCCAAGATTGACCCAATGCACCATAGCAGGAGTAAGAGCAACCTCTTGATCATTCACAATGTGGCTGTGAAACATTCTGACACTACATTCGGGCATATATGTATACTCATATACACCAAATACTCTAAGCCCATCATACAAAACAAGAGTCATAGCTTGCTCAAACATAAGAATTAAGATTCTGATAAAAGGCACATTATGATCTCTTGGAGTTTTTTCAGTGAGAACCAAGAGTTCATTGAAGTATAAACGTGTAAAATCAATATTCCTCCCTGTGACTATAGCATGAAACAGATGTGCCTCAAAATCATTGACTTCAGTCAAACTACCACACTTGAAACTCAGACTTCTAGTGATATTCGACAACAAAAACATCCACCTTGGAGAAAACATACTGATTTTAACAGATGAATCAGTTAAAGGTTGACCAACCATAGGAAAACAGGATCTCACAGCAGACCTTGACACAGTTCTGACAAAGTTATCTTGAACAGGAAGATTTAAAGCAATTCGTAAATGATTTTCAGTAAGAGTTAAAGAATTGTTACCATCTCTGTAAGTACCAGTAATAGTCCTAGCTTCTCTGTTTCCAACGTAAGTGTACTAAAATTCTCCTAACATCTCTGGAAACATGATTGTAGTTTTGAAGAAAGCATCCCTCAAAGGGTGGTTTCGTATGAACAGAACCAGATCCTCATACCCTTCATTAGCAAAATTCTCAGGAATAGTACCACAAGCAACCCTATTATTAGCCGAGACTTGAACATCTTTTCCTCCTCTGAAATCTTTAGCCCTAATCATGTTATCAGTGGGTACAAGAACAAAAGGGATGAACTTCGTGTTTGCCATTAGCTCCAAAAATTTTCAAGAACACAAGTGAAGTTTGAAAACCGAGTGAATTTTGAAGAAGATGATGATCGAATGAGAGAGATTAGGGTTTATCGTAGGAGATTAGCTTGAAGAAGATTTTGAAGAGTAAAAATAGGAGAGATAAAAATAGCTTGAATAAATACTCCTGACACAAAGAATTTCAAAAAGTTACCATTAACCCCTTCAAAATTTAACTTTTTACTTTAGAAAATCGAATAAAGAAAACCTTTATTGACCAAATAAGGAAACAAGTTTACAGTAAAAATACACCAGCAGAGTAAACCTTTCCAGACTCTAAATAACATGAAGTCATCCAGACCCTGAATATGACGTAATCCAGACTCTAATAATTTTTTATTTTTTTTACAACAACAGCTTAGAGAGTATCATCACTGGAAAACATTTCAATTGATGGATTTAACATTCCAAGTTGTCCAAGAAGATAAAAATGTCTTTCCTCAGGAGGTGCTTTAGTGAAAATATCTGTCAATTGATCCTCAGTGCCAATATGCTTTAAAAATACTTTGTCCTTTTCAACACAATCCCTTATAAAATGATGCCCGATTTTAATGTGCTTGGTTCTTGAGTGAAACACTGGATTCTTAGTAATAGCAATTTCACTTTCATTGTCACACATTATTGGATGTTGGTCAATGTTAACCCAAAATCCAGAAGTTGATGTTGCATTCAAAGTAACTGAGCACAACAACTTCCTACAACAACATATTCAGCTTCTGCTGTAGAAGTGGCCACAGAATTCTGTTTTTTACTAGACCAGCTGACCAATTTTCCACCTAGCAATTGACATCCACCAGAAGTTCTTTTTCTATCTAATTTGCAACCTGCATAGTCTGCATCAGGCTCTGGGAGCTTGCTTCAGACCATACAATGCTTTCTTCAGTTTGTAGACATGCTTAGGAAATTTCTTATTTACAAAACCAGGAGGTTGTTTCACATAAACCTCTTCTTGCAATTTACCATTCAGGAAAGCACTCTTCACATCCATTTGAAACACCTTGAAATCTTCGTGAGCAGCATATGCCAGAAACAGTCTAATAGCTTCAATTCTAGCAACAGGAGCAAAAGTCTCGTCATAGTCTATTCCTTCTTCTTGTCTGTACCCTTGAGCAACCAACCTTGCTTTATTTCTGATTACAATACCATCTTTATCAACCTTGTTTTTAAAAACCCATTTTGTGCCTATTGCAGTTTTATCAGCAGGCTTTGGAACCAATTCTCAAACATCATTCCTTTCAAATTCTGTCAATTCTTCAGTCATAGCCTCAACCCAATCATTGTTAGCCAATGCTTCATCTACTTCTTTAGGCTCAATTAGTGAAAGAAAACAAGAAAAGAAGCAGTAATTTGCTATAGCAAAATCAGACACAGGTGTCTAAGAAGAAGAACTAGGTTTAGGCAGACCTGTAAGATCCACAACATAATCCTCAAGATGCTTTGGAGGAATTATGTTTCTAGATGATTTTCTAGTAGGAACAATGAAATCCAAAGTGGTATTTGATGACTGATCACCACTTTCTTGATTGACAACAGATTCTTCTTCCTGTGAAGGTTCTTCTGTGTGAGTATCATCTGCAACTTCATTTCTCAATCCAGACAAATTTGGTTCATCTGACTCAGACTCTGAATCCAGAGTCTGAACACTATTCTCTGAAATTAAATTACATAATTCACTAAGTGCAGATAGCTCAGTACTACATGACTGATCCATTTCTAAAGAACTTTCATCAAAGGAAACATTAATGGATTCTTCAATCTTCATTCTCCTCTGATTATATGCTCTATAAGCTTTGGATACAGAAGAATATCCCATAAGTATACCTGCATCAGACTTTGGCCTCATCTTATCAAGCTGATCTCTTTGATTTAAGGTATAGCATTTACACCCAAATATATGGAAGTAATGAATAGTAGGCACCTTTTTATGATATAACTCATAAGGAGTTTTACCATGTTTCTTCACAATCAAAGACCTATTTTGAGTATAACATGCTGTATTGACAGCTTCAGCCCAGAACCTTAGGGCAACATTTGATTGGCATAGCATGGTTCTGACTGCTTCAATGAGTGTCCTATTCCTTCTTTCAGCAACTCCATTTTGTTGTGGAGTTCTAACAGTAGAGAAATTTTGACCAATTCCAGACTCTACACAAAAATCAATTAATGTGACATTTTTAAACTCAGTACCATGATCACTTCTCAACTGTTTGACAAGAACACCCTTCTGCACCTGCTATTTCTTGATCAAGTTGATGATTTCTTCAGGAGCATCACTCTTTGCAGCTAAGAAAATTGAAATGTCCCGTTCTTATTGATTAAAAACGTTCCATATTAATTGATTTCGTTGCGAGGTTTTGACCTCTATATGAGACGTTTTTCAAAGACTGCATTCATTTTAAAACAAACCATAACCTTTATTTCATCAATTAAGGTTTAAAAAGCTTTACGTAGATTATCAAATAATGATAATCTAAAATATCCTGTTTACACACGACCATTACATAATGGTTTACAATACAAATATGTTACAACAAAATAAGTTTCTTGAATGCAGTTTTTACACAATATCATACAAGCATGGACTCCAAATCTCATCCTTATTTAAGTATGCGACAGCGGAAGCTCTTAATAATCACCTGAGAATAAACATGCTTAAAACGTCAACAAAAATGTTGGTGAGCTATAGGTTTAACCTATATATTATCAAATCATAATAATAGACCACAAGATTTCATATTTCAATATACATCCCATACATAGAGATAAAAATTATTCATATGGTGAACACCTGGTAATCGACATTAACAAGATGCATATATAAGAATATCCCCATCATTCCGGGACACCCTTCGGATATGATATAAATTTCGAAGTACTAAAGCATCCGGTACTTTGGATGGGGCTTGTTGGGCCCGATAGATCTATCTTTAGGATTCGCGTCAATTAGGGTGTTTGTTCCCTAATTCTTAGATTACCAGACTTAATAAAAAGGGGCATATTCGATTTCGATAATTCAACCATAGAATGTAGTTTCACGTACTTGTGTCTATTTTGTAAATCATTTATAAAACCTGCATGTATTCTCATCCCAAAAATATTAGATTTTAAAAGTGGGACTAAAACTCACTTTCACAGATTTTTACTTCGTCGGAAAGTAAGACTTGGCCACTGGTTGATTCACGAACCTATAACAATATATACATATATATCAAAGTATGTTCAAAATATATTTATAACACTTTTAATATATTTTGATGTTTTAAGTTTATTAAGTCAGCTGTCCTCGTTAGTAACCTACAACTAGTTGTCCACAGTTAGATGTACAGAAATAAATCGATAAATATTATCTTGAATCAATCCACAACCCAGTGTATACGTATCTCAGTATTGATCACAACTCAAACTATATATATTTTGGAATCAACCTAAACCCTGTATAGCTAACTCCAACATTCACATATAGAGTGTCTATGGTTGTTCTGAAATATATATAGATGTGTCGACATAATAGGTCGAAACATTGTATACGTGTATATGGTATCTCAAGATTACATAATATACAATACAAGTTGATTAAGTTATGGTTGGAATAGATTTGTTACCAATTTTCACGTAGCTAAAATGAGAAAAATTATCTAATCTTGTTTTACCCATAACTTCTTCATTTTAAATCCGTTTTGAGTGAATCAAATTTCTATGGTTTTATATTGAACTCTATTTTATGAATCTAAACAGAAAAAGTATAGGTTTATAGTGGGAAAAATAAGTTACAAGTCGTTTTTGTAAAGGTAGTCATTTCAGTCGAAAGAACGACGTCTAGATGACCATTTTAGAAAACATACTTCCACTTTGAGTTTAACCATAATTTTTGGATATAGTTTCATGTTCATAATAAAAATCATTTTCCCAGAATAACAACTATTAAATCAAATTTTATCATAGTTACATAATATACAATACAAGTTGATTAAGTTATGGTTGGAATAGATTTGTTACCAATTTTCACGTAGCTAAAATGAGAAAAATTATCCAATCTTGTTTTACCCATAACTTCTTCATTTTAAATCCGTTTTGAGTGAATCAAATTGCTATGGTTTCATATTGAACCCTATTTTATGAATATAAACAGAAAAAGTATAGGTTTATAGTCGGAAAAATAAGTTACAAGTCGTTTTTGTAAAGGTAGTCATTTCAGTCGAAAGAACGACGTCTAGATGACCATTTTAGAAAACATACTTCCACTTTGAGTTTAACCATATTTTTTGGATATAGTTTCATGTTCATAATAAAAATCATTTTCTCAGAACAACAACTTTTAAATCAAAGTTTATCATAGTTTTTAATTAACTAACCCAAAACAGCCCGCGGTGTTACTACGACGGCGTAAATCCGGTTTTACGGTGTTTTTCGTGTTTCCAGGTTTTAAATCATTAAGTTAGCATATCATATAGATATAGAACATGTGTTTAGTTAATTTTAAAAGTCAAGTTAGAAGGATTAACTTTTGTTTGCGAACAAGTTTAGAATTAACTAAACTATGTTCTAATGATTACAAGTTTAAACCTTCGAATAAGATAGCTTTATATGTATGAATCGAATGATGTTATGAACATCATTACTACCTTAAGTTCCTTGGATAAACCTACTGGAAAAGAGAAAAATGGATCTAGCTTCAACGGATCCTTGGATGGCTCGAAGTTCTTGAAGCAGAATCATGACACGAAAACAAGTTCAAGTAAGATCATCACTTGAAATAAGATTGTTATAGTTATAGAAATTGAACCAAAGTTTGAATATGATTATTACCTTGTATTAAAATGATAACCTACTGTAAGAAACAAAGATTTCTTGAGGTTGGATGATCACCTTACAAGATTGGAAGTGAGCTAGCAAGCTTGAAAGTATTCTTGATTTTATGTAACTAGAACTTGTAGAATATATGAAGAACACTTAGAACTTGAAGATAGAACTTGAGAGAGATCAATTAGATGAAGAAAATTGAAGAATGAAAGTGTTTGTAGGTGTTTTTGGTCGTTGGTGTATGGATTAGATATAAAGGATATGTAATTTTGTTTTCATGTAAATAAGTCATGAATGATTACTCATATTTTTGTAATTTTATGAGATATTTCATGCTAGTTGCCAAATGATGGTTCCTACATGTGTTAGGTGACTCATATGGGCTGCTAAGAGCTGATCATTGGAGTGTATATACCAATAGTACATACATCTAAAAGCTGTGTATTGTACGAGTACGAATACGGGTGCATACGAGTAGAATTGTTGATGAAACTGAACGAGGATGTAATTGTAAGCATTTTTGTTAAGTAGAAGTATTTTGATAAGTGTATTGAAGTCTTTCAAAAGTGTATAAATACATATTAAAACACTACATGTATATACATTTTAACTGAGTCGTTAAGTCATCGTTAGTCGTTACATGTAAGTGTTGTTTTGAAACCTTTATGTTAACGATCTTGTTAAATGGTGTTAACCCAATGTTTATAATATCAAATGAGATTTTAAATTATTATATTATCATGTATGAATATCTCTTAATATGATATATATACATTAAATGTCTTTACAACGATAATCGTTACATATATGTCTCGTTTAAAAATCATTAAGTTAGTAGTCTTGTTTTTACATATGTAGTTCATTATTAATATACTTAATGATATGTTTAATTATCATAGTATCATGTTAACTATATATATATATCCATATATATGTCATCATATAGTATTTACAAGTTTTAACGTTCGTGAATCACCGGTCAACTTGGGTGGTCAATTGTCTATATGAAACATATTTCAATTAATCAAGTCTTAACAAGTTTGATTGCTTAACATGTTGGAAACATTTAATCATGTAAATATCAATCTCAATTAATATATATAAACATGGAAAAGTTTGGGTCACTACAGTACCTACCCGTTAAATAAATTTCGTCCCGAAATTTTAAACTGTTGAAGGTGTTGACGAATCTTCTGGAAATAGATGCGGGTATTTCTTCTTCATCTGATCTTCACGCTCCCAAGTAAACTCAGGTCCTCTACGAGCATTCCATCGAACCTTAATAATTGGTATCTTGTTTTGCTTAAGTCTTTTAACCTCACAATCCATTATTTCGACGGGTTCTTCGATGAATTGAAGTTTTTCGTTGATATGGATTTCATCTAATGGAATAGTGAGATCTTCTTTAGCAAAACATTTCTTCAAATTCGAGACGTGAAAAGTGTTATGTACAGCCGTGTGTTGTTGAGGTAACTCAAGTCGGTAAGCTACTGGTCCGACACTATCAATAATCTTGAATGGTCCAATATACCTTGGATTTAATTTCCCTCGTTTACCAAATCGAACAACGCCTTTCCAAGGTGCAACTTTAAGCATGACATCTCTCCAATTTCAAATTCTATATCTTTTCTTTTAATGTCGGCGTAGCTCTTTTGTCGACTTTAGGCGGTTTTCAACCGTTGTTGAATTTGGATGATCTTCTCGGTAGTTTCTTGTATTATCTTCGGACCCGTAATTTGTCTATCCCCCACTTCACTCCAACAAATCGGAGACCTGCACTTTCTACCATAAAGTGCTTCAAACGGTGCCATCTCAATGCTTGAATGGTAGCTGTTGTTGTAGGAAAATTCTGCTAACGGTAGATGTCGATCCCAACTGTTTCCGAAATCAATAACACATGCTCGTAGCATGTCTTCAAGCGTTTGTATCGTCCTTTCACTCTGCCCATCAGTTTATGGATGATAGGCAGTACTCATGTCTAGACGAGTTCCTAATGCTTGCTGTAATGTCTGCCAGAATCTTGAAATAAATCTGCCATCCCTATCAGAGATAATAGAGATTGGTATTCCATGTCTGGAGACGACTTCCTTCAAATACAGTCGTGCTAAATTCTCCATCTTGTCATCTTCTCTTATTGGCAGGAAGTGTGCTGATTTGGTGAGACGATCAACTATTACCCAAATAGTATCAAAACCACTTGCAGTCCTTGGCAATTTAGTGATGAAATCCATGGTAATGTTTTCCTATTTCCATTCCGGGATTTCGGGTTGTTGAAGTAGACCTGATGGTTTCTGATGCTCAGCTTTGACCTTAGAACACGTCAAACATTCTCCTATGTATTTAGCAACATCGGCTTTCATACCCGGCCACCAAAAATGTTTCTTGAGATCCTTGTACATCTTTCCCGTTCCAGGATGTATTGAGTATCTGGTTTTATGAGCTTCTCTAAGTACCATTTCTCTCATATCTCCAAATTTTGGTACCCAAATCCTTTCAGCCCTATACCGGGTTCCGTCTTCCCGAATATTAAGATACTTCTCCGATCCTTTAGGTATTTCATCCTTTAAATTTCTCTCTTTTAGAACTCCTTGTTGCGCCTCCTTTATTTGAGTAGTAAGGTTATTATGAATCATTATATTCATAGATTTTACTCGAATGGGTTCTCTGTCCTTCCTGCTCAAGGCATCGGCTACCACATTTGCCTTCCCCGGGTGGTAACGAATCTCAAACTCGTAATCATTCAATAATTCAATCCACCTACGCTGCCTCATATTCAGTTGTTTCTGATTAAATATGTGTTGAAGACTTTTGTGGTCAGTATATATAATACTTTTGACCCCATATAAGTAGTGCCTCCAAGTCTCTAATACAAAAACAACCGCGCCTAATTCCAAATCATGCGTCGTATAATTTTGTTCGTGAATCTTCAATTGTCTAGACGCATAAGCAATCACCTTCGTTCGTTGCATTAATACACAACCGAGACCTTGCTTTGATGCGTCACAATAAATCACAAAATCATCATTCCCTTCAGGCAATGACAATATAGGTGCCGTAGTTAGCTTTTTCTTCAATAACTGAAATGCTTTCTCTTGTTCATCATTCCATTCAAATTTCTTCCCTTTATGCGTTAATGCAGTCAAGGGTTTTGCTATTTTGGAGAAATCTTGGATGAATCTTCTGTAGTAACCAGCCAATCCTAAAAATTGACGTATATGTTTCGGAGTTTTTGGGGTTTCCCACTTTTCAACGGTTTCGATCTTTGCCGGGTCCACCTGGATAACTTCTTTGTTCACTATGTGACCGAGGAATTGAACTTCTTCCAACCAAAATGCACACTTTGAAAACTTAGCGTACAGTTTTTCTTTCCTCAATACTTCTAGCACTTTTCTCAAATGTTCTTCATGCTCTTGATCATTCTTTGAGTAAATAAGTATGTCATCGATGAAAACAATGACAAACTTGTCAAGATATGGCCCACACACTCGGTTCATAAGGTCCATGAACACAGCTGGTGCGTTAGTCAATCCAAATGGCATAACCATAAACTCGTAATGACCATAACGCGTCCTAAAAGCAGTTTTTGGAATATCATCCTCCTTTACTCGCATTTGATGATATCCAGAACGTAAATCGATCTTCGAATAAACCGACGAGCCTTGTAGTTGATCAAATAAGTCGTCAATTCTCGGCAGTGGATAATGGTTTTTGATGGTAAGTTTGTTCAACTCTCTGTAGTCAATACACAACCTAAATGTACCATCCTTCTTCTTGACAAACAAAACAGGAGCTCCCCATGGTGATGTGCTTGGTCGAATGAAACCACGCTCTAAAAGTTCTTGTAATTGGCTTTGCAGTTCTTTCATCTCACTTGGTGCGAGTCTGTAAGGAGCACGAGCTATTGGTGCAGCTCCTGGTACAAGATCTATTTGAAATTCAACAGATCGATGTGGGGGTAATCCTGGTAATTCTTTCGGAAATACATCGGGAAATTCTTTTGCAATGGGAACATCATTGATGCTCTTTTCTTCAGTTTGTACTTTCTCGACGTGTGCTAGAACAGCATAGCAACCTTTTCTTATTAGTTTTTGTGCCTTCAAATTACTAATAAGATGTAGCTTCATGTTGCCCTTTTCTCCGTACACCATTAAGGGTTCTCCTTCTTCTCGTACAATGCGAATTGCATTTTTATAACATACGATCTCTGCTTTCACCTTCTTCAGCCAGTCCATGCCAACTATTACATCAAAACTCCCTAACTCTACTGGTATCAAATCAATCTTAAATATTTTGCTAACCAGTTTAATTTCTCGATTCCGACATATATTATCTGCTGAAATTAATTTACCATTTGCTAATTCGAGTAAAAATTTACTATCCAAAGGCATCAATGGACAACTTAATTTAGCACAAAAATCTCTACTCATATAGCTTCTATCCGCACCCGAATCAAATAAAACGTAAGCATATTTATTGTCAATAAGAAACGTACCCGTAACAAGCTCCGGGTCTTCCTGTGCCTCTGCCGCATTAATATTGAAAACTCTTCCGCGGCCTTGTCCATTCGTGTTCTCCTGGTTCGGGCAATTTCTAATAATGTGGCCCGGTTTTCCACATTTATAACAAACTACATTGGCATAACTTGCTCCGACACTACTTGCTCTGCCATTACTCGTTCCGACACCATTTGTTCCTTTCGTTCTGATGGCCCCTGGTCCGTAGACCTTACACTTCGCCGTGCTATGACCATTTCTTTTACACTTGTTGCAAAATTTGGTGCAGAACCCCGAGTGATACTTTTCACACCTTTAGCATAGCTACTTCTGATTGTTGTTGTTGCGGTTATTATTGTTGTTGGGACGATTGTTGTAGTTGCTGTTATTGTTGTTGTTGTTGTTGTTGTTGTTGTTGTTGTTGGGCCATTTGTTGTAGTTGCGATTGATGTTGCGATTGTTGGGATAATTGTTGCGATTATTATTGTAATTGCTGTTGTTGTTGTATTGGTGATTCTTATCACCGTTTTCCTCCCACTTTCTTTTGACTTGCTTCACATTGGCCTCTTCAGCCGTCTGTTCTTTAATTCTTTCCTCAATCTGGTTCACTAGTTTGTGAGCCATTCTACATGCCTGTTGTATGGAGGCGGGCTCGTGTGGACTTATATCTTCTTGGATTCTTTCCGGTAATCCTTTCACAAACGCGTCGATCTTCTCTTCCTCATCTTCGAACGCTCCCGGACACAATAAGCACAATTCTGTGAATCGTCTTTCGTACGTGGTAATATCAAATCCTTGGGTTCGTAACCCTCTAAGTTCTGTCTTGAGCTTATTGATCTCGGTTCTGTGATGGTACTTCTCGTTCATCAAGTGCTTGAATGCTGACCACGGTAGTGCGTACGCATCATCTTGTCCCACTTGCTCTAGATAGGTATTCCACCATGTTAACGCAGAACCTGTGAAGGTATGCGTAGCGTACTTCACTTTGTCCTTTTCAGTACACTTACTTATGGCAAACACCGATTCGACCTTCTCGGTCCACCGTTTCAATCCGATCGGTCCTTCGGTTCCATCAAATTCCAAAGGTTTGCAGGCAGTGAATTCTTTGTAGGTGCATCCTACACGATTTCCTGTACTGCTAGATCCAAGGTTATTGTTGGTATGTAGCGCAGCCTGTACTGCGGCTATGTTTGAAGCTAGAAAAGTACGGAATTCCTCTTCATTCATATTCACGGTGTGTCGAGTAGTCGGTGCCATTTCCTTCAAAATAGTCAAATGGAACAAGTTAATCATACAGAATATTAAGAGTAGTTAATAGTATTTCGTAGCATAATATGAACTCATTTATAAAAGCTTTTTCTTCATATTAGCGTTTTATAAGTTTAAATTCGGGTAGTACCTACCCGTTAAGTTCATACTTAGTAGCTAATATACAATTCAACTACTACAATTCTATATGAAAAACTGATTATAATAATATTTCGCGTTCAAACTTTTATACAATATTTTACAAACTTACAATACCGCTTATTTTACATAAAGCATGAAATATAGCACACAATAACTTTGATACAAGATAGTTGTGAAGATAATTCTAGCTAGTACACAAGTCATTCAGCAAAGGCAATAAAGACACGTAATTCATACGTCCAGAAACAAGTCATGCATTCTGGTTTTACTAGGATTACTTCCCATCCTTGGTCTTGTGGAACATAACCGTTATGGCCGTTGATAAGACAGCGTGTTGTAACATCGTCAAAGGGACGAGGGTTACGTAATGTCCAACAGTCCCGTAACAATCTAAAAACCTCATTTCTTACCCCAATTACCGACTCCGTCACTTGTGGGAATGTTTTGTTTAATAGTTGTAGCCCGATGTTCTTGTTCTCACTTTGGTGAGAAGCGAACATTACTAGTCCGTAAGCATAACATGCTTCTTTATGTTGCATGTTAGCCGCTTTTTCTAAATCACGAAGTCCAATATTCAGATATATTGAGTCAAAATAATTTCTTAACCCATTGCGTAAAATAGCATTTGGGTTCCCCGCAATATATGCGTCAAAGTAAACACATCGTAACTTATGGATTTCCCAATGTGATATCCCCCATCTTTCGAACGAAAGCCTTTTATAAACCAAGGCATTCTTGGAACGTTCTTCGAATGTCTTACAAACGAATCTCGCCTTAAATAGTTGTGCCGAAGAATTCTGACCGACTCTAGACAAGATTTCATCAATCATGTCTCCGGGTAGGTCTCTTAAAATATTGGGTTGTCTATCCATTTTGTGTTTTTATACTGTAAAATAGACAAGAGTTAGATTCATAAAAAAAATACTTATTAATACAAGCAATTTTTACATATATCATAAAGCATAAGCACACTATATTACATATATTACACCACACGAATACAACTATCTTATTCTGACTCGCTTGTTTCTTCTTCTTCGGTTTTGGTTCGTTTTGCCAAGTTTCTAGGGATATATGATGTTCCCCTAATACGAGCCGTCGTTTTCCACATTGGTTTAGAAAAACCTGGTGGTTTAGAGGTTCCCGGGTCATTGTTACAACTTAAGGACTTCAGGGGTTGACGATACATATAAAGTTCATCGGGGTTGGAATTAGATTTCTCTATTTTTATGCCCTTTCCCTTATTATTTTCTTTTGCCTTTTTAAATTCAGTTGGGGTAATTTCTATAACATCATCGGAATTCTCGTCGGAATCCGATTCATCGGAGAATTGGTAATCCTCCCAATATTTTGCTTCCTTGGTGGAAACACCATTGACCATAATTAACCTTGGTCGGTTGGTTGAGGATTTTCTTTTACTTAACCATTTTATTATTTCCCTCACCGGTTCTATTTCCTCCTCCGGTTCCTCCTCTTCCGGTTCTGATTCTTCTTCCGGTTCTGATTCTTCTTCCGGTTCTTCTTCGAGAACTTGTGAATCAGTCCAATATATATTCGACTCTTCGTTATTATTAGGTGAGTCAATGGGATTTGTGCTAGAGGTAGACATCTATCACGTAATATCAAACGCGTTAAGAGATTAATATATCACATAATATTCACATGTTAAAAATATATAGTTTCCAACAAAATTTGTTAAGCAATCATTTTTCAAGTAAACACGGTCGAAGTTCAGACTCACTAATGCATCCTAACAAACTTGATAAGACATACTAATGCAAAATTCTGGTTCTCTAAGACCAACGCTCGGATACCAACTGAAATGTCCCGTTCTTATTGATTAAAAACGTTCCATATTAATTGATTTCGTTGCGAGGTTTTGACCTCTATATGAGACGTTTTTCAAAGACTGCATTCATTTTAAAACAAACCATAACCTTTATTTCATCAATTAAGGTTTAAAAAGCTTTACGTAGATTATCAAATAATGATAATCTAAAATATCCTGTTTACACACGACCATTACATAATGGTTTGCAATACAAATATGTTACAACAAAATAAGTTTCTTGAATGCAGTTTTTACACAATATCATACAAGCATGGACTCCAAATCTCGTCCTTATTTAAGTATGCGATAGCGGAAGCTCTTAATAATCACCTGAGAATAAACATGCTTAAAACGTCAACAAAAATGTTGGTGAGCTATAGGTTTAACCTATATATTATCAAATCATAATAATAGACCACGGGATTTCATATTTCAATATACATCCCATACATAGAGATAAAAATTATTCATATGGTGAACACCTGGTAATCGACATTAACAAGATGCATATATAAGAATATCCCCATCATTCCGGGACACCCTTCGGATATGATATAAATTTCGAAGTACTAAAGCATCTGGTACTTTGGATGGGGCTTGTTGGGCCCGATAGATCTATCTTTAGGATTCGCGTCAATTAGGGTGTCTGTTCCCTAATTCTTAGATTACTAGACTTAATAAAAAGGGGCATATTCGATTTCGATAATTCAACCATAGAATGTAGTTTCACGTACTTGTGTCTATTTTGTAAATCATTTATAAAACCTGCATGTATTCTCATCCCAAAAATATTAGATTTTAAAAGTGGGACTATAACTCACTTTCACAGATTTTTACTTCGTCGGGAAGTAAGACTTGGCCACTGGTTGATTCACGAACCTATAACAATATATACATATATATCAAAGTATGTTCAAAATATATTTACAACACTTTTAATATATTTTGATGTTTTAAGTTTATTAAGTCAGCTGTCCTCGTTAGTAACCTACAACTAGTTGTCCACAGTTAGATGTACAGAAATAAATCGATAAATATTATCTTGAATCAATCCACGACCCAATGTATACGTATCTCAGTATTGATCACAACTCAAACTATATATATTTTGGAATCAACCTCAACCCTGTATAGCTAACTCCAACATTCACATATAGAGTGTCTATGGTTGTTCCGAAATATATATAGATGTGTTGACATGATAGGTCGAAACATTGTATACGTGTCTATGGTATCTCAAAATTACATAATATACAATACAAGTTGATTAAGTTATGGTTGGAATAGATTTGTTACCAATTTTCACGTAGCTAAAATGAGAAAAATTATCCAATCTTGTTTTACCCATAACTTCTTCATTTTAAATCCGTTTTGAGTGAATCAAATTGCTATGGTTTTATATTGAACTCTATTTTATGAATCTAAAAAGAAAAAGTATAGGTTTATAGTCGGAAAAATAAGTTACAAGTCGTGTTTGTAAAGGTAGTCATTTCAGTCGAAAGAACGACGTCTAGCTGACTATTTTAGAAAACATACTTCCACTTTGAGTTTAACCATAATTTTTGGATATAGTTTCATGTTCATAATAAAAATAATTTTCTCAGAACAACAACTTTTAAATCAAAGTTTATCATAGTTTTTAATTAACTAACCCAAAACAGCCCGCGGTGTTACTACGACGGCGTAAATCCGGTTTTACGGTGTTTTTCGTGTTTCCAGGTTTTAAATCATTAAGTTAGCATATCATATAGATATAGAACATGTGTTTAGTTAATTTTAAAAGTCAAGTTAGAAGGATTAACTTTTGTTTGCGAACAAGTTTAGAATTAACTAAACTATGTTCTAGTGATTACAAGTTTAAACCTTCGAATAAGATAGCTTTATATGTATGAATTGAATGATGTTATGAACATCATTACTACCTTAAGTTCCTTGGATAAACCTACTGGAAAAGAGAAAAATGGATCTAGCTTCAACGGATCCTTGGATGGCTCGAAGTTCTTGAAGCAGAATCATGACACGAAAACAAGTTCAAGTAAGATCATCACTTGAAATAAGATTGTTATAGTTATAGAAATTGAACCAAAGTTTGAATATGAATATTACCTTGTATTAGAATGATAACCTACTGTAAGAAACAAAGATTTCTTGAGGTTGGATGATCACCTTACAAGATTGGAAGTGAGCTAGCAAACTTGAAAGTATTCTTGATTTTATGTAACTAGAACTTGTAGAATATATGAAGAACACTTAGAACATGAAGATAGAACTTGAGAGAGATCAATTATATGAAGAAAATTGAAGAATGAAAGTGTTTGTAGGTGTTTTTGGTCGTTGGTGTATGGATTAGATATAAAGGATATGTAATTTTGTTTTCATGTAAATAAGTCATGAATGATTACTCATATTTTTGTAATTTTATGAGATATTTCATGCTAGTTACCAAATGATGGTTCCCACATGTGTTAGGTGACTCACATGGGCTGCTAAGAGCTGATCATTGGAGTGTATATACCAATAGTACATACATCTAAAAGTTGTGTATTGTATGAGTACGAATACGGGTGCATACGAGTAGAATTGTTGATGAAACTGAACGAGGATGTAATTGTAAGCATTTTTGTTATGTAGAAGTATTTTGATAAGTGTATTGAAGTATTTCAAAAGTGTATAAATACATATTAAAACACTACATGTATATACATTTTAACTGAGTCGTTAAGTCATCGTTAGTCGTTACATGTAAGTGTTGTTTTGAAACCTTTAGGTTAACGATCTTGTTAAATGTTGTTAACCCAATGTTTATAATATCAAATGAGATTTTAAATTATTATATTATCATGATATTATCATGTATGAATATCTCTTAATATGATATATATACATTAAATGTCTTTACAACGATAATCGTTACATATATGTCTCGTTTAAAAATCATTAAGTTAGTAGTCTTGTTTTTACATATGTAGTTCATTGTTAATATACTTAATGATATGTTTACTTATCATAGTATCATGTTAACTATATATATATCCATATATATGTCATCATATAGTATTTACAAGTTTTAACGTTCGTGAATCACCGGTCAACTTGGGTGGTCAATTGTCTATATGAAACATATTTCAATTAATCAAGTCTTAACAAGTTTGATTGCTTAACATGTTGGAAACATTTAATCATGTAAATATCAAATCTCAATTAATATATATAAACATGGAAAAGTTCGGGTCACTACAAAAATGACCCATGTAAATCTGGAATACTCATCAACAATTACCGAAGTATATCTTTTTCCACCCAGACTACTAGTGTTCATTGGGCCAAACAGATCCATGTGAAGTGGAACACTAATGGTAGCTAGAGTTTTAGAGGGAAACTTTGTTTTGGTCTATTTACCCATAATACAAGCAGAACAAGGTTTATCTTTCTTGAAAGGTTGTTGTGGAAGACCTCTTACAAGCTTCTTTTTGGAAAGCTCATTTATATTTTTGAAATTAAGATGAGAAAGCATTTTGTGCCAAAGCCAATTGAGTTCTGGGACAGTCTGAGAGTACAGACATGTCTCAATTCCAGCATCAACAGATTCTAGATCCAACATATACACATTTTGAAATCTCCAGGCCACAAGTGTTGGCCTTCCTTTAGGATCATAAATAATACCAGCTTTCTTCCTAATTCTGATTTCACAGTCTTCATCAGCAATTTGGCTCATACTTAGCAGATTATGTTTCAGCCCTTTAACTAAAGCAACTTTTTTAAATGTAACACTTCCAGCTTTAACAGTACCATAACCAATAGTCTTTGCAACAGAATTATCCCCATATCTTACAGAGGGACCCTTTTCTTCAACAAACCCTACTAGATGCTCTTTGCATCCAGTCATGTGTCTTGATCAACCACTATCCAGATACCACATATTACCCTGCTACACAAGACACAAACAAAAGAGAATGATTAGTTTTTAAGGGGAACCCACTTTTCAGTGAGTTCAATTGGAGTGCTCTTCACTCTCCAAACAAAAGCTTTGTTTTCAATCCAGATCAACTTATCCTTAACAGATTTTTTAAGACACTTTTATTTCCATAAACTTTGGGTTTCCATACCTTCTTAATTTCCTTATAAAAACAAGATGTTCTTTTAACTGAAGGTTTTTCTTGACTCTTGATTTTTTCATTGAGCTTAGAAATTTTCTTTTTGAGTTTTTGAATAGTTTTAGCTTGTTTTGACTTTGACCTTCTTTTAGTTAACCCTTTTGGATCTGGACAAGTGTCAGTGTCAGAGGATGATTCAGAGTTGTTCTTGCAACTTGACTCTTGGGTGTCAGACTCTATGTCAGAACACACACTTTTATTTTGAGAGACTAAACTGTTAGAGTCTGAAGGTTTCAAAAGTTCAGACTCTAATGGATTTTTACTTTCAAGTATTATAGTCTCAGAAGGCTCAACGGGATCTAATGACCTTACAAAAGCATTGGTTAAAATCTTTTTGTCACCATCAAATTTTACAAATGTGTTTGGTAAAATGTCATGTTTGAATACACTTAGATCAACTTCCACATTATTATTTAATATGTAGTTTTCACCTAGTATAGCTTTGACATCATTTGGAATTTGTTTGGCAATAGCATCAGAATTCTTTTTGGAAGATACACACTAAGATTTACAAATTGATTCATAGTGTTTTGACCTTTTCATTGATCTTCCTAATTCAGTATTTAATCTTTTAGTTTCTTCTGTGTATGCCATTTTATAGGTGTCAAGTTCAACCTCACATTTTTTTAAGTCTTTAATTTCAGCATCTTTGTCTTTGATAATATTTTTAAGATCAAAAATTTGTGTTCTTAACCGATCAATGTCTTTTAAAGACCATTCAAAGTCAAGCAGCAAGTACTGAAACATTCTCACTTTTTCATTATCAAGATAGTTCACAAAGTTTTGTACCTTATAGGCAGAAGCTTTATTGCAAGTAGTGTCCTTATCCATCTTCTCAACAGCTTTCAGATCTTCCTGAAACTTGCTAGAACCACCAGCCTTTTCAATTATAGCCATATCTGGGGTAGTAATAGTACTGACAGATATTTTGATAAAAATATTGATCGTTTTTTAAAGATCACCGAGATAGGATTTACACCTTTTCCCGTCTCTGATACCAGTTATTAGTTCACAGTAATATAACTATGAACACCAGACTCTCACTTTATACTATAAATAAAGAATTTAAGTGCAGAGAATGAGAGAACACGATAATGAAATAAAGATTGATAATGTTGATCGTGCAAAGTACATCTTTCAATTGAACCATACGTCCCTATTTATACAGATGAGAACCAAATCTGGAGATTTGGTTTCCAATACTAATTCGCTATAAATAAGGAAAAGATAAACTAAAAATCAAACAAATTAGCTATTAATTCAAAAGTCAATTCTGGAGATAAAACTGAATCTTCAAAACATATCTTCTTAAACTTTAAGCATATCTCCAGAATAATCTTTAGCTTTGGCTTCAAGAAAACTTCAACCGTTGACTTCAGCAAATTCCATAGTCTGCAACTTCAGACTCTAAATCTCCAGACTCTAAAATCTGCAAAATACTTTTAACTCATCATATTATTATTCCCAACAGTGGATACTTCATGGCAGGGATGAAATTGTGTTTTTAATATGTAGCCAACGAGGATCGAACTCCTGACCTCCATTAAAGGAGGCAGGCCACCAATGTTTTGACTTCAATGTCTTTTTTCTTCTAATATTAACCTTAAATATTTTTGTTTGTCTTATTTATTATTCGAGGAGTAATTTATATCGATCGATAGCTTCTTGAATATATTTTTAACGATGTAACGTTCATTAAGTATTATGTATCACATAGAAAATAATATAAAGTCAAAGTTGAAAGAAAAGACTTCTAAAGTCAATAATGACAAAAGATTTGAGAACGAGAGAGCATATAATAATAATTACACAAATCATTCTTGAATTCCAACATAATGGACGTCAGGGGTCCATTAACTAGTCAGGGTCGTCCGTTATATTTAATTTTTCATATGAGCCCTGTTGAATTAACAAAAAATAGGCCTTTTGTATACAGAAGTTTTAAATATATGTATGAATAAGTTCAGCAAATACTAAAATTTTTGGTTAAGTACTAACACTATAGGCCCCTTTGGACTATGGGCCATATGCGAGCGCACGTGTTGCACGCTCTCAAATCTGCCCTTGTAACTAGCATCCGTTAAATATGTTCATTAACTCTTGACATGTGTGGTTAATATGGTAAATACGTCGTCTTCTTTTCTCATACCATGAATCTACCCTCTGTAACATCCCGCGTTTTTTCGTTAAATTTATTTTAATGATGTCTTTTTTTTTAGATAATATCTTTCGTTATCTAAATCTGTATCTTTCATTAACTAACATTCGTGATATTTTCGTTATTTAATTATAACATCTCTCGTTTACTCTAGCGTTTTAAAATATTCGTTTGATTAATTCACGCACCCGCTTTCAAACTCGAGGGACCGAAGTTGCCAAGGGGCCAAACTAGTTGACTAGGTCAACTAGTCAACCCCATCTCATCCATTCATTTCATTTCATCACCTCCCACTTCATCCTCATACTTCCATTTTTGATCTTAAACTCCAAATTCACAAATTCATCATCTAAATCAATTCAAGCAAGCAAACAACAAAACAAATTATATATTTGGAATCCTCTCTTCATCCTCTACAATTTGATACCAACTTCATCTCGTTTGGGTAACATTTCTAAAACTCTAGATTTCTCTAAATTCAAGTTTTTGACTTGAAATGGTGTTAGTTAGGGTCTATGGCTCGTGTCTTGCATGATTATATGATTTATTTGCTCGATTTGTTGTTTTGGGTAACTAGTATGAACATTTGAAATGAGTGTGCTTAATCTTTGATTTTGGATGAGTTAATGTTGTTAAATTGTTAAAGTTCATGTATTAATTGTGTTACTAGTATCACTAGCTTCAATTTGATGTGTATGTTGCTTTAGAAAACTTCATAAACTTGAATATTGATTTTGTGAGTTTTGGTTAGGGTTTGATAACTCTTAAAATGGACTTTTGATGATTTGAATGCCATGAAATATTGTTGGTAAGTGTTTGGTTGGATTGTATGCTTGATTATCTTCGAAACGGCATATCATACATGTAAATTGGTTGCCCGAATCATGAAATGCATTTTGCGAACTTGAGACTTTGATTATGAACATTTAACGATCATTTGACGAGGTTTTGTTGTTGTAAATGATGCACTCGATTGATGATATGTGGTTAGTTGTACTCCTTGTCAAAATACATTTCCAACGATATAAGATACATGTTCTAAGTGCTTCCGGTTCACAAATTGTGTTAGTTTGAGTTTTGGTTAGTGCACTTGTGTGTTTCAGCAAAACAGGGACTGCATACTGATCTGGACGCCGTCCAGATTCTTGGACGCCATCCAGTCCTTCAATGCTGGACGCTGTCCAGCAAATCTGGACGCCGTCCAGATGAACTGCCAGATTCTGTTTCGCTTGGTCGTTTACCGTTTAATTCTAACTATGCTATGCACCTCCGATTAACATGAAACTTGACCAACATGCTCATATATGATTATAACTTAGAAAAATTGTCCGAGACCCGACCCAACCGCGTTGACTTTGACTTTGACCAAGTTTGACTTTTAGTCAAACTTAACCAAATACTTATGCAATCGTTCTAACCTTTCTTTTATACTTGATTCTTGCATGAAACTTGACAACTTGACTCACATGCTATATATATTTGAGTCGTAACGAGCCATATGACTAATTGAACACATTTTGCCCGACCTTGTGTCGTAACCGACTAATTGATACAACTTACTTGCTTAGGTCAAGGCTAAGCAACTTTCATGCACACGTTTACTTTGTGAAGTACATTTATACTCGTGCACTCGAGGTAAGATCATAGTCCCACCTTTTCAACAACTTTTTATACATTTAAATTGTGGGCTGAGAAACATATACTTTGTTACATTTTGTACTACTTACTTTTATACTTTGAACACAAGTACAAGGAAAACAAACATTCTACAGCGAGTTTAGAACAAAAATCCTCAAATCGATTATCATTAGTTACACTTGCCGGGTGTAAGCGAGAACTTATGTTGAATGGATCCATATGGGTTTGACAAACCCTCATTCAAACGGTTCGCTACCGTTTACGAATGAAATATATTTTCGAGAAACAGTGTATGTTCTAACACTATTGTGATGGGGTTCTATGGAAGGAATGTTAAGCATTGATAATTGGGTGCTCGCGAAACTATTTTGGAATGCAAACTATTTGGATGATCAATTTTATAGGAATACTAAATCTTGTGGTTCAAAAATAACGTTTATTACTATACCTATGATTTCACCAACGTTTTTCGTTGACAGTTTTCTATATGTTTCTCAGTTTCATACTTGGCTACTTGATACATGCTTCCGCACACTTTGATTAGTTGCTTGGAGTCAAGCATACATGCATACGCTAGTGATAGCACCTTTGTATTCAAACTTAAAGCATACATACTTTCGCTATTTATAGCAAACCATGATTTTAAACTAATTATGTCGCAAGTTGTTTCATTTACACTTCATAACTTTTGTAAACTTAAACTTGTTATCAATCCGTTTGGTAAACTAAACTTTGTAAGTTTTGTACGCTTCAAATGAATGCGACATAATTTTGGTCAAACGTGTCTCATTGTAAGACCCTAATAATAATTGTACAGCAGTGTAATTATGGTACATGAAGTGTGGATGACTTTGTATATTAAAACTGAGGTCAGAGAACGAACTGGGCTGGGTGCGCTCAGCGCATACTTAGGGGTGCGCCTGGCGCACTCCTCACTGTAGCCGGGTTTTACTTGTTTTAATTAGATATTTTGATGAGCTTTTTGGTAATTTCACTTGTGGACGAGTTGGAGGCCAGTAGGTCAGATCTTGAGGTATCATTCACTCCATTATCAACAACCTTATCCTCTTCACTTTAATTTTGGAGAGAGAGTGTAATTTCTTGAGTGAGAAAGCTTAAATCCAAGAGGAAGAAGTTGTTCTCGGGCCAAAGTGCGGGTATTAAAGTTGTTCATCTACTCACTAGCTACGTTGTGGTTGTAGTGGTAAGCTCAAATCTTGTTTTCCTTACTTTGATTTTGTGTAGGGTTAGGGTTTGGGTAAACGAAGAACATAAAACCCATATTTGTTGATTTTGGGTGTTCTTGGGTAAGATGGAGTCATGAAGACTCAATGGTAATTAACCTAGGGTTTCAAAGTGTTAATTGATGTTTATGAGTCCTAATTGGTTAGTTAATTACTAGCACACCTAGCTAATTGGTAAATGGGTGTTAGTTGGGTTAGTGGATGACCCGAAATGGGTGTATTGACTTTAAATGAGTCAAAGGGGTTAATGATTGACCTAGTTGGGGATTATGGGTATGAATTACCCTAATTGTGTTATAGTTAGTGTTGATAGACCTTAATCACTAGCTTTTAAGTGAATGACGATGGTCTTACCCTTAAGGGGCGGTTTTGGTTAAAATGGGGCATTTAATGCATTTAAGTCATTAAAAGCACTTGAGTGAATTGTTAGTGTTTAGCTCAACAAGTTTGTTTGTTGATTGAGTACTTATTGTATTAGGTACTCGGCTTTGAAGCATTCGGAAGTATAACATCATCACCGAATCGTTGAGGTGAGTGGAATAATTATATATGTATGTATATGATTTATTTACTTGTGGGGTATGGGTTAAAGTTCGATGTTGACGATACCATATCCTAGAGTATATTGTTGGTTCGTTTTGATGGAAGTTTAAGTTCGATGTTGATGATACCTCATGTATGGATTTAAAGTTCGATGTTGACGAAGCCATACCGCTACTGTAGTGAAATTCGATGAGGGTTTAAGTTCGATGTTGACGATACCTCATATGCGGGTTTAAGTTAGATGTTGACGATACCACATTTATTGGGACGAATGGGAATTAAGTTCGATGTTGACGATACCATTCGTTGAGCTAGCCCTGGGATTCGAATACTAATGGATGTTGTGAACATCAATGCTTATGTATTGTGTTGTAACATATTGTATTGTTGCGTACGGTTGGATTAGAGATTCCCGCTTGTTTGATAGGGGACGCTTTTGGATGTGATAGCTTTTGGAGTTTGACCGAGATTTGGGTAGTTTAACCCCAAACACCATGCTCTTAGTGTCGTTTGGAATTTAAACTAATGTGGTCGAAACTCGTGTTTTGTATGAAACTCGTAAAACGGCCGATGTGGGCCCCGTTTTGTAAAACTCATTTTATTATTGAATCGTGTGAGTTTTAACTATTATGACATGTTGTGAAAAGCGTTTCGTCTAAATATGTCGGGAAGTGGGAGATCTTTATTTGAAAAATTGCAAAACCGGACAGAACTAAAAACTGACCTGTGCGCGCCGCGCACCCTGAGGTGGTGCGCGTGGCGCACTCCACTGTAAAAAAAAAAATTGTTTCGCGTATTTGGTTGGTTATTGGTTTGGGTTCTTACAAGTGGTATCAAAGCATGGTCTAAGGGATTTAGGCGACTAGAGATAGGTGCCTAGACTTAGACTTATTTGTGTATGCGCTTTATGCGGGACTTGTAGGAGACGGGTCGGACCGGGAGTTGATTAGTGCTTAGGTTTATGTGAATTAACCTTGTACTAATTGTTTTGTGTTGTTCTAGCGATCATCAAGCGAGATAGGCGTTGTACTAGCAAGTTAATGCGACGTGCTCGCGTAACAATGATTAGTTACCATTGTTACGGGTTTAAATCGTGTCAAACAAGCGATGTACGACGATTGTTGAGCAAGATGGGGTAGTGTGGTGTAGATGTATATACATATGTGTTAAGTCCTTTCGTTTTGTTGCTTAATTTACTTCGTTTTATAGAATGAAGATGAGAAATGGACACGACACCAATGATGGAAGTACGAGTGAGGACGTTGAACTCACGGCCAAGGTTGAGGCCATCTTTAAAAGGCTAAAAAAGGATTTTCTTGACGATGTTCGAAAGGTTTTCCAAGAGTCGGTTGATGGGCAAGTAACCGAAATGATAAATGAGCGAATGAATGCCGCGATCGAGGAGGCATTAGAGGCTAGAAACATTTATCCTCGAGGCAAAGGGGGTGAAGGTAATGGTGGGGGTGGAAGACTGGACTTCCACTACAAAAATTTCAAGGATACTCAACCTCCGATGTTTAATGGGGTGAGGGATCCGTTGAAAAGCACTTGTTGGATTTCCGATATCGAGGGGGGGTTCCGTACCGCGGAGTGTCCTCCCGAGAAGAAGACGAGGTATGGGTCTAGCATGTTGCGCGAAGAGGGCAAGTTGTGGTGGGACGATAAAATCAAATTATATGGTGAAGAACAATGCATGAGCTTGACATGGGAGGAGTTTAAGAAGGAATTTTTCCAAGAATACCGAACTTCTTCCGATCTTGATAGAATCCGGGACGAGTTGCACAATTTGCAACAAGGTTTGATGGACTTGGTTACTCTCAAGTCTACCTTCTTGGCAAAGACTCGCTTTTGTCCGGAATACGTTGGTGACGATCACAAGCTAATGAAAGATTTCTACCGTACCATGAACGATGAGTATAAGGGTAAGATTAGTCGAGGAGCGACTAAGTCTTTTGAAGAGTTATTTGAATTGGCTCGGGGTTTTGAGCCGGAGGTTCTAAGAAAAAGCGATTTCACTTTTTCTAAAAGAAAGTTTGAAGGTTCTAGTCATTCTAACTTTTCCAACAAGAAGAACAAGAACAAGAAGGGTTCCGAAAGTGTGAATAGTGTGAAGAAGGGAGGTTTCGGGAACTTTATCCCTACTTGCTACAATTGTAGGGTACGAGGGCATTTGGCTCGGGATTGTACAAAGCCTCCTTCAACAAATAAGCTCACTTGTTTTAATTGTAACAAAGAAGGACACCGAAAGTTGGAGTGCCCCGACTTGAATGAAATGTCCCGTTCTTATTGATTAAAAACGTTCCATATTAATTGATTTCCTTGCAAGGTTTTGACCTCTATATGAGATGTTTTTCAAAGACTGCATTCATTTTTAAAACAAACCATAACCTTTATTTCATAGATAAAGGTTTTAAAAAGCTTTACGTAGATTATCAAATAATGATAATCTAAAATATCCTGTTTACACACGACCATTACATAATGGTTTACAATACAAATATGTTACAACAAAATAAGTTTCTTGAATGCAGTTTTTACACAATATCATACAAGCATGGACTCCAAATCTCGTCCTTATTTAAGTATGCGACAGCGGAAGCTCTTAATAATCACCTGAGAATAAACATGCTTAAAACGTCAACAAAAATGTTGGTGAGTTATAGGTTTAACCTATATATATCAAATCATAATAATAGACCACAAGATTTCATATTTCAATACACATCCCATACATAGAGATAAAAATCATTCATATGGTGAACACCTGGTAACCGACATTAACAAGATGCATATATAAGAATATCCCCATCATTCCGGGACACCCTTCGGATATGATATAAATTTCGAAGTACTAAAGCATCC
This sequence comes from Rutidosis leptorrhynchoides, assembly GCF_046630445.1. Lineage (NCBI taxonomy): Eukaryota > Viridiplantae > Streptophyta > Magnoliopsida > Asterales > Asteraceae > Rutidosis > Rutidosis leptorrhynchoides. The sequence goes on along the minus strand of NC_092339.1, from coordinate 38,270,078 downwards.
GGTACTTTGGATGGGGTTTGTTAGGCCCAATAGATCTATCTTTAGGATTCGCGTCAATTAGGGTGTCTGTTCCCTAATTCTTAGATTACCAGACTTAATAAAAAGGGGCATATTCGATTTCGATAATTCAACCATAGAATGTAGTTTCACGTACTTGTGTCTATTTTGTAAATAATTTATAAAACCTGCATGTATTCTCATCCCAAAAATATTAGATTTTAAAAGTGGGACTATAACTCACTTTCACAGATTTTTACTTCGTCGGGAAGTAAGACTTGGCCACTGGTTGATTCACGAACCTATAACAATATATACATATATATCAAAGTATGTTCAAAATATATTTACAATACTTTTAATATATTTTGATGTTTTAAGTTTATTAAGTCAGCTGTCCTCGTTAGTAACCTACAACTAGTTGTCCACAGTTAGATGTACAGAAATAAATCGATAAATATTATCTTGAATCAATCCACGACCCAGTGTATACGTATCTCAGTATTGATCACAACTCAAACTATATATATTTTGGAATCAACCTCAACCCTGTATAGCTAACTCCAACATTCACATATAGAGTGTCTATGGTTGTTCCGAAATATATATAGATGTGTCGACATGATAGGTCGAAATATTGTATACGTGTCTATGGTATCTCAAGATTACATAATATACAATACAAGTTGATTAAGTTATGGTTGGAATAGATTTGTTACCAATTTTCACGTAGCTAAAATGAGAAAAATTATCCAATCTTGTTTTACCCATAACTTCTTCATTTTAAATCCGTTTTGAGTGAATCAAATTGCTATGGTTTCATATTGAACCCTATTTTATGAATATAAACATAAAAAGTATAGGTTTATAGTCGGAAAAATAAGTTACAAGTCGTTTTTGTAAAGGTAGTCATTTCAGTCGAAAGAACGACGTCTAGATGACCATTTTAGAAAACATACTTCCACTTTGAGTTTAACCATATTTTTTGGATATAGTTTCATGTTCATAATAAAAATCATTTTCTCAGAATAACAACTTTTAAATCAAAGTTTATCATAGTTTTTAATTAACTAACCCAAAACAGCCCGCGGTGTTACTACGACGGCGTAAATCCGGTTTTACGGTGTTTTCCGTGTTTCCAGGTTTTAAATCATTAAGTTAGCATATCATATAGATATATAACATGTGTTTAGTTTATTTTAAAAGTCAAGTTAGAAGGATTAACTTTTGTTTGCGAACAAGTTTAGAATTAACTAAACTATGTTCTAGTGATTACAAGTTTAAACCTTCGAATAAGATAGCTTTATATGTATGAATCGAATGATGTTATGAACATCATTACTACCTTAAGTTCCTTGGATAAACCTACTGGAAAAGAGAAAAATGGATCTAGCTTCAATGGATCCTTGGATGGCTCGAAGTTCTTGAAGCAGAATCATGACACGAAAACAAGTTCAAGTAAGATCATCACTTGAAATAAGATTGTTATAGTTATAGAAATTGAACCAAAGTTTGAATATGATTATTACCTTGTATTAAAATGATAACCTTCTGTAAGAAACAAAGATTTCTTGAGGTTGGATGATCACCTTACAAGATTGGAAGTGAGCTAGCAAACTTGAAAGTATTCTTGATTTTATGAAACTAGAACTTTTGGAATTTATGAAGAACACTTAGAACTTGAAGATAGAACTTGAGAGAGATCAATTAGATGAAGAAAATTGAAGAATGAAAGTGTTTGTAGGTGTTTTTGGTCGTTGGTGTATGGATTAGATATAAAGGATATGTTATTTTGTTTTCATGTAAATAAGTCATGAATGATTACTCATATTTTTGTAATTTTATGAGATATTTCATGCTAGTTGCCAAATGATGGTTCCCAAATGTGTTAGGTGACTCACATGGGCTGCTAAGAGCTGATCATTGGAGTGTATATACCAATAGTACATACATCTAAAAGCTGTTTATTGTACGAGTACGAATACGGGTGCATACGAGTAGAATTGTTGATCAAACTGAACGAGGATGTAATTGTAAGCATTTTTGTTAAGTAGAAGTATTTTGATAAGTGTCTTGAAGTCTTTAAAAAGTGTATGAATACATATTAAAACACTACATGTATATACATTTTAACTGAGTCATTAAGTCATCGTTAGTCGTTACATGTAAATGTTGTTTTGAAACCTTTAGGTTAACGATCTTGTTAAATGTTGTTAACCCAATGTATATAATATCAAAAGAGATTTTAAATTATTATATTATCATGATATTATGATGTACGAATATCTCTTAATATGATATATATACATTAAATGTCGTTACAATGATAATCGTTACATATATGTCTCGTTTCAAAATCATTAAGTTAGTAGTCTTGTTTTTACATATGTAGTTCATTGTTAATATAATTAATGATATGTTTACTTATCATAATATCATGTTAACTATATATATAACCATATATATGTCATCATATAGTTTTTACAAGTTTTAACGTTCGTGAATCACCGGTCAACTTGGGTGGTCAATTGTCTATATGAAACCTATTTCAATTAATCAAGTCTTAACAAGTTTGATTGCTTAACATGTTGGAAACATTTAATCATGTAAATATCAATCTCAATTAATATATATAAACATGGAAAAGTTCGGGTCACTACATTGAACACCGATCATGTTAAACGGTTGGAGAAAGAGGCAGGCACGGCTAGGGGTCGCAACTATTTAATGACGAATGAGGAGGCCAAGCAATCCAACGAAGTCGTTTCAGGTACTTTCATGGTTAACTCTAATCCGGCACGAATCCTATTTGATAGTGGTGCCAATTTATTGTTTGTTTCTCCAAGATTCGTGACTAAGTTAAATAAACCGCTAGTTAAGTTAAGTCGTCCGGTAGAAGTTGAAATAGCGAATGGCAAGACGGCGCTAGTGGTTGATGTGTGTAAAAATTGTAATGTTGTGTTTGGTGGTGAAAATTTTAAAATCGATCTCATTCCGATGACTTTGGGTGATTTTGATATCGTCGTTGGTATGGATTGGCTCGATCATAATAGAGCCGATATTGCATGCCATGATAAGTTTATTCGGGTAAAGACCCCAAGTGGGGGGAGAGTTAATTATTCTTGGCGATAAGCGGAGAAGACTTGTGCCGATATGCACTTTTGCAAGGGCACGTCGTTTCCTTGTTAGTGGTGGCATGGCTTTTCTAGCCCATGTTTTTGATACTCGAGATGAGCCACCATCCATTCGTGAAATTCCGGTGGTGAATGAATTTGAAGACGTTTTTCCGGATGAGTTACCGGGTGTTCCGGCTGAAAGACAAGTGGAATTTCGCATTGAGTTGGTTCCGGGGGCTACCCCCATTGCTAAAACTCCTAATTGTTTAGCGCCGATGGAATTGCAAGAGTTGTTAAATCAAACCCAAGAGTTGCTTGAAAAGGGTTTCATTCGACCGAGTGCTTCGCCATGGGGCGCTCCGGTTTTATTCGTAAAGAAGAAGGATGGTAGTATGCGGATGTGCATCGATTATCGGGAGTTGAACAAAGTGACGATCAACAATCATTATCCTTTGCCTAGGATTGACGATTTGTTTGACCAACTCCAAGGTGCAACGTATATCTCCAAAATCGACCTACGGTCCGGCTATCACCAAATGCGGGTCCGTGAGGAAGATATCGAGAAAATGGCTTTTCGAATGCGTTATGGGCATTTTGAGTTTGTGGTAATGCCTTTTGGTCTTACGAATGCACCGGCGGCATTCATGGATCTTATGAATCGAGTGTGCCAACCTATGTCGGACAAGTCGGTAATTGTGTTCATTGAAGACATACTTGTCTATTCGAAGAGTATGAAAGAACATGAACTTCATTTGCGGTGTGTGTTAAAGATGTTGAGGAAGGAGAAGTTGTATGCTAAATTCTCCAAATGCGAATTTTGGCTAAGGGAAGTTCAATTCCTTGGCCATATCGTGAACGAAAATGGTATTCAAGTAGATCCGGGGACGATTGAGACGGTAAAGAGTTGGGGATGACCGACTACGCCTACGGAAATCCGAAGTTTTCTCGGATTGGCCGGTTATTATCGTCGATTTATCCAAGACTTTTCTAAGATCGCTTCTCCATTGACGAAATTGACAAGGAAGAACGCAAGATTTAATTGGGAGAACGAGCAAGAAATTGCTTTTCAATTGTTAAAAGAGAAGTTATGTCAAGCTCCGGTGTTAGTATTGTCGGAAGGTGTGGAAGACATGACGGTTTATTGTGATGCTTCTTTAAATGGGCTCGGGTGTGTTCTAATGCAAAAGGGTAAAGTCATCGCTTATGCCTCTCGACAATTAAAGGAACACGAAACGAGATATCTGACTCATGATCTTGAGTTGGCGGCGGTTGTTCATGCGTTGAAAATTTGGAGCCATTACTTGTATGGTGTCAAGTGTACGATTTATTTGGATCACAAGAGTTTGAAACATCTTTTTGATCAAAGAGATTTGAATTATCGTCAACGTAGATGGATGGATGTGGTGAAAGATTATGATTGTGAAATACTTTATCATCCGGGCAAGGCGAATGTGGTCGCGGATGCGTTAAGTCGAAAGAGTCACCACCCGGCGTTATGATTAGGATTGTTACGTATGATTATTACTAACGATTTTCTTGAAAAACTTGGTGTGATTCAAATTGAAGCTTACGTTCACAATAAGCATGCGGAACGAATTGTGGGGCAATCGGAATTCATTACTATGGGTTCGCGTGGTTTTTTGTCTTTTCAAGGAAGAGTGTGGGTGCCTAAGATGGGTGATTATCGACAAGTGCTACTAGATGAAGTACATAAGTTAAAGTATTCCATTCATCCGGGCGCGACGAAAATGTATCTTGATTTGAGAAAGGATTATTGGTGGCCGGGCATGAAACGTGATGTTGTTAAGTATGTTGAGCAATGTGTCACGTGTTTGCAAGTTAAAGCTGAACACCAAAAGCCGTATGGTAAGTTACAACCGTTGGAAATTCTGAAATGGAAATGGGAGCACATTACCATGGATTTCATTACAAAATTACCAAAGACAGCGAGAACCCAATTTGATTCGATTTGAGTGATAGTTGATCGATTGACGAAAAGTGCCTTGTTTCTTCCCATTCGGGAAGCGATATCATCGGAGACTTTGGCTAAGTTGTTTATCAAAGAGTTAGTCGCTCGACATGGGGTTCCTATATCTATTATTTCGGATCGAGATACCCGTTTCACATCTCGGTTTTGGGAAAAGTTTCACGAAGATATGGGTACACAATTGAAATTGAGCACGGCATATCATCCTCAAACGGATGGTCAAACCGAGCATACGAATCAAACTTTGGAGGATATGTTACGGGCGTGTATTATTGATTTCGGTGGTAGTTGGGATGAGCACTTACCTTTGGTGGAATTCTCGTACAATAATAGTTATCATACTAGTATCGGGATGCCACCTTATGAGATGCTTTATGGGCGAAGGTGTTGAACTCCGATTTGTTGGGGTGAGATTGGTCAAAAAGAAATCGGAGGTACCGATTTGGTCTTAGAAATGAATAGCAAGATTGATATGATTCGGGATCATTTGAAAAAGGCTCAAGATAGGCAAAAGTCGTATGCCGACAAGTGTAGACAAATGATCGAATTTCAAGAAGGTGACATGGTAATACTTAAGGTTTCGCCATGGAAAGGTGTTATTCGGTTTCGAAAACGGGGAAAGTTAGCTCCTCGGTTTATTGGGCCATTTAAGGTTTTAGCTCGTGTTGGTGAAGTCGCGTATCGTTTGGAATTACCCGAAGAGCTTGCAGGGATCCATAATACATTTCATGTTTCTCATCTCCGCAAGTGTCTTGCGGATGATTCATCTTGGGTACCGTTAGACGAGATTGAGCTAAACAATAAGTTAGAATATATTGAGGAGCCGATTGCCATACTCGATGAGAAGGTCAAAAGGTTGAGAAATAAAGAAGTGAGAACTTTTAAAGTTCAATGGCGTCGTAGTAAAGGTTCCGAATTTACTTGGGAGCCCGAAGAGTTTGTGTTAGTGTATCTTCCCTCTTGTCATGCGGCTTGGATCGCGAGGACGCGCTCCGATTCAAGTGGGGGAGAGTTGTAAGACCCTAATAATAATTGTACAGCTGTGTAATTATGGTACATGAAGTGTGAGTGACTTTGTATATTAAAACTGAGTTCAGAGAACGAACTGGGCTGGGTGCGCTCTGTGAAGACCCGTCCTAATCCATCCGGACGAAGTCCATATCGATTATAAACGATTCACAACAGTTGATTACATCGCGAGATACTTGACCTCTATATGATACATTTTACAAACATTGCATTCGTTTTTGAAAAGACAAACTTTCATTACATCGAAAGTTGACAGGCATGCATACCATTTCATAATATATCCAACTATAATTGACTTGATAATAATCTTGATGAACTCGACGACTCGAATGCAACGTCTTTTGAAATATGCCATGAATGACTCCAAGTAATATCTATAAAATGAGCAAATACACAGCGGAAGATTTCTTTCGTACCTGAGAATAAACATGCTTTAAAGTGTCAACCAAAAGGTTGGTGAGTTCATTAGTTTAACTTAAACAATCGTTTCCATCATTTTAATAGACCACAAGATTTCAGATTTCCATTTCTCATAAACATACGTCCCATGCATAGAGACAAAAATATCATTCATATGGATTGAACACCTGGTAACCGACATTAACAATATGCATATATAAGAATATCCCCATCATTCCGGGATCCTCCTTCGGACATGATATAAATTTCGAAGTACTAAAACATCCGGTACTTTGGATGGGGCTTGTTGGGCCCGATAGATCTATCTTTAGGATTCGCGTCAATTAGGGTGTCTGTTCCCTAATTCTTAGATTACCAGACTTAATAAAAAGGGGCATATTCGACTTCGATAATCCAACCATAGAATGTAGTTTCACGTACTTGTGTCAATTTCGTAAAACAGTTATAAAAGTTGCGCATGTATTCTCAGCCCAAAAATATAAAGGGTAAAAAGGCAAATGAAACTCACGATACTGTATTTTGTAGTAAAAATACATATGACGTCATTGAACAATGCAGGGTTGGCCTCGGATTCACGAACCTATATCAATTGTGTATATATTAATACGTATAATGTAAGTTACAAAATTTCATTTATTAATATGTATTATTTATATATTATAGTTTTGTAGAATTTATTCTAACCTTTATTTTAAAACGTATACTTATATTATATTTTAAGTTATATTATATATATATATATATATATATATATATATATATCGATTTTATGTATATATATCTATAATGATTTACGTTTATATAAATAGTGACATTAATATATTTATATACATATATTTGTGGTTAGTATTGTATTTATGAAATTTTATTAGTTTGTTATGTGAATTATTAATACAATCCTAGTATATACCATAAGTATATATATAGTGTACAAAAGATTTATTTGTTAAAATAATAATTTAGATAATAATGATTTACTAATAATAATAATAATTTTATTAATAATGATAATACTAATAGCAAAAAAAATGAAAATGATAACTGTTAATGATACTAATAATAATAACTCTAAAATAATATTAATACTAATACCATACTTATGTTAATAATAAGGGTTCTAATATTTATAAAATGATAAATGATAATCATAATAATACTAGTAAATATTAATGATGATACTGATAAATATGATATTATTAATTGTAAATGTACTGATGATACTATTATTTATAAACCGGTACAAATTCTAATATTGATGATAATAATATATTTTTATTTCCTTCATAATAATAATAATGATAATCATAATCCTAATGATGATAAAATACTAAAATGATAAGTTTATTACTAATAATAATATTATTAATACCTATCATAATAATAATAGTAATGTCTATAATACTTTCAAATATGATAACAAGTATGATACTAATAATAACAATAACAATAACAATCAAAACAATCACAATAATAATAATAATACTAATAATAATTAATATATAATAACAATAATAAAATTAGAAAAGAAAACTACCTCACATGAAAAGAGTTTCAAAAAAAAAAAAAAAGAAACTACCGTCCTCTGGACTCGATCTCGTGACCACATGCTCACACGCAAACACTCTCGACCATCCCACCAATTCTGATTCTCTGTACTAATATCGAATTTAAATTTTATATATAAACTGTTTTTCTTCTATTCCTCTTCTTCTCCACAAGTCTCATGGATTCAACAAAACATCAATAACCAAAAAAAAAAAAAAAAATCAGGGTTCCTTTTAAAGCTTCAAAACATTACAGAAAAAAAATAATTTGGGTTCTAAAATAAAAAAAAAAAACACTAAAGGCCTACTGCAGCGTCGGTTCTTGGAACAAAACAAAAAAAATTGATTTCGTAATAGATAACATTATAGATAATGTTTATAACACGAAATAGTTTTCTAAACATGTATAAAAACTACTGGAATCGTCAATTTGATCAGAAACATATACACGAACGCGAATTTGTCTCAAGAACAATTGTTGACTTTTTTTAAACTAAACTTTGACTTCAAAATTCAAGATCGATATAAAGATTTGAGAGTTGAGATTTTGCAGATAGATTCAAAGAAAGATTTCTAACCTTTCTGCATTTTTAGATTTTGAAACTTTATTCGAAATTGAATTAAGAGAAAAAAAAATTGGAGCGTGCAGAGAAGAAGAAAAAAAAATATCGCTGTGCTCTTTAATCCCATTGGATTTCCTTTTTATTTGATTTGCAATTATACATAATCATTTTGTAATAATAGAGATCGGTTGATAAAAAATGGAGAAAATGTCAACACAGGTTCACGAGTTTGGAGCAGGAAAGAAACAAAAAAAATAATAATAATAGAGATAAAGGATACAGAGGTCAAGCGTATAATATAGATCCCTACTGTTTTTTTTAATTAATAATAATAATAATAATATATAATAACAATACTATTAATATCTAATAATATTAATAAAATTAATAATAATGATAAATATAATATTAATGATAATAATAATTGTAAAAATGATAATAATAATAATAATAATAATAATAATAATAATAATAATACCATACTAATTATGATAATATTAATATTTTATCGATAATAATAATATTAGTAATAATAATCTAATTTATACATCCAATTTCATCTTTATATGATATAAAGTGATATTATGAATACAAATATTGATATTTGACGATACAAATAACATTACTACAACAACTATATTTGTATTTAAATTTAATTTATTAATATCATCTATTATTATGTAATATTTAATAATTATGTAATATGTATTGTAACATATACTGAATATTATATATTTATGCATTTTAATATAAATATATTATAATATTTATTTACATACTAATTATATTATACTTATGTATGTAATTATGAAAAATATAAATGTTTTATATATGTAAGTATTATATATATCTATTAAAATAGTACATTATTTCATCATAGATATATTATAAATTTCTACATATACATAATATAATAATTATGTATAAAATCATATATATATAGTTATATTTATGTATATATGTATACTACCATATATATAAAATCATGTTTTAAATGTTGAGTAGATGATTAATTATGTATATTAAACAATTAACTACAAAGTATAACATTGTACATTTAATATTTTGATAACGTTGGTAAAATATGTTTGAATCATTTATATACAATATACTATATATATTCAAAATGAAAATCTTTAGTTATTAAATGTTATCTTTTATAATAACAAAATTACTTAATAGTTCATTAATACTAATATAATTAGTTTTATATATAATTATTTATATTTACATTCTTAGTTACAATTAAAGGTTCGTGAATCGTCGAAAATAGTTAAAGGTCAAATGTTATCATGAAATAGTTCAAACATAATGAGACTCGGTTTAATAGACTTTGCTTATCGAGTCGAATCATATAAGATTATGTTTAAATTTGGTCGGAAATTCCCGGGTCATCACAGTACCTACCCGTTAAAGAAATTTCGTCCCGAAATTTGAGTGAGGTCGTCATAGCTAACAATAAATATGTTTTCCTGACGAATATGAGTTGATAACTTGAGTTTTATCATCATTGAGTAATATGGATAAAAATAATTCAATTATTCGAAGAGTGCGAATGAAGCTATTCACAAAAGGATGAAATGAGAAACAAAGATTTGTTTTTAACTTTTGACGTAGTCAGGTTTGAATTTAGAAAATAAGGCGCGTCTTAACTTTTGACATTGCCTTGGTTGAATTCCGGAATTTAAGGGATTTAAAGAAAATCTTGAAGATCTATAAAATCTGATTCTTCGGGATTTATGGAAATTAAGATCTCTTTAATTAAATACGGTGATCTGCCCCGATTACTACGTCTGATATTTCCAGTATAAATTAAGCTCTTCCTTTCCATTATTCTCACCATTCTTATACTTTCTTTCTTAGTTCATACATCCAAAAGATTCTGAAAATGATTAATCCAGTTCTGATCCTTGTCCTCATCCTTACTATCGCAACAATCATTCTCCTTTTCCAACTTCCACCAGAGGAATCTGCTTTCTTCTACTTCGCCCTCGGGATTATAATGTTTTTAATTCTCCCGTGTCTTTATGTTGCGATAAACATTGATATACACGGTTTGTAATTTATGTGTTGTTATCGGACTTTATATTCTCCCTTATATTTCAAAGCTCTATGCTTTTGTTTTCTCTTCCCGACTTCAAGTCAAGCGAATAATGGTCCAGAATTTATAGATATAGAGTTTCGAATGATTATAATGTTCTAAGCATGAAGGAACGTGATAGCACGATTTGATTTTCAAATTTATCAACATCACGGAAGATAGAACCATCAAGAATACATTTTCTTGATTTGTTACGGAGTTAAGTAGGATGAAAGAGTTATGTAACATGGCACATGATGACGTTATGATCTGTGAATCATCACGTTTCATTTAGAAACTCAGCATGACTTACTGTAATATAATCACGTTGATCAAGTGTCATTATATTATACTAACTCATGCATCAGTTCCCATCATTACTACAATAACATTCATATTTTAAGCTTGAAAATTTACAGAATATAGAAACTAACAGTTTCTATATGATGTAATACTGATAGCACGAAAAGATTAATGATTTCAGATAAGAATAGTTATAAAAATATCTCCAGAAATATGGAGGATATTTATAATGAAAGGTACGATAATATCTCAGAATATCTAAGATCAGAGGATGATAGAAACTATTGTCTGCAAGGGTTTAGAGTAAGGAGCAAGTTATTCACTATAGACTTTAGCAGACATTGAATTATTTGGATTCTTTGAAGTCAAACTTATTCTTTGTGATTTATCCACGGCTTTCTTCATAGTTTCGCATAATCTGCTTTTCGGTACTATATTTTCTATTGAATGTTTCCAATATATTGATACACAGGAAGTACGAAGAGGTATATAATTTCGGACGAGAATATTTATGAAAATATCCTCAGAAATATCAAAGATATTGATGATGATATTTTGGAATTTCTAAGTTCGACGGTTGATGGAGAAAGATTTTCCGCAAGATTTTAACATGACTTCGGAGCAAGATATTCTCTAAAGATTTCAACGGATCCAGAATTACCTGAATCCTTTGAATATAGGATTTGGTCCTTGTATTTGTCCTTGGTCTCCTTCATGGGTAACTCAATCTGTTTTTCAATACCCAATTTTCTATCGAGCGTTCCTAACACTCCTTTCTTTATCATCAAACTTTTGTCCGTTTAGACCATCTACCATTTTTCTGTTTCCTCTGCATTTAATGCTATGATATCTGAATCATCGGTTATTAATCCGAGGTGGTTTCAGGAGAATTGTGTTTTTAGATGATTAAACGCTGATGGTAATATGATGGAATATGAAAGGTTACCTGGTAACAATAAAAGAGCACGCGTATATATAAACGTTATAATAAGGTTGTTTCGTACGAAAAGTCGAAGTTGACTTGTTGGAGTTGTGACAAAATTGGCTAATTTTGAAAAGGGATCGCAAAGTTGTTTTTGTTAATAAATGCCAAAGGATCTGACGCGGCTACGTGTTGAACTTTTACTCAATTGCCGAGAGTTTCTCAGGTGCATAACTATATGCATAAATCTTTCCTTCCGTAGATGAAGTGCGGTTGATTCATCCTATCGATTGAGGTGTTTTCAAGAATCATGAAAGGTTTGAACGCAGAATGTAATCGTGAAGATACAAATGAGGTTTAAGACGAAATCAAGTGGCAAACTTGAAGAATTGTTTAGTTTCATATGTTATATTCAATATTTTAATTCATTTTAATTGTCCAATGTTATTAGTCCACAGTCGATAGTCCACAGTTGACAGTGCAATCATTCATATATAGTTTAATATATAATATTTGAATTAATTAATACGTATCGTGACCCGTGTACATGTCTCAGACTCGATCACAACTCAAAGTATATATATTATTATAGAATCAACCTCAACCCTGTATAGAGAACTCGATCATTACTGCATATAGAGTGTCTATGGTGATTCCAAATAATATATATAGATGTGTCGATATGATATGTCAAAACCTTGTATACGTGTCCCGATATTTAAAGTGCGTAAAATAAATAACAGAAATTAAATGACGATAAATAAAGTGCGTAAAGTAAATAACAGAAATTAAATGACAATAAATAAAATTGCGAGAATATAAATTGCGATAAAATAAATTGCGATAAATAAATTGCGATAAATAAAATGTAATACGGAATTAACAGTTAGCTAGGATTTTGTTAGCGTGGTTTCTTAATAAAATTTAATATTGTTAATTAGTCTGTTTCTAATCAATTTTTATTGTGTCCATTATTTCTTCATTATGCCACTTGTTGGATTCTGATAGGTCAAAATTTAAATATGAAATTGAATTTGAATGAAAATAGTTATTCTTTGGTGAACGGATAAGTATCCCGGTGGTTGTAAATAGGATAGTGAATAACTGTTGAATCAGATTCGAAGAATATACAGTGTAACTTATTAATGTGAAATTTAAATATTCCTCGGGTATTACCTACCCGTTAAAATATTTTTATTATTAACAGTTTGTACAAAAGAATTTTTAATTACAATCTTTATGAAAACATATATACATATATATTTTCTTCAGATGTAATCATGAATTTAATGAGTTAACATGATATTAAACTCATTTAGTTTTCAGTTGGAACTAGAATAAATAATCTCTAAAACATTAGAGATTACATAATCACCATGTCGAACGAAGATAACTGATGTAGAATGTCATGTAGAATGATGATTATACTCGAGGTATAGATTGAGATGTTGAGGCATGTGATATTGAAATTTGGGTTGTTGGTGGTACCGTTGGTGCCGGTGATTTGGATGAAGCTGGTACGTTTTGCACCATATTTTCCAAGACTACAACTTATGCGCGAAGTTCGTTAACTTCTTCTATTACACCGGGATGATTGTCGGTTCGGACGAGCGGATGAATGAGGTTTAGAATCTGAGATAGTATATGATCGTGATGAGATACTTTGGAAATGAGAGAGAAAATGGTGTCTCGAACAGGTTCGCCGGTAAACGTTTTAGGTCCATTGTCAAGAGGTGAATTTGGTTAGTGGAAATGATCGCCTTCTTCGCGTTTCCATTGATTAAGTCGACTACGAACCCATCTCCAATTCATTCAGAATAGATGATGGCTAATTGATCGATTCATTCCGGTTACTCTGCTTTCGGAGCTCGAGTGGAAATCCATATCGAAATAGCTGTCGGAATAACTATCGAAATAGCTATCGAAATCAGATGGACTCGAACTGGTTGAGGGATTCATCTCGTACGATCAGATGAAGGATTTTCGATAAGAAATAGATTATAGGATGTAGATTAGTACCCTGCAATACATAATTTACATATGCATATATAATACTAAAATCCCATAAGCTACGGAGGAATCTACGGAAGCTGTCAGGCAAAGGTAACAATAACAGATACGCTAAGATATGAATTTAACTATACACTGTCTATGCAATAAAGGCAGTAAGACGTGTCTTAGACTTTAAGGATGATAAGTAAATAATTTTTCGACACTAAATGATAAGCAAAACTTTTGACATGCAAACACGGTCGAAGTCCAGACTCATTAATGCATTCTAACGACTATCAGTTAGACTCACTAATGCAAGACCTGGTTCGCTAAGAACCTGGCTCTGATACCAACTGTGAAGACCCGTCCTAATCCATCCGGACGAAGTCCATATCGATTATAAACGATTCACAACAGTTGATTACATCGCGAGATACTTGACCTCTATATGATACATTTTACAAACATTGCATTCGTTTTTGAAAAGACAAACTTTCATTACATCGAAAGTTGACAGGCATGCATACCATTTCATAATATATCCAACTATAATTGACTTGATAATAATCTTGATGAACTCGACGACTCGAATGCAACGTCTTTTGAAATATGCCATGAATGACTCCAAGTAATATCTATAAAATGAGCAAATACACAGCGGAAGATTTCTTTCGTACCTGAGAATAAACATGCTTTAAAGTGTCAACCAAAAGGTTGGTGAGTTCATTAGTTTAACTTAAACAATCGTTTCCATCATTTTAATAGACCACAAGATTTCAGATTTCCATTTCTCATAAACATACGTCCCATGCATAGAGACAAAAATATCATTCATATGGATTGAACACCTGGTAACCGACATTAACAATATGCATATATAAGAATATCCCCATCATTCCGGGATCCTCCTTCGGACATGATATAAATTTCGAAGTACTAAAACATCCGGTACTTTGGATGGGGCTTGTTGGGCCCGATAGATCTATCTTTAGGATTCGCGTCAATTAGGGTGTCTGTTCCCTAATTCTTAGATTACCAGACTTAATAAAAAGGGGCATATTCGACTTCGATAATCCAACCATAGAATGTAGTTTCACGTACTTGTGTCAATTTCGTAAAACAGTTATAAAAGTTGCGCATGTATTCTCAGCCCAAAAATATAAAGGGTAAAAAGGCAAATGAAACTCACGATACTGTATTTTGTAGTAAAAATACATATGACGTCATTGAACAATGCAGGGTTGGCCTCGGATTCACGAACCTATATCAATTGTGTATATATTAATACGTATAATGTAAGTTACAAAATTTCATTTATTAATATGTATTATTTATATATTATAGTTTTGTAGAATTTATTCTAACCTTTATTTTAAAACGTATACTTATATTATATTTTAAGTTATATTATATATATATATATATATATATCGATTTTATGTATATATATCTATAATGATTTACGTTTATATAAATAGTGACATTAATATATTTATATACATATATTTGTGGTTAGTATTGTATTTATGAAATTTTATTAGTTTGTTATGTGAATTATTAATACAATCCTAGTATATACCATAAGTATATATATAGTGTACAAAAGATTTATTTGTTAAAATAATAATTTAGATAATAATGATTTACTAATAATAATAATAATTTTATTAATAATGATAATACTAATAGCAAAAAAAATGAAAATGATAACTGTTAATGATACTAATAATAATAACTCTAAAATAATATTAATACTAATACCATACTTATGTTAATAATAAGGGTTCTAATATTTATAAAATGATAAATGATAATCATAATAATACTAGTAAATATTAATGATGATACTGATAAATATGATATTATTAATTGTAAATGTACTGATGATACTATTATTTATAAACCGGTACAAATTCTAATATTGATGATAATAATATATTTTTATTTCCTTCATAATAATAATAATGATAATCATAATCCTAATGATGATAAAATACTAAAATGATAAGTTTATTACTAATAATAATATTATTAATACCTATCATAATAATAATAGTAATGTCTATAATACTTTCAAATATGATAACAAGTATGATACTAATAATAACAATAACAATAACAATCAAAACAATCACAATAATAATAATAATACTAATAATAATTAATATATAATAACAATAATAAAATTAGAAAAGAAAACTACCTCACATGAAAAGAGTTTCAAAAAAAAAAAAAAAGAAACTACCGTCCTCTGGACTCGATCTCGTGACCACATGCTCACACGCAAACACTCTCGACCATCCCACCAATTCTGATTCTCTGTACTAATATCGAATTTAAATTTTATATATAAACTGTTTTTCTTCTATTCCTCTTCTTCTCCACAAGTCTCATGGATTCAACAAAACATCAATAACCAAAAAAAAAAAAAAAAAAAAATCAGGGTTCCTTTTAAAGCTTCAAAACATTACAGAAAAAAAATAATTTGGGTTCTAAAATAAAAAAAAAAAAAACACTAAAGGCCTACTGCAGCGTCGGTTCTTGGAACAAAACAAAAAAAATTGATTTCGTAATAGATAACATTATAGATAATGTTTATAACACGAAATAGTTTTCTAAACATGTATAAAAACTACTGGAATCGTCAATTTGATCAGAAACATATACACGAACGCGAATTTGTCTCAAGAACAATTGTTGACTTTTTTTAAACTAAACTTTGACTTCAAAATTCAAGATCGATATAAAGATTTGAGAGTTGAGATTTTGCAGATAGATTCAAAGAAAGATTTCTAACCTTTCTGCATTTTTAGATTTTGAAACTTTATTCGAAATTGAATTAAGAGAAAAAAAAATTGGAGCGTGCAGAGAAGAAGAAAAAAAAATATCGCTGTGCTCTTTAATCCCATTGGATTTCCTTTTTATTTGATTTGCAATTATACATAATCATTTTGTAATAATAGAGATCGGTTGATAAAAAATGGAGAAAATGTCAACACAGGTTCACGAGTTTGGAGCAGGAAAGAAACAAAAAAAATAATAATAATAGAGATAAAGGATACAGAGGTCAAGCGTATAATATAGATCCCTACTGTTTTTTTTAATTAATAATAATAATAATAATATATAATAACAATACTATTAATATCTAATAATATTAATAAAATTAATAATAATGATAAATATAATATTAATGATAATAATAATTGTAAAAATGATAATAATAATAATAATAATAATAATAATAATAATAATACCATACTAATTATGATAATATTAATATTTTATCGATAATAATAATATTAGTAATAATAATCTAATTTATACATCCAATTTCATCTTTATATGATATAAAGTGATATTATGAATACAAATATTGATATTTGACGATACAAATAACATTACTACAACAACTATATTTGTATTTAAATTTAATTTATTAATATCATCTATTATTATGTAATATTTAATAATTATGTAATATGTATTGTAACATATACTGAATATTATATATTTATGCATTTTAATATAAATATATTATAATATTTATTTACATACTAATTATATTATACTTATGTATGTAATTATGAAAAATATAAATGTTTTATATATGTAAGTATTATATATATCTATTAAAATAGTACATTATTTCATCATAGATATATTATAAATTTCTACATATACATAATATAATAATTATGTATAAAATCATATATATATAGTTATATTTATGTATATATGTATACTACCATATATATAAAATCATGTTTTAAATGTTGAGTAGATGATTAATTATGTATATTAAACAATTAACTACAAAGTATAACATTGTACATTTAATATTTTGATAACGTTGGTAAAATATGTTTGAATCATTTATATACAATATACTATATATATTCAAAATGAAAATCTTTAGTTATTAAATGTTATCTTTTATAATAACAAAATTACTTAATAGTTCATTAATACTAATATAATTAGTTTTATATATAATTATTTATATTTACATTCTTAGTTACAATTAAAGGTTCGTGAATCGTCGAAAATAGTTAAAGGTCAAATGTTATCATGAAATAGTTCAAACATAATGAGACTCGGTTTAATAGACTTTGCTTATCGAGTCGAATCATATAAGATTATGTTTAAATTTGGTCGGAAATTCCCGGGTCATCACACGCTCAGCGCACACTTAGGGGTGCGCCTGGCGCACTCCTCACTGTAGCCGGGTTTTGCTTGTTTTAATTAGATATTTTGATGGGCTTTTTGGTAATTTCACTTGTGGACGAGTTGGAGGCCAGTAGGTCAGATCTTGAGGTATCATTCACTCCATTATCAATAACCTTATCCTCTTCACTTTAATTTTCGAGAGAGAGTGTGATTTCTTGAGTGAGAAAGCTTAAATCCAAGAGGAAGAAGTTGTTCTCGGGCCAAAGTGCGGGTATTAAAGTCGTTCATCTACTCGCTAGCTACGTTGTGGTTGTAGTGGTAAGCTCAAATCTTGTTTTCCTTACTTTGATTTTGTGTAGGTTAGGGTTTGGGTAAACGAAGAACATAAAACCCATATTTGTTGATTTTGGGTGTTCTTGGGTAAGATGGAGTCATGAAGACTCAATGGTAACTAACCTAGGGTTTCAAAGTGTTAATTGATGTTTATGAGTCCTAATTGGTTAGTTAATTACTAGCACACCTAGCTAATTGGTAAATGGGTGTTAGTTGGGTTAGTGGATGACCCGAAATAGGTGTGTTGACTTTAAATGAGTCAAAGGGTTTAATGATTGACCTAGTTGGGGATTATGGGTATGAATTACCCTAATTGTGTTATAGTTAGTGTTGATAGACCTTAATCACTAGCTTTTAAGTGATTGACGATGGTCTTGACCCTTAAGGGGCGGTTTTGTGAAAATGGGGCATTTAATGTATTTAAGTCATTAAATGCACTTGAGTGAATTGTTGGTGTTTAGCTCAACAAGTTTGTTTGTTGATTGAGTACTTATTGTATTAGGTACTCGGCTTTGAAGCATTCGGAAGTATAAAATCATCACCGAATCTTTGAGGTGAGTGGAATAATTATATATGTATGTATATGATTTATTTACTTGTGGGGTATGGGTTAAAGTTCGATGTTGACGATACCATATCCTAGAGTATATTGTTGGTTCGTTTTGATGAGGGTTTAAGTTCGATGTTGACGATACCTCATGTATGGATTTAAAGTTCGATGTTGATGAAGCCATACCGCTATTGTAGTGAAATTCGATGAGGGTTTAAGTTCGATGTTGACGATACCTCATATGTAGGTTTAAGTTCGATGTTGACGATACCACAATTATTGGGACGAATGGGAATTAAGTTCGATGTTGACGATACCATTCGTTGAGCTAGCCTTGGGATTCGAATACTAATGGATGTTGTGAACATCAATGCTTATGTATTGTGTTGTAACATATTGTGTTGTTGCATTATATGATATTGTTATACTAGCTTGTGTTATCGAGGACTTAGCGTTATACATTATAAAGGTATGCTAATTATGTTGCTAGTATGTATACGGATTTGTTGTAAGTGTTTGCAAGTAAGTAAGTTATATATGTATATGTATAATTATTGCATTCACTAAGCTTTAGCTTACCCTCTCGTTGTTTATTTTTTTATAGGCTAGGGCGTTGAAAAGGGTAAGGGCGTACGGTTGGATTAGAGATTCCCGCTTGTTTGATAGGGGACGCTTTTGGATGTGATAGCTTTTGGAGTTTGACCGAGATTTGGGTAGTTTAACCCCAAACACCATGCTCTTAGTGTCGTTTGGAATTTAAACTAATGTGGTCGAAACTCGTGTTTTGTATGAAACTCGTAAAACGACTGATGTGAGCCCCGTTTTGTAAAACTCATTTTATTATTGAATCGTGTGAGTTTTAACTATTATGACATGTTGTGAAAAGCGTTTCGTCTAAATATGTCGGGAAGTGGGAGATCTTTATTTGAAAAATTGCAAAACCGGACAGAACTGAAAACTGACATGTGCGCGCCGCGCACCCTGAGGTGGTGCGCGTGGCGTACTCCACTGTAAAAAAAAAAATTTGTTTCGCGTATTTGGTTGGTTATTGGTTTGGGTTCTTACACTCATATAGGGACTACGACCACGTAACGGGACCTAAGTTAACGGCGCCGTCAATGACGATTTTTTCGGG
Source organism: Rutidosis leptorrhynchoides (assembly GCF_046630445.1). Classification (NCBI taxonomy): domain Eukaryota; kingdom Viridiplantae; phylum Streptophyta; class Magnoliopsida; order Asterales; family Asteraceae; genus Rutidosis; species Rutidosis leptorrhynchoides. The sequence goes on along the minus strand of NC_092339.1, from coordinate 38,249,937 downwards.
TCGTCACAGATGGTATTAGAGCGTTGGTTGTAGGGAACTAGAGTATGCATTAGTGTGTCTCACAGAGTCGTTAGGACGCATTAGTGAATCTAGACTACAACCGGATAGTTAACCATTGCATTCTGACATACATTTGCTATAGCACTTACTTGACTACTTGTGCATTATACTTGAATCATTCTTAGGCAACTTCTTAATGGTACCAAACTTTCATCATACGAATCGGTATTCTGCCACTTTCTGGTAACCCACGTTAATTACAAGATTCATACACGAAAGGATGACAACGACTTCATTAGTCACACTTGTTCGGGAACTCTGTCTCCCAGATTGTTATTCGCCACCGTTTCAAGTTACTATCGGGGTCACACCGGTGTTCCTTACTATCTACCACTTCTTGTTACTACCATCACTACTCTAGGTGAGTATCGTCATCACTATTTATCACTACGGTTGCGTACTATTCGTTATCATGATTCGTTACACTTCTCGTACCGGAATAAATTATTGTTTGACTTGAATCGCTTTGACGTGAACAATCATTTATACACTTCCCTCGGGGAACGGTTCTTTAGAGTTGCACTAATTCTTTCGATTCAATACGAGTCACGTTAGAGACATCGTTTCACTTTGTTCATTTTAAAACTTCACGATTATACGAACTTGAATCTATGGAGTGATGTGGGAATGGAGGTATGAGTTAGCGTAATATAACGACACTCGATCAACGTGGTTATATTACGGTAAGTCATACCAAAGTTCTAATGACTCGTGATGGTGATTGGACTCGATCAACCTAATCACCACCATGTGCCATGTACATGACTTCATTTTTCTTGTTTGAACATTCGAAAACTCCGAGAATACTGATAACAACCATACCCGGGACACATCTTCGATTAATGTCGAACCATATTTATGCTTCCAAATGAAAGGAAAATTCTTTCAACATCAGACATATGTTACACGTGTATACTATATCGTTTTCGCACAGTTTTATCGGCGAACTTCAAAATGCTTGTTATGCTCACATCGAGGCGGAAACTTCTCTCGCCTTACACTCGTACTTCCGTATAAGGAAATCTTTTATCTAAATTCTCAATGGAGGGATAGACTCTTCATGTATACTAGTATTCACCACGAGGGTGAATAGTCCTAATGAACGTTTTTCGAAAACCGATAAATCTTCCGCGGCGCGAAATTCTTGAGAAACAGAAACTCGTTCCAACAAACGTTTTCAGGTCCTAACAAGCTTGTTCAAATATATCTTAAGGAGATATACTTCGATTCAGATCGAGATCCTCGTTTCACTTCTAGACTTACAAAAAGTCTCGGGACCACGTTTAGACATGAGTACCGCACATCAACCACAACCCGACGGACCGAGCAAACATACGATTCAAACCTTGGAAACCATAATACGAATTTGCGTTATCAACTTCAAATTTACTTGAGAAAAGTAGTTGCCTTTAGCCGAATTCTCTTACTACAATAATTTTCATTCGAGTATTAACGCCACACTTTTCGAGGACCCGTATAGCCGCAATTGTCGTTTTCTTAAATTGTTGAACCGAAGTAGGTGACAAGCAAACCACCGGACCTGAACTCATTCATGAAACAACCGAAAAATTATTCAAATTCAAGAAAGGCTCAAGACGGCCCGTAGTCGCCAAAAGAGCTACACCGATGTTAGACGTAAACATTTCAAATTCCAAGTGGGTAACCGCGTAACGTTAAAAGTCGCACCTTAGAAAGGTGTAATCCGTTTCGAGAAACGTAGAAAGCTAAATCCGCGATATTTTGATCCTTTTAAAAATCTTGGGGCGTTTTGGACCCGTTGCTAGCCATTTAGATTTTCCGATTCATTTGAGCTCCGTTCATCCTACATTCTATGCATCAAACTTGAAGAAGTGTCTTGCCGAACAAGAACTTATTATTCTGTAATGACCCGGAATTTTCTGACCAAATTATACTTATGAGATTAATATTTACATAAATTAAACCATACCAACATGATAAGCAATCCAAATTGTTGAGACTTGTATTTTTGAAAAGAGTTTTACACAACGTTTGACCGTCCAATATGACCGATGATATCACGAACTATATAACATACGATAATTATACGTTTGTGTATATATATGTATTTATATATATTTATAATGAACTAAGGATGGTTTAACATCTCATTGTGTACTAATGACAATGAGTTATAAGTATATTTTGAAACTACTAACTTAAGTTTTCAAAACGATAACTATACGTAACATTCTTTGATATATATACTTATAATATATAATGCTTATACACGTATCGTATATATAAAGTTTTTAATCACTTTTTAAGGACTTAAATACATAAAACAATATAAGTATATTCACAAAAGATAGCTATATTTGAATTCTCGTTCCGTTTCCTCAAGATTTCTATACGTATATCTAGGATATATGTACCCGTATCATACCCAGCTTCTATACGTATTTACTATTGGTATATACACATCAAATCAACATCCTAATCAACATTATTACTGCCCTAGATATGAGGTAACTACGATTTGTCAAGTAGTATGAATTATTAGTAAGAAAACAAAATTAGGAATCCTTTTCTTTCTTTATAAACTAAAAACGTTTTTATAAATGAACACCATTTCTTCACTCCATTTTCTCATACCTACACCCTCATTTCTCTCTCAAAATACTCCTAACTTCATACTTGATCATCTCCAAGCATTTTCCCCATCATTTAGCTTCAATTACAAGCCTTAAACACCATAAGAAAAATCTTTCAAGAACATATCAAAATAACCACCCATTTGAAGAAGTTTACTTCCAACCTTTTGATCTAACTCCACCACTCTTTGATTCCAAGATTATTTCTTATCTTTTGCAGTAACTTTGTCCAAGTAACTGGAGGTAGTAACCTTATTCATAATCTTATTCAATTCATATTCATATAGCTATCTTATTTTGTGGTATAAAATTTTAACAACAAGAACATAGTTTGAATGATTTCAAACTTGTTTGCAAACTAAATAGATCCTTCTAACTTGACTTTTAAAACACTTCAAGACCTGTAATATATCATAATGATATGCTAACCTAACAAGATATAACTTGGTTTTACAAAGAACATCTTAAAAACTGAATCTACGTCGTCGGAGTGCAACCGGGGGCTGTTTTGGGTTGGATAATTAAAAACCATCTTGAACTTTGGATTGGAAGTTCATGTTCTGGAAAAATGATATTTCTTATGAATATGTTAACACATAAAAATTTCATGGTTTAACTCAAAGTGTAAGTATTTTTAGAAAAATGATCATTAAATGTTATTTTTATGATGGAAAATGATCACTTTCATAAGTTTCACCAAAGTTTGACCTATAACCTATGATTTTGAATACAAACTAAGGTATTTTCAGTTCATATTCTTAAAATTTGACTCGATCCAAGGAAGTGGCAAGTTGAACCAACAAAAACGGAGTTGTAATGAAGAAACTACGACTAAAACAAGATTGGGTATCCGAAGCTAGTTTAGCTACGAAAATATTTGGAGAAAAAGTAAATTAATCATATCTTTTCTAATTAATATGATATTTTATATATAATTACTTATGATTTGATTTTATATATTTCAGGACCACCCGTAAACAACACGAGAAGATTAATCATAAGACCTCATGATTGTACGCAACACGTCATTTGACAACACGGTACTTTATGTACGCAACACGACATTTGACAACATGGTACCATGGGTCGAGATTAATTCGGATCAATACGAATATGATGGGGTCTTTATTTATTTTATTTAAGCAACTAATTGTGGACCACTAACATCGGACTGCTAACTACGAACTAAGAAAATATTAAAAGTATTAATAGTATATATATGTGTAACGATTACTTAAAAAAAATATGTTGATATATTATATATATGGTTAGGTTCGTGATATCTATCGGAGACCAAGTCGAATTAAATACCTTCAAGGCAAAAGTGAGTTTCATTTGCTCCCTTTTATATATATTTTTGGGACTGAGAATACATGCGCTGTTTTTATAAATGCTTTACGAAATAGGCACAAGTACTAAAACTAATTCTACGTGGGTTTAAACCAGAAATATACCCTTAGCTTGGTAACATTAAACTACTTGTCTATGTACGGTAGGCGCGAATCCTAAAGATAGATCTATTGGGCCTGACAAACCCCATCCTGACTATGGGATGCTTTAGTACTTCGAGGTTATTTTAAACACACCTGATCTGGTGTACTTCAGAGGGTAAAACATGAACGTTAAGGCTTGTTACCGGGTGCCTACAACTTATAGAATACCTTTATACACTTGCGAGTGTACATATATTTATAAACGGAAATCTTGTGGTCTATTAATATATTGAAATGATTGTTATGATAAACCTATGAACTCACCAACCTTTTGGTTGACACTTTAAAGCATGTTTATTCTCAGGTATTAAAGAAATCTTCCGCTGTGCATTAGCTCATTTTAAGGATATTACTTGGAGTCATTCATGGCATTTGAAAGACGTTGCATTCGAGTCATTGAGTTCATCAAGATTATTATTAAGTCAATTATAGTTGGATATATTATGAAATGGTGTGCATACCGTCAATTTTCGTTGTAAAGAAAGTTTGTCTTTTAAAAACGAATGCAATGTTTGTAAAATGTATCATATAGAGGTCAAATACCTCGCGATGTAATCAACTATTGTGAATCGTTTATAATGTATATGAACGGGTCCTTTCATATTCCTTTTGATGAACATACTATCGATGACAAACTTCACTTCCTAGAAGAACCGGTTAAAATTTTGAATCATGAAACCAAACTCTGAAACAACGTAAAACCCCGACTGTCAAAGTTCGTTGGAATGCCCAAGGAAGTACCTTCACCTATTCTTAGAATTGGCAACGCAAGATCTCGAGGAAGAAACAACGACTACTACTTCCAACTAAATTTCGGGACGAAATTTCTTTTAAGGTGTAGGTAATGTAACATCCCGCGTTTTTCCGTTAAATTTATTTTAACGCCGTCTTTTTTTTAGATAATATCTTTCGTTATCTAAATCCGTATCTTTCATTAACTAACATTCGTGATATTTTCGTTATTTAATTATAACATCTCTCGTTTACTCTAGCGTTTTAAAATATTCGTTTGGTTAATTCACGCACTCGCTTTCAAACTAGAGGGACCGAAGTTGCCAAGGGGCCAAACTAGTTGACTAGGTCAACTAGTCAACCCCATCTCATCCATTCATTTCATTTCATCACCTCCCACTTCATCCTCATACTTCCATTTTTGATCTTAAACTCCAAATTCACAAATTCATCATCTAAATCAATTCAAGCAAGCAAACAACAAAACAAATTACATATTTGGAATCCTCTCTTCATCATCTACAATTTGATACCAATTTCATCTCAGTTGGGTAACATTTCTAAAACTCTAGATTTCTCTAAATTCGTGTTTTTGACTTGAAATGGTGTTAGTTAGTGTCTATGGCTCGTGTCTAGCATGATTATATGATTTATTTGCTCGATTTGTTGTTTTGAGTAACTAGTATGAACATTTGAAATGAGTGTGCTTAATCTTTTATTTTGGATGAGTTAATGTGACAATCGCTCCAAATTCATATGGACGAACACATCATTCATTGATTTCATTGCGAGGTATTTGACCTCTATATGATACATTTTGTAAACATTGCATTCTTTTTAAAAGGCACACCATAAATGAATATTTAAATCAAAGGTTTTCGACATCTGATGATTTCTACATATAGACAATCACCATAAATAATAGTTTACAACAGTATTTCCGTTGACAATGCAGTCAAAATAAGATACATGGTGATGATTTGGTGAATGCAACGTCTCCTTGAAAAATGTCATGTAAGACTCCATGCACATAGCTTGTTTAACATCTAAGCAAACAGCGGAAGACTTCTAGGAAACCTGAGAATAAACATGCTAACAAGTGTCAACACAAAGGTTGGTGAGTTCATAGTTTTAATGTTGCGCATAATCTGTATATAAAGGTGGATCACAAGATTTCCGTTGTTCAATCCAGAAACGTTTATCAAAATATTCTACGAAATTGAGCACCCTGGTAACTAAACTTAACGTATATATAATTTGTACCCTTTGTATAATCATCTTAATAATACACGCAAACCAACGTGTACGCTTCTCAAATAGCATACGTCCGTTAAAAGGCTAGTGCTCTAGCTCGAACGGGGATGTCAAGCCCTATGGATCCATATACTGTTATTCGCGCCCACCAGTCCATATCCTATGTACTGGCAGCTACTAGTTACCAAAGCTAAGGGATTTTCGGTTCAAACTCGGTGTAGAATTAAGTATGTACTTGTATCCATTGCGTTTAAAATAAATTGCATGTATTCTCAGCCCAAAAATATATATTGCAAAAGCAATTAAAAAGGGAGCAATGAAACTCACCTTAGCAGCATATAAAGTCGTTCACCAAAATGTGATCGAAACACGGATTACCAAATAACCGTAGATCTCAACATATCAATATTGAGATTCAATATTGTAGAAAAGTACGTAGACGTAACGGAGATGATAACACTAGGTTTGACTTGCAAATAATACCCATGAATATTACCCATAACCTCCTTGGCAATAACCCATAATTTCCTTAGCTTTATCCGGCTCATAAAACTATTTTGAAAGTGACACGCTCATGACCTCGTCGTAGTATTTTATGTATAATACTAATAATAATACAAATACTACTAATAATAATAAGATTAATAATAATATTAATCTTAATAATAATAATAATAATAATAATAATAATAATAATAATAATAATAATAATAATAATAATAATAATAATAATAATAATAATAATAATAATAATAATAATAATAATAATAATATAATTAATAAATATAATACGGAGTAATTTTTAAATTAAAACAGAGGCAGATATCTCGAGCTTTATAGGTGTGGCCTGTCCAGGACTGCCATGCGATCGCATGGCCTCCAAGACCATTTCCCATGCGATCGCATGGGATGGATTTCCAGCTCATGATCTTTTAACTTCTAGTTTGTCGACATATTTTTTAATTATTAATATAATATATTTAATTTATATAATTAATTATATATTATATTAAATTCACATGCATAGTTGACTTGTAATTTTCGTTCCGATAAGTCGTACGTCGTCACTCGACTTATGTTTCGGTTCCGGTTTTTCAAACGTCCTATCGTATACTGAGAAAACTTGTACTTTACGTTTCGTGAATCGTACCTTTGTCAAAATATAGTCTTAAATCATCCATAAACTATACCACTGTAGCAAAGTCAATTTTTACTGTAGCAATTCACTGTAGCAAATAGTGATTTTCAAAAACACTGTAGCATTTTGGGTACTGTAGCAATTTGAAAATGTTACTATCGTTTACTAAATAACTTGAAATTATATATATGTATATATATTTTTAATATACATAAATCAGTTATTTATAAATCAGTTCATAAATACACATTGGAAGTTATTTATAAATAAATTTTAATAATAAATATTTCAACTTATCATATATATTCAAATAGATATTTAAACCAATAAGTTTAATGTACGGTATCAAATAATTAATACATTGTTACCTTTTCAAGTTATAGTATATATGTATCTATTTACATATAATTGTTCGCGAATCGTCGAAAACAACCGAAGGGTATTTAAATATATAAAAGTAGTTCAAAAATTTTGAGATTCAGTTTTACAGACTTTGCTTATCGTGTCGAAAATGTTAATCATACAAAGATTAAGTTTAAATTTGGTCAGAAATTTCTGGGTCATCACAGTTAATGTTGTTAAATTGTTAAAGTTCATGTATTAATTGTGTTACTAGTATCACTAGCTTCAATTTGATGTGTAGGTTGCTTTAGAAAACTTCATAAACTTGAATATTGATTTTGTGGGTTTTGGTTAGGGTTTGATAACTCTTAAAATGGACTTTTGATGATTTGAATGCCATGAAATATTGTTGGTAAGTGTTTGGTTGGATTGTATGTTTGATTACCTTCGAAACGGCATATCATACATGTAAATTGGTTGCCCGAATCATGAAATGCATTTTGCGGAACATTTAATGATCATTTGACGAGGTTTTGTTGTTCTAAATGATGCACTCGATTGATGATATGTGGTTAGTTGTACTCCTTGTCAAAATACCTTTCCAACGATATAAGATACATGTTCTAAGTGCTTTCGGTTCACAAATTGTGTTAGTTTGAGTTTTGGTTCGTGCACTTGATGTTTCAGCAAAACAGGGTCTGCATACTGTTCTGGACGCCATCCAGATTCTTGGATGCCGTCCAGTCCTTCAATGCTGGACGCCGTCCAGCAAATCTGGACGCCGTCCAGAAGAACTGCCAGATTCTGTTTCGTTTGGTCGTTTATCGTTTAATTCTAACTATGCTATGCACCTCCGATTAACATTAAACTTGGCCAACATGCTCATATAAGATTATATAACTTAGAAAAATTGTCCGAGACCCGACCCGACCGTGTTGACTTTGACTTTGACCAAGTTTGACTTTTAGTCAAACTTAACCAAATACTTATGCAATCGTTCTAATCTTTCTTTTATACTTGATTCTTGCATGAAACTTGACAACTTGACTTATATATATTCGAGTCGTAACGAGCCATAGGACTAATTGAACACATTTCGCCCGACCTTGTGTCGTAACCGGTTAATTGATACAACTTACTTGTTTAGGTCAAGGCTAAGCAACTTTCATGCACACGTTTACTTTGTGAAGTACATTTATACTCGTGCACTCGAGGTGAGATCATAGTCCCACATTTTCAACAACTTTTTATACTTTTAAATTGTGGGCTGAGAAACATATACTTTGTTACATTTTGTACTACTTACTTTTATACTTTGAACACAAGTACAAGGAAAACAAACATTCTACAGCGAGTTTAGAACAAAAATCCTCAATTCGATTATCATTAGTTACACTTGTCGGGTGTAAGCGAGAACTTATGTTGTATGGATCGATATGGGTTTGACAAACCCTCATTCAAACGGTTCGCTACCGTTTACGAATGAAATATATTTTCGAGAAACAGTGTATGTTCTAACACTATTGTGATGGGGTTCTATGGAAGAAATGTTAAGCATTGATAATTGGGTGCTCGCGAAACTATTTTGGAATGCTAACTATTTGGATGATCAATTTTATGGGAATACTAAATCTTGTGGTTCAAAAATAACGTTTATTACTACACCTATGATTTCATCAACGTTTTTCGTTGACAATTTTCTATATGTTTCTCAGGTTCATACTTGGCTACTTGATACATGCTTCTGCACACTTTGATTACTTGCTTGGAGTCAAGCATACATGCATACGCTAGTGATAGCACCTTTGGATTCAAACTTAAAGAATACATACTTTCGCTATTTATAGCAAACCGTGATTTTAAACTAATTATGTCGTAAGTTGTTTCATTTACACTTCATAACTTTTGTAAACTTAAACTTGTTGTCGATCCGTTTGGTAAACTAAACTTTGTAAGTTTTGTACGTTTCAAATGAATGCGACATAATTTTGGTCAAACGTGTCTCATATAGGGACTACGATCACGTAACGGGACCTAAGTTAACGGCGTCGTCAATGACGATTTTGTCGGGTCGTCACACCCTCATGAGTATAATACTTGCTTAATTAGAGTTGACAAAATTATTTAACAAATACTAAAAGAGACTATTATCGTATATTATGTAGCAAGTTAGGGAAGATCAATATAATTACTAATAGAGTAATAGATACGAGTCATACGACAATTGTTGGTGATATTCATGATCGTGGAAAATAGGCGTCGAAATGGCAACATCTATTTTTTATTAGTTTATGTCACTTAAATAAAATGGGACTATCCCAATTTAAGTTTCTTTACTCAACGTTGTTTATTCAACCTAAAATTACTACTATTTGAGTTTGATTCTTTACCAAGGAAGAAAACCAAAATGTGATAATAAAACGCTAAATGGAAAAACGAGGAATTAGTATTGGAGTGTAAGGTTTAAAATCTACCTATGATAAAACATGTAATAAGAAACAATCTAAATCAGTTGTTATCATGTTGATCTAGTTAATTCAATTAATTCTGACTCATTAAAATCCAAACCGGATCATTTATTTTAGTTAATCCAATTTATAAATTTTATAACCATCATTAATTAATTTATTGATTATCCTGGTTCGATTTATTGATTATAATTATAATTATTATTAATTAATTTATATTTTTGGTCACTCCGATAATTTTATTTTGAAGACGTACGATTTTTTTTCTAATAAAGTCTAAAAAAAAAAAAAAATTACAAAATTAAAAAATTAAAAAAAAAAGATAAAAAAAAATAAAAAAATAAAAAATAAAATCTAAGAAAGTTGATGTGGGCTTGACTAGTGGGACCGGCCCGAAAGGAGTACCTATATATCCTGAGACTTGCCTTGTTTAAGGCATAACCCTTTTACCTCACTATTAATACTCTCAATTCGTAGCCAAATTATATAAAAAAACCCCAAATCGTAAAAACTTTCCTTCTTTAAATCTTTTCGACATCTTATAATCTAAACGTAGATTGCATTCTAGGGTTAGGGTTTACTTCTCTTCTTCGTTCTTCATGTTCTTTCCTGCTTTAATTATTTTTTTAACGGCGGATATGTTTACTTTAATCTTTTAATTTCTCGATTTCAAGTTTACGTACAATAACCATGGCTTGCGAATTATCTAGGGTTAGGGTTTACTTCTCTTCTTCGTTCTTCATCATCATGTTGTTTCCTTTAGTAAAATTTTTCTTTGAACGGCGCAGATGTTTACTTTAATTTTTTTAATTTCATGATTTGAAGATTACGTACAATAACCATGGCTTACGAATCTGGTCACAGTAGCATTCACGGTCATAATAATAATAATAATGTTAATATGCCTCAGAAACATTCCCCCAATTTCATCCCTGAAGACAGTAACGTTCTTCGATTCATCTCTAAATTGTTAGTTCCTCATTCTTCTCTCGTGTCTTTATTTCTTATTATATTTTTCTTCTTAATATCTATTTTATTTTATTACTGTAGTTGTTTATTTTTTGTGAATAACTGGATAACTGGATATGCGTGTCTGTATAATTTTATCAGAGAGTATTGCGGATGTTAAATACCAGATATTTTAGGAGTAAAATAAAATATTTTAATCAATAAACCCTAATTCGGCTGTATAAATCATACGAGATATTCTACAAGAAACATTTAAATATTTACTCTTTAAGCCTTTTTTAACATTTACTTTTGTAAGCACCCTCCTTCCTTTATAATACATCTGAGTAAAAATCATACTCGTAGCTTGAACATGATTTTTTCATATTATGACAATTGAGTGTGAAATAGTAAATATTTTAACTTATATTTCAACATTCATGAATGATTTTGGTGATACTGATAGTGAAAGTTGTCTTGTGCGAGTTTAGTGATACTGATAGTGAAAGTTGTCTTGTGCGTGCAGTGCTAACAATTATACAGGAATGATCAACGAGGAACAATGGCCATCTCGCCTACTTAATCACCTAAACAACCGACACCCAGCTCCGATCCCCGTATCACATTCAAGTAACCGATTCCATGCTTCGATGGTGAGAACATTCGTCTCCTTTTTTGTACGAATATTTATCATTTTTAATTTGAGTTTTTTTATTATTGGTTTGATTAACTTGTATATGTTGAAACTATTATAGGAGTCCACAAGACAGAATAGATATGGACTCCAAAACTTGGATCAGCCACAAATGTGGGATTTTAATCATATTCCAATTACTTCTTCGGGTTCCCATAACTCGAATATGGTTTACGATGGTTTCAATTCTGCTGCCAGTAACATTTCTAATGTTATAAATTTTGGAGGTACATGCGAGTACTAGTTATGCTACTACAGTGTAATGCCTAATTTGATTTAAAACTTATTTATATATTTCTAACGCGCATTAGTTATTTATACAGGTTCGTCAGTTAATAACGTTGGCAGTACAAACATGCTTAGTAATGTGATGAACTTGCTTTCTCCATTTGATGTAAATCAAGCTGTTATGGAGGTTGATACTTGTCTTGCTGGTGGAATTGCGCCACCTGGCAGTGTTTCTGTGCTACCTGGCAGTGTTTCTGCGCCATCTCGCTGTGTTTCGCACTTGATATCTTTCTCATCACCTGAAAACTCTCATCAGGGTAACCCCTTAATTTAATCTTAATATTAATATGTGTATATATATATGAAATGTTTTTAAACCCAATTGCGTCTTATTTTTTCTGTTAATTAATACATTAATATAACTGACAGGTGAATCTCTCTATTCGAATCGAGTTCTACCTAGCACACGTAATGTTCAAAGATCAAACCTCAGGACGTGTTTGCGATCACGGGTTCATACATCGGTTCTGAATGAATACAATAAACGAGCCTATGAGGAGCACCCGGTACAGTCAGACAATCAGTCAAACAAGTTGAAGATTCCTCGGCTTAATTCATGGAAACCAGTGCAAAGTCAACCACTCCCTGCTGCTGATCACAATTGGAGAAATAATCAATCTGCTGCTGACATTGTAGGGCCCACTAGTAATGGATCTTGGGTTGGAAGCGGTACTCTTAATGAAGTGCTTTTTGGCTTTCTGAACCGTTCAGACGGAAATCAAATTTCACAAGAATCATCTGTACTTCAACAGCCAAATTCTGAACCCAAAAAGGAGGTTATCGATCTAACAGAAGAAGATATTATTGAGAGTAATCAGATATTAAAACCGCCTGAAGTGAATATCGATACTACAAACGAGGTTATCGATATAATAGATGAAGAAGATGTTATCATTGAGAGTAATCAGATATTAAAAGAGTCGGAAGTGAATATCGATACTGAAAATGAGGAGATGAAGGATGCGTTCGACTTAAGCTTTGAAGATTTTTCCACTTGGTTGAATCAACAACACGTGCCTCCTCCATTGCCTGATTTGGAACCTTGTGATGATTTTAATATTGAAGATATGATTGATAATGATCAGATAACCGAAGGGAATATCGATACCATGTATAATGAGTTCAAAGAACTAATTAAGTGTCCAGAAACAAACAGTGAGGTAAATAAGGATCAATCAAGTCAAGTGGGCCCACAACTAATATCGGTACCTTCAGATGATTATGAATCACTTCTGGATTCAATTCAACCTACGACACCGATTGAATTAGAATCACGTGCGAATAAGAAAACGACGTTTGCATCGTTTGATGACTTTTCAGAGTCGGAAATCAAGAAACCGAGTGCATCATTGGCTGATTATTTTTCTGCATCTCAAATCAAAGAACATCTCTCAAGTTTTATCAAACATGACAACAATAAGGTAAGGTTTATTTATCTTCTTGTTGGATTAAAACTGTTGGTTTTTGTAGTAAAAGAATACTGTACTAATATGAAATCAATTTTGTGCAGGAGATTACAACAGTACCAGATGGTCAAAAACCATGTCAGTTATGTTCCAAGTATAAGAAACTACTCGCACCTGCGCCTATATATTGTTCATCTTGTGATTTACAAGTGAAGAAAAACGCCGGATATTATCGATTGTTAGATGAGAACGAAAACGTACAATATTGTTTTTGTAAGAAATGTTTTAATGGATCTCGTAAGGCTATTACTCTGTTTCGTGGAGGTTTGGTTCCCAAAGCAAATTTACGCCAAGCTAAGAACAATGAGGAACAAGAGGACTCAGTAAGTTTGCTTTTTCGGTTACTGAATTCAGTTTTTATTTAATTTAATAGATTAATTATAATTTTTATAATTGCTGTTGTTTGTTTCAGTGGGTGCAATGTGGTAGATGCGATCTTTGGCAACATAGAATTTGTGGTCTGTATAATGACGAGCAAGACAAAGAAGGGATAGCAGAATATATTTGTTTTAATTGTGGATTAAAAGAAATAGAGAACGAGAACGTGGGCCCGGCTGTAAAAACATGTTTCGGAGCGAAAGATTTGCCAAGAACTAATTTAAGTGATCATATCGAGCAACGTTTGTTTAGGCGTATGAAGCAAGAGAGAGAAGAAGCTGCAAACTTTTTCGGAACAACAATAGAGAATGTAAGTAAATTTATATAATTCAAAAATGTTTGGATTTATCTAAGCAAATATATTATTGAAATTTAAATTTAAATTATCATGAATTATGACAGGTGCCAGAAGCAGAAGGTCTTGTTGTTAGAGTTGTTGCATCTGTTGAAAAACAGTTGGAAGTGAAGCAGCAATTTAGAGATATATTTCAAGGACAAGATTATCCTGAAAATCTTTCGTACCGATCAAAAGTAAGAGTTAGTCCAGATTTCAGAACCTCAGTCAAACTTGGCCAAACTTGGTCAAACATGGTCAAACTCTGCCAAACTCGGTCAAACAATGTCAAACTTGGTTAAAGTCGGTCAAACATGGTCAAAACCCGGTCGAAGCTGGTCAAACTGGGTCAAACACGGTTAAAAATGGCAAAAGCCGGTCAAATATGGTCAAAATGGGTCAAATTTGGTCAAACTTGGCCAAACTTGGTCAAAGTCGGTCAAACATGGTCAATACTCGGGATTTCTTGGAAAATCAGTCAATGCTTGGGATCTCTCAGAAAATAGGTCAACACTCGGGATTTCACAAAAATTGATCAAAATCTGGCAAAGTAGGTCAAAAACGGTTAAAGTCAAACTTGGTCAACATCCCCTACCCCGAGTAGCGAGATTTTCAACCTTTAATTTAGATATTATTCTTATTTGTATACTTTTAATCAGGCATCTAATATCTATTTTTCTGCAAACAGTTGATCTTGTTGTTCCAGAAAATAGGAGGTGTCAATGTGTGCATATTTGGAATATATGTCCAGGAGTACGGATCAGAGTGTGACGGCCCAAATAAACGTTGTGTTTATATTTCGTATCTTGATTCTGTGAAATACTTTCAACCAGAAAGAAAAACCGCCAGTGGTGAACCTCTTCGTACATTTGTTTACCACGAAATCTTGGTATATATATTTCTTCCGTTTTTCCTAACCTTTTTAATCTTTTTTTAATGAATTTACTTAGCCGAATTATATTTTTGAATAACGCAGATTGGTTACCTTGAACATTGCAAAAAACGGGGGTTTGCATCGTGTTACATCTGGTCGTGTCCTCCGGATGGGAACGATTATCTATTTTATTGCCATCCCAAAGATCAGAAAACACCTAATGAAGATAAGCTACGACAGTGGTACGTTATTTTCTTACTTTTATGTATACCTTGCAATTGGTCGGGTCGGGTTTGGGTCGGACCCAAACGGGTCGAGCCCACAGGTTCAAACGGGCTGGGTTTGGGCCGGACCCAAACGGGTTTGGGTGTAAACGGGTCGGACACAAATGGTCATTTTTCTAACGGGTCCAAACGGGTCGGGTTTAGGTCGAGTCCCAAATTTTTCCATAAATTTTTAAAGTTATATAAAAATTCTCACAATGGGCATAACTGAAAATTCAAATTGAGACACGAAAATGAAAACTAAAAACTATTAGCTAAAATGCGAAACTAAAAATCTTACAAATTTTTTTTTTTTGCTATATGCGTGTTTTTTTTTGTAACGTGAAGTGAGTCTGTTATTAATGTAGGTACAAGGAAATGTTAAAGAAAGCAGGGAAAGATGGAATTGTGGTGGACGAAACTAATTTGTACGATGAATTTTTCGATCCTTCTAATAATGGCAACTATAAGATTACAGCATCAAATCTGCCATACTTTGATGGTAATTATTGGTCGTCATTTGCTGAAAGTATAAGCAAGAAAATTGAAGAAGACCAAGAACGACGGGGTGGATTGCGTGACAAATTATCTTCTAAACGAATCAAAGACAACTCTACAAAGGATGCTATAGTGATGCAAAAAGTAACTATTTTTGAAAAACAATTCCTTATTATTATTATTATTAATAATTAATTAATAATTAATTATTATTATTAGTATTATTATCTGATTATTATGATTATGATTATGATTATGATTATGATTATCATTATGATTATGATTATGAATTTATCCCTATTTTTTTTTTTTAATGTTTTTGCTTGTTTTTATGTTGCAGCTTGGTAAAAAAATTCAGCCTATGAAGGAGAACTTTATGATTGTTCGGTTACAGTACGTTTGCACATGCTGCAATGAAGTAATATTATCCGGTAGCAGATGGTCTTGTAACCACTGCAACAAATTTCACTTATGTTCAAAGTATGATCACTATAACTATGCCCTTTTATAAAAAAAAAATCATTTCACACTTATATAAAATTATAAGTTTTTTAATGTACTTATCTTATTCAATTTGATTTGACTGTTTATTGACAGATGTTCTGATGATGGTAAACAACCTTCTGCTAGTAGAACACATACATGCGATTCTGGTAAAAACCATTTACTCTCTGAGGTGAGTTAACCTTTAAAAAAGCTTCATTATTTGAAATTTCATATGGGTCAAAATGGGTTGGGTTGACCCAACTTGTAACCACAATGTAATATCGTGTATGCTTAATGTTTTTTGTTTTGTTCACAGCATGTATTGAGCGATGTACCAGTTGATACGGAGGATCCAGATGATGTCATCGTGAATAACTTTTTTGCCGATCGAGATGATTTTTTGTCCAAGTGTCAGAGATCGCAATACCAGTTTGATACAATCGGTCATGCGAAGTACTCGTCGTTGATGATTCTCTATCACTTCTCGCAAAGCCTTGTCGCCCAACTCACATGAGCCTCTTCAGTCTTTACCTAGATGAGTTTGATGAGAAATGGACAAACCATATCGACGAGTTCAACTACCTAATCCTAAACGAAGGCCATTGGTTCTCATTCTACTATGAAAAACGTAAAATGGTTAGTTGCAAGTTTTGTCAAAAGGAAAACATCCCCGACTACCCAATGACATATGGAAATCGACGGGCATTAAGGACAGCATTCAAAGGGTTCATTAGTCGAAAAAGCTTCAAGGGTGTATTGATGTGAAGATCGTTCGCACCAACTCGTTTTGAGGGTGGAGATTGGAATGAAGGGGGAGATTGTACAATGAAAAAACCATTTGAGAGTGATGACATATGGTTACACGGTACTAATTTGGAGTTGTATTTGATCAAAATTGAAGAATTTAAACTATGCCCTTGTATGCTCTTCTTATTTGTTAATAATACATTATTTTTACCTGGAAAAAAAGGGGCTAAAGTTCAGGGTTATGGATATAACCCAATTATTGTTGTTAAGGCCCGATGGGCACCCATATAAATATGGGCATTATCTCAATGAGAACGTTACTTTGTATAATGATTGTGTGCATTGGTGCCTTCATGGGCCTATTGACACTTTAAGTGATTTTTTTGCTTCACATGGTGAAAAGGGAGGGTAGAAGATCACCCCAAGAGAAGCCTTCAAGATTTATCAAAGGGAGATAGTTATTTTTTTACCTTCAACCTTTCTTTCGATTTGTTGAAAGACAAAAGGGATACTTATAATTTTATAGGTTTTTTTTTTCGTGTAAGGTTTTATAACGAATGTTTGTAATCGATCAATTTATACATTAGAGTATGTGCTAAATTTTTTAATTGGCAACATGTTTCATGACCCGCTGTTGGACAATAGTCCAAATATTTGACAAATCATTTAGTAGCCAAAATGAAATTGCCTTTTGGAGGGTTGAAATTTTTTTTAGCTTATTCATGTGCAAGTTGTAATTCAAAGAAAGAAGGTTGAAATTCTCTTCTTTCTTTGCACATGTCAAATTGGTTCTTGATGTGGTAAAGTTTGATTTGTTTTTCTACAAGTCAAAGAAGGTAAGCAACAAGTGGCTAAAATTGTCCAAGTAAAGTGTATGCATGTATGTCTTCATCTAATCTATAAATAGTTGATCATGCATAAGGTGAAAGGCATCACAAAGAGAAAGAAAAACATAGTTGATCGATAATATCAACAGAGTGTGTATTTGTGAGGTTTAGAGTTTTATTCTTGTAAGGAGTGTAAAAAAGTGTACGGAAAAACTTAGATTTTATACTAAAATCTAAGGGGCTTGGGTTTGGGTTTAACTCATAGTGTACTTTTTTCTTGTACGAGGTTCTTTTATATTATAAGAATAAAGGAGACTCTTGGGGTGGACGTAGGCAGGGTTTTGCCGAACCACGTTAAATCGTCTTGTTATCAGTTACTTTATTTGCTTTCGATTATTTCTGGCAAGTTTGTCTCAAACAAATTATATCCTCGCTTCCGCTAGTGTGGGTGCGCTAGACAAATTGTCATAACAAGTGGTATCAGAGCGTATCCAGGTTTATCGGATATTTTTTGTTTGGAGATGGCGAGAAACGGCGGTATGCAATTTAAGGTGGAGCCATTTGAGATGGCGAATGACGATTGGTATATTATTGAACACATGGATGTGTTTAATGGCCTGGTTAATCAACTTGAATAAGTTGAGGTTTATATGGAGGAAGAAGATAAGACCCTTATTCTTCTTGCCTCTCTTCCCAGTTCGTATGATATTATGGTCACTACTGTTCTTTACGGAAATGCTAATGTAAAGATGGAGGAGGTAGTACCGGTAATCTTATCACAAGATAGGAGACGAAGATCCAGTGACCGTTTTGAGCATGGGTTTGCTACGGTTGGTCATGGAAGGGGAAGGCTTGCCGAGAAAAGATCTGGTCACTCTTCCCATGACGAAGATCCAGTGACCCTTATTCTTCTTGCCTCTCTTCTCAGTTCGTATGATATTATGGTCACTACTGTTCTTTACGGAAGTGCTAATGTAAAGATGGAGGAGGTAGTACCGGTAATCTTATCACAAGATAGGAGACGAAGATCCATTGACCGTTTTGAGCATGGGTTTGCTACGGTTGGTCATGGAAGGGGAAGGCTTGCCGAGAAAAGATCTGGTGATAAAAGTAGGTCCAGATCAAGAGACGGAATGAAGGGTATCCAGTGCTTCAAATGTCAGGAGTGGGGTCACTTCAAGAAGGACTGTCCACTTTGGAAGAATGGTGAAGATAAATCTAGGGGTTCGTCGATTGCAGTCGCAGTTAATGAATCGGTTAATTTTGGAGATGTTCTTACAGTCTCCAAAAGTTCTACTTCTGCTCAAGATGAATGGATTTTAGATTCAGGTTGTACGATGCATGTGTGTTCCAAGAAAGCTTATTTTGATAAGTTAATATTAAAGAAGGTTGAAGTGCTGACTTTAGGTGATGGTTCAACATGTGATGTTGAGGGTGTTGGCATGGTGAAAATAAAATTGTTTCACGGAGCTGCTTACACTCTTGGTGGCGTGGCATACGTACCAAAGATGTGTAAGAATCTAATTTCCTTAAGCCAGTTGGATTCTCAAGGATACGGCTATTCGGTCGTAGGTGGAGTTATGAAAATCACACGTGGCAGGAAGGTCCTGATGAAGGGAGAGAAGTATGAGGGTTTATATCGTCTGGTGGCGAGTAATAAATGTACTCGTGTCTCGAAGGTTTGGAAAGTGTGCACACGAAAAATTGATCGGGAACATGTGACGACATGTTTGATCAAGTTAGACGATGGTGAGAAAGAAAATCCTACGGAAGGAGAGGTGATTCGAGACTCCTCTCTGGAGTCAACTATGTAAGTTGACATGGTTAGCTGTACATGATTATTGGCCGTTTTATTTGAATCGGGGTTCAGGACCGAGGTGATTCAAGGTGTGTGCAGCTGTGATAAGGAGGCCAATGGTGAAAGTACTAGGTGTTAGTATTTTCGGTGACGAAGAAGATAAATGTTTGTCAAGGTGGAGATTGTTGGACAATAGTCCAAATATTTGACAAATCATTTAGTAGCCAAAGTGAAATTGCCTTTTGCAGGGTTGAAGACTTTTTTAGCTTATTCATGTGCAGGTTGTAATTCAAAGAAAGAAGGTTGAAATTCTCTTCTTTCTTTGCACATGTCAAATTGGTTGTTGATGTGGTAAAGTTTGATTTGTTTTCCTACAAGTCAAAGAAGGTGAGCAACAAGTGGCTAAAATTGTCCAAGTAAAGTGTATGCATGTATGTCTTCATCTATAAATAGGTGATCATGCATAAGGTGAAAGGCATCACAAAGAGAAAGAAAAACATAGTTGATCGATAATATCAACAGAGTGTGTATTTGTGAGGTTGAGAGTTTTATTCTTGTAAGGAGTGTAAAAGAGTGTACGGCAAAACTTAGATTTTATACTAAAATCTAAGGGGCTTGGGTTTGAGTTTAACTCATAGTGTACTTTTTTCTTGTACGAGGTTCTTTTATATTATAAGAATAAAGGAGACTCTTGGGGTGGACGTAGGCAGGGTTTTGCCGAACCACGTTAAATCGTCTTGTTATCAGTTACTTTATTTGCTTTCGATTATTTCTCGCAAGTTTGTCTCAAACAAATTATATCCTCGCTTCCGCTAGTGTGGGTGCGCTAGGCAAATTGTCATAACACCCGCTGTCTTTTTTCTTTTATATAGCTATATAAATTTCTATATTGAGCATAAAGATTTATCCGGTGAAAAATGGTGGTGGTGGTGAGATGGTTGAAAGGGGTGGGAAAGTGGTAGTATTTTGAAATTCAAACGAAGGGTTTTGGGTAGGAATAGGTTTTGGGAGCATTTTGAAGAAAATGGGGAATGTATTTTATTATTATTATTATTTGCTTAAAACAAATAACTTATATAGAACCTGATACTTTCACCAATAGTGAAAGGACTATTCAGAAAACATAATACAAACCGACCCGGACAAGAGAAGCAAGAAAACAATGAAGGCGGCGGGTGATTGCATCCTAACAAGGCTAACTAAAAGCTAAAGCCCGACAAAGCATACATCGGCCCACAAAAACAATCAGCCTTAACCACATATAAGTATACCTACTGTCATCAACAAACATGAGGCCAGTGCCAAAATAAACAGAAACCAAACGAGCAGGAATATTTTATGTTCAAATTGGCTCCGTAAATCACTATACCTTTTGTCGTAGTGATAATGACAAGTACAAAATCAAAACACTCCCAAAGGCCCAACTCCCAGCCCAAAACATTAAATAGATGAAAGTCAAAATGTCTCGGGTCGGATGCAAAATGGATCAACCAAGCGAAGCGAATCAAACATGATCCGGGAATCATCTACCCCGAAATTGTCTCGACTTTGCTTGCAATCAATACCCAATTTTTATACCCACTCTCTGTTGACTGTATCTATTGATTTCTTGTTCTCAAATCAATCACCAACCCTAACTTCAGATCCGCTACCTTTATCTACAACACAGGTAACTCATCGATCTGTTAATTATTTTTATTATTATATCATATCATATTTTAATTTAATTTAATTTTATTATTTATTTATTATATAATCATCAATTGATCATCTCAATACTTGTTACTTGATCCTTAAATATCTATATCTATATGATTCAATTCATCCAGTTTAATTTATATTATTTTTAATTTACTTCTTATGCGATCCTTCTATTAGTTTACATAATTTATTAAGTAAATAATGGATTCTACAGTTTCCTACCCAATCTTACCTATTTGATTACCAAAAATGATGGAGTACTTTCTGGATCATAAATGGACCTAATTTTTATCATGCTGCTGTTCAAATTTAAATGGCAGTAAATTATTTTTGTATCATGTTACTTTTGATTTACATTTATATGATTATATAAATACTCCGTAGATATATGTGCATTTATTAAGATCGTGTGCTATGTTTATAGGTTTTGTGTAACTAATTAAATGATTGTTTATCAGGGATACTTGGTTAATGTTCTATATAAATAATGTCACGTAATATCGATGAATCAAGTATCAGGCCTCCAGAAAGTTCGTCGTCATCAAAGGACACTGGTAACAATGATATTGGGGATTTCGAATGTAACATTTGTTTCGAACTAGCTGAAGACCCGATTGTTACTCTTTGCGGTCATCTTTTTTGTTGGCCGTGTCTATACAAATGGCTTCACATTCATTCTCATTCACACGAATGTCCTGTTTGTAAGGCCCTTATAGAAGAACAAAAGTTAATTCCTTTATATGGTAGAGGAAAAACACAAACTGACCCACGTTCAAAACCCGTTCCTGATGTTGAAATCCCGCACAGGCCCGCGGGTCAACGACCTGCTACCGCTCCTGCTCCGGATCCCAATAATCTTCCAAATTTTGGGCTTGGAGGATTTATGCCAATGGGGGCGTCTGCAAGGTTTGGTAACTTTGCAGTGTCTGCTGGTTTTGGTGGCTTGTTTCCTTCTTTACTTGATATGAATGTTCACGGGTTCCAAAACCCGTTGCATTATGGTCAACGACACGCGTTTGGTCCAAGATTTTCGAGTGGGTTTCATGGGGCACACCATGTTCATGATATTTTTCATTCAAGACGAGGACAACGAGAAAGTAATATTGTGAAGACGTTACTTTTAATGATGGGGTTTGTAGTGATCCTTTTTATGATATTGTAATTTACATCATTTGCTAAAGTTAGACTCTGTTAGTACTTGCATATGGTTGGCATCATCTTGATGATAGTGTGTTCATATAATACTCTGTAATTGTACTCTATAATGGTTCTACATTCGATCAAGATGTAGAATGATGTCGTTTCGGTTAATGAATTGTGGAGTTGAACTGAAAACCTCTATGAATGTGCAGCTATGGCTTTTTGCTAGGACAAACTGCAAAAAATCTGCATTTACAACATACTTGATTTCTTATCAAACTTATTAAATTTGAAATTTGCAACCATTTAATGTATAGGCATATAGTTTTTGAATCCAACCCCATATGCTGCGGATGAATCTGGCTCGATCCGGTGTTTGAAAAACTCACCAAGTTGCTTCTCAAAATCCGACGTTTTTATCTTTTTTTTGGGCTCAAGAACAGGTGCACATGAGGAAGACGATGGAGTTGAAGCAACGTTTGGGGTACGAGAAGTAGCCATGATCTCAGAATCTAACCACATGTGAGCTAATAATACTTGACAAATCCCTTCAGCATTAGAGGAAGGTTAGAAATTCCTGTTTGTTTTTTACATTTGAACCGCAATGAGAAGTTGAATACATCATGAAACTGAAAGACATCTAGGATGACATAAGTGACAATTTTGACCCATTTAAATATTGCGGGTCATACGGATTGTGTGTGTGTGTGTGTGTTTTATATCTCTAACGAGTCAAACAGATTGTGTCTAGCAATTACAGTTGACACATTAATTGTTAAACATTTGTTTTTCTTTAAAGACAAGAAAGTGTTTGTGGATGAACCACACCTGACCTGGCCTGTGTCTGTGCGTCTTGCTACCTCTGACAGAGTATAAAATGACGTGAAAAGAGAAAACTGAACCTTTAGGTCAAACTAAAAATGTGCATGTAAACATCACATTTTGGTCATCAATCTTGTGTATGGAATTTCAATCCCGGTCTTTTGTGTCATTCGATTTGATCCTTATTTGTAATAGGCTTGTTGTTAGCCTTAAAAATCGAATGATTGTTCTTTTGTTTTTCTTTGCATCTGTTCTTTTCATCATTTTGATGAAAGAACCATGTTATTAATAATATGAACTTCTTCGCCGAAAAAAAACATCACATTTTGGGTGATGGCACCGTTCGTAGAAATACGGTGGTGGGACGTATCTTTACGCTCATATCAAGTCTTCTTCCTAGCTTTTTGGCGTAGAATGAGTTCATTTGTTGTGGAAGAGGTTAATTATTAGGGATTTCACCCTTTTTATTTAAGCGTGATGAAGAAGTACTTCCTTTTCTCGGTTTTCTAAACGGGTGAAGATTTGGGGTACAAATTTGAGTAGGAGGTGCTAAAACCCAAATCATCGCCATCTCCACAGTACCAACCAAGTACCAACCAATTGCTAGTATTCCTGTTATATTGCATTTACCAAGTTAAGCACTTAAGCACAACTATTTAAACAAGATTGACATACACAACTTCAAACTAATTCTTTCCTTTTAGCAAAAGTCAAAAACTAGCTATTCATTCTCTCCGATATCGACCGTCAAGATTAAAAATTCGCGACAAACCTTATCTTGATCTTTCAAGTATATTATCTGTGAAACAAATTTTTTTTTTTTTTTTTTTCGAAAAGCAGTAGTCAATTTATTTCTCAAAATATATACAAAGTTGAGCTCCCTAGCATCAGGAGCAAGAGTTCCCGACAGACGCTAAGCTAGCATCGTTTTATACATCCCTAGTATCTTTGAAACAAATTTTAACAACGTTACGATCGATTGATGCAGTTTTTCCTTCCTATACATGAATTTTCGAGCTTTCTAAAAATTCATTCGAGTTAGTTATAGATCCAAAGTCACTTTTTAACAGCAACAAATTTGTTTGAAATATCTAGTGTGTAATCCGTAAGTTGTAAACAACAAGACATCCATATAGTAAAAGTGTACAAGAGTGATCAAGAAAATGATCTTCAACGAATTAGTCCAAATCTGTTTACCAAACCGAAACCTCAAAAAAGTTGTTCCTTTTTAAATGATCCATGGGCTGGCAGGCTCATAAGATCCAAATAGGCCTTACATAATGCCTCACCATCTATCTTTTCCCACACTTTTAATACTCCGTATTACGAGTATGAGTTTTTCTATTGTCAAAAAACGAGGAACTTTAAATTCACCGCAAAGGTAAAATAAAAAACAGTTACAACCTCAAAAAACACGAACAATCCGAGCAAGAAGCTAGCAACAAAACTCTAGAATACATATACGTTAACCATTTTCCCAAACACTTTTTTTTTTTTGCGAAAATATTAGTTAATATATATAGATAATGGATCGTAAAGATCCAGTGCTAAATCCGAACGACAAAAAATTGAAAGGTCTCGCTCTGATCGTCCTACACACATTGGTGGATAACATTGGAAGAGAGCGAGCAAATTGAAAAAGTAAAAGACAGTACGCACGTACAAACCACCAAACCTAAATCTAAAAGATACATAAAACTGATCTCGTATCTAACACTGCATTCGTTGCTACTCAAAAGCCGCACTACCAAAATGAACGATAGGCACTCCAGCAACACCTAACCCGATGCCTACAAACCAAAGTAACCCCTCGTACCTGATAAACCACGTATCAACTCCAAAACTAGAGAAACACTAGTCCGTCGAATAAGATCAAATCCCCGTTCGAGCGGAAAAAAGGACCCCGAGAGAAACACTCCACTAAACATCAATTTTCCGAGGTCAACTAAGTCAACACACGTCAGCAACAACATCGAGCCCACCCGAATAGTCTCGACTACAACTAGCGTGAACCGGCAGCCGCAGCAGAATCAGACCATAACTACACCTCCTAAGACTGCAGGTAGCCTCTAATGTTCGCCAACAGCCTCACAGCAAACCAACTGTCGTCGGCAGCCACTAGAAGCCATCGAACAACCACCTTAGCGATAAGCATTAGCCTCCACCCACTAGTTGTAGTCACCTACTGCCACCCAGAACAGTCATCAACCGCTAGTAACCACTTAAGGCTGCTAGCAGCCGCCAACCGTCCACAGTAGCTGCAGGCAGCAAACAGGCCACCGGAGTCTACCGGGTTTCAACACAAAGCAGCAATAACAACCGGAAAACCAAACACAACCAGAAAACCAAACACAACCCTTACCTTAAAGGGCAAACCGAGAATAGAACTGAGAGATTGTAGAATTATGCTAGAATTCGTCGCCTACAACCACCAAAAGAAAGAAGACGGCTTCGATGAGCAGAGAGGAAGAATCTGGCAAGCGAACCAAACCCAAAAATAAGCCCAAAAATCCAACAAAAACCAGATCCCGTGATATGAATCTCGAAATCGTCGGGTAACCGGAGACACCAAACGGACAAAGATCGTCGCCGGAAAAGTTGGACCAAAGGTTGTACCTTATTACCCGGAAAGCAAGAATGCTGAAACCACTAGCGAGATGTCGGTTGTCGGAAATCGGAGCACCAAAAGAGCTACAAACTGACGATGGAAGAAGGATCTAACAAAAACAAGGTGGCGGCTAAAGAAACAAGGATGAAGTGAAGAAGAACAAGATAATGGTGTACGGAGAGGATTTTAGGTTTTTTAGAGAGAGAATGTTGCATTTTACACACATTGGAGGATAGTAATGGAAGAGAGCGAGCACTTCCCAAACACTATTCACTAAAATATTTACGTACATATATATATTTAAATATTTAATTATATTCTAAAAAAACTATTCACTTAATATTTATGGGTTTGTTAATTAAAATACTTATACTTAATCATTTTCCTAAACAATTCACCAAATGTGTTCTAGCTAGTACAGCTCTTGATTTTTGCAAGCTTATTAAATATTGAAAAGACGAAAATCAAATTTTAGTTAATACGGAGTATTATGAATGCGTTATTCGTATGAAAAAAATGATAATTAGGCACGCTACCACATATATATCAATATATGCATGGTCTTTCACTCTTTCTTCTTCAAGCCACGTACAGCCTGTTGCTAGTTATTAATCATCGTGTCACCACCTTTTGGACCACTTCTTCCCTCGTGCCCTCGACCACCCTTTGATGCTTTTTCATAAACGGGTAAAGGATAAAAGTTTTTTAAGCCTATTTGGCAAAAAATTAGTATTTTACCTGACATCGAGGTGAGGTCTGAGTTTTACCTGCTATGAGTGAATCAATGTATCAATTCACAGAAGGGTTTCTTGTTAAAAAAATGAGTAATTTTACTTAGACTTACGCGGTTTAACCATTTTATTTAGTGAGTCCACCCCAAAATATTAAGCTGATAAAATTTACATTGGCGATTGAAAAGTAACCAATAGACTATCTTGCGATAATTACCCATTCCTCCACACTCATATAGTCATATATATTTACAATTTTACATGTATGACATTGTCATACTTACATGGTCTCTACATAGTATCAATGTATAAATATTTATGAAAGGACCACGAATTTGCATATATATATATTTTATCTCGCTACATCTATACTCCTATTGAAATATTATTACGTAGTACTCAGTAAATTAACTGTACGTGAGTCATATTGTATAAAACTTTCGTGTAATACAACTATATATCGAAAGGATTCAGAGAAAAATTTTGATTGGAAAGAACCCATAAAACCATGTGTTTTTTGATAATGCTCGGTTTATACGTTTATATCATCGCAATATTGGTTTCATTTATATTTGTTTCGGGTTATTATTGAAGATATAATGTTAATATTTGTTGAACATTAGAGTTTATGGTTCGAAAATGTTATTCGAGGGGGTTTTAGTCATGTACGTGCTTTAAAGTGATAATATCATCATAGTTGGTTTCGGCGAACCGAGGTTTGAGCTAAATGTTAGAAACTTTTTCATGGCTTAAATTGGTCCAGAAAACCTCCCTTTCGCGAGCTTGTTAGTGTATTTGGCCTCCCTTTCGCGAAGTACAAGTCGAGCCTAACTCGCGAACCGAAAGCACGAAAATCAAACGCTAACCACCCATAATAGGCAGCTCACGATCGTGAGCTTATATGGAAGAGTGACCTCTCGAACGCGGGGTCTGGGTGGTCAGGATGCTGTTATAAAGTCGAATGTCGAGCATTTTTTTGGGGCATCACTTTTCTATTCCGAAGTTGGGCGATTTTGAGGCGATTTTAGGGGTTACAATCTCATTCTTTCACCACTCTTAGCTTAAGGGATTAAATCATCAAGGCAAAAATTGGATCAATAATCAAGATTGGTATTAAGTTTTTCATCTATTTTTGTGAGATTATAATGGATACCTTTATCATCTTTAATTTGGTAATTGCTTCCATGAACATGAGTAGCTAAATCTCTTAGTGTTTGCTTTATTGTAAGACTTTTGATGACGAATTGCTTTATTTTTTGAGTTATTGAGGTTATATTGTTTGATTGATTGTGTGCTTTTCATGAACCCATTTTTGTGGTTATCTATATACTTTAATTCAATTACATAACTTGTTGACTAGTTTTTGTGAGTTTAATAGTGATAAATAAATTGTGTTTCAACACGTTAAGTGATCTAGACAATTAAGAATTTGATTTCAAGTGTTTAAAATAAGTGTCTATCGGTAATTGAATGGTATTGAAATAACACAATCATGTAGTTTATTTTGAGTGATCTTTATAGGCTAGGTTTTATGTAATTTAACCAGTGTTGTAAAAGTTGGTCGACTTGGCCGATGCGTCGGCCGATGCGTCGTTTTTTTGTGTTCTTCGTCCCATTTTTTCTGAAAACGACTCAAAAGATGGTCAAAGCCAAAAGTTCGGTCAAAGTCTGTTAAAGACGGTCAAAGTTGGTCAAAAACGTTCAAAATCAGTCAAATTTTCGTCAACATGTGATATGTTTTAAAATTAGGGTTTGTTTTCATTTTTTGGGCCGCTCTTTTCTCTGTGTTCTTACTGATTATGTACTCGGTAACATTAATTGAGTTTGAAGTTTGATTGTATTTAAATTCAAGGTCTTATTTAAGAAATTTATGGTACAGAATCAACTATTTTATACATATATAAATATATATTTAAGAAATTATTAATAAAGTCAACGTTGGTCAACGACCGATGCGTCCCCGACTCGGCCGACGCGTCCTTTTTAGGTCCTGACCGATGCGTCCCCGACTCGCGACTTTTACAACCTTGAATTTAACCAAGAAAGTGTCTAATCGATTAAACATAGAAAAATAGGATTATGAATGACGTTTATGTGAGTTTACTAAGTTCATTAGGTCTAGTTCATTGATATTACGATATTGAAGTGAGCTATTACTTATAACTTTCTGTTAATTGGTTTAATAACAAAAGAGCAATCATAATCAATTGTCGAGCATTCAAGTGAACACTGCTTCGTCCATCTGAATTTCTTTTATTTTATTTTGTATTTTAGTTTGATAAAAATCCAATCCAACTATTTACTTTAGAAAAATTAGTAGTTAATTTAAATTCTGACAACTTCTCTCTATGGACAAACTTGAAATTGCTAAATACTTTACTACATTGATCGGGATGGATTCGTGTGATAAAATCTGTTTAGTTTAGTACATTAATTTCAAGTGTGGTTTTACCATATCATTTTTTTACTTAAATAAAAAACTAAGACTTTAAATCAATGATAAAATATCAAAAATACCATGTGCGTAATAGGTTCTTCAGGTTCTCTTCCTACCTAAATTAGAGATTAACTTGTAATAAATTCAAATATAATTAAAGAAGTGGTTATTCGGATTTTAAAGATTAGAGATTAACTTGTTTATTTAGGCTCACAAATTATATTGACAGCTAATAAAATAACAATTATAGACTGATTGTTATTCCTATTAAGAATAGTAAAACTAATTATTATGTAACAATCGAATATTAGGATTTAATCGTAGTTTAATTGTGATGAGTTAAACCTATAAACTAAGTGAACATACAAAGTTAATATCCTAGTTTCATAGAATTCATATAATTGCATAATAGATATCATTTAAGTTTTGTGATGAGAACTCAGATAATATTCAATCAGACTGACAAATAGATAATCTAATTAACCTAATTAGATCAAACTTAGAGATGTGCTAACATTTAACCTAATCAGATTCTCATTCAATCGACATATAAACTCATATAAAATTAGGGTTTCTTTGATTAAACCTAATAATCAATTACTACTATATAAGTGTATTCATTATTACTTTGTTATTTACTTCTAATAATCTTGACTTAAATATCACGTAAAAGTTAATTTAGTCACATGTTCGATATGGCTAATCTCTTAAGTGAATAAATCAAGCAAACAAATTATTTAGAATTAATGATGTGTTAACCCTAAACTTTCTATTCACCATTTACATTAAGTATTCCATAAAAATCATTAATTATAACAGCAATAAACAAATAATTATGAATTACGGGAACTTATTTACACAGATCTAGAATAAACCAGAAATTGTGATTTCAAACACACAGTCGTCGGCTCTATGGAGCACAGCCGGGCGGCTGTA
This sequence comes from Rutidosis leptorrhynchoides, assembly GCF_046630445.1. NCBI lineage: Eukaryota > Viridiplantae > Streptophyta > Magnoliopsida > Asterales > Asteraceae > Rutidosis > Rutidosis leptorrhynchoides. The sequence goes on along the minus strand of NC_092339.1, from coordinate 38,219,862 downwards.
ACTCCATAGGCAGTGGCTTCATAAGTTAATCTCATAAATCGTCTTTTTCGTCTAGATAACCACTATGAACGTTTAGTTCATAGTTGGAGATGAATTTAAATACATGCAATTAAAGATAAACATAATTAAAAAGATGTGATAAAGATAAACATGATCGTACCTTAAAGCATTAAAGAAAGTAAAAACTTGAATGAATCCTTAATCCAATAGCTAAATAAACTTGAAAACTAAACCCTAACAATGACAAAATTCATAATTGAATTTGTATCTAAACCTTAAAAACTGAATTGGAATTTGTACATTGAAAACTGAAAAATACGACATCTATTTATAGTTGAAGCAACTGGCTCCATAACCGGCGACTATAATAGGGACAACCGGCGGCTGTCGACTTTTATTCCAAACCGGACTCATTTTCTTGATCACCAAGTAGCTTGAAAGTTACGTAATTCCAAAATTAGCTCCATAGTTGTCGACTTTAAAAGTCATACTCGGCAACTTTCATCTCTTTGTATCCTTTTCGGATTCTTTTTCCTTATTTAAGATGACTTTAGCTTCAAGCATACGGAAATCATCACCACAACCGGTGGCTTTAATAAATATAGCTGGCGGCTCTTATAAAATATTCTTGATCTTCAAGTTACTTCGTATTCTGACTGGTGCTGGAACATTCTGCGATTTATATAGCCGGCGGCTTTGCCTCTCAATAGCCGGCGGCTTTAGCTCTTTTTCTGCATTGTTCTGTTTTTATCTTGTTTTATCACATTTACTAAGCCAAAATATTAAAAATATCTTTTTACATAAATTAATAATATTTAAATAAGAAACTACGTAAATTGATAATCAAATACCAAGAAAACGCCATAAAATGAGTATAAAAAATATGTATAATTTAGGCGTTATCAGTTGTAAACTTTAAGTTTTTTTACCGACTTCAAATTATTTCTTTTGCTTCTGTTTTATCTTCCTCTTTGACAATCGAATTTAGCAAACATTCCTCGCCGCAACATGAGGGACCCCAGCTCGTTCATACTAAATTATATGATCAATTTTATTTACCTATTTAAAGGCGTGGAAATTTCTCTAGCAAGAAGATTAAGAATACGAATTGTAAAGGAGGGGGAGAACGAGCCCTCAATCACATAATTATTAGACCTCTCCCAGTAATGATACAATTTTTCTCAGGAGTGTCTGTCACATGAGCGTCATATATGTCAGCAAATTGTAGCTAAAGAGCAGTGAGGTCACGTAATTCTACTAGGCTGAAATTATTTTACGTAGTACTTTTAAATTAGTACATGGCACCACCAAATTGTACTACATGATCTCATATATTTTTAGAATTTATAATTTTTTCAAAGTAAAATAACTGTCAAAGTACCTGCAAATAATAATTAGTTATTAGTTATGAAAATAATTTCAGAAACTTATTATGTATTTGATCATGAATTCGTCACTATATATACATATAGATGAGTGTGTGTAAGGTTTAATAAAAATAAAGTTGGTGCAATGCTTTAATAGGCACCTCCATAGATAAAAATGTCAATGCACCCTAGATCTTATATGGTCCCATATTTCTTTTAGCAGCAAAAAACAATCATCACAAGTCGCTTATTTCCATTAATTAGGTGATCATTAATTAAATTCCACGTATGAATTCTTCAACTTGTTGTCTTCATTATGTTATCCTTTAGAGGTAGCTATATAAATACAAAAAATTACATTAAAACTTTGTAATATGTGGAATATTAGAACTTTTGTGCACATTTGTAAATATGTTTATAGTTCATGGTGCAAAATATAAATAGGCGCTTGAGGTTGTTTTAAAAGTTTGTGAGGTACAGTTTTTTTTAACAACAGTTAGGAGTCACTTTCCGGGGTCCGAATGCATTGTCAGAACCCTCCTAGCAGATCATTTTCTAGAACGAACCAATACAGTCCTTGATATTACTTGATTTATACATATTTTATATCTCATTATCAGGAAATACTTGATGTAATTATTGGGTTTTAGAGTCAATTTGCGAGACTTTTTTTACTTAACGATGTATGAATGGATTTCAATAAAAATGATGGAATAGAGGGAGTATTTATAGGGAATGAAGAATGATCGCTGATTTGCATGCTGAGTAAAATGAAGATGAAGAACTTCCCCGATCAGGAGAAATCGCTGCTAGCCTTAGAAGCGCCGCTTTCTATTTAAAGTGAAATTTCCCCCATCAGATCGGTTGAGGCGCTTTAGACAGAAAGCGCCATTTTAAAGCTGGACTGAGCCGTCTGTAAAAATTGTCTGTAAAAATTGTCTGTAAAAATCCCCTCAAAAGATCCGTCTGTAAAAATTGTCGTAAGGTTTTAGGAGAATTGGACTGAGCCGCTTTGTCAATAAAGCGCCACGTTGTTCATATGAAGTCTGGAGACAATTGAAGCCAAGCGTTGTGTAAACATTAGAAGGTGCCACATGCTGTGAAGAACGCCTCTTGTTTTCTTCAAAGCGGCGCTTTGAGAAGTTGGTCAGAAAGGTATAAATTTCAAAAGTCGGAATTTTAACTTAAGCATCATTCAAGGAGACCAACCGTCTTCTATATGGGTAAAAGATTGTGAGCAAGGAAAACATGATTCTAACTCATTACAACGGATTCAGAGTCAACTGTCAATTCAAAAACTTCTTTAATTGGGTATAATCTCTCAATATTTATTATCGATTTATTCTTTAAATTGATTTTGAATCTTTTCCATAATATGGTTATTGGTTAAACTTTATATGTCTATCTAGATTAAATACTTTGACATGTGAGTACTTTTGTATTGATTTATTCTATGGTTACAAGATTTAATGCTTGAATGAAGAACGATATTTGCTTTCTTAATATTGATTTTTGTGTTTGATTGTCTTGAACTGTTCACTCATTAATTAGGTACATTATTTATGATTAAATGACATTGAAATTGTGTGTTGTCCTGACCAAGGAAACGAATTAAATACGTTGAATTAAGAAAAGTAAGTAAAAGTGAAAAGTTACGACGACTAGCTAGTGTAGTTAGTGGTGACCGCCACAATACAACACTATAAGTTTGAGTTATTAAGTATGATGATTGTTGATTAGCTAAGACCCTTAAACCGTGAGTGTACGGCTAGATCTAATTAGGAGACTTCACATGTAATAATGTAATAAGCGTTTATCAGTGCTTCGTTTTAAAACCTTCATACGTCAAAGTGAATACAACTTAGGTAGACATATCTTCTAATCTTTGTTTGATTTTCTGTTTTTATGTACGCGTTTTTTATTTCAATTTAAGAAATCTATTTAAAACACTGTCCGGTCGTTAAATGGAAAACCTCTTTTTATATTGTTATTGTGTACTTGTTTATTTAATTCAATAGTTAATAACTTCTGTCGCGTGAACTGTTATGAAAGATGAAACCCGAATTTATCAATTTTATATTACTACACGATTGCGTATAATTGCCTGCAATTGCAATTGTGTTTTAGTCCTTAAACGGTATTTTCTAGATTTACTTTTATAACCTGATTTTAACACACCAGTCATATTTTAATGTGTGTATATAAACAGATTAGCTTGTATTTGATGTAAATCAATATACTTAAATACTCATTGCTTCCGTTTGCTAAATACATAGTTCTATAATCCATACGTACACCAAAACTCAAAAACAATTTATCTTTGTTAACTGTAATTGATATACATCTACATGTCGGAATATATGGTCCAGTGTTTGTGCTTTTGCATTGAATTATTTGAAGTCGCTTTCATGGAGAACGAGGGGGCCATGTATCCCTTTAATTTGTCCAATAAGTTTCTCTCTACGTAGAGATATAAAGTTGTCCAAGCCACACATAACCAACCACTTTTTGTTCTTTTAATTTAGAATTTAAGTTAATTAAAAAAAAAATTAACGACAAGTTAACATACATAAAATAAAATGTTCAAGATCACTTCTTTAAAGTCAGCAATTAACCGTTTTTATAAGAGAGGTCTCAATGGTACCGCCCTGGAGGCCGCCCCGCCAACCGCCCTCCTGGGCGCCGATGGAAGCGAGCCGCCCAGGGGTCCGCCCTCCTGATCGTGTTCCATTTCATGCCTTTTAGTCATTTTCGTGGACGGGTATTGTAACGACCCGGCTTTTTCGACTTGCTTTTGTGCTTTGTGCTTTCACGAAACTGTGTATATGTGCGTACTGAGCTAGTTTATGCTCTGGGATCTTATTTAATGATTAATTACTTTCGTTAATATCTTACAACGTGCTATTAAGTGTGTAATCACTTAACTTGATCCCCGAAAGCTTTTACGACCGTTGGTGTCACTTGACGTTTGAAACGAGCTATGTACATGGTACACGTTTAACTTTGGTCATAATGGAATATTATGACTACGTAATACTAATTGTTATTTTATAATAACAATTACTTGGGTTTTTGGATGCTTAATTACGCTTAGTGATTCACTAGTTAGTCTTGTTGGACTTTCTACTTTGTTGGACTTTAGCCCGCCATACTCTAGCTAGTGGACTATTTAATTAGCCCAATTATTAGTGGATTATGACCCAATTATATGTAAGACAAATGCCCATTTATAAGAGCCAACATACTAGCATTTTTTGCTTACCATTATCCTTAATGTTGCATGAGATCCTAACATAAGCACCAACTTTAGACAACCATTAACCAAAAAGCAAACTTGTCCCCCCCTTTTGTCCCCCCATAACCTACGGTCTAAGGAGCCTCCCCACACCCTCATTCCCTATAAATACCAAGCTTATTCATTCTATCTTACACTTGATCTCATTCACACTTTACACACACTTACTCTCTTATTTTCTCTCTAGTCTTTCTCACTCTAAAAAGTGTAAGGTTTAAATTTTATTTTCTTCTTCTTCTTCTTATGGTCACGAAATCATCATCATCATATGAAGATCAAAGCTTTTTAGCTTTTGATCTTGTTACATCTTATAGATTCAAACTTGGATTTGAATCCTTCAAAAACATGGAAGATTCAAGCTTTCTAGCTTTGAATCTTCACTTATTTTGTAGATCTAAATCTTTTAGCTTTTAATCTCTTTATTTTGTTGTAAAGATTCAAACTTGTGTTTGTAATCTTCATGTAACTTGAAGATCTAGCTTCATGCTTCAAGAATCTTCAAGAACAATCAAGATTCAAGCTTTCTAGCTTTGAATCTTCATTTCTTTTGTTGGATCTAAGTTTTCTAACTTGTGATCTCATTATTTTGTTATAAAGATCAAAACTTGTGTTTATGATCTTCATGTAACTTGAAGATCTAAGCTTTATGCTTCAAGATCTTCAAGAACATCAAAGATTCAAGCTTTCTAACTTTGTAATCTCATAACTTGTGTGAAAAGGATCCAAGCTCTCTAGCTTAGGGTTCCATTACTTTGTTTGATCAAGTTTATGTTCATACTTGTTTGATTGAATGAAAGTTTGTAGCTTTTGTTGTAGATAGAACTTGTAATTGTGTTAAGACTAAGAACATGATGTAACCTTGGTTCATCATCCTTCTAAAACTCTTAATTGAGTTGAATTCTTACTTAGTCTTAATACTTTGTGTGTTGATGGTTGAATCTTGGTCAAAGTGATGCTAACACATCAATGAGTTGTACACTTGAAGCTACAAGCATCAAGGATGGGAACCGTGATGAGCATCAAGCACCAAGAATTCCACCGGAGCACTTGTTTACTGATTTTCGGGGTCTGATCAGACTCTTGGACTTCTGGAAAGTTGATTTTCAGATAGTTCGTTTTGAGTAGATGACTTTTCGTTTAGGCCTCGCCTAAATCCGACATACGGTTTAGGATTTATAGCCTTCCGAAAAGTACTACGCCTTTGTAACGTTGTGCTGAAATTTCTGACCTACTCGCACTTAAACCGTCGTCACGGTCAAATGAAGACGAGTTAGGTTCTGAAAATTGGTCAGAGGTTAGAAGACTCGCATACGGATCCTTGGCCACTGACTTCTTCGATTTGTATAGAGGTCGTAACAGCTGTCCAAAGTCAGCCTTTTGTTTCGATCTCTATTCTTGTTAAACTTACCTTAGCTTTGATGAATGATGATGATGATGATGATGACACTTAAACTTAATTTATGCACTTTAAACTTATGGGGACAACATACTGATCTAGTGACCTTTGACTTAGGTTGACGACCTTTCGGACCGACTTACTACCTGCCTACATTTCATATCGACTTTTTCTGCTTATTCACTGTGAGTTATAGCATCCCTTTACTACTTTTACTATTTTTGGGACTGAGAATACATGCGCTCTTTACGTTTTACATACTAGACACGAGTACTTAAACTTTATATATGTGTGGGTTACAAAACGGCACAAAGATTCCCCTTAGCTCGGTAACGTTTAATCATTGGTTTCCTAACCGTGAACGCGAATCTTAGATATGGATCCATAGGGTTTGACAACCCCACTCGGGCTAGTCGCGCTAGCAGACAACGGGTGTTTAATACTTCGAGGACAAACGCACTCGCCAAGTGCACTTTTAGGGGGTGATATACATACGTTAAGTCTAGTTACCGGGTGCCCACGGTTAAGCATATACCTTTCATACTGATTTAAACTGCTGATTGAAGCACTAAAATCTCGTGGTCTACATTACTTTATTGATTACAAACTATAGCTCACCAACATTCGTGTTGACTTTTAAGCGTGTATTTCTCAGGTGCTTAGACGATGTTGCGTCCACTGTTAGACTTGCTGTCTTGGTGTTATAGACTTGTTGTTATGGACCTGCTGTGTTAGATTTTCGCTGCATTACTTAGAGATGTCGCAATCATGAAACTTTTATTTTGCATTCGTAACTTATGTTATTTTCAAACAATGGCTTTGTAACGACCTTTGGGTCACAAACTTATGTTAACGCTTCAATTCATAGGAAGCACGTTATCTTTTGTAAAACGCTATCTTTTTATGAATGCAAAACTGGTTTTCAAACAGCATATAGTGTTTGACCTTGTAATGATCCTGTTGTTGATGAACCGTACACGATGGTTTTGTACGGGGCATCACATTTGGTATCAGAGCATTGGTTGTAGGGAATTAGGTTGCATTAGTGATTCTTGACCGAGTCGAGTAGGATTCGCTAATAGGACTAATCTACAACTTGCTCGTTTGCTTGTTTCTGCGGATCCAGCTGCATGCTACTGTGTTATATTACTGCATGTTACTGCTTACTAGTACTGCAAGCCACTGCTTACTTTTACTGCTATATGAACTTGTTGCATGTTACTGCTTACTTTCACTGCTATGTGAACTTGTTGTATGCTATTGCTTATTCTCGCTACTGCATGCTACTATCTGCTCTTTACATGTTACTTCTGTTTGATACTGTTAATATTGCCATGCTACGTACTGCAGTAGATGATCTAGGCTGCTGTAGTTACTATGCCTGATTACATGCTTGCTACCCGTCTGCTTTTCGCTGTACCGACTTGGAAAAACTTATCTTTCCCAGTTCAGATGTTTTTTTTGAACCCTCTTCCCACTCGTCTAACCCTAAGGACTAGTATTGTAATCCACCTGTTACTACCGTTCCACCGTTCCAGAGATCGAAACATTACTTCACGCAATCTATGAGGAGTACCCCTCGGAATACACGCCCACTAAGGTTGATCCTCGGAGGAGGAGATATGCGAGGACTTTTTGGAGTAACCGCACCCCGAGCTCACCCTAATTAGCCACGTACAACGTATGAACATTAGAAGGATGTTCAGTTTCTGCAAGATGACTCGTATCCCGTACACTTTCATGACCGTCACTTATCTCTTCCATTCTCCACCACTACTCGACGATCTAACAACACTTCTGGACTTAGGCCCCTAACACTCATAGGCATTGGAGAAGTCAGGAAGGCACCTCCTTTCACAAGGTCATAGTGTTTTCCACTGAAGCTCAGCCATACCCAAAGACTTCGGAGTCTCCTCAAGACATATCGTATTACTACTTGTTACACGTACAACTCGACGCGAGACTCATATTGAATTTCTAGAAAGGAACCTAACGACATTAGCTGAACCCGAACATTTTGAAGAAATTTCGGGACAATTAGGCATTGATGCATGACCTACGGAACCTATGCACCGATGCCAAGAAACTGTGAGATTAATTATGTAGATTTTGTTTTGAGATAGCATAGATAAAGCACTGTTAGATGAAATTGAGTAGAACTTGAAGTGATCACGTTACATTGATCATATGGAGTGATATTGGAATGAACGTACGATTTAGTACAATATAATGACGCCAAGCCAACGTGATTATATTGAAATAAATCATGCAGAAGTCCCAAATGTTACTATATAAGGAATATGAAGTGATTCAAAGGAAATTTTGGTAGGAACCACTTGAGTATACGCATTATGGCCTGTTAGAGGTATGGAAAGAATAACCACGTAGCCCATATACTGTACAAGGAGGGCCTTGATTGCAGAACTGATAACCCAAAAATTTGTTATAGATATAGACATCCTGGACACATAAGGAAAAAGTTCTCAAATAGGAAAAACTTTGGACTTACTTGCGGTAGAGCAATCGTTAACTCAGCTATGGAGACTCGCATGGATCCTGATTTTAGTTAGGGTACGTTTCGTCACAACGTTTTATTGTCTTGGAGTTGTTTAATACTAGAGTGATAGAAACCTTATATCTAAGAATCTTAGTGTTATGACTAATAAGCCAATAACAACCATGAGAGTTAAGTATTCTATAGGACAAACTAATGGGTAAGCTGGCGGAGATAGAGGAATAATTTAAGGTAGTACCTTAAAATTAACAGGTGGGTCATTTGGAGATGACCTCATGTCAACAAAACTTGGAAGTTTTAAAGTAGTAGTTGGAAAGGATTAGTTACCTACGCACAAGCAGATGTTATTTGAGGAAATTGATAGAATTTTCACGGTAGTATAATAAGATTTTGTTGGAATGAACCTTAAGATTAACCTAACACTCATCAAGTTAGGAAGCTTGATGTAAAAGTTGGAATGGACTTTAGGATTAACCTAATACTCATCAAGTTAAGAAGCTTTGATGAAATAGTTGGAACGGACTGGCTTTCAAGGTTGAAAGCGAAAGTTATTTATAGTAAGAAGATTATTCGTATACCTCGTGAGAATGGTGAGCCAAAAGTCATATGGGTTACTTCAACAACCCGAAATCCCACAATAGAAATGGGAAGGAATAACAATGGATTTCATCACGAAGCTACCGAAAATGGTAGGCGGTTATGACACTATTTGGGTTATAGTTGACCGCCTCACCAAATCTGCTCACTTTCTAGCCATGAAAGAAACCGATACAATGGACAAACTTGCATAACGATACATAAAGGAAATTTTATCCCGTCACTTCAGTGATTCAAATTCTATATTAAAGATTTCCCAAGAATCTTATTTGATACTCATTCTTACGCGACTCTGAATCCTAACTTATCCCGAGAGATTTCTTATTCGATGATAATTACACAATCATCCTTCCTACTTTGATATTAGTCATACCAGTTCGAAATTTTTCCAAAAACAATGGGTGGTTAATTCCCATCCTCATACTCTCCCATTCGTATCTCACTTATAAGCAACAACTTCACACTTAATAATTTTTGGTCAAAGGACTTATGCCCTACTAATAGTCATCAACCACATTTAAATTCAATAGTTTTTATTACCTCAAATATCACCCAAAATTTTCGAAAATCTTTTACCCGATCCTCATCAATCTTTTTCCAACTTGTAACCTCCGAAATATGAAAATTTTATTTGCCAAAATTTTACACACACTATTTTACTGTGCGATCCTCTCAAAGTTTTATAAAAATAAATTTATTTTATTGCCATTCGTACAAATTTTAGAAATCGTATATGTTATATATAATAAAGTAAATAATTACTTATTTTTGACTAGTACATATGAAATTCTACTTTCACTTTTACAAATCAATTCTTTTATTCAAAAGATATTTTACTTAGAATAGTACATGTTGTACATAACTCTAGTTTACTAAGAACTTCGTTTCTTTTCTTACATTGTCACTTAAAACGACTTCTATAAAACTTTTGTTGCTTATTATATAAAATTTTTCGTTGCTCATTCGTATCCAAGTCATCATGAAGACTGACAACTGTCGAAATTAAGAGATTCGTGTGTGTGTGTGTGTGTATGTGATATGGCCGAAACGGACGGTTTTTATTCGTGCAGTGTCGTCGGGCCGCGGCGCGCCAGGATCAGCCACTCGAGGGAGGGGGTACTGTTTTAAATTTATATTTATCGGGGCCTAAATCTTACTACTCCTTATAAGTAAGGGAAGTATGACCTAGAGTCGTATTTTTGAGATATCAGTAGAATCGAACCTATATTTAAGCCTAAGATAGTTAAGATGGAGTAGTGATTACCTATTTGGGATTTTCTAAATTATAAGACAGATAAAGTAAATGTGATAAAATTCGTAATTCATATAAGGTTAAAGTGAGTGCATACTATGACTTCATCAGTTATTCTGCCGAGATTATGGAATACTGGCTCATGAATAGGCAGAGGCCTTGTATTCATTACACTGGTCCTAAACGCCCCTGTCATAAGACATGTCACTGGGTACTGCGTTAGGCTTGAAGATTCTGAATAGACAGCAATGTCCCTTACCTACGACGCCCTTGCAGTCTGACTATAGGCATACACGTTCAGACGGCTCATCCAATTGAGCGACTCGGTTAGGTGACGTATTAACATTCCACAATGGTCTAAACTTTCTTAAGCATAATAGAATACATGGTTTACCATATCTGAGAGACGTGATGTGTTTCAATGCTTTCATTAATGATTGATTTTAAAAGATAGTTAGGCCCTTAAAAAGAGTTCAACCATAAAGAACACCATGGCCAAGTCAAACTGACTTCCATGAACACGTTCGGTTATCCTAACGGTCCAATCCTTTATGTGTCTAAACAAATAGTTCCTTAATTAACTAAGAATCCCTCAAGCGGGGTGCAATTCTTGAGACCGCGTTATGGTGAAGTGTACTGGTCAACACTAACCGGGTTCCATGGCCTTACTTAGTAGAGGTACAGCTTAAAACAACCGCAGTGCTTCAGCGTGCACGTACGAAGTTTATATGCTTGGTGACTACACTAGCATGGTCTGGGACCGACAATCTACTAAGGGTCTAGTCAGATGTTTCACTACGAAAGAGTCCTCAGTCGGAATCCAAAGCTTGATAGACTTACTACAACTGGTGTGCCTCAGTCGATCTTACATTGTATCCAATAGACTTCTCTTACCAAGGGGTGACACAGATAGTGTACTCTGAATCGTGGTTCGCGACTTCCCAATAACAGAGCCTATAACTACGTTCTATTAGTTGGAAAGGCAATTGAGTTTAAAGCATAATCAAAAAGCACTTCAACAGCATACACAAACCATAATATTATTTCGGCATTATAACTGCTTACATGATAGCATACACTAAAGATAACTACTCGCTAATCATGACAACAATATCACATAACATAATGATAGAAGACATTATATAAAGATAAGGGATAGAAGTACTAGTAGATTAAACGAGTTCTGAATACAAAAGTGACAACTTCAAGACTCCAGACCGCTCCTAATACAATCTTCGACGTTCTTCTCCGGGTACTAGGTTTCCCGCATGGAGTCGAAGGCCTTGAGAGTATGACTAATATTGTACAAGAGAGAGAAAGAAGTGAATTGAAGTGTGTGTTGGAATAATTGAAAAAGACCCTTTAAATAAACAAGAATTTTGCCTGCAAACGGCTGGCAAGACGTTTGGCAGGCCGTATTTGGCAGGCCGTTTGCTAGGCAAGCTATTTATCGAGCCCGTTTGCCTGACCGTTTGGCAGGCCGTTTGCCATACTGGCAAGCCGTTTGGCAAGCCGTATGGCAGGCCGTTTTTGTTCCTGGTCAGCTTTGATTCACTGGATCGTAACTTTATTTCTTGTCTTTCACCGTTTTCGCTCTAGAATCTTCGTTTTAGCTCCGATTCTCTTGATTCTTTTTGCACCGTCTTCGTAATTACTTGTTCTTCAATTCTAACTGACGAAGTGGGTATTTTTCCGAAAAAGTTCGGATCTTTCTTGTTTTGGGGCCTTAATACCGGGGTAAAAACGTGACTTTTTAGCCGATATCAAATATCCCACACTTAGACTTTGCTTGTCCTCAAGCAAACTCTCATTTCCTTAAGAATATTTTAGGCATTTCTTTTCTAATAGCCTAAGCAGTTTGCTTTTATTATAAGAGCAAAAAGATAAGGTGAGTCATCTATATTAGGATTGAAATTATCTCTGCAAGCATGCGAGGAGGTTACATGACATTGGCTAGCTTTCACGGGTCACTCAAATCACTCAAGTGTTTAGGGTTCCCTATAGATCTAAGAAATGAATACACTCATAGTCAGTCATGCTGTACCCATCGTCATAGGCTTGTTAAAGACTTAAATCCTTGCTGCTAATGCGAGAATGGTAGTAATCTCAGCTGTATAGGTCATTTGTCAATGATGGAAAATGAATTTTGGAGTGGTAGTGAAGTTGTTTTTGAGGGGTGAGATAAAAGGGCAATGTAGTCTTTATACAGACTTTTATTCGGATAGATAGGAGTGCTGAAGTATTTTGAGAAGCACTTTTGAACTTTTCTTCATTTGATAATCATTTTTGGTCGAGTTTTCTTCGGCATTTCTCTTATTAAGTTCCGCTCCTTGTTTTTTTTAGAACCAATTTTTTTTTTCAAGACCTTTTATCATGATACTTGAGAGGTTTATAACATCAGGTTTTCGGAAGAAATCTCGTTTTCTGGATTTTTCGAGTATATAGTAATGATGATGTGGATGTGGTGGTGGAGTAGAAGTAGTGGAGGTGCAGAATATAGTGACCCGAACTTTTCCTTGTTTATATATATTAAATGAAATTATTCTTTACATGATTAAGTGTTTCCAACATGTAAAGCAATCAAACTTGTTAAGACTTGATTAATTGAAACAGGTTTTATATAGACAATTGACCACCCAAGTTGACTGGTGATTCACGAACGTTAAAACTTGTAAAAACTATATGATGTCATATATATGGATATATATATAGTTAACATGGTATTATGATAAGTAAACATGTCATTAAGTGTATTAACAATGAACTACATATGTAAAAACAAGACTACTAACTTAATGATTTCGAAACGAGACATATATGTAACGGTTATCGTTGTAACAACATTTAACCGTATATATATCATACTAAGGTATATTAATATATCATAATTTCATGATAATGTAATAATTTAACATCTCTTTAGATATAATAAACAATGGGTTAACAATATTTAACAAGATCGTTAACCTAAGTGTTTCAAAACAACATTTACATGTAACGACTAACGATGACTTAACGACTCAGTTAAAATGTATATACATGTAAAGTTTTAATATGTATTCATACACTTTTGAAAGACTTCAAGACACTTATCAAAATACTTCTACTTAACAAAAATGCTTACAATTACATCCTCGTTCAGTTTCATCAACAATTCTACTCGTATGCACCCGTATTCGTACTCGTACAATACACAGCTTTTAGATGTATGTACTATTAGTATATACACTCCAATGATCAGCTCTTAGCAGCCCATTTGAGTCACCTAACACATGTGGGAACCATCATTTGGCAACTAGCATGAAATATCTCATAAAATTATAAAAATATTAGTAATCATTCATGACTTATTTACATGTAAACAAAATTACACATCCTTTATATATAATCCATATATCAACGACTAAAAACACCTACAAACACTTTCATTCTTCAATTTTCTTCATCTAATTGATCTCTCTCAAGTTCTATCTTCAAGTTCTAAGTGTTATTCATAAATTCTATAAGTTCTAGTTTCATAAAATCAAGAATACTTCCAAGTTTGCTAGCTTACTTCCAATCTTGTAAAGTGATCATCCAACCTCAAGAAATCTTTCTTATTTACAGTAATATATCTTTATAATACAAGGTAATACTCATATTCAAACTTTGATTCAATTTCTATAACTATAACAATCTTATTTCGAGTGGAAATCTTACTTGAACTTGTTTTCGTGTCATGATTCTGCTTCAAGAACTTTCAAGCCATCCAAGGATCCTTTGAAGCTAGATCTATTTTTCTCATTTCCAGTAGGTTTATCCCCAAAACCTAAGGTAGTAATCATGTTCATAACGTCATTCGATTCATATATATAAAACTACCTTATTCGAAGGTTTAAACTTGAAATCACTAGAACATAGTTTAGTTAATTCTAAACTTTTTCTCAAACAAAAGTTAATCCTTCTAACTTGACTTTTAAAATCAACTAAACACATGTTCTATATCTATATGATATGCTAACTTAATAATTTAAAACCTGGAAACACGAAAAACACCGTAAAACCGAACATACGCCGTCGTAGTAACACCGCGGGCTGTTTTGGGTTTGATAATTAAAAACTATGATAAACTTTGATTTAAAAGTTGTTCTTATGGGAAAATGATTTTTCTTATGAACATGAAACTATATCCAAAAATCATGGTTAAACTCAAAGTGAAAGTATGTTTTTCAAAATGGTCATCAAGACGTCGTTCTTTCGACTGAAATGACTACCTCTTACAAAAATGACTGGTAACTTATATTTCTGACTATAAACCTATACTTTTTATATTTAGATTTATAAAATAGAGTTCAATATGAAACCATAGCAATTTGATTCACTCAAAACAGATTTAAAATGAAGAAGTTATGGGTAAAACAAGATTGGATATTTTTTGATTGTTGTAGCTACGGGAAATATTGTAACAATTCTATACAAATCATATCCTAGCTAACTTATATTGTATTATACATGTATTCTAATATATTATGTAATCTTGGGATACCATAGACATGTATGCAAATGTTTTTACATATCATATCGACCCATCTATATATATTATTTGGAACAACCATAGACACTCTATATGCAGTAATGTTGGAGTTAGCTATACAGGGTTGAGGTTGATTCCAAAAATATATATACTTTGAGTTGTGATCTAGCCTGAGATGTGTATACACTGGGTCGTGGATTGGGTCAAGATAATATATATCAATTTATTTTTGTACGTCTAACTATGGACAACTAGTTGTAGGTTACTAACGAGGACAGCTGACTTAATAAACTTAAAACATCAAAATGTATTAAAAATGTTGTAAATATATTTTGAACATACTTTGATATATATATATATATATATATATATATATATATATATATATATATATATATATAGGTTCGTGAATCGACCAGTGGCCAAGTCTTACTCCCGACGAAGTAAAAATCTGTGAAAGTGAGTTATAGTCCCACTTTTAAAATCTAATATTTTGGGATGAGAATACATGCAGTTTTATAAATGTTTTACGAAATAGACACAAGTAAATGAAACTACATTATATGGGTGAATGATCGAAGCCGAATATGCCCCTTTTGCTTGGTAACCTAAGAATTAGTAAATCGATCTACTAATTGACGCGAATCCTAAAGATAGATCTATTGGGCCTAACGATCCCCATCCAAAGTACTGGATGCTTTAGTACTTCGAGTTTTATATCATGTTCGATGGATGTCCCGGAATGATGGGGATATTCTTATATGCATCTTGTTAATGTCGGTTACCAGGTGTTCACCATATGAATGATTTTTTATCTCTATGTATGGGATGTGTATTGAAATATGAAATCTTGTGGTCTATTATTACGATTTGATAAATATATAGGTTAAACCTATAACTCACCAACATTTTTGTTGACATTTTAAGCATGTTTATTCTCAGTTGATTATTAAGAGCTTCCGCTGTTGCATACTAAAATAAGGACAAGATTTGGAGTCCATGCTTGTATGATATTATGTAAAAACTGCATTCAAGAAACTTATTTTTGATGTAATATATTCTTATTGTAAACCATTATGTAATGGTTGTGTAAATGGTATATTTTAGATTATCATTACTTGATAATCTACGCAATGCTTTTTAAACCTTTATCGATAAAATAAAGGTTATGGTTATTTTAAAAATGAATGCAGTCTTTGAAAAACGTCTCATATAGAGGTCAAAACCTCGCGATGAAATCAATTAATATGGAACGTTTATAATCAATATGAACGGGACATTTCAGTTGGTATCCGAGCGTTGGTCTTAGAGAACCAGAAATTTGCATTAGTGTGTCTTATCGAGTTTGTTAGGATACATTAGTGAGTCTGGACTTCGACCGTGTTTTCTTTAAAAACGATTGCTTAACACTTTTGTTGGAAATTATATGCAATTATTATGTGATATATTAACCTCTTAATAAGTTTAATATTGTGTGATAGATGTCTACCACTAGTACAAATCCCATCGACTCACCTGATAATAATGAATAGTCGAATATACTTTGGGAAGATTCACAAATTCCCGAAGAGGAATCAGAAGAGGAGGAACCGGAAGAGGAGGAACCGGAAGAAGAGGAACCGAAAGAGGAGGAACCGGAAGAAGAAGAGGTTCCGGAGGAAGAAATATTGATACCTACAGTAAATCGATTAAATAAAAGAAAATCCTCAACCAACGGACCAACGTTAAAAATGGTCAATGGTGTTTCCGCCAAGGAAGCAAAATATTGGGAAGATTATCAATTTTCCGATGAATCGGATCCCGATGATATTATAGAAATTACCTCGACCCAATTAAATAAAGCAAAAGAAAATAATAAGGGAAAAGGTATAAAAATAGAAAAACCCGATTCCAACCCCGATGAACTTTATATGTATCAGCAACGTCCGTATTTCCTAAATTGTAACAATAACCCGGGAACCTCTAAACCACCAAGTTTTTCTAAACCATTGTGAAAAACGACGGCTCGTATTAGAGGAACACCATATATCCCTAGAAAATTAGGAAAACGAACCAAGTCCGAAGAAGAAGAAACCAGTGATTCAGATTAGAGGGTTGTAATCATGTTGTGTATTATGTGTATTGTAGTGTGCTTGTCCTTTTATGTTCTATGTAAAAATTGCTTGTATTGTTTGTTAATTATCTTTTACGAATCTAATCCTTGTCTATTTTACAGTATAAAAACAAAATGGACGTTAAGGGTAGACAACCGAATATTTTAGAAGACCTACCAGAGGATATGATTGAGGAAATCTTGTCTAGAGTCGGTCAGAATTCATCAGCACATTTAGTTATGGTGAAATTAACTTGTTAAACATTTGAAAGACTTTCCAGAAATGCCTTAGTTTATAAAAGGCTTTCCTTTGATAGGTGGGGTATATCACATTGGGGAGACCGTAAGTTATGCCGTGTTTTCTTTAAAGCGTTAAATGCGGGGAACCCAAATGCAATTTTACGCTACGGGTTAAGAACCTATTTTGACTCAACATATCCCAACATAGGATTTCGTGAATTAAAAAGAGCTTCTAACATGCAACATAAAGAAGCATGTTATGCTTACGGTTTAGTGATGTTCGCTTCTTACCAAAGTGAGAAAAAGAGCATCGGATTGCAACTTTTAAATAAAACCTTTCCACAAGTGACGGATTCAGTAGTTGGGGTGAGAAACAAGGTTTTTAGATTATTACGGGGCTGTTGGGCATTACGAAACCCTCATCCTTTTGACGACATTACAACATGCTACTTAGCCAATGGTCATAACGGTTACTTTCCACAAAACCAAGGATGGGAAGTCATCTTAGTAAAACCAGAATGCATGACTTGTTTCTGGACTTATGAATTACGTGTCTTTATTTCTTTTGCTGAACAACTTGCGTATTAACTAGAATTGCCTTTATAGCTGCCTAGTAACAATGTTATTATGTGTTATATTTCATCCTATATGTATAATAGCTGTATTGTAAGTTTGTAATATTTTGTATAAAGTTTGAACGCGAAATTTTATTGTAATAAGTTTTCATATAGAAGCATAGTAGTTGAGTTGTATAGTAGCTAGTAAGTATGAACTTAACGGGTAGGTACTACCCGAATTAAAACTATAAAATGCTAATATGAAGAAAAAGCTTTTATAAATAAGTTCATATAATGCTACGAAATACTATTGACTACTCTTAAATTCTATATGATTAACTCAATTCTTTTGGCTATTTTTGAAGGAAATGGCACCGGCGACTCGTCAGAATTTGAACATGAGCGAGGAAGACTTCCGTGTTTTCCTTGAAGCAAACATAGCTGCAGTACAGGCTGTGATGCAAAATAACAATAACTCTGGATCTAGCAGTGGAACTAATTCCACAAGAAATCATGTAGGATGCTCCTACAAAGAATTCACTGCCTGCAAACCTTTGGAATTTGATGGAATCGAAAGACCAATTGGATTGAAACGGTGGACCGATAAAGTCGAATCGGTGTTTGCCATAAGTAAGTGTACTGAAGAGGACAAAGTTAAGTTCGCTACACATACCTTCATAGGTACAACGTTAACGTGATGGAACACCTATCTTGAACAGGTAGGACAAAATGCTGCTTACGCACTACCGTGGTCGGTATTCAAGCAATTGATGAACGAGCAGTACCATCCTAGAAACGAAGTCAATAAACTCAAGGCAGAACTTAGAGAGTTACGAACACAAGGGTTCGACGTTACCACATATGAACGATGATTCACAGAGTTATGCCTATTGTGTCCGGGAGCATTCGAAGATGAAGAAGAAAAGATCGACGCGTTTGTAAAAGGGTTACCAGTAAGGATTCAAGAAGATGTGAGTTCACACGAGCCCGCTTCCATACAGAAGGCAAGTCGAATGGCTCATAAACTTATAAATCAGATTGAGGGGAGAATTAAAGAACAGGCGGCCAAAGAAGCCAATACGAAACAACTCAAGAGGAAGTGGGAGGAAAACAGTGACAAGAGTCACCAGTACAACAACGACAACAACAATTACAACCACAATCGCAACAACTATCCCAACAACCGCAACATAAATCGCAACAACAACAATCGCAATCCCAACAACAACAAACGTCCCAACAACAACAATTACAATAATCGTCCCAACAACAATAATAACCACAACAACAACAATAATCAGAAGAGCAATGCCAAAGGTGTGAAGAGAATCACCCGGGGTTCTGCACAACATTTTGTAACAGGTGTAAAAGAAATAGTCATAGCGCGACAAAGTGTGAGGTCTACGGACCAATTTATAACAGAACTAAAGGAATAAATAATGCCGGAATGAGTAATGTCGGAACAAGTAGTGTCGGAGCAAGTACTACCAACGTAGTCTGTTATAAATGTGTAAAATCGGGCCACATTATTAAAAATTGCCCAAATCAGGGGAATACTAATGGGCAGGGCCGCGGAAGAGTTTTCAATATTAATACGGCAGAAGCGCAGGAAGACCCGAAGCTTGTTACGGGTACGTTTCTTATTGACAATAAATCTGCTTATGTTTTATTTGATCCGGGTGCGGATAGAAGCTATATGAGTAGAGATTTTTGTGCTAAACTAAGTTGCTCACCGACGCCCTTGGATAATAAATTTTTACTCGAATTAGCAAATGGTAAATTAATTACAGCGGATAATATATGTCGGAATCGAGAAATTAAACTGGTTAACAAAATATTTAAGATTGACTTGATACCAGTAGAGTTAGGGAGTTTTGATGTGATAATCGGTATGGACTGGTTGAAAGAAGTGAAAGCAGAGATCGTTTGTTACAAAAATGCAATTCGCATTATACGAGAAAAAGGAAAACCCTTAATGGTGTACGGAGAAAAGAGCAACGCGAAGTTAAACCTTATTAGTAACCTGAAGGCACAAAAACTAATAAGAAAATGTTGCTATGCTGTGCTAGCACAAGTCGAGAAAGTCAATTCTGAAGAAAAGAACATCAATGATGTTCCCGTCGCAAAAGAATTTCCCGATGTATTTCCGAAAGAATTACCGGGACTACCTCCACACTGATCCGTTGAATTTCAAATAGACCTTGTACCGGGAGCTGCACCAATAGCTCATGCTCCATACAGACTCGCACCTAGCAAAATGAAGGAACTTCAGAGCCAATTACAAGAACTTTTAGAGCGTGGTTTCATTCGACCAAGCACATCACCGTGGGGAGCTCCTGTTTTGTTTGTCAAGAAGAAGGATGGTACATTTAGGTTATGTATCGACTACCGAGAGTTGAACAAACTTACCATCAAGAACCGCTACCCACTACCAAGAATCGACGACTTATTTGATCAACTACAAGGCTCGTCGATTTATTCGAAGATTGATTTACGTTCTGGGTATCATCAAATGCGGGTGAAGGAGGATGATATTCCAAAGACTGCTTTTAGAACGCGTTACGGTTATTATGAGTTTATGGTTATGCCGTTTGGGTTGATTAACGCACCAACTGTGTTCATAGACCTCATGAACCGAGTGTGTGGACCATACCTTGATAAGTTTGTCATTGTTTTCATCGATGACATACTTATTTACTCAAAGAATGATCAAGAGCACGAAGAACATTTGAGAAAAGTACTAGAGTTGCTGAGGAAAGAAAAACTGTACGCTAAGTTTTCAAAGTGTGCATTTTGGTTGGAAGAAGTTCAATTCCTCGGTCACATAGTGAACAAAGAAGGTATTCAGGTGGATCCAGCAAAGATTGAAACTGTTGAAAAGTGGGAAACCCCGAAAACTCCGAAGCATATAAGCCAATTTTTAGGACTAGCTGGTTACTACAGAAGGTTCATCCAATATTTTTCCAGAATATCAAAACCCTTGACTGCATTAACGCATAAAGGGAGGAAATTTGAATGGAAGGATGAACAAGAAAAAGCGTTTCAATTGTTGAATAAAAAGTTAACTACGGCACCTATATTGTCATTACCTGAAGGGAATGATGATTTTGTGATATATTGTGACACCTCAAAGCAAGGTCTCGGTTGTGTATTAATGCAACGAACAAAAGTAATTGCTTATGCGTCTAGACAATTGAAGATTCACGAGCAGAATTATACGACACATGATTTGGAATTAGGCGCGGTTGTTTTTGCATTAAAGACTTGGAGGCACTACTTATATGGGGTCAAAAGTATTATATATACCGACCATAAAAGTCTTCAACACATATTTAATTAGAAACAACTGAACATGAGGCAGCGCAGATGGATTGAATTGTTGAATGATTACGACTTTGAGATTCGTTATCACCCAGGGAAGGCAAATGTGGTAGCCGACGCCTTGAGCAGAAAGGACAGAGAACCCATTCGAGTAAAAGCTATGAATATAATGATTCACACTAACCTTACTACTCAAATAAAGGAGACACAACAAGGAGTTTTAAAAGAGGGAAATTTAAAGGATGACATACCCAAAGGATCGGAGAAGCATCTTAATATTCGGGAAGACGGAACCTGGTATAGGGCTGAAAGGATTTGGGTACCAAAATTTAGAGATATGAGAGAAATGGTACTTAGAGAAGCTCATAAAACCAGATACTCAATACATCCTGGAACGGGGAAGATGTACAAGGATCTCAAGAAACATTTTTGGTGGCCGGGTATGAAAGCCGATGTTGCTAAATACGTAGGAGAATGTTTGACGTGTTTTAAGGTCAAAGCTGAGCATCAGAAACCATCAGGTCTACTTCAACAACCCGAAATCATGGAATGGAAATGGGAAAACATTACCATGAATTTCATCACTAAATTGCCAAGGACTGCAAGTGGTTTTGATACTATTTGGGTAATAGTTGATCGTCTCACCAAATCAGCACACTTCCTGCCAATAAGAGAAGATGACAAGATGGAGAAGTTAGCACGACTGTATTTGAAGGAAGTTATCTCCAGATATAGAATACCAATCTCTATTATCTCTGATAGGGATGGCAGATTTATTTCAAGATTCTGGCAGACATTACAGCAAGCATTAGGAACTCGTCTAGACATGAGTACTGCCTATCATCCACAAACTGATGGGCAGAGCAAAAGGACGATACAAACGCTTGAAGACATGCTACGAGCATGTGTTATTGATTTCGGAAACAGTTGGGATCGACATCTACCGTTAGCAGAATTTTCCTACAACAACAGCTACCATTCAAGCATTGAGATGACGCCGTTTGAAGCACTTTATGGTAGAAAGTGCAGGTCTCTGATTTGTTGGAGTGAAGTGGGGGATAGACAGATTACGGGTCCTGAGATAATATAAGAAACTACCGAGAAGATCATCCAAATTCTACAACGGTTGAAAACCGCCCAAAGTCGACAAAAGAGCTACGCTGACATTAAAAGAAAAGATATAGAATTTGAAATTGGAGAGATGGTCATGCTTAAGGTTGCACCTTGGAAAGGCGTTGTTCGATTTGGTAAATGAGGGAAATTAAATCCAAGGTATATAGGACCATTCAAGATTATTGATCGTGTCGGACCAGTAGCTTACCGACTTGAATTACCACAACAACTCGCGGCTGTACATAACACTTTCCACGTCTCAAATTTGAAGAAATGTTTTACTAAAGAAGATCTCACTATTCCGTTAGATGAAATCCAAATCAACGAAAAACTTCAATTCGTCAAAGAACCCGTCGAAATAATGGATCGTGAGGTTAAAAGACTTGAGAAAAACAAGATACCAATTGTTAAAGTTCGATGGAATGCTCGTAGAGGACCCGAGTTCACCTGGCAATGTTGACTCGATGTAGTTCAAGATGAGAGAACGGATTGTTTCGTCTTGCTTCTTCCGTAACAGCGTCTCGTAACTCTTTGATAATCAGATCAGCATGGTGATCAATTGTTACGTAAATCACTAGTCTGTCTGGTGTGCTTTCGGAATTATCTCTTTCTAAGAGAGCGAAAAAGCTGTGAATATCCTTGATCATTAGCAAATCAGAGTGATAAGTCGGGCGTCCGGTGAAAAGATCCATATGCTTCCGGGTGAGAGTCAGTAGTGCTCGTTGGTTTCGTGAGAACGGAAGTGCTGATCCGGCTAAGGCGTTATAAACCTTAAAGTAAATGATCTTTTGATCTCGACAGAATCTTGTCTCAATAATAGTGCAAACCACCGAATTATGCTCTTGTTGCCTTTCTTCTTGGTAGATATGATCGTGAAAAGAATTGATAAAGTCTTAAATGCGTTCTTCTACGATTTTAACATCATTGTCTTCTCTTCGGAGATAGAGGTTATGTTTTTCTCAGATAGCCATAATTCGTTCTGTTAAGCGTAGCGAAAAATCAGTGGTTGATCTTCGAATGGCTTCGAGAATGTCTTCGAATTCATCAGTATCATTGATGAAGGTTATCATGGATGCGTGTGTGGATATGACTGGAATCCGATCTGAAGAAGAGTCCGGCTCCCCTTGATCTGGTTCAGTTGGAGAGTGTGAGTTATTCAGAATGTCTTCATGTTGCTCTCCCTCGTCATCATCGATGTATTGTTCTTCTGAGGATGCGTCTGATGAACAGGTTTCTTCAGTATTCTAATTCTCCACTTTGACAATTGCAGGATCAATTTCTATATCCTTAACCTGAGCCTTGTCGGTCTTCTTCTTGAAGCGAATGATTAAACTGTGATCTTCTGTCTCAAGCCTCATTATTTCTTCATGATGCTCAATGCTTGGAGCGGGCGTTGTCGCAGTCTCTTTTACATCTTCCATTCCCTCCTCCTCTTCAGATTCCTCCTCTTCCTCTATTTCTTCGCTGGAATCCTCTTCTTCCATTTCTGGGTCGTCTACAGACTGTGACTCGACACCCATCTCTATATCATCGGCTAGCGGTGAAGACTCGTCATCGGAAGTGATCCGTCTGGTGGAAATAGCAAACATCTCTGCCAGTCCAGAAAGATCGGTTCGTCGGTCAATTTTGAAGGTAACGCTTTCCCCATGTGATCGTAAGATCAAGGTTTGATTGTACACATCAATGACAGTCCTAGCCGTATTCATGAAAGGTCTTCCTAACACTACTGGTGTGTGTAGGTCTTCCTTAATATCCATTACTACGAAATCCGTAGGATACAAGAATTTGTCGACTTTCACCAAGACGTTCTCAACTATGCCCTTAGGATATCGAATTATGTGATCAGCAAGTTGGATTGTCATTTTAGTTGGTGACAAGTCTCCTAACTCTAATCTCTTGTAGAGAGAGTAGGGGATTAGGTTGATACTTGCTCCTAAATCTGCTAGCGTATGAATGGTTCCAGATTGGTAGATTGAACACGGAAAAACAAATCAGCCCGTATCTCCTAGCTTTGGTGGTATAGAGTTTCTGAGTAATGCAGAGCATTCTTCACTCAGTGGAATTTTGTTAGAGTCTGGTATCCTCTCCTTTGTAGAAAGAAGCCTTCGGATGTATCTCTTCTGGTTGGGAACTTTGGACATAGTGTCCAGGAATCTCCCATCAAGATTGAAGGAATCAAGCTTGGATGGTTCTTCTTGTAGCCTTCCAGGATAGGGTACACGAACTGGAGTTTCCGGGGTCAGCTTCTGAGTATACATTGATTTGTTCTTGAGCCTGGCTGACCTTCTCCGTGGTTCTTCCTCTGGGATTACGGAATCCATTTGCTTTGCTTCTTCTATGTGGGGATTTTGGATAGTATTACTTGGAAACCTTCCCTACGGTCGGGTCTCAAGGCGTTGTGATAACTGTCTGAGCTGCGTTTCCAGACTCTTGAGCAAAGCCAATTGATTTCTCATTAGTATCTCCGTCTGATCTTGCCTGGCTGCAGTTCTCTGATTTAGCTGTTGTTGTCCTTGAATGAACTGAGTCAATTGATCATCAGCTCCGAGAGTGGGGTTAGTTGCTTTTGTAATCTGGGTGGTAGGGGAATTTTCCTCAACTGGTGAACCAGTGAGTGGAAGTGGTTGATTGTAGGTCAATTGAGATTGTTGGGCTGGATAAGGTGGATAGCGATAGCGAAAAGGTTGATTGCTTTGCTGAAATTGATTAACCCTAGGTGGTTGATTGAATCCGGGATTTGGTGGACGAGCTGGGTATTGGACGTAACAGACTGAACCGTCAGGGTTTTCGTACTTAACTTGATATTCTTCAGTAAGTTGCGGGTTGGTACAATTAACATAAGCCTGAGCTTGGTTGACCTGCTGCAGCTGCGTCTTCAATTCTCCGAGTTGTTTAGCGAGAGATTCCATCTTATCCGTAAGGGATTTGATGCCCTCCGTTTGATTGTTAAGTGCTGAGAGTGGGGCAGATGATGAAGTTGTTTCACCACTGTCCAGTCATGATGATGCATTGTCATGTTCTCGAGCAATTCCCATGCTTCGTCTGCGGTTTGGTTCATCAGATTCCCTTGAGCTGCTGCATCGATCGTCGTCTAATGATTTATCGTAAGACCATTGTAGAAGGTAAAGATTTGGGCTGACCGTTCTAGCTGGTGATTAGGGCATTTCTTTAGCAGGGTTTTGAATCGCTCCCTTGCAGTGTAAAGAGATTCATCATAACTTTGTTTGTAGTTAATGATGTCATTTTTCAGTTTGGTTTGTTTAGAAGGAGGGAAATATTTGGTTAGGAATTTGGTAGCCATCTCCGTCCATGACGTGATGGAATCTTTTTCCAGTCCTTCAAACCAAGTTTGAGCATGATGAGTGAGAGAGTAGGGAAACAAGTATAGCCGGACTATATCTTGTCCGATCCCTGGCTGTTTGTAGGAGTTCGAAAGAGATATGAATTTATCAAGGTGAGAATTAGGATCGTCATTCGGTAATCCATGAAATTGGCAGCTATTCTGGATGAGCTAGATGATGTGATGTTTTAACTCGAATGAGTGTCCTTGAATCTCTGGAAATCTGATTGGTCCTCCTCGACCTTCAATCGAGGGTTTGGTGTTTTCTGCTAAAATAACGCGTAACGCCATTTGATTTCTAATTCGTGCTTCCTTGCGTGCTTTAGAGATTATTGCGTCTGGATCTGGTACGAATAACAACGGCCCTGGTCTAGATCGGGTTTGGGTCATACACTGGATATACCTTTTTGTTTTTAATTTTTAGCAAATAAACTAAGATAATCTAAAGTAAGCTAAACTATTCTAAGGTAACCTAATTATAAGGTAATTTAATTTAATCTAAGGTAGTCTAGAGTAATCTAATTTAATGTAACTAACTATCCTGTGGTTGAATATGTTTTTGGTTCTGGCTACTGATTCCCTGGTATTTCGGTAACATAGCTCCGCACGAACTATTCAACAAACCAAGTGGCCAGGCCGACTATGGAGAGGCAGGATCCTTTTGGTCCCAATATAGGTGGCGACTGTTAGGAAAAATCAAACAACCAAGTCCGTGTATAATTATCTTTCTTAGACACCACTAAATGCTTGTGAATAAGTTTGATAGAGAGCAGTATTGCCTGAAACCAGTTCCCCGGCAGCGGCGCCAAAAACTTAGCTCCTCCCGTGATATGGCCGAAACGGACAGTTTTTATTCGCGCGGTGTCGTCGGGCCGCAGCGCGCCAGGATCAGCCACTCGAGCGAGGGGTACTATTTTAAATTTATATTTAGCGGGGCCTAAATCTTACTACTCCTTATAAGTAAGGGAAGTATGACCTAGAGTCGTATTTTTGAGATATCAGTAGAATCGAACCTATATTTAAGCCTAAGATAGTTAAGACGGAGTAGTGATTACATATTTGGGATTTTCTAAATTATAAGACAGATAAAGTAAATGCGATAAAATTCGTAATTCAGATAAGGTTAAAGTGAGTGCATACTATGACTTCATCAGTTATTCTGCCGAGATTATGGAATGCTAGCTCATGAATAGGCAGAGGCCTTGTATTCATTACAATGGTCCTAAACGCCCCTGTCATAAGACATGTCACTGGGTACTGCGTTAGGCTTGAAGATTCTGAATAGACAGCAACGTCCCTTACCCCTGACGCCCGTGCAGTCTGACTACAGGCATACACGTTCAGACGGCTCATCCAATTGAGCGACTCGGTTGGGTGATGTATTAACATTCCACAATGGTCTAAACTTTCTTAAGCATAATAGAATACATGGTTTACCATATCCGAGAGACGTGATGTGTTTCAATGCTTTCGTTAATGATTGGTTTTAAAAGAGAGTTAGGCCCTTAAAAAGAGTTCAACCATAAAGAACACCATGGCCAAGTCAAGCTGACTTCCATGAACACGTTCGGTTATCCTAACGGTCCAATCCTTTATGTGTCTAAACAAACAGTTCCTTAATTAACTAAGAATCCCTCAAGCGGGGTGCAATGCTTGAGACCGCGTTATAGTGCAGTGTACTGGTCAATACTAACCAGATTCCATGGTCATACTTAGCAGAGGTACAACTTACAACAACTGCTGTGCTTCAGCGTGCACGTACGAAGTTTATATGCTTGGTGACTACACTAGCATGGTCTGGGACCGACAATGTACTAAGGGTCTAGTAAGATGTTTCACTACGAAAGAGTCCTCAGTCGGAATCCAAAGCTTGATAGACTTACTACAACCGGTGTGCCTCAGTCGATCTTATGTTGTATCCAATAGACTTCTCTTACCAAGGGGTGACACAGATAATGTACTCTGAATCGGGGTTCGCGACTTCCCAATAACAGAGCCTATAACTACGTTCTATTAGTTGGAAAATCGTTTTAGTTTAAAGCATAATCGGAAAGCTTTTCAACAGCATACACAAACCATAATATTATTTCGGCATTATAACTGCTTACATCATAGCATACACTAAAGAAAACTACTCGCTAATCATGGCAACAATATAACATAACATAATGATAGAAGACATTATATAAAGATAAGGGATAGAAGTACCAGTAGATTAAACGAGTTCTGAATACAAAAGTGACAACCTTAAGACTCCAGACCGCTCCTAAAACAATCTTCGGCGTTCTTCTCTGGGTACTAGGTTTCCCGCACGGATTCGAAGGACTTGAGAGTATGACTAATATTGTACAAGAGAGAGAAAGAAGTGAATTGAAGTGTGTGTTGGAATGAATGACAAAGACCCTTTAAATAAATAAGAATTTTGCCTGCAAATGGCTGGCAAGCCGTTTGGAAGGCCGTATTTGGCAGGCCGTTTGCTAGGCAAGCCGTTTATCGAGCCCGTTTTCCTGACCATTTGGCAGGCCGTTTACCATACTGGCAAGCCGTTTGGCAAGCCATATGGCAGGCCGTTTTTGTGCCTGGTCAGCCTTGATTCACTGGATCGTAACTTGATTTCTTGTCTTTCACAGTTTTCGCTCTAGAATCTTCGTTTTAGCTCCGATTCTCTTGATTCTTTTTGCACCATCTTCATAATTACTTGTTCTTCAATTCTAACCAACGAAATGGGTATTTTGTCGATAAAGTTTGAATCTTTCTTGTTTTTGGGCCTTAATACCGGGGTGAAAACGTGACTTTTTAGCCGATATCAGTATGTGATGAAGGCACTTACTACCACATCATGCAGAGCCTACGGGCATCCACTAACACTTAAAACATTCAAAATTATTGCGTTACCCCAAGGATCTTATTTGCCGCACCTGCTGGAGCAATGCTCTTTCTTACGTAACTCTAAGTCCTGACTTATTCCAGGGGATTCTCATCTAGCGATATCAACACCATCAGTATTCCGACTTTAGTATTAGTCATAACTTGTTTGGCATTTTGCAAAATCAAGAAGCGATTAACTTCTCATCCTCATGCTCTATCCTTCATACCTCACTCTTTAGCAACGGCTTCGCACGTGAACATTTTTGGCCCAAAGACTTATGTCCTGATAATTATCAAAAACTACATTTAATTCATTAAGTTTTCATTACCTAGTAACATGTAACCCGATGATTCAAAGATTTTTCACTCAATCTTTTTCAACTCATAACCTCTGAAATACGAAAAACTATGTTTATCAAAATTTGTACATGTTGCTTATTTGTGCGGTCCTCACAAGATTTATGGACAAATGAAAGTACTAAAAAATTTTCTGTGACTGATACGATTTATAAAATCATATATGTATAAATTTACCCTTACTTTTTCTGGTTAGTACATACCAAGTTATACCTCCAAATTATTTAAAAATAGCCCGTTTAATGAGTTGTTTAACTTAAGTCAAATAGTTTTGTGCTAAATGGTACACGCATACTTCCAAATTTACTAGGAACTTCGTTCTGTTATGTTGTCATATCAAACATTTAAGGGTTTTTCAAAACTTCCTTGGTTGATTTTATTAAAGGTTTTTGTATTAAACTACACCATGTATGGATCACACTTCTTCTCGCCCTCCGTTAGGGATGAAACTTACCATCAAGATCTTTGTTAAAAACTCTTGAGCCACTTTGGATGGCAGATTTACAAAATTTGTTAGGAAGTCTTTGTGCTCGTAAAATGTTCATTTTAAGGTTAGACATGGTAAAAACGCGGGCCGGTAAATCAGTTTTCCGGGAAACACTCAGTTGTCACCCTATCGTAGGAGAGGCACTAGGCGGATTTCTACTCTCAATGTTTCACGACTAATTGCAACACCCTTGTAAACATCATCTCTATGAATCAGTATATTGTGGTACAAGGAATCATTTTTAGAGATTCTTTTCATTTGGAGTAAACCATTCTTTAGGACCAAGAGTTCACGTATCTTCTCATCCGCTCATCCCCTTAAGTATAAGGATAAATTCAGAACAACCCACTCGAGGAGTTCACTCTCGTTCAAAGATCACGTATCTTTCGAAAATGTAATGTAAAATACTTTAGAAATCTATGAATCTTGGAAGGGACTACTTAAAACGTCTATTACACTGATGTGGTTACTCTACACATTCCTTCCTTCGTTGGTTGCAACTATATGTTGCTCTAGTTAATGTTAACCCTAACTTCAACATGTAATTGAAAGGATAAAGTTACATTATGAAACTGTGCTTTCATTCTATTCAAGGATAAGATCACATGCATCATGGAAAACTGGGTGATATCTTTCATTGTTCATTCAGACAGCCCTGAAGACAATATAAATAATTATGGCTGGCATTGCATGTAAGTCTGATTTGTCACTTTAAGCTAAAATTTCAATTCATTTAATCAAACGAACGTTTCTTAAATAATGGGTTCTTTATACCTATGGTCTCCTTCCGAAATTAAGGGATTGGTAAAATCCGTGGCTAACACTATCCAGACATCAAATCGCATGGTTATGATCACCATGTTTTCCATT
The DNA here is from genome assembly GCF_046630445.1 of Rutidosis leptorrhynchoides. Lineage (NCBI taxonomy): Eukaryota > Viridiplantae > Streptophyta > Magnoliopsida > Asterales > Asteraceae > Rutidosis > Rutidosis leptorrhynchoides. The sequence goes on along the minus strand of NC_092339.1, from coordinate 38,189,682 downwards.
CTACCTGTCAGCTTTGTATTGCGACATAAGCACTCAATGTTTTAGATGAGTTTGGTAACATTCATGATGTATTTCATGCATCCAGCTTACTAAAGATGCCTGTAAAGCTAAAAACATCATCTTTCCTTTTATGGGTATATATACTCATAGGACATGTTCATGTTAACAAGAAACGAAATCAATTTGTTGATCTCTTAGGACAAGAGACTTAATTAATCGCACATACCTATTCTTACTTTTATGCACCCAAGTACCTTTCAAGGAAACTAACTCACTTCTGAGCCCTCGAGTCTCTCGGAACTTCGATACGCTCCTTCTTATTTAAAAACGGTACCATTGTTGGTCACTCCTCAAAATTTCGGGACGAAATTTTCTTTAATAGGTGGGTAATGTAACGACCCTACTTTTTCGACTTGCTTTTGTGCTTTGTGCTTTCACGAAACTGCGTATATGTGCGTACTGAGCTAGTTTATGCTCTGGGATCTTATTTAATGATTAATTACTTTCGTTAATATCTTACAACGTGCTATTAAGTGTGTAATCACTTAACTTGATCCCCGAAAGCTTTTACGACCGTTGGTGTCACTTGACATTTGAAACGAGCTATGTACATGGTACACGTTTAACTTTGGTCATAATAGAATATTATGACTACGTAATACTAATTGTTATTTTATAATAACAATTACTTGGGTTTTTGAATGCTTAATTACGCTTAGTGATTCACTAGAACATACTAGTTAGTCTTGTTGGACTTTCTACCTTGTTGGACTTTAGCCCACCCTACTCTAGCTAGTGGACTATTTAATTAGCCCAATTATTAGTGGATTATGACCCAATTATATGTAAGACAAATGCCCATTTATAAGAGCCAACATACTAGCATTTTTGCTTACCATTATCCTTAATGTTGCATGGGATCCTAACATAAGCACCAACTTTAGACAACCATTAACCAAAAAGTAAACGTGTCCCCCCTTTTATCCCCCCATAACCTACGGCCTAAGGAGCCTCCCCACACCCTCATTCCCTATAAATACCAAGCTTATTCATTCCATCTTACATTTGATCTCATTCACACTTTACACACACTTACTCTCTTATTTTCTCTCTAGTCTTTCTCACTCTAAAAAGTGTAAGTTTTAAATTTTCTTTTCTTCTTCTTCTTCTTCTTATGGTCACGAAATCATCATCATCATATGAAGATCAAAGCTTTTTAGCTTTTGATCTTGGTACATCTTGTAGATTCAAACTTGGATTTGAATCCTTCAAGAACATGGAAGATTCAAGCTTTCTAGGTTTGAATCTTCACTTATTTTGTAGATCTAAATCTTTTAGCTTTTAATCTCTTTATTTTGTTGTAAAGATTCAAACTTGTGTTTGTAATCTTCATGTAACTTGAAGATCTAGCTTCATGCTTCAATGATCTTCATGAACAATCAAGATTCAAGCTTTCTAGATTTGAATCTTCATTTCTTTTGTTGGATCTAAGTTTTCTAACTTGTGATCTCATTATTTTGTTATAAAGATCAAAACTTGTGTTTATGATCTTCATGTAACTTGAAGATCTAAGCTTTATGCTTCAAGATCTTCAAGAACATTAAAGATTCAAGTTTTCTAGCTTTGTAATCTCATAACTTGTGTGAAAATGATCCAAACTCTCTAGCTTATGGTTCCATTACTTTGTTTGATCAAATTTATGTTCATACTTTTTTGATTGAATGAAAGTTTGTAGCTTTTGTTGTAGATAGAACTTGCAATTGTGTTTAAGACTAAGAACATGATGCAACCTTGGTTCATCATCCTTCTAAAACTCTTAAGTGAGTTGAATTCTTACTTAGTCTTAATACTTTGTGTGTTTATGGTTGAATCTTGATCAAAGTGATGCTAACACATCAATGAGTTGTACACTTGAAGCTACAAGCATCAAGGATGAGAACCGTGATGAGCATCAAGCACCAAGAATCTCACCGGAGCACTTGTTTGCTGTTTTTCGGGCTCTAATCAGACTCCTGGACTTCTGGAAAGGTGATTTTCAGATATTTTGTTTCCAGTAGATGACTTTTCATTTAGGCCTCGCCTTAATCCGATATACGGTTTAGGATTTATAGCCTTCCGAAAGTCACTACGCCTTTGTAAGGTTGTGCTGAAATTTCTGATATACTCGCACTTAAACCGTCGCCACAGTCAAAAGAAGACGATTTAGGTTCTAAAAACTGGTCAACTATTAGAAGACTCACATACGGAGCCTTGGCCACTGACTACACGTCTTTTCGATTTGTATAGAGGTCGTAACAGCTGTCCAAAGTCAGCCTTTTGTTTCGATCACTATTTTTGTTAAACTTACCTTAGTTTTGATGAATGATGATGATATTGATGATGACACTTAAACTTAATTTATTCACTTTTAAACCTTTTGGGACAACATACTGAACTAGTGACCTTTGACTTAGGTTGACGACCTTTCGGACCGACTTACTACCTGCCTACTTTTCGTATCAACTCTTACTGCTTATTCACTGTGAGTTATAGCATCCCTTTACTACTTTTACTATTTTCGGGACTGAAAATACATGCGCTTTTTACGTTTTACATACTAGACACGAGTACTTAAACTTTATATGTGTGATTTACAAAATGGCACAAAGATTCCCCTTAGCTCGGTAACGTTTAATCATTGGTTTCCTAACTGTGAAAGCGAATCTTAGATATGGATCCATAGGGTTTGACAACCCCACTCGGGCTAGTCACGCTAGCAGACAATGGGTGTTTAATACTTCGAGGAAAACGCACTCTCCAGGTGCACTTTTAGGGGGAGATATACATACGTTAAGTCTAGTTACTGGGTGCCCACGGATAAGCATATACTTTTCATACTTATTTAAACTGCTGATTGAAGCACTAAAATCTCGTGGTCTACATTACTTTACTGATTACAAACTATAGCTCACCAACATTCGTGTTGACTTTTAAGCGTGTATTTTTCAGGTGCTTAGACGATGTTGCTTCTGCTTTTAGAATTGCTGTCTTGGTGTTATAGACTTGCTGTTATGGACCTGCTGTGTTAGATTTCCGCTGCATTACTTAGAGATATCTCAATCATGGAACTTTTCTTTTGCATTCGTAACTTATGTTTTTTTCAAACAATGGCTTTGTAATGACCTTTGCGTCACGTTATCTTTTGTAAAATGTTATCTTTTTATGAATGCAAAACTGGTTTTCAAACAGCATATAGTGTTTGACCTTGTAATGATCCTGTTGTTGATGAACCATATACGATGGTTTTGTACGGGGCATCACATTTGGTATCAGAGCATTGGTTGTATGGAACTAGGTTGCATTAGTGAGTATAGACCAGACTGAGTAGGATTCACTAATAGAACTAATCTACAACTTACTCGTTTACTTGTTACTGCTTACTAATGCTGCATGCTATTGCTTACTTATACTGCTATGTGAACTTGCTGTATGTTATTGCTTATCCTCGCTACTGCATGCTACTGTCTGCTTTCGATTGCATGTTACTTTGTTTAGTACTGTTGTTATTGCCATGCTATGTACTGCGGTAGATGATCTAGGTTACTGTAGTGCCTGATTACGTGTTTGCTATATGTCTTACTGACATGGAAAAAGTTATTTTTCCTTGTTCAGATGTCAGACATGCTGCCCATGACCTTTGACTTCAAGAGAGACTCAGAGACGACTGTTGCCTCGCCTACTATTGTTGCTGACTCACCGCTACCCTTCAACGACTCTGGCGATTCACCTTCTGGAGATAGTGGACTAGTTCTTGACCTGATGGATGTCTCAGACGGAGACGAGGATCCCGAGATGATTCCAGCACCACCCAGCCCTAGACTCCCGGAGCCACAGCACCATTCCGGTGGTTCTGTGATCCTTGGGGGAAATGGAGACGGTCCTTTCTGTAACGAGCATGGACATTGGGCTAGACGCACCGCTGATGGACGTGTTGTACCGATTCCACCAGGCAGATATCGACTTATGACCACCGGCCAGACGCTTTCTCCTACCCGCGATGATCCCGCATTACCTTCCGACGATTCAGACGGATCATCATCCTACGACTCCAGCGAGGAGGATCCCGAGGAGGATATTGAGGAGGACCCTGAGGAGGAGCCCGTGCAGCCGCCCTCTACCCTGCCGAAGAAGCGGTATCGTTTCGATGGTACTGTTATTCCAGGGGTTAACGGAGGTAGACCGTTCGTGGACGCACATGGACAGTTGGTTAGGGTCACAGCCCGTAAGCGGGTCGTACCATATCCTGCTGATCCATTCGTGCGTAAGACCGCACGCACTGTGCCGTCTACATCTGTATCATCTGGACCATCTGCACCACCGGCGCCACCTGCCCACCAGCATCCCCCGTCGTTGAGGAACTGACGAGGGAAGTGTATGCCCTCTGTGCTCGGGTAACTGAGCTCGAGGACCAGATATCCCACCTGATGGACATCATTTACCCACCTTCGCCCTAGGACTATTGTATTAGATTTTCTTATGTATTCCGTTTGTAGTTTCCTGTTTTTCATTAATGTTATGTACAAACCTCATGCCATTGTACGTAACTTTCTTATTATGAATGGAATTACTGTTGCTGAATTGTTGTACGACGTTTTATTACATGTTGGCTTTTGTGCTACCTGCTGCTTGTTGCCATGCTTAGTTATCGTGTGTTGTGTTGTTTCCGTACTGTTTACATTATGCTATGCCGTTACCGTTCATTGGATTTTGACTTAAGTCTAAACTTTTGTTTGGAAGATCGATGGCTAATGGAAGAGGTCCGAGAGAAATCCCCACCGCAACTCAGATCGAGGAAATGATAGCTACTCGAGTAGCCGCGGCTATAGCGAATGCCAATCCTGCTCCAGCTCCACCGGCTAACCCAACTGTTCAGAACGGGTATACTTACAAGGAGTTACAGAGCTGTAAGCCCCACAATTTCAGTGGAACAGAAGGGCCAGTTAGCTTGACAAGATGGTTTGAGAAGTTGGAATCTGTGTTCCTTGTGAGTAACTGCTCCGAGGGGAATAAGACTAAGTTCGCATCCTGCACTTTGTCGGATGGCGCTTTGACTTGGTGGAATACGTTCGCCCAGGCTCAGGGAATTGATGAAGCTTATGCTACACCATGGGAGGAGTTTAAGAGGGCTATGATCGAGGAGTACTGCCCCAGAACTGAAATTCAGAAAATGGAAGCGGAATTTTGGGAACTGAAAGTTGTAGGAACTGACCTTGATGGCTATAATTGAAGGTACTTGGAGTTATCGTTGATGTACCCCACAATGGTTACTCTGGAGTACAAATGGATGGAGAGGTATTTGTGGGGACTCCCCAAGGACATTCAAGGAAATGTCACTTCATCGAAACCAGCAAATGTCCCAGAAGCTATGCGTATGACGCACACCCTGATGAATCAAATTACTCGCCAAGAGCCAGAGAAGGCGAAAGCAGAATCGGGAGCTAGTAATGAGAAACGTAAGTGGGACGGAAACAAGGGAAAAGGTCTTGAGCAGAACCCAGCCAAGAGGTATGAGAATTTCAAATGGAACAACGACTGGAGGAACCCGAACCCGAATCCTAGCTCAAACCCTAACTACAAGGGTACCATTCCTCAGTGTAAGAGATGCTACAAGCATCATACTGGACAATGCAACATAGTGTGTGAGAAGTGCAAAAGGATTGGACAAATCGGCAGAGATTGTAAGAGCACCGCCTCAGCTGTGAGGACAAACCCAAATGGGCCAAGGAAGTGCTATGAGTGCGGACAGCAGGGCCACTTCAGGAATGAATGTCCCAACAAGAAGAAGGATGGTGGGCCAGCATGTGGAAGAGCCTTCAACATGAACGCAAGAGATGCCCGCGAGAATTCTGACTTGGTTATAGGTACATTCACAATCAATAACCTATTAGCTTCTGTTCTGTTTGATACTGGTGCCGATAGGAGTTATGTATGTAGACACTTTTGCTCTAAGATAGATTGGTCGTTAGTACCTTTGGAGAAGAGTATGTTTGTTGAGGTAGCCAATGGAAAACATGAGAAAGTTGACCAAATTGGCCAATGCGGTATTATCAACCTAGCCGGAGTGGATTTTGAGATTGATCTAATACCCATCAAGTTGGGAAGTTTTGATGTGATAGTCGGTATGGACTGGTTGTCCAAAGTAAGAGCCGAAGTTATCTGCGGAGAGAAGATTCTTCGTATACCACGTGAAGATGGTGAGCCTCTGATTGTTTACGGAGATAGAAGTAGTCCGAAGTTGAACCTTATTAGTTGCTTGAAGGTACAAAAGGTTATGAATAAGGGACGCTTTGCTATTCTGGCACATGTGAAGGAGCTAGAAACTGAGGAGAAAAGTGTGGATGATGTACGAATTGTGAACGAATTTCCCGACGTCTTTTTGAAAAAGTCGCCTGGATTACCGACGCCGAGATCAGTGGAGTTTCAGATCGATCTAGTGTTAGGAGCTGCACCCGTAGCTCGCGCACCTTATCGACTTACACCTTCTGAACTGCAAGAGTTGCAGAGTCAACTGCAGGAACTGCTAGACCATGGATTTATCCGACCGAGTTCATCGCCTTAGGGCGCACCTGTTTTGTTCGTGAAGAAGAAGGACGGAACTTTCCGCATGTGTATCGATTATCGTGAACTGAACAAGTTGATGATCAAGAATCGGTATCCCCTTCCTAGGATTGACGATCTTTTTGATCAGCTGCAAGGATCCAGCGTTTACTCTAAGATTGATTTACGATCAGGTTATCACCAGTTGAAGGTGAAGGAGAGCGATGAGCTGAAGACTGCGTTCCGAACCCGTTATGGTCATTATGAGTTTCTTGTGATGCCATTCGGTTTAACTAACGCACCTGCCGTGTTTATGGATCTCATGAATCGCGTATGCAAACCGTATCTGGACAAGTTCGTTAACGTCTTCATAGATGATATCCTCATCTATTCCAAAAGAGAAGAAGAACATGAGCAACATCTTCGACTCATGCTAGAACTCTTGAGACAAGATCAACTTTATGCCAAATTCTCTAAGTGCGAATTTTGGTTGAAGGAAGTTCAGTTTCTCGGTCATATCGTGAGAGATCAGGGTATCAAAGTTGATCCGGTAAAGATCGAAGCTATCAGTAAGTGGGAAACCCCCACTACTCCGACTCATATCCGCCAATTCTTAGGCCTCGCCAGTACTATCGTAGATTCATCGAAGGTTTCTCTTTAATTGCGCGTCCTTTGACTGCGTTAACTCATAAGGGGAAGAAGTTCGTTTGGGAAACCGAGCAAGAGTCGACATTCCAAACCCTGAAGCAGAAGTTAACCACCGCACCTATTCTATCCCTTCTCGAAGGCAGTGATGATTTCATTATGTATTACGATGCCTCCCGACAAGGTTTTGGGTGTGTATTGATGCAAACGAAGAAGGTTATTGCTTATGCCTCCCGACAACTAAAGATTTATGAGCGAAACTACACAACTCACGATCTTGAACTTGGAGCCGTTGTCTTTGCACTCAAACTGTGGAGACACTACCTTTATGGAAATAAGAGCACTATCTTCACCGACCACAAAAGGCTCCAACACATCTTTGATCAGAAACAACTGAATATGAGACAACGTCGATGGATCGAGACGTTGAACGATTATGATTGTGAACTTCGTTACCACCCTGGCAAGGCAAATGTTGTAGCCGATGCCTTGAGCTGAAAGGAGAGAACAGTACTGATGTGTGCGAGGTGGTGTATACAAAATAATTATATTTTTACAAGAAAATACTATTAAATACGATACAATTTTACACAAGATATTTATTTATTTATAGAATGGATATACCTAAACCTTGCTACAACACTTATAGGCAGTGTACCTAATCGTACAGTAGTGTAGTTTTTAGTAAGTTCGGTTCGTTCCACAGGGATCTTAGCCAAGTTTAACGCTATATTTTTAACTGATGATTGTAAAAATACAAAAATATATATAAGTAGTATTATTATTATAAAAGGGTGTTTTTACCGTTTAATGACCGGTTTGTCGATTTATAAAACTTTAGTCGCAGTTAAAACCTATTGTAAAATATTAAATATATAAAAAAACTTAATGTAAAGCGCAAAGTAAATAACGATAATGAAATTGTGATAAATAAAAATGCGATAAATAAAATTGCGATAATTAAAAAGTACGATAATTAAAAGTGCAATTAAATACGAAATAAAGGAAATTAAATATGAAATAAAGGAATTATGCTTATTAAAACTTCCGTAATCATGATGTTCGACGTGTTGTTTTTAGTTTAGTACCATGGGTTAATTGTTCTTTGTCCTGGATTATTCAATATGTCCATCTGGTTTTGTCCATAACAGTCCATCAGTCATAAATATAAAGTGCGAGTGTCCTCGTCAAATTATCCTTATATTCGAAGTCAAATATTCCAACTAATTGGGGACTTAAACTATAATTACACCAATTTTCCTTGTATATAATTCACCCCTGTTTTAATAAGTCCATAGACTAATAATCCATTCCCGTGTCCGGTTAAATGAACGATTATTAGTACTTATAAATATCCCGCCCATCGTGTCCGATCGAGTGTATATGGTTATTTATAGGTATGTCCAATTGTAAATCTTTATATTAAATTAACAAACTATCATTTAATTAAACAAATATAAAGCCCATTAATAGCCCATAGTCTAATTTCCACAAGTGTCGTTCTTTTGTCCAAACCCCAATTATGGTACAAAGCCCAATTACCCAATTTTAATATTTAGCCCAACATCACGATTACTTCGGCATTAAATAAGCATAATAATAACTTAGCTACGAGACATTAATTTAAAAAGGTTGAACATAACTTACAATGATTAAAAATAGCGTAGCGTTACACGGACAGAATTTCGACTTACACCCTTACAACATTTGCTAACATACCCTTATTATTAGAATTTAAAATTAAAATTAAAATTAAAATTAAAATATAATATATATATATATATATATATATATATATATATATATATATATATATATATATATATATATATATATATATATATATATATTATACGAGTGAGATAGAGAGATAGATGGAAAGATATATCAATTCGTCCAAAAATGCTGAAATTTATAGATGTGGCCAGGTAACTAGTGCCATGAGATCGCATGGATTCTTCTCTTCTAGGCCATGCGATCGCATGACATGCTTTTCCAGGTCACATGTCTTTGTTTGCTAGTTTGCCGACGGTTTAATAAATAAATATAATATATAAATAATTTTAAGAATTATTTAAATATTTTATTATATTTATGTGCATAGTTGACTTGTAATTTTTAGTCCGTTGCGTCGAGCGTTGAGAGTTGACTCTTTTGGATTTTTGAACGTCTTTGTGTACAATTTAATATCTTTTATTTTGCGTTTTTCTGCTTGTACTCTTGTAATTTTGAGACGTTTCTCACCAATAATTTGAACCACTTTGATTGTACTTTGTACTTTTGAGCTTTTTGGTCGTTTACGTCTTCAATTCGTCGAATCTGTCTTTTGTCTTCACCTTTTATTATTTAAACGAACATCACTTGTAAATAGAACAATTGCAACTAAAAGCTTGTCTTTCTTGAGGGATAATGCTATGAAATATATGTTCGTTTTTAGCATTATCAAATATCCCCACACTTGAGCGTTTCTTGTCCTCAAGCAATATAGTCTTGAAATAAAAACACTAGAATCACTTCTTTATTCTTCACACTTTGTACATCAGTGATTTCTATACGGCAGTATGAACAATGGTAGTAACGATGTGGTTTACAGTCCCACATGACTATAAAAATTTAGATCTTTAAGGAAAATGGATCTTTATGAAAACATTTGATCTTTTGAAAATACAATCTAGCTTTTACCCTAGATAAGTTTTCTGGAATAACCCTTCACCGGTGTTTGCAAATTTTTTTTTTTTGTGGGTTTTGTGGGTTTTAGATTTGAAAATTTTTGCTCAAAACTTGCGGTTTTGTGTCACCCACTTGCTAACCTTGTATTGAAAAAGCAACAAGTCCAGTATACTTGCTCCGTATATTACCTTTCGGTAAACTACCGTCCGGTTGTAAAGGAAAGCGTTGAACAAGCAACTGTTAGGGCAATGTCCCCTGACATGCTTTTAATTATGGTCTATAACGTGTCGGATGCAATTACTATCCTTGGTAGGAGCAATAGTAAAGCTCACCCTTATGGTTTTTCGGACTGGCACAGGGTCCTGTCTTTGACCATGCTATGCAACCACCGTTCTTACGGTTGACACCCGATTTGGTTCAGGTGACCTAATGAATTCCAGGTGAATTCCTAGAATTTTACATTCAATGGTAATGAACGCATTAAAATGGGTTTTTCAGAAAACAAATCGGTTGGTAATTTTGATCAAAATATTTTCTCGTTCAAGCTCGAGTTTAGATATCATCGAATTCCATGAATTTGAATTATCAATCTTTAAAGTCAATCTCTAGGATTGAGTAATATCAGTCTTAAAAGCTGATTTTTGATCTTTTAAGGAGATTATCCTTTCTGGGGATCTGATTCATTAGTCTTATCAAGCTAATTTTCACGGTGCCCTCCCCATTTTACGAGACAGATCCTCTCATGGTTAGGATAAGTCTGACCACTTGGCGACCCTGTTTGATGCTGAGGTCCGTGGATTTCCAGCTGATTTTCGAGAAACTTTTCAAGGTTTTTTGTAGACTCTACAACTGGTCTGGACGACAACTTCATGACCTAAATCAAGAAGCGCGTTTCTTTTTTGGAAGACTTTACTTCCTTCTAATGATGGAATTGATTCATCCTGTAGATCCATCTTTCTTTCAAATATATTATAAGAAATTGAGTAAAACTGATAAAATTATCTAAAACAAAAGTATCTTCAGTTATTTGTACAAAAATATGTGATATATGTTTTAAATAACTTGGTAAATTTTTCCCACACTTGGCTTTTATTTTCCTTTCTTTGCCTTTTTATTGTCCTCTATTCCATTTTAAATGAATTCTAACATTTTGGTTTGTTTCTCAATTTATGTCCTTTCTGAGGTAACAATAATTTCGGTGTTAACACCTAGTTTTATCGTTCATAAATATGTATAAACATGATTTTGAATTCATTCAATTGAAAATTTTGAAAAATTTTACTAAAATTGGGTAGTCAGTATATAAGACTAGGGCTGTTCTTTATTATCAGAGAGCACTAGATTCTAATACAACTACTGTGTTACTAGTATTTTTAATGGTGACCAAGTGTATAAGTTAAAATTTTAAAAATCCGAAAGAATTTAACCCCTTCCCACACTTAAGATCTTGCAATGCCCTCATTTGCAAGAAATCAGTAACAATTTAAATTATTGAGGGTGATTAGCGTAGAAAAATGATTAAATTTTACCAAAGTTTCTAAACATATTGGCGTTTGTTTGCTGAATGATAAATGGTGCACATCATTTGTTCATTCCGTCTTGTTGTTACATCACATTTGTTTTTCGTTTTGTCGTCAAAATCACTAGCTTTTGCTGAACTTAATGTCAGTCTTTGAAAATGCACTGTTTTACCCTGTTGTGTATATGAAATAAAATACATACAATACAAATATAAACATGCATGGTAATTTGAAATGGGACTTAAAATCCCACTTTCAAATCAAATACAAAATATTAGTACAAAATAATAAAAATATTAAATAATACATTAATGTATCACAATATCATATGTTTAAACTTAAATAAATAAAAATAATAAAAAGATAAAAATCATAAAAATCACCAACAGGAACTATATCAATCTGGATAGGGGTTCCAGTTCATGTCGTCTGTCGGGTTCCATGGTTGGTGATAAGTATACTGGTAGGCCTGGTTAGGGTCGTAGAGAGTATATGGTGGTCTCTTCTCGGGCTGGTGTGGAGGATAGTAAGCGGGTCGGGTCGGAACGTAGTGATCTTGAGGTGATAGCCGGCTCATGATCTGACACTGATGATAGTCCCATCTATCATGCTGTCGTTGCCTGGAATGCTCGTAATCATTCCGGGCTTGCCACTGCTCCATCCAACTAAATCTCTCCCCGTTTGTCATATCTACCTCATCTACACACTGGTATACGTCAGTCATAGCCTCCCTAATGACATCCCTAATGTCACCCGCTTCCTCCATTTCCTCATCTGAACCTCTCTCTACCTGAGGATGACTACCAACATAGGGTATTGCCTGATTGCGTCTGCTTTTTAATACCTTAGCACCCTGATAGACCCTCAATCCTAAAGGCTCAACCTGTTCCCTACATTCCAAAAGTGGACCTCCTTGATCCCTATCTACACTCAAATACTCTCCAATGAGAGTAACAAAAATACCTCCTCCTAGTATTCCCCCTTCCTGTATTCCTTCTACCATTTTAGACAAATAAAAACAAACACAGTAAGGGATATTAACAAAGCCTCTTGGGTCTCGAATACACTTTAGGTAAAATAAATCATGTAAGGTCATTTTCTCCTTGTTGTGACCTCTCTGTGTAATCGAGTTAGCCAAAAATCTATGAATTATACGAAGCTCGGCTTTGTTAATATGTAAGTAGGAGTGTTTTCCTCCTAGCGTAAAAACATTATAACCTGACATACGCCTCCAGACGGCGTTCGCGTCAAAATTCCTATCTACCCTTTCACCACGATAAATCAAATTCATACAATCGGGTAGTAGTAATTCACCAGGAGTATATATTTGCAAAGCCCTGGCCATGTCCAGCATGGACATCCTGTACATCCTACGGCCAAGTATAAATCTAAGAAAACTTCTATCATCTAACCTATCTACATCCGCATTTAACGCTATAGTACTCATAAGCTCAATGCACCATTATTTATATACAGGTCTACGAATGGTGAATAAACGTTCCCAATCGTGAAAAGAAGAGCTGCCATACCTTTGGATCAGATGCTCCCTAACTGAGTTAGCAAGTTGGACCCTTTCCAAAGGCTCCCAATCGATTACCCTCGGCACTTCTACATTTTTCGGTATCAGTTTGAATTTGTTACTTTGATATTTCAGGTAATCTCTCCAGCTTCTATCGAATCTCAGATTAGGATGCAACGTGTGTTCAGAAATCATTGGGTATTCTACTGGCGGATGCATCGAAAATACTATAAAGGCATCAACAAATTGTAGCGGATCATAATAAGGTACGTGTTGATCAGGTTGATGTTGTTGTTCCTGTTGTGGTTCTTGTTTGGGTTCTGGCTCGTATTGCATTTCTGGTTCAGGTTCTGGAGCAGGTTGTCTAGATGATGATGATGATGATGCACCTCCAGTTTCAGTATATTTCTACAAAACACATTAAACACGAAATTTGTGCATCCAAATATGCATTAGTGTTAGCAAGATAACAACTTGAAACAATTACAATAACATGTTCAATCAAAATTAAACTTATACACATTTTCACAATTTTTACAATTCTACACTTTTTCAAATAAGCATATATAAAAATGTTTACAAAGTTCATAAGCATTCAACTCAAATATCATGTTAAAACAACCATTACTAGCAATTAAACAAGTTTTAAATGGCATTTATATCAAATTAATCAAGTTCATGAATTTTAGACCTAAAAAGTCCACTTTAATTCTCAAAAATCATGTTTAGGATCAAAGTTTGGATCATTTAGCTACCTAAACATATTACACTACTTAATTTAGCAATAATTCATAGCAAAAATCGGCCATAACCTGTTTATATCAAAAAGCCCCAAATTGCTCAAGAACACAAACCCTAGATTTCTAAAAATTTTGAAGTTTTTGGCTTCAAATCATGTTAAATAGCATCAATCTAGGTTATACATGCATAATATACTAACAATTTAACTCTAATTACACTAGAATTTAACAAAATCAAATTAGGTAAAATATTGGTAAATATCACAAAAATTAAGAATTTTAAGAGTTTAGGGGTGTAATTTTTACCTTCTTGTTGAAAAATCCGAACCTAGGCATGATTGTAGCAGATTGTAGGACGAAATTTGGTTGAATTTGGTGAAAAAATGGTGATTTTAGAGAGGTATGTGTGTATGTTTTCGTAAATGTGTGTGTTGTGTGGAGTGACAGAGAACAGCTCGATGGATTTATGTTCCTGAGCTGAATTGCAGTACCATGCGATCGCATGGTTATTCAAGGCAAACCCCATGCAATCGCATGGGGTCCCTGCCTTTTTTTTTATTATTTAAAAACCTTACACTTTTTTAAAACATATAATTAAATTATATTTAAAATTTTGTTTCTTTTTAGGATGAGGGCGTTTCGGATCGTTGTCCTAGTCCGTCCCTCGACAAAATTTTAAAATTTGTCATTTTTAAGCGTTGTTTTAAAAGCAAAGATTTTTTTGGGTTTTTTTTTTTATGTTTTTGGCATACTTTAATTCAATAAGATTAAAAATAATGATAATAAAAATTCTCGTCCCTCCCTTGGGTAGAGCAATTTCAGTTCAACTACCTAGTTTTCAACTCACGACGAATTTTTTAGAAATCACATTTTTAACTTAACGAAATAAAGTAAATTTTTGTTTTTTTTAAAAATTCACACCAAACTTAAAATTAAAAATGCATAAAATTAAAAATTCATATTATTAAAATTAGAAATTCATACCTAACTTATATTATATTTTTGTTTTTATACATACAAACTTATATTAAAAATATTAATTTTTCAAATATTTACAAACTTAAATATATATTAATTTTAAAAAGTTTATAATATTAATTAAAAAACAAAGTAAAAATAAAATTAAAAATCTTTTTGGTCTTTTATCCCACTTTAATCAATCAAATATTATCAAAAATATACGCCCCTCTTTTCGGTAAAGTAATTTCGGCTAAATTACCTAGTTTTACTCCTGACGAATTTCTGAAATATTTTGGGTTGATTGATTAAATATATTTATACCTTAAGAATAAACAGTAAATTTCGCAGTGATGTAATAAATTTTTGTATGATATCAATAATTTCGGTCGCAAAACCTAATTTTATTGAGTATCAATTTAATACTTTATAGCGAACGATTTAGCGTTTATTATCAAAAGGTTAAAAGCAATAAAATAAAAATAAAAACTGTACATACTTACATGTGAGATAGAATTCTCAGTGACCTGCTTTAGCCCACTCATAAGATAGTCGGACTAATTGGTTTTCCATAGCTACATAGGCATAACCTCGAGCATTCAACGATTTTTCTTCGAAACACATGAACGGTCCTTCTCTGCATAAAGTAACGAACTCGGTATTGGAATATGTCTGATTCGTCAAGCATTTTCCTTCGTGTGACCATTTTCTGCATTTGTGACATCTTTCAAGGTGTCGTGCTCTTCTTTTTGCTGCGGATTTTGATTTTCCTTTACCAAAAAGTAACTTATTATGATCGTTTCTGAGTTCTTTTCTTACTCCGTCCAATTTGGCTCTTATTACTGATACCAAGTCACTCGGGAGTGTGTCATTATTACGTTTAGTGATCAAAGTGTGTAGCATTAGACCATGGTTTAGTTCACAGGAAGTCTTCATCTCGTAAAACCTAAAAAAAAAAATCAGAATGGGGGGAGAAGACTAGTTCTTTAGGGTCTGCTAGGAAAAGACCATTCGGATTCCATTCTCGGAAACTACACGAAAACAGAAAATCTAACTCTAACAGAAATACATATAACCCTAAAAAAATTCTCCCCACACTTAGTTAGCTGTGGTGTCGAAATTGTGATTAACTTCGTTGTCAACTTCCATCGGACTATCTATGTAATGTTTAACTCTGTAACCATTAACCTTAAATTCAATTCCATTTGAATTTATTAACTCTATTGTTCCGTACGGGAAAACTCTTTTGACTATGAATGGTCCATACCATCTTGATTTTAATTTTCCAGGAAATAGCTTGAATCGTGAATTGAAAAGAAGAACTCTGTCTCCTTCTTTAAATTCTTTTGAACTTCTGATTCTTTTATCATGCCATTTCTTCGTTCTTTCCTTATAGATTAACGAATTTTCATATGTTTCATGTCTTAACTCTTCTAATTCGTTTAATTGACTTAATCGTAGACGTCCAGCTTCATGTAAATCAAGATTACATGTCTTCAAAGCCCAAAATGCTTTGTGTTCAATTTCTACTGGAAGATGACATGCTTTTCTGTAAATGAGTCTAAAAGGTGTGGTTCCAATTGGAGTTTTGTAGGCTGTTCTAAAAGCCCAGAGTGCATCCTCCAATTTCATGGACCATTCCTTCGGATTTGATCCTACGGTTTTCTCTAGAATACGTATTAATGCTCGGTTGGTATTTTCAACTTGTCCACTTGTTTGTGGATGATAGGCAGTGGAGATTTTATGAGTTACTCCATATCTTTTGAGAACTTTCTCAAGTTGATTGTTACAAAAATGAGTACCCCTATCACTTATTAAAGCTTTCGGTGTTCCAAACCTAAAAAATAGACATTTTAAAAAGTTGACTACAACTCGTGCATCGTTAGTTGGGAGAGCTTGTGCTTCCGCCCATTTAGATACATAATCAATGGCAACGAGAATGTAGAGATTATTATGAGATTTTGGAAATGGACCCATAAAGTCAATACCCCAAATGTCAAATACTTCACATACTTGAATGACATTTTGTAGCATTTCATCTCGTTGGCTTATTTTTCCGGCCCTTTGACAAGCATCACAGGATTTGCAAAGAAGGTGTGCGTCTTTGAAAATTGTAGGCCAATAGAATCCAGCATCGTAAACTTTTCTTGCTGTGAGCTGAGGCCCATAATGCCCTCCTGTTGGTCCTGTGTGACAATGGTTTAAGATTTGACTGGCTTCATCTTGAATACACATCGGCGTATTATTCCATCGGGACAACTTTTAAACAAATGTGGATCTTCCCAGAAATAGTGTTTTATATCACTAAAGAATTTCTTTTGTTTTTGGTACGACAATCCTTTTTCAAGGAATCCACATACTAAGTAGTTTGCATAGTCTGCAAACCATGGAATTTCATTATAATCTATCTTCAATAGATATTCATCAGGAAAGTTGTCTTGTATGGCCGATTCATTTAGAACTTCTAATTCAGGATTTTCAAGACGAGAAAGATGATCAGCGGCGAGATTTTCTGCTCCTTTTTTATCTCAGATTTCAATATCGAACTCTTGTAAGAGTAAGATCCAACGGATTAATCGTGGTTTGGCATCTTGTTTCGAAAATAGGTATCTAAGAGTAGAATGGTCGGTATAGACCACCGTTTTAGCTAGAACGAGATATGAACAAAATTTGTCAAAAGCAAAGACAATAGCAAGGTGTTCTTTTTCAGTAGTTGTATAATTCGTTTATGCTCCTTGTAACGTCTTACTAGCATAATATATAGGTTGAAATCGTTTTTCAATCCTTTGTCCTAAAACGGCTCCCATTGCAAAATCACTTGCATCGCACATGAGTTCAAATGGTAGATTCCAATTTGGAGTTATCATAATCGGTGCATTACTGAGTTTTTCTTTAAGAATATTAAAAGATTTGATGCATTCATCTGAAAAGATGAATGGAGCATCCTTTTATAGGAGTTTATTCATAGGAGTGGCAATTTTAGAAAAATCTTTTATGAAACGTCGGTAAAAACTGGCATGTCCTAGAAAACTCCTAACTCCTCTAACATTGGTGGGATGTGGAAGTTTAGCAATTACATCTACTTTAGCTCTATCCACTTCAATTCCTTCCTTTGAAATTTTATGTCCAAGAACGATGCCTTCTTTAACCATGAAATGGCATTTCTCCCAATTAAGAACTAGATTTGATTGTTCCCATCTAATAAGCATTCGTTCAAGATTAACTAGACATGATTCAAATGTATCACCGAAGACTGAAAAGTCATCCATGAAAACTTCCATGCATTCTTCTATCATGTCGTGAAAAATCGCCATCATGCACCTTTGAAAGGTTGCAGGGGCGTTGCAAAGTCCAAATGGCATGCATTTGTAAGCAAAAGTACCATAAGGGCACGTGAACGTGGTTTTCTCTTGGTCCTCAGGTGCTATTGGAATTTGAAAGTATCCGGAAAAACCATCAAGAAAACAATAGTAACTATTTCCGGCTAATCTTTCCAACATTTGATCAATGAAAGGTAAGGGAAAGTGATCTTTTCTGGTGGCATCATTTAATTTTCTATAATCAATACAAACACGCCATCATGTTACAGTCCTAGTAGGAATAAGCTCATTTTTCTCATTTGTGATGACAGTCATGCCACCCTTCTTAGGTACGCATTGAACTGGGCTTACCCATGGACTATCAGAAATTGGATAAATTAAACCTGCATCTAGCAGTTTAATAATTTCTTTCTTAACAACATCTTGCATATTAGGATTTAGTCTTCGTTGGCGTTGCACATACGTTTTATGACCTTCTTCCATATGGATTTTATGTGTGCAATACGAAGGACTTATTCCTTTAATATCATGAATCTTCCATGCAATAGCTGGGTTATGAGCTTTTAGCACAGTAATGAGTTGAGATTTTTTATTTTCAGTAAGAGAAGACGATATTATTACAGGTAATTCAGATTCACCATGTAAATAAGCGTATTCCAAATGGTTTGGAAGTGTCTTTAACTCTAATGTCGGTGGTTCTTCTATCGATGATTTATATCGATATCTGTCTTCTTCTTTTAGCATTTGAATTTCTTCTGTTGTTGGTTCATATCCATTAGTCATAAGTGTAGCTAACATTTCAGTTTCATCAATTGGTTCAGTTCCTTCTCCTAAAGAACATTCCCATGTTCCTTGTAATTCTGGAAATTCTTCTAACAATTCTGCATGTGAATCTATAGTTTGAATATAATAACATGTATCATCTGCAGATTGCGGTTGTTGCATTGCTCTATCAACAGAAAAGGTAACACTCGAGTCCTCTATACTTAGGGTCAGTTTCTTACCAAACACGTCTATTATTGCTTTGGCCGTGTTTAAGAATGGTCTTCCTAATATGAGAGGAACTCGAGAATCTTCTTCCATGTCCAAAATAACAAAATCTACTGGAAATACTAAAGTACCAACTTTAACTAGCATGTTTTTCATTATCCCTCTAGGATATTTTACTGATCGATCTGCCAATTGTATGCTTATTCGTGTTGGTTTCAATTCTCCAAGGTCTAGTTTAGCGTATAGTGAATATGGCATTAGATTTATACTAGCACCTAAATCTGCCAATGCTTCTATTGAACTAAGACTACCCCAGAAAACATGGAATTGTGAAACTTCCTGGATCTGAAAGTTTTTCTGGTATCTTATTCAACAGTACTGCAGAACAATTAGCATTCATAGTAACAGCCGAGAGTTCTTCCATTTTCTTTCTATTTGTGATTAGATCTTTCAAGAATTTAGCATATCTAGGCATTCCTGAAATCACATCAATGAAAGGAAGATTTACATTTATCTGTTTAAACATATCCAAGAATTTAGATTGCTCGGCTTCAAGTCTTTCTTTTCTCATTTTACTCGGGTAAGGAAGTGGTAGTTGATATGGTTTAACATAAGGTTTAGCCTTAACTGTGTTATCTTCATTAACCTTCTCAACTACCGGTTCTGTTTCCTTATCTTGCTCAGGCTGTGGTTCTTGTACAGTAGGAATAGCTTCATCAGAAATTACAGGCATTTCAGGTGGTTTAAGTGTAATACCACTTCTTGTGGTAATGGCTTTAGCTGTTTCATTCCGGGGGTTAGCATTTGTATCGCTAGGTAGACTTCCCGGTTTTCTTTCACCTATCAACCTTGCTAGGTTACTTACTTCTTGTTCCAAATTTTGAATAGAAGCTTGTTGATTTCTAAATGCTTGAACATTTTCTTCATTCGTTTGTTTCTGAGATTTGAAAAATTGTGTTTGAGATTCAACTAGCTTCGACATCATATCTTCTAAATTTGGCTTTTTATCATCGGTTTGTGGTGGTTTGTTTTGAAAAATAGGTCTTTGCTGATTGTAAGTATTATTGGATACTTGTTGATTGTTAGGACCTTGTTGGTTATTGTACGGAACATTTCGGTTATAATTCTGGTTTTGATTGTAGATCGATCTTGGCGGTTGATAATTATTCTGATAATTATTTCCAGGCCTTTGGTTTATGTATGAAACATTATCTCTTTGTTCCATTGTTAGTTCAATACTGAGACAATCTTTTGTCAAATGTGGTCCTCCACACTGCTCACAACTAATTCGTATTGAGTGAATATCTTTAGTCATCTTTTCCATTCGTCTCTCGACAGCATCTATCTTTGCAGAAATGGAATCAAAGTCATGGCTAGAATCGGCTCTAGCTGCTTTAGATGATCTAACGATATCTTTTTCTTGGTGCCACTCATGTGAGTGGGAAGCAGTGTTATCAATAATTTTGTAAGCGTCAGTTGCTGTTTTCTTCATAATGGAACCACCAGCTGCTATATCGATGTCTTTCCTTGTAGTGATGTCGCATCCTTGGTAGAATATTTGTACTATTTGACAAGTGTCTAAACCATGTTACGGACATCCTCTTAATAACTTTCCAAATCTTGTCCACGCCTCATATAGAGTTTCATTTGGCTTTTGCGTGAACGTAACAATTTCTCCTTGAAGTCTTACGGCTTTAGATGCCGGAAAGAATTGTTTAAGAAATTTTTCAACTAAAACATCCCATGTATCAATCGCCCCTTCAGGTAACGATTCTAACCAATCTTTGGCTTCTCCCTTTAAAGTCCAGGGAAATAACATGAGATATATCTGTTCATCCTCCACTTCTCTTATTTTAAATAGTGTACAGATCCTATTAAAGGTACGAAGATGTTCATTTGGATCTTCCTTCGGTGCACCACTAATTTGGCATTGATTAGTTACCATGTGTAGGATTTGTCCTTTGATTTCATAATCTAGCGCATTAATATCTGGTTGAGTAATTGCGTGACCTTGGCCAGTGCGTTTAGCTCTCATTCGGTCTTCCATACTTAGAGGTTCCAGATTTTCCATGATTGAATTTGTTGAATCTGAATCACTAGAGGATTCTGATTTAATGGGTTGTTCCTTGACAATTTCTATTTGAATGATTGGTGGTTCCAGAGAAAAGATTAATGGTTCAGGATCTCTGAATTATCCCTGAATATCCTCCGGATTCTCAATTGTGAGGTCGGGTTCAAAAAATGGATTATCGGAAATTTGAATTGGAGTACTTGGTCGACTGGATGACAATTCTAAAGAAAAATCAACGGCGACAATAATTACTAGATGTCTTGATCGAGTTACAGGTGGTGAACGTATAAAAGGTGGTGAACGTTTTGCTCGGTGCATTCACTGAATATCCTATTAGTTATAAAAGATAAAAATTATATAAGTTATCAAATTAATAGACTTTTCTGCTTTTGCCCACGTTTCGAATAGCCAATAGATGCAGCAGGGAGCCAGAACCCTTTAAATCGGAAGCTCACAACTCAGCCACTAACAAATCCAACTATTACTACGAAACAGAAAATTTGGATGTCTATCAATTTAACCACTTAAAATAATTTTTCGTTGAAATTTAAAGAAATTTTAGAGAAGAAATAGAAAAAAAAAATTAAGTCCTAAAAACTAGAGCGGCGAAAAATAAGAAAGAAAAAGAGTGCGTCGAAAAATAATAGGCGTCGAAAAATAAAAATAAGAAAAGAGCGCGTCGAAACTAAAAAGTCTAAAAACTAAAAATTAAAACTTACGTCTAAAGATATTAAAGCTTAAAAGAAATTCTATATCCAAAACGGCAATTACTTAAAAAGATACTAAAATTTATAAAAACGGCGTCGCAAAATTCTAAAGCACATAAATGTTAGTCTAAAGAAAAAGTACTTAAGGGATTTTACGGCAAAGCCTAAAAATCTAGAAATAAAAATAACTATGGCAAAAACTATATCTTAAAACTAGTTACGAACGAAAAATATAAATATTACGCTAAAACAAATAAAAGGATACAAAATATAAAAATAAACTTAAAGTTGTAAAAAGTACAATTTTTATAAAAATATTATTTTTATATTATTATTTTATAAAACTATTAATTTTTATATATTTATAAAACTAAATAAACTTAAAATACAAATTAATTAAAAACTAAAATTAAATAATTAAAACACTAACCCTAATTAGGGTTTTAATTAAATAATAATAATAATAATTACCCCGTAATTAATGCTGAACTATGTCAACTTCGGCGTGTCAGACAGCCTTATGCGGTCGCATGAGTTCTACGCCTCTGGGCCATGCGATCGCATGGCTCTTGGATCCGGGCCAGAAGACTGGGCTGCAACAGTGTCAGGCCCGAGTGTTTTACTCTTTTTTTTTTATATTTATATAAAACTTATATTTTTACAAACTAAAATAAAAATAAAGAAACTTTATAAAACTTATATATTTAACAATCTCTTAAAAATATATAAATTTTGTTTATCTTTTTATATTTTTGTATTTTTTTTAAATTTAAAACGTATATTTTTATACAAAGAACTTAATAAATTTTTTTTTATATATAGCGTTTCGCTTCCGGCGTTTTTAGTTTCCCCGGCAGCGGCCTCAAAAATACTTGATGTGTGCGAGGTGGTGTATACAAAATAATTATATTTTTACAAGAAAATACTATTAAATACGATACAATTTTACACAAGATATTTATTTATTTATAGAATGGATATACCTAAACCTTGCTACAACACTTATAGGCAGTGTACCTAATCGTACAGTAGTGTAGTTTTTAGTAAGTCCGGTTCGTTCCACAGGGATCTTAGCCAAGTTTAATGCTATATTTTTAACTAATGATTGTAAAAATACAAAAATATATATAAGTAGTATTATTATTTTATAAGGGGGTTTTTACCGTTTAATGACCGGTTTGTCGATTTTTAAAACTTTAGTCGCAGTTAAAACCTATTGTAAAATATTAAATATATAAAAAAAACTTAATGTAAAGCGTAAAGTAAATAACGATAATGAAATTGCGATAAATAAAAATGCGATAAATAAAATTGCGATAATTAAAAAGTACGATAATTAAAAGTGCAATTAAATACGAAATAAAGGAAATTAAATATGAAATAAAGGAATTATGCTTATTTAAACTTCCGTAATCATGATGTTTGACGTGTTGTTTTTAGTTTAGTACCATGGGTTAATTGTCCTTTGTCCTGGATTATTCAATATGTCCATCTGGTTTTTGTCCATAACAGTCCATCAGTCATAAATATAAAGTGCGAGTGTCCTCGTCAAATTATCCTTATATCCGAAGTCAAATATTCCAACTAATTGGGGACTTAAACTATAATTACACCAATTTTTCTTGTATATAATTCACCCCTGTTTTAATAAGTCCATAGACTATTAATCCATTCCCGTGTCCCGTTAAATGAACGATTATTAGTACTTATAAATATCCCGCCCATCGTGTCCGATCGAGTGTATATGGTTATTTATAGGTACGTCCAATTGTAAATCTTTATATTAAATTAACAAACTATCATTTTATTAAACAAATATAAAGCCCATTAATAGCCCATAGTCTAATTTTCACAAGTGTCGTTCGTTTGTCCAAACCCCAATTATGGTACAAAGCCCAATTACCCAATTTTAATATTTAGCCCAACATCACGATTACTTCGGCATTAAATAAGCATAATAATAACATAGCTACGAGACATTAATTTAAAAAGGTTGAACATAACTTACAATGAATAAAAATAGCGTAGCGTTACACGGACAGAATTTTGACTTACACCCTTACAACATTTGCTAACATACCCTTATTGTTAGAATTTAAAATTAAAATTAAAATATAATATATATATATATATATATATATATTATACGAGTGAGATAGAGAGATAGATGGAAAGATATATCAATTCGTCCGAAAATGCTGAAATTTATAGATGCGGCCAGGTAACTGGTACCATGCGATCGCATGGATTCTTCTCTTCCAGGCCATGTGATCGCATGGCCTGCTTTTCCAGGTCACATGTCTTTGTTTGCTAGTTTGCCGACGGTTTAATAAATAAATATAATATATAAATAATTTTAAGAATTATTTAAATATTATATTATATTTATGTGCATAGTTGACTTGTAATTTTTAGTCCGTTGCGTCGAGCATTGAGAGTTGACTCTGGTCCCGGTTTTGATTTTTGAACGTCCTTGCGTACAATTTAATATCTTGTATTTTGCGTTTTCGGCTTGTACTCTTGTAATTTTGAGACGTTTCTCACCAATAATTTGAACCACTTTGATTGTACTTTGTACTTTTGAGCTTTTTGGTCGTTTGTGTCTTCAATTCGTCGAATCTTTCTTTTGTCTTCACCTTTTATTATTTAAACGAATATCACTTGTAAATTGAAAAATTGCAACTAAAAGCTTGTCTTTCTTGAGGGATAATGCTATGAAATATATGTTCGTTTTTAGCATTATCAGGTACCCCTTCGTGTCCGTGCCTTGAACATCACCATTCAGACGAATCTCAACAGCCAGATCCGCGTAGCTCAAGAAGAGGCTCTCAAGGAGGAGAATATTTCTCAAGAGCACTTGAACATTCTCGTTTCTCGATTTGAGGTCAAGAAGACTGGACTCCGATACTTTGCTGGAAGAATCTGGGTGCCTAGTTATGGAGCTTTACGAAGCCTTATTCTAGACGAAGCTCATAAGTCAAGGTATTCAATTCATCCAGGAGCTGGTAAGATGTACCACGACCTCAAGGTTCAATATTGGTGGCCAAACCTCTAAAGGGATGTTGCAGCATATGTTGGAAAGTGTTTAACTTGTTCCAAGATCAAAGCTGAACATCAGAAGCTGTCTGGATTAATTCAACAACCCAAAATCTCGCAATGGAAGTGGGAAGGAATAACAATGGATTTCATCACGAAGCTACCGAAGACGGTAGGCGGTTATGATACCATCTGGGTTATCGTTGACCGTCTTACCAAATCTGCACACTTCCTAGCCATGAAGGAAACTGATACGATGGAGAGACTGGCGCAGTTATACATAAAGGAGATTGTATCTCGTCACGGTGTACCCTTATCGATTATCTCAGGTCGCGATACCCGTTTCGCTTCCAGATTTTGGCGTTCTTTACAAGAAGCCTTGGGAACACGTCTAGATATGAGTACTGCGTATCACCCGCAAACTGATGGACAGAGCGAGTGCACGATCCAAACCCTGGAGGACATGTTACGTGCTTGTGTTATTGATTTCGGAAAGGCTTGGGAGAAGCACTTGCCGCTAGCCGAATTCTCTTACAACAACAGCTATCACGCAAGCATTAAGGCTGCACCTTTTGAAGCATTGTATGGCCGTAAATGTCATTCTCCTATCTGTTGGGACGAAGTAGGTGAAGAGCAACACACCGGTCCTGAACTCGTCCATGAAACAACCGAGAATATTGTCCAAATTCAAGCGAGGCTTAAGACGGCCCATGATCGTCAAAAGAGCTATACCAACCTTAAATGTGGAGATCGGGAATTTCAAATCGGCGACCGCGTTATGTTGAAAGTCGCACCTTGGAAAGGTGTAATCCGTTTCGGAAAGCGTGGGAAGTTGAATCCGAGATATATTGGTCCTTTTGAAGTCTTGGAGCGTGTTGGACCCGTTGCTTACCGTTTGGATCTTCTGACTCAATTGAGCGCAGTTCACCCCACTTTCCACGTGTCGAATCTGAAGAAATGTCTTGCCAAACCAGAACTCGTCATACCTCTCAAGGAGCTTACGATTGATGACAAACTCCACTTCGTGGAAGAACCTGTCAAAATTATGGACCGTGAGGTCAAGACCTTGAAATGCAACAAGATTTCGATCGTCCGAGTCCGATGGAATGCAAAACGAGGGCCTGAGTTTACTTGGGAGCGAGAGGATAAGATGAAACATAAATATCCTCACCTCTTCACAACTCTACCATCTACCTCAGCTTAAAATTTCGGGACGAAATTTTCATTAACAGGTGGGTAATGTAACGACCCGACTTTTTCGACTTGCTTTTGTGCTTTGTGCTTTCATGAAACTGCGTATTTGCACGTACTGATCTATATTATACTCTGAGATCTTACTACGTGTGGATTACTTTCGTTTATATGCTAGAACGTGCCTTTAAGTACGTAGGGTACTTAACTTGATCCCCGAAAGCCTTTATGACCGTTGGTGTCACTTGACGTTTAGAACGAACTGCGTACTGTGTACACGTTTAACTTTGGTCATAATCGGAATATTATGACTATGAAATACTAATTGTTATTTTATAATAACAATTACTTGGGTTTTTGGATGCTTAATTACGCTTAGTAATTTACTAGAGCACACTAGTTAGTCTTGTTGGACTTTCTACCTTGTTGGACTTTAGCCCACCCTACACTAGCTAGTGGACTATTTAATTAGCCCAATTTTAATAGGTTAGTGACCCATATTAATGAAAGACAAATGCCCATTTATTAGAGGGAACATACTAGCATTTTTGTTAACCATTATCCTTAATGTTGCATGGGATCCTAACATAAGCACCAACTTTAGACAACCATTAACCAAAAAGCAAAAAGGTGTCCCCCTTGTCCCCCCCTAATGTGACAACCCGGAAATTTCCAACCAAATTTAAACTTTAATCTTTATATGTTTCCGCACGATAAGCAATATTTGTTAAATTAAATTTCAAGAATTTTAAACTATGTTCATACATTCATTCAACCTCGACCAAGTTCCAACAATTCACGAACCATTAAACGAATATGATTATATATGTATATGTGTATATATATTATAACTTGAAACGTAAACAAAATATTAGATTAAATACTTTACATGATTGTATCTGTTTCAAAATGATTATCAATGGAATTAGAAGATAAAATCAAATGATTGAATTATCAGATATATTAAATTATGATTACAAGTCTCTGTTGAAAGGCCCACATTGATTTGAGAAATCTTTCCATTTTAACAATATTCGAGAAATGGTAAAGTGATTTATAAATAAGAACAAATTGTCAATCATTGAGAACTAGACAAAGGATAGTGGAAGATTGAATCTCATAAAGACTCGATTGATCTATTTAGTTTCAAACGTACAAAAAACGTTTTCAGTTTAAAAAGAACTTTATTATTAAAACGTATATAACTTTTATAAATATCTATAACCACTTTTGATAGAATGATAAAGATAACGATATTTATATTTTATTTTATTAAATATATATAACGATTTAAATTAATATTATATATATTTATACGCGTATTATACGTACATAATTTTATACTTTTACTATACTTAAACTTTACCTTTACTTTATTTTTACTTTACTTTAACTTTAATAATTCACTTTAATAATTTATACTTTAATAATTCACTTTAATAATTCATACTTTAATAATTCACTTTAATAATTCATACTTTAATAATTCACTTTAATAATTCATACTTTAATAATTCACTTTAATAATTCAAAAATCTATTATAAATAGAATTCACTAGGTTTCATTATTTCATAGAAACTTGAAAATATTTTTCTCTAAACTCTCTCAATCGATTTACATATATATATTTACTCCGTATTATTTCAAGATATTATTAGTATACATAAAATATTACAACGGAGTGCTGTCCGAGTGATTTCGAAATTTTTTTCGAGTAGGATAGGATGAAGGAAATTATGGGTTATAGCTATGGAGGTGATTGAGTATGGTTCATGGGTATGCTCGTGAGGTCAATATAGTGTTTATCATTTCCGTTGCGTCTACGTACCTTTCCTGCAATATTGAATCTCAATATTGATACGTGAGTACTCATAATTTAACTTTTACATACTAATAGTGTATCCCTGACTAGTGCTCGAGTATTTAGGATTATGCATGCTTGTACTTTTGATATTGCCCTTAGACAGGTTAGGTTGAATCTTGAATTAGTTACACTTGCGGTTGAGATAAGGTATAAGATATGCATGTCCTTGGAAAGCTAGCGAAAAATTAAGAACTTTTCCTTTAGATATCGAATGGTTTCGATGAACGGATTAGAAGTTATAATCAATTGAATTTTCGATATTTTTATTAAAATGATTATTATTTTCGTCGTTTTTATCGTCGTTCTAGTTTTATCTTATTATTATCATTATTATTATCTTTATCAATAAAAGGGATTTATCATTAAAAATTGTTATTTTTTTATTATCGTTAAAGTTATAATTAGTATTATTATTATTATCCAATTATTATTATTATTATTATTAGTATTATTATTATTATTATCATTATTAATATATATATCATTATTTAAAAATGGTTATTGTTATTGTTATTATTATTATTACTATTACTATATTATCATTAGGATAATTATTAGTATTATCGTTAGTAATGTTATAGTAACTATCATTATTAATATTAGTGTAATTAAAACAAATATTTGTAACACCTAATTATTTTGATTACTATTATTATCATTATTATGAACACGATATAAAAGACGATTAAAAGCTATTAAATGAAACAATTAGGAATAAATGAGTAAGAGTATCATGATGAAATTAAAATATTATAAGATATTGATTTAGATAAAATTATCGTTCTTATTATTTTTTATCATTACTATTATTATTAAAAGTATCGTTAGTATTAAAACTATCATTTTAACAAAAATTATCATTTTAATAGGAATGTCATTGTTACTATAAAATATCATTATTGTTATTATTTTAAATAGAATTATTATTTTTAAAGATAATATTAAAATTATCGTAAATATTAAAGTTATCATAATTAGAATTATCGTTTTATCATAATGTCATCTTAGTAATTATAAATATTGATATTTTTATAATAATTATTATTATTACAAAATAATACAACTTTTACTTACTATCATTATAGATATTATTTTATCAAATAAATATGTGATACAAACATATTTTACTACGTGTAATAACTTACTTTAATAATATCTATCATATTATCTTTATGATATTAAATGAACCCTATAAATTTTATTACTTAATATATATAAAAGTATATTTTATTATATAAATTTAATATAAAATTTTATTTATTAATAAATTATATTATTTACTCTAATAAATCTTTTAAAAATATTTAAAAATATAAAACGACGATATTTAAACTATATATTAATCATGTATAGATTTTTGGAAATTATTTTGAGTCAAATTTACTTTTGTTGACTTTTGCATATTAGTCTCGAGCATTAGGATTGTGGTACACTATGACTTGACCTAATTTGTTAGACAAATATTGACCAACACATAAATATATATAATTAATTTAGGTTCGTGAATCCGAGGCCAACCTTGCACTTGTTCAATGACGTTATATGTATTTTTACTACGAAATACAGTATGGTGAGTTTCATTTACCTTTTTACCCTTTATATTTTTGGGACTGAGAATACATGCGCTTTTATAAATGTTAGACGAAATAGACACAAGTAATTGAAACTACATTCTATGGTTGAATTATCGAAATCGAATATGCCCCTTTTTATTAAAGTCTGGTAATCTAAGAATTAGGGAACATACACCATAATTGACGCGAATCCTAAAGATAGATCTATTGGGCCTAACAAACCCCATCCAAAGTAGCGGATGCTTTAGTACTTCGAAATTTATATCATGTCCGAAGGAGGATCCCGGAATGATAGGGGATATTCTTATATGTATCTAGTTAATGTCGGTTACCAGGTGTTCACCATATGAATGATTATTTTTGTCTCTATGCATGGGACGTATATTTATGAGAACTGGAAATGAAATTCTTGTGGTCTATTAAAATGATGGAAATAAATGATTATGATAAACTAATGAACTCACCAACCTTTTGGTTGACACTTTAAAGCATGTTTATTCTCAGGTGTTAAAGAAATCTTCCGCTGTACATTTGCTCATTTTAAAGATATTACTTGGAGTCTTTCATAGCATATTTCGAAGAACGTTGCATTCGAGTCATTGAGTTCATCAAAGATTATTATTAAATCAATTTATAGTTGGATAGTGGATATTATGAAATGGTATGCATGCCTGTCAATTTTCGATGTAAAGAAAGTTTGTCTTTTAAAAACGAATGCAATGTTTGTAAAATGTATCATATAGAGGTCAAATACCTCGCAATGTAATCAACTATTGTGAATCGTTTATAATGTATATGAACGGGTCCTTTCAGTTGGTATCAGAGTTGTGGTCTTAGCAAACCAGGTCTGCATTAGTGTGTCTAACTGATAAGTCGATAGGATGCATTAGTGAGGCTGGACTTCGACCGTGTCTGCATGTCAAAAGTTTTGCTTATCATTTTGTGTCGAAACTTAACTACTTATCATCCTCAGGAAATTACCTGCTTATCATTTTTAGTCTAAGACACGTCTTGCTGCATTGATTGCATGAATAGTGTATAGACAAAAATTCATATCTTAGCATATCTGCTTACTTTAAACTTTGCCTGACATATCCCGCAAAGTCCTCCGTAATCTACGAAATCTTTTGATCTATATATATATATATATATATATATATTCTATGTAATTAGAATACCATCCGTCAGCCAAAATCATTTCATATCGAAAAGAAAAAAAAAATCCTTTATCCAATCGTACGAAATGGAATTCGTCATCAGTTCAAGTCACTCAGATTCCGAAATGGAATCCCATTCAAGCTCCGAAAGCAGTGTGACCGGAATAGATCAACCAATCAGTCATCACCTATTCTGGATGAATTGGGGATGGGTTCGTAGCCTCCTCAATCATTGGAGACAAGAAGAAGGTGATCCCTTCCATCTACCACATTGCCCTCTTGACGAAGAACCTGAAGCACTTACCGGCGAACCTGTCCGAAACACTATTTTCTCGCTCATTTCTAGAGTATCTCGTCACGATTATATATTACATCAAATTTTAGATTTTATTTATCCGCTCGTCCGAACCGACAATCACCCCGGTGTAATAGAAGAAGTCAACGAGCTTCGCGCTCGGGTAGTGGCTTTGGAGAATATGGTGCAGAGATTACAAACACCAGCAGCAGCATCAGCAGCATAACCAGTACCACCATCATCAACGCCAACAGTACCATTACCACCTTCAACCACAACCGCATCGTAAACCTCAACTTCACAATCTGTCCCACGAGCATCAACGTCATACGCACCATAGATACCAAGGAGTACCAACAACAATAACTGACGAAGTATTAATTCATAACTTCATTGAAGAAACATTTCCGCGGCGATTATGTAATCTCTAAAGTCTTAGAGATTATCTAATCTAGCCCTAACCATAAATCAGTTAAGCGAACCAAAATGATAGAAAGAAGAGTAGAAACCCTAACAAAATGTAACATCCCGCATTTTTCCGTTAAATTATTTTAACGCCCGTCTTTTTCTTTTTAAATAATACCCTTCGTATCTAGATTCGTATCCTTTGTTATGTAACATTTCAAATATTCTCGTTGTTGGAAGATAACGTCTCCCGTACTCTCGTGTAATTTAAAATAATTCGTTTGGTTAATTCACGCACCCGCACCCGAACTAGAGGGACCATTTTTGCCAAGTGATCAAAGGTGTGACTAGGTCAACTAGTCAACACCCTTTCTCATCCATTCATTCATTTCCATTTTCATTTCCATTTTCCTTTAACACTTTCAACTTTTCTTTCAATCTTCATCATCAAGATTCATCATCCATTCATGATCTAGCAAGCTTCAATCAAAACAAAATACATATTTGGAATCCTCTCTTCATCCTCTTCAATTTGATACCAACTTCATCTCTTTTGGGTAACTTTCTAAAATCACTAATTTTATGTGTTCTTGAGATTTTTGAGTTATAAAGTTGTTAATTAGTGTCTATGGCTCATTGTGATGTCGTGTATGTAATTTGTATGCTCGATTCGTTGTTTTTGGTGTAACTAGTTCAATATGAAAATTACTTGCTAAATCCTTGATTTTGGATGATCAAATGTTGTTAGATTGTTAAAGTGCATGTTTTAAAAGTGTTACTAGTATCATTAGTTTCGTTTTGATGTATAGGTTGATTAAGGAAACTCCAAAAACATGATTATTGATTTTGTGATGCTTGATTAGGGTTTGCTAGTTCTTGAGATGAATTTTTGGATGCTTGAATGCCATGGAATGTTAATTGTTAGTGTTTTGTTGCAATGTGTGTTTGATTACCTTCGAAACGGCATAACATACATGTAAGTTGGTTGCCTGAATCATAAAATGCGTTTTTGGAACTTGAACTTTGATTATGAGTATTTAATTGCGGTTTTTGGTTGTTTAAAGTGAAGGTTTGATTGATGATATGTGTTTAGTTGCATTCCTCGTCAAAATACCTTTCCAACGATGTAGGATAGGCGTTATAAGCGTTTGCGGGTCAAGTGTTGTGTTAGAATAGGTTTTGGCTCGTGTACACTTTTGAAAAACAGAAAATGCCTGCACAGAGGGTGGCGCGGCGCGCCCCTTCCCCGCGCGGCGCGCAATCTGGCCTGGCCAGATTCTGCCCACTTTGTCCCTTTTCACGTAAAATGTTTGACTAGCTATCGACCTCCGGTTCACATGAAACTTGTTTTAATATACTTGTATATGAATATTTAGCATAGAAAAATAGTCCGGGGCCCGACCCGAACATGTTGACTTTTTCGTTGACTTTGACCAAGTTTGACTTTTTGTCAAACTTAACCAATTAATTATGCAATCTTTCTAACATGATTCTATACTTGTATCTTGCATGAAACTTGACAATTTGACTCACATGCTTTATAATCGAGTCATAACGAGCCATAGGACTAATTGAACATCTTTGACCGTTTGTGTTTACCGTTATTGATATAACCTATATGTTTAGGTCAAGACTAGCGTTGTCTTTGCACGCATTTACTTGTTGAAGTACTTTTTAACTCTCGCTCTCAAGGTGAGATCATAGTCCCACTTTTACTCTTTTTGAACTTATATTTGGGATGAGAAAACATAAACGATTCTTTTGAACTAAGTGAACACAAGAACGGGAAAACAAACATTCTACATACGAGTTTAGAACAAAAATCCTCAATTCGATTATCATTAGTTTCACTTGCCGGGTGTAAGCGAGAACTTATGTTATATGGCCATATGGGTTGACAACCCTCATCTTTGACGGTTCGCTACCGTCTACGGATGAAATATATTTTCGAGAATCAGTGTTTGTTCTAGCACTATGGATGGGGTATACAATGGATGGAATGTTAAGCTTTGATAATTGGGTGCTCGTGAAACAAACTTTTGGAATGTATCACTATTATTTCATTGATGCAAATCTTGTGGTTCACTTGTACTCACTTACTTAAACCTATGATTTCACCAACGTTTTCGTTGACAGATTTCTATGTTTTTCTCAGGTCTTGCACGATATGTGAAACATGCTTCCGCTTACTATTTGATACTTGCATCCGATGTCGAGTATACATGCATTTCATGGAGCGTCTTTTGACTTTACTTTAAACCGTGTCGCCTAGATTTCAATCATACCTATAACGTTGTAACTTAACTTTTGGATGAACAATTCTTGTAAACTTTGAAACAATCTTTATTTTGAAATGAAGGCGACATATTTTGGTCAAACGTTATCTTAAAGACTTATAATCAGGTAATGGGACCCACGTAGCCGACGCCGTCATTTGACGATTTGTCGGGGTCGCTACAAGTGGTATCAGAGCCTTGGTTGTAGGGATTTAGAGTTCATTTGTGTCCACCCCGAGTCATAGGGTACATAGGTGAATCTAGACTACAACCGGCATATAGACTGAAGTAGGAATTATTTGACTAATTGTGCATTTATACTCGAACTCTTCTATCATATCTAACTCGTATTCGATCTTGATCTTATGTTGATAAATTTTGTTGATGCGCCACCTTGACTTTATGAAGTAATGTTAAATGCACATGAGAATCAGGGTAATATAATTTCCGGGATTATATTACGGTGATTCACATGGACGTTCCGACATTATGACATAGAGAATTTAAGGCGAGTCAAGGAAAATTTTCTCTCTATCCTTATTCCATGCCACGGTTAGTATTGTTGAAAATACTAACCAACGATATTCTTGTCTCATGAAGGAACAATGGCTCACCAAGGTCAACACAATACTCCTCTCGAAACTCTAGAACAAGCTCTTCAACGAATGATAACCACCGCCGTGGGTACGGCCGTGGCCGATCACTTTTCTAACAACAACAATCATGGAGCCGGTAATTCAATCGAAGGTTGCTCCTACAAGAACTTCATGAAGTACAATCCTCCCACTTTCGATGGAACCGGGGGACCGGTTACTCTCACCCGATGGTTTGAACAAATGGAGACCGTTTTTAACACAAGCGGTTGTCGAGACCAAGATAAGGTCAAGTTTTCCACCCTCACTTTCACCGGTATTGCTCTCTCATGGTGGAACACGTATGTACAATTAGTGGGAAGCGATGAAGCCCACACACTCTCTTGGACCGAATTAAGAGAAAGAATGATCACCGAATACTTCCCGCGCGACGAGACTCGAAGGCTCGAACAGGGTCTAAGGAATTTAAAAACGGCCGGAAATGACCTCAAAGCTTATAATCAACGGTTTACCGAACTAGTCTCGATGTGTCCAATTCTCATGACTCCCGAATCCCTAAGAGTCGAACTTTACATGGATGGCCTCCCTAAGAGCATTCAACACAAGGTAATGACATCTCAACCCACTAACCTACAAGAGGCTTTAACAATGGCCCGCCAAGCCTTAGAAACGGTGAATGAAATGGAAGCACCGGCACCAATGGTCGAGAACCACCCGAGTAACAACAAAAGAACATGGGAAGCCTCTCAATCAAGCAACCACAACAATAACAACAACCCCGCCAAGAAGCCTTTTACCTCCAACGACAAGAAAGGCTATGCCGGAAAACTACCTTTTTGTAACGAATGCCACAAGCATCACTTTGAAGGATGTGGCAGGTTTCGCCACCGGCGCCAAGGACCCGTCGCTCGAAAGATGCCCAACGCACACAAAACGGGTGCTTGCTTCGAATGTGGCCAACTGGGTCATTTTAGGAATGTGTGCCCAAATAAGAAAATCAACCCCAACGCACGCCGTTGAACCTTCAACATCGACACCTAGGATGCCCGGAACGACGATGGACTAATAACGGGTACGTTTCTTCACAACAAACCGTATACTTCATACTTATTCGATTCCATTACCGCTAGACGTTTTATAACCAAGACTTTGACTCGTACCCTTTGCACTCCACCTTTTCCCCTAGACCCTACTTAGGCAATTTAAGTGACCAACGGAAAATATTGTGTGCCTATAAATTTTATTGGAGGATATACGTTAAGACTTTTGACTTGACACCTATAGAACTAGGGAGCTCGAAACCTATTCGTAAAAAAAAAAAAAAAAAAAAAAAAAAAAAAAAAAATGTTTCCCCATCATCTTGTATAGATTGTTGTGAACCGAGTAATTTTCGGTTGGAAACCAATACCCTCTTCCTCGTATCCACAATTGGGGGTTAAGGGAGACGATGTCTCCTAAGCCATTTTCCGAACTCGCAATGTTAGTTGTAAATCTCTCTTAGTACCATTCGATTTATTTAGGACTCTGTCCGTATTCATGAACCTCCTAAACCACGTATGCAAACTTATCTAGACAAATCTGTTATCGTATTTATAGATGACATCTTAACTCATTCAAGTAAAGAAGGAAAACGAACAACATCACCATCTTAGTCTCGAACTTTTGAGAAAAGAGCAACTCTATACCAAATTCTCCGAGTGAGAATTTCTGTTGAACGAAGTCTAGACCATGATGTTAATGGTCGAGGCACTACAATCAATCTCGAAATCAAGCCACATGTAATCAGGAAACTCTCCCAACTCAAACTTGTATTCGTAAAATCTTAGATCTCGCCTGTTATTACCGAAAATTCATTTCTGACTTTTCTCGTGTTACATGACTTTTAAACTCGTTAACTCACTAAGGAAAACTTTAAACCTCTCCGTGTTCGAACCTTGAGCGTGATTCTTCACACCAACATTTCTAGCTAAATTCGTATAGCAACAGATGGAACTCAAACATGGAAATATTTCTACTTGAACGCCGAAAGGCATACCCTCTCGACTCAAAATCAACGTAACTGAAATTCGTTATTTTGCGCGAAGAATTCTAATACTAAATTGTAAATCCGATCAATTTTCTCGTCATCACGTACCACACTACATACCTCTGTTATTTCACCGTTACCGTCTGATATTACTGGAATTTAAGATAACACACAATCCAACGATACTTCACTCTTCTTTGACTTAACGCCCTTGTGAATTCTGATAATCGGCCAACTATTATTCAACCCCGAACTATACAACTACGTGTACTACCTCGTTTCTCTTTCAGACTTCAACTTTTGACAACTAGAGGCACGTTATGGCAACCTCGAGATGTAAACTCATCCTATTCTAAGTCCTCATTTCACTTCTATATTTATCGCTCGCACTCCCGTATAAGGAAACTTTTTGTAAAATTTCTCATTGGATAGAGAAACTCCTCATATTACATTAGTATTCGCCACGAGGGTGAATAGTCCTAACGAACATTTTTTTTCTCGAACCCTAACTGACTTGTTCAAACATATCTTAAGAGATTCTATTCCAACACGGTGTATTTTTGTCAATTATCCCGTATCGAAATACTCGTTTCACTTCTAGTTTTACAAGAAACCTTGGAGACCCGCTTAGACATGAGTACCGCGTACCACCCACAAACCGACGAACCGAGCAAACGAACGATTTACGTCTTGGAAAGACATGTCACAAACTCGTATTGTCACCTTTAGTAGATCACTCTTACAACAGTAGTCACCACTCGTGTGTTCACACGCGCTTTCCGAAACCCTATATGACCGCTAATGTCATACCCCTGCTCATTTAACCAAAGCATCAACCACCGAAATCTGAACTCCATCAAGAAACAACAATTGAGATCGTTCAAGTCCGAGAAGGGCTCGAGACAACCCATTGTCGCCAGAAGAGTTATACCAAACTTAGAGGAGAACCTCACCAAACCCAGTGTGTAACCGCGTAATATTGGGAAACCGCACCTTGGAAGGGTGTAATCCATTTTGGGAAATCGAGAAAGACTATATCCGCAATATTGAACCTTCTGAAACCTTGGGGCGTATTGGAACCGCTTCCTACCGTTTAGAACTCCCGACTCAATTAAGTTTCCGTTTACCCTACATGTCGTGTAACAAACTTAGAAACGTGTCCTGCGGAACAGGAGCGTGCAATCCTGCTAGATACATCAACTATCGATGACAACTTCTCTTCATAGGGAAAACCAGTTGAAACCGGGGATCGTAAAACCAAACCCAAATACAACGTAAAACCCTGACTATCCAACTCATGAGAACACTCAAGGACGTACTTTCACTTATTCATTGCATGGACAACGTAAAGTCTCGAGTAAGAGATATCGACTACTACTTCCAACTAAATTTCGGGACGAAATTTCTTTTGAGGTGTGGATAATGTAACATCCCGCATTTTTCCGTTAAATTATTTTAACGCCCGTCTTTTTCTTTTTAAATAATACCCTTCGTATCTAGATTCGTATCCTTTGTTATGTAACATTTCAAATATTCTCGTTGTTGGAAGATAACGTCTCCCGTACTCTCGTGTAATTTAAAATAATTCGTTTGGTTAATTCACGCACCCGCACCCGAACTAGAGGGACCATTTTTGCCAAGTGATCAAAGGTGTGACTAGGTCAACTAGTCAACACCCTTTCTCATCCATTCATTCATTTCCATTTTCATTTCCATTTTCCTTTAACACTTTCAACTTTTCTTTCAATCTTCATCATCAAGATTCATCATCCATTCATGATCTAGCAAGCTTCAATCAAAACAAAATACATATTTGGAATCCTCTCTTCATCCTCTTCAATTTGATACCAACTTCATCTCTTTTGGGTAACTTTCTAAAATCACTAATTTTATGTGTTCTTGAGATTTTTGAGTTATAAAGTTGTTAATTAGTGTCTATGGCTCATTGTGATGTCGTGTATGTAATTTGTATGCTCGATTCGTTGTTTTTGGTGTAACTAGTTCAATATGAAAATTACTTGCTAAATCCTTGATTTTGGATGATCAAATGTTGTTAGATTGTTAAAGTGCATGTTTTAAAAGTGTTACTAGTATCATTAGTTTCGTTTTGATGTATAGGTTGATTAAGGAAACTCCAAAAACATGATTATTGATTTTATGATGCTTGATTAGGGTTTGCTAGTTCTTGAGATGAATTTTTGGATGCTTGAATGCCATGGAATGTTAATTGTTAGTGTTTTGTTGCAATGTGTGTTTGATTACCTTCGAAACGGCATAACATACATGTAAGTTGGTTGCCCGAATCATAAAATGCGTTTTTGGAACTTGAACTTTGATTATGAGTATTTAATTGCGGTTTTTGGTTGTTTAAAGTGAAGGTTTGATTGATGATATGTGTTTAGTTGCATTCCTCGTCAAAATACCTTTCCAACGATGTAGGATAGGCGTTATAAGCGTTTGCGGGTCAAGTGTTGTGTTAGAATAGGTTTTGGCTCGTGTACACTTTTGAAAAACAGAAAATGCCTGCACAGAGGGTGGCGCGGCGCGCCCCTTCCCCGCGCGGCGCGCAATCTGGCCTGGCCAGATTCTGCCCACTTTGTCCCTTTTCACGTAAAATGTTTGACTAGCTATCGACCTCCGGTTCACATGAAACTTGTTTTAATATACTTGTATATGAATATTTAGCATAGAAAAATAGTCCGGGGCCCGACCCGAACATGTTGACTTTTTCGTTGACTTTGACCAAGTTTGACTTTTTGTCAAACTTAACCAATTAATTATGCAATCTTTCTAACATGATTCTATACTTGTATCTTGCATGAAACTTGACAATTTGACTCACATGCTTTATAATCGAGTCGTAACGAGCCATAGGACTAATTGAACATCTTTGACCGTTTGTGTTTACCGTTATTGATATAACCTATATGTTTAGGTCAAGACTAGCGTTGTCTTTGCACGCATTTACTTGTTGAAGTACTTTTTAACTCTCGCTCTCAAGGTGAGATCATAGTCCCACTTTTACTCTTTTTGAACTTATATTTGGGATGAGAAAACATAAACGATTCTTTTGAACTAAGTGAACACAAGAACGGGAAAACAAACATTCTACATACGAGTTTAGAACAAAAATCCTCAATTCGATTATCATTAGTTACACTTGCCGGGTGTAAGCGAGAACTTATGTTATATGGCCATATGGGTTGACAACCCTCATCTTTGACGGTTCGCTACCGTCTACGGATGAAATATATTTTCGAGAATCAGTGTTTGTTCTAGCACTATGGATGGGGTATACAATGGATGGAATGTTAAGCTTTGATAATTGGGTGCTCGTGAAACAAACTTTTGGAATGTATCACTATTATTTCATTGATGCAAATCTTGTGGTTCACTTGTACTCACTTACTTAAACCTATGATTTCACCAACGTTTTCGTTGACAGATTTCTATGTTTTTCTCAGGTCTTGCACGATATGTGAAACATGCTTCCGCTTACTATTTGATACTTGCATCCGATGTCGAGTATACATGCATTTCATGGAGCGTCTTTTGACTTTACTTTAAACCGTGTCGCCTAGATTTCAATCGTACCTATAACGTTGTAACTTAACTTTTGGATGAACAATTCTTGTAAACTTTGAAACAATCTTTATTTTGAAATGAAGGCGACATATTTTGGTCAAACGTTATCTTAAAGACTTATAATCAGGTAATGGGACCCACGTAGCCGACGCCGTCATTTGACGATTTGTCGGGGTCGCTACACAAAAATGGTGTGTGATTAACAAGCTAAACTTGCTTTACCAACAGCATCAACAGTACCGTCAGCGTTACCAGCATCGTCAGTATAGTCAACATCCGAATCAACAACACCGATGACATCACAAACTCCGTCAGTTCAAGAATCACTGTGGACATCATTACGAATCAATAACGTGTATATTGTATCAACGAGTTATGAAGAATTAACTCATTCCCTCTGAAGAAATTATATGTATATTATATATATATATTTTGAAACAAATCTTTCCGTGCTAAGCTATTGTGTGTGAATCTTAACTACTCGGTTAATTCATATTATAAATATGCAATAATGTACGTCCTTTGGCCGCACTTAACCAGCGTTAACTACAATCTCTGTCGCAATTCAACAAATTCCAATTCATAATAAATCAAGTATATATTTGATTTTACACTTTCATCATCGATGTACCCGAAACTTTTCAGATAACATCAATCGTACTTTGCGAAATTCAAAAGAATTCCACGAACCGAACATCATACATCAACAAATAACGAAGTATTGATTCATAATTTCAATGTCATTAAAGAAATACTGCGTAAAAGTTATGTACTTTTTAAAGCCTTTAGGGATTATTCAATTCTAGTTTCAACCGTAAATCAAATGAGTTTAATTTAACATTAACTCATTAAATCTATGTTACATCTGAAGAAAATATACATATATATATTTTCATAAAGACTGTAATAAAATTCTTTTGTACAAAATATTAATTGTGAAATTTTTTTTTAACGGGTAGGTAATACCCGAGAGATATATAAATTCACAATTAATATATTACATTCTTTGAATCTGATTCAGCAAATCATCCATTATACTCCATACTTTCACAACAATATACATTCTTTTATAGAAATCAAAACAACCATACTCATTCAAAATTTAATTACATATTCTGATTTTGAAATCTCAAAATTCAACTTGAGATATGACCAAAATCATCACTCTTAGATCCTTACATCTTTCACAAGCTATATTTTGACTTCAAAACTGTGTTAGAACATCAAATGTATGTTAACGATTATAATCCGTATTCAAACCCGTTGAAATTTATGAAGACACTTCGAATGATGAGTAATCGAGATGATGATCCAATCACATGCTACCCACAGTTATGTACCCGAAAAACTCTTGAAACCAAAGTAAAAGTTTAAACAACGTATCCGCGTCAGATTCTTTGGCATTTATTAGCAAAAATAACTTTGCGACTCCTATTCAAAGTAGCCAGTTTTGTCACAGCTCCAGCAAGTCAACTTCGACTTTTCAGTTAGACTAACCTTATTATAATCTTGAGATATACACCATCGTTACCAGGGAACCTTTTACATTCCACACCATTATTAGCAGATGTACCAACAACTTCATTACCCTTTGACTTTAGCCTCTCCAAAAAGTCATTATAATTATTCATTGAAACCCCATCATTTATTCATTCGCATCTTGTAATGAGAATTGCCATACGAATCATTGGGAATTAGCAATCAGTATTTTGAAATCTCGCAGCATGTCTACGCCAACAGTTATATGTGTATATATAACGTCTA
Source organism: Rutidosis leptorrhynchoides (assembly GCF_046630445.1). Taxonomy (NCBI): domain Eukaryota; kingdom Viridiplantae; phylum Streptophyta; class Magnoliopsida; order Asterales; family Asteraceae; genus Rutidosis; species Rutidosis leptorrhynchoides. The sequence goes on along the minus strand of NC_092339.1, from coordinate 38,148,200 downwards.
TCTTCTGGACTTAATTTGAATGTGAAGTTTCAGAAAAACACTCCGAACTACGAATTGGTTCTCTGAAAATGGAAAAAATGCTGATGAAGTAGCAAAAACTATAAACGACTTTAAATGGTAAAAGCTGGATGATAATGATGAAATGTGCTGGCAAAGCGCAGAAAAAGAGAAGTTTTGGAACTGGAAAATGGATTGAGCAAAGTAGGAAGGAGGCTGTGGACAAATTACAAAGACTGAACCTGACTTCAAAGGATCCAAATGATTCAGTACCTGCTAAAGTCATTAACGAATACCTTGCTCCCGACTCTAAACCCCTGCGAACAATATTCTTCATCATCCTCTGATATTAGAAATTCTAAAATATCATCATATCTTTCATTATAAATATCCTCCATATTTCTGAAGATATTTTCTTAATTTTTCTTATTTGAAATCATTTACCTCTTCGCGCTATCTGTATTACATCATAAAAGAAACTATTTTAGTTTCTAAATTCTGAAACATTCAAGTTTAAAATAGGAATATTTTGAAGTAGTGTTGGGAACTGAAGCATGAATTAGTATAATATAATGACACTTGATCAATGTGATTATATTACAGTAAGTCATGCTGAGTTTCTAAATGGAACGTGATGATTCACAGATCATAACATCATCATGTGCCATGTTATACAACTCTTGTATTCTATTTAACCTCTAAAATATCAAGAAAATATTTCTTGATGATTCGGCCTTTTCCAAGGTATTCTAGTAATTTGACAAGTCAAGATCGTGCCATCACAATTTCCTTCCTAGAACATTAACAATGTTCATTCTGAAATTCATATCTGTGAATTCTGGACCATTACAAGCGGTGCTTAATCGCAAGAAGAAGAAACGAAAGGACAAAACTCCGAAATAGAAATTGGGGTATAAATTGCAGCAAATAAAAGAGAGCATTAACTGTGAATGATAATGATTATAGAAGACAGAAGCAGAGACTTTGAAATATAAGGGAACATATAAAGCCCAACGACAAACCAAAAATTATAAACCATATATATCGATGCATATAGCAATATGAAGACACGGGAGAACTAGAAACACTATAAACCCAAGAGTATAGTAGAAGTAAATAGATTCTTCTAGCGGTAGATGAAAAAGAAGAATGACCGATATGAAAGTTAGAAGTATATCGAAAATCAGAACTGGATGGAACATATTGATGAATACTTTAAAATACGAGTTGAGGGGGAAAGAATAGAAGGTGATGAAACATGACTAGGAACTTAGAAATCAACAGATTTAACTTACACAATGGCAGAAGAAGTGAATCAAACCCTCTATTGAATAGGTTAAGTTTTTTTGATTAATTTAGTCAAACCACAACTAAATCAAGTGTGATTAGATCAACACCTAGAGCTATTATTCACCACCTAGGTGATTTGGACTGAGAGAGAATCGGAGGAGCTCACTAGATCTGAGTGTGTGTAACAAATGAGAGGCTTAACCTAAAATGAAGAACATAAGACTTAATATACCCCTGCTGTTGACTCACCCATACGATTCATTCATCACACGTACGAGTTGGCTTCATCAGCCGTACAGGTGATCACTCACTCGTGTCTTCTCATTTAGGTTGTAATTGTGAATTTGCTTAGCATCAACCGTGAGTATGAGCTTGTCATCCGTACTAGTGAGGCTTCACTCGTACGTCTGACTAAGTATAACATAGTCAAACATCTAAATCTCGTTCCTGCAGTTCCTGTAACCACATACAAACACGGATAGGATAATAACGAGCAATCATGGTGGCCTGTAAACTGTTGTACCTGCAATGGACGTGGGTAGATGTTTAGGGACTTGCATAAAATGCATCAACAGAAGGTGTGAGTTGTAAGGAAATGAAGGAGGTGAATTTATAAGAAAATCTCCGACAGAACAATTAAAATGGACGATCGCATTTAAAGCAGATCCTAATTCCCTTGATTACCGGAGAGTCAAATCTTATTAAGATGATTTTCTTCAAATCCCTTGAAATCTGGGAATCAATCATATCTACGTCAAATGATAAGATGAATCTACACTTACTCATTTCACTCTTCTATGTTAGCTTCATTCGTACTCTTCATATAAATGGATTGTTTATCCAAATTATTCGCTGATGATAAAACTCTAATTTTTAGCCCGTATGCATCATGAAAACATACTTATTATCATTCACGACCTTTCCACTCAAATTTCGGGACGAAATTTCTTTAACGGGTAGGTACTGTGACAACCCGGAAATTTCCAACCAAATTTAAACTTTAATCTTTATATGTTTCCGCACGATAAGCAATATTTGTTAAATTAAATTTCAAGAATTTTAAACTATGTTCATACATTCATTCAACCTCGACCAAGTTCCAACAATTCACGAACCATTAAACGAATATGATTATATATGTATATGTGTATATATATTATAACTTGAAACGTAAACAAAATATTAGATTAAATACTTTACATGATTGTATCTGTTTCAAAATGATTATCAATGGAATTAGAAGATAAAATTAAATGATTGAATTATCAGATATATTGAATTATGATTACAAGTCTCTGTTGAAAGGCCCACGTTGATTTGAGAAATCTTTCCATTTTAATAATATTCGAGAAATGGTAAAGTGATTTATAAATAAGAACAAATTGTCAATCATTGAGAACTAGACAAAGGATAGTGGAAGATTGAATATCATAAAGACTCGATTGATCTATTTAGTTTCAAACGTACAAAAAACGTTTTCAGTTTAAGAAGAACTTTATTATTAAAACGTATATAACTTTTATAAATATCTATAACCACTTTTGATAGAATGATAAAGATAACGATATTTATATTTTATTTTATTAAATAAATATAATGATTTAAATTAATATTATATATATTTATACGCGTATTATATGTACATAATTTTATACTTTTACTATACTTAAACTTTACCTTTACTTTATTTTTACTTTACTTTAACTTTAATAATTCACTTTAATAATTTATACTTTAATAATTCACTTTAATAATTCATACTTTAATAATTCACTTTAATAATTCATACTTTAATAATTCACTTTAATAATTCATACTTTAATAATTCACTTTAATAATTCAAAAATCTATTATAAATAGAATTCACTAGGTTTCATTATTTCATAGAAACTTGAAAATATTTTTCTCTAAACTCTCTCAATCGATTTACATATATATATTTACTCCGTATTATTTCAAGATATTATTAGTATACATAAAATATTACAACGGAGTGCTGTCCGAGTGATTTTGAAATTTTTTTCGAGTAGGATAGGATGAAGGAAATTATGGGTTATAGCTATGGAGGTGATTGAGTATGGTTCATGGGTATGCTCGTGAGGTCAATATAGTGTTTATCATTTCCGTTGCGTCTACGTACCTTTCCTGCAATATTGAATCTCAATATTGATACGTGAGTACTCATAATTTAACTTTTACATACTAATAGTGTATCCCTGACTAGTGCTCGAGTATTTAGGATTATGCATGCTTGTACTTTTGATATTGCCCTTAGACAGGTTAGGTTGAATCTTGAATTAGTTACACTTGCGGTTGAGATAAGGTATAAGATATGCATGTCCTTGGAAAGCTAGCGAAAAATTAAGAACTTTTCCTTTAGATATCGAATGGTTTCGATGAACGGATTAGAAGTTATAATCAATTGAATTTTCGATATTTTTATTAAAAATGATTATTATTGTCGTCGTTTTTATCGTCGTTCTAGTTTTATCTTATTATTATCATTATTATTATCTTTATCAATAAAAGGGATTTATCATTAAAAATTGTTATTTTTTTATTATCGTTAAAGTTATAATTAGTATTATTATTATCCAATTATTATTATTATTATTATTATTAGTATTATTATTACTATTATTATCATTATTAATATATATATTATTATTTAAAAATGGTTATTGTTATTGTTATTATTATTATTACTATTACTATATTATCATTAGGATAATTATTAGTATTATCGTTAGTAATGTTATAGTAACTATCATTATTAATATTAGTGTAATTAAAACAAATATTTGTAACACCTAATTATTTTGATTACTATTATTATCATTATTATGAACACGATATAAAAGACGATTAAAAGCTATTAAACGAAACAATTAGGAATAAATGAGTAAGAGTATCATGATGAAATTAAAATATTATAAGATATTGATTTAGATAAAATTATCGTTCTTATTATTTTTTATCATTACTATTATTATTAAAAGTATCGTTAGTATTAAAACTATCATTTTAACAAAAATTATCATTTTAATAGGAATGTCATTGTTACTATAAAATATCATTATTGTTATTATTTTAAATAAAATTATTATTTTTAAAGATAATATTAAAATTATCGTAAATATTAAAGTTATCATAATTAGAATTATCGTTTTATCATAATGTCATCTTAGTAATTATAAATATTGATATTTTTATAATAATAATTATTATTACAAAATAATACAACTTTTACTTACTATCATTATAGATATTATTTTATCAAATAAATATGTGATACAAACATATTTTACTACGTGTAATAACTTACTTTAATAATATCTATCATATTATCTTTATGATATTAAATGAACCCTATAAATTTTATTACTTAATATATATAAAAGTATATTTTATTATATAAATTTAATATAAAATTTTATTTATTAATAAATTATATTATTTACTCTAATAAATCTTTTAAAAATATTTAAAAATATAAAACGACGATATTTAAACTATATATTAATCATGTATAGATTTTTGGAAATTATTTTGAGTCAAATTTACTTTTGTTGACTTTTGCATATTAGTCTCGAGCATTAGGATTGTGGTACACTATGACTTGACCAAATTTGTTAGACAAATATTGACCAACACATAAATATATATAATTAATTTAGGTTCGTGAATCCGAGGCCAACCTTGCACTTGTTCAATGACGTTATATGTATTTTTACTACGAAATACAGTATGGTGAGTTTCATTTGCCTTTTTACCCTTTATATTTTTGGAACTGAGAATACATGCGCTTTTATAAATGTTAGACGAAATAGACACAAGTAATTGAAACTACATTCTATGGTTGAATTATCGAAATCGAATATGCCTCTTTTTATTAAAGTCTGGTAATCTAAGAATTAGGGAACAGACACCCTAATTGACGCGAATCCTAAAGATAGATCTATTTGGCCTAACAAACCCCATCCAAAGTAGCGGATGCTTTAGTACTTCGAAATTTATATCATGTCCGAAGGAGGATCCCGGAATGATAGGGGATATTCTTATATGTATCTAGTTAATGTCGATTACCAGGTGTTCACCATATGAATGATTTTTTTTGTCTCTATGCATGGGACGTATATTTATGAGAACTGGAAATGAAATTCTTGTGGTCTATTAAAATGATGGAAATAAATGATTATGATAAACTAATGAACTCACCAACCTTTTGGATGACACTTTAAAGCATGTTTATTCTCAGGTGTTAAAGAAATCTTCCGCTGTGCATTTGCTCATTTTAAAGATATTACTTGGAGTCTTTCATAGCATATTTCGAAGAACGTTGCATTCGAGTCATTGAGTTCATCAAAGATTATTATTAAATCAATTTATAGTTGGATAGTGGATATTATGAAATGGTATGCATGCCTGTCAATTTTCGATGTAAAGAAAGTTTGTCTTTTAAAAACGAATGCAATGTTTGTAAAATGTATCATATAGAGGTCAAATACCTCGCAATGTAATCAACTATTGTGAATCGTTTATAATGTATATGAACGGGTCCTTTCACCTAAACCCCACGGCCACCACCCCCTCCCCATACCCTCACCTTCTATAAATACCAAGATTATTCATCCCATTTCACACTTGATTTCATTTACAATTTACACACACTTACTCTCTAATTCTCTCTCTAGTCTTTCTCACTCTAAAAAGTGTAAGTTTTAAATTTTTTTTCTCTTCTTCTTCCCTTCTCATCCACGACATCATCATCATCATTTAAAGGATCAAGCTTTTAGGTTTTGGTCTTGTTACATCTTGTAGATTCAAACATGGATTTGAATCCTTCAAGAACATGGAAGATTCAAGCTTTCTTGCTTTGAATCTTCACCTATTTTGTAGATCTAAATCTTGTAGCTTTTAATCTCTTTATTTTGTTGTAAAGATTCAAACTTGTGTTTGTAATCTTCATGTAACTTGAAGATCAGCTTTATGCTTCAAGGATCTTCAAGAATAACCAAGATTCAAACTTTCTAGCTTAGAGTCTTCATTTCTTTTGTTGTATCTAGGTTTTCTAACTTCTGATCTCATTATTTTGTTATAAAGATCAAACTTGTGTTTATGATCTTCATGTAACTTGAAGATCCAAGCTTTATGCTTCAAGATCTTCAATAACACCAAAGATTCAAGCTTTCTAGCTTTGTAATCTCATAACTTGTGTGAAAAGGATCCAAGCTCTCTAGCTTAGGGTTCCATTACTTTGTTTGATCAAATTTGTGTTCATACTTGTTTGATTGATGGAAAGTTTGTAGCTTTAGTTGTAAATAGAACTTGTATTTGTGTTAAGACTAAGAATATGATGTAACCTTGGTTCATCATCCTTCTAAGACTCTTAAGTGAGTTGTATTCTTACTTGGTCTTAACATATTGTGTTTTTATGGTTGAATCTTGGTCAAAGTGATGCTAACACATCAATGAGTTGTAAACTTGAAGCTACAAGCATCAAGGATGAGAACCGTGATGAGCATCAAACACCAAGAATCTCATCGGAGCACTTGTTTGCTATTTTTAGGCTCTGATCAGACTCCTGGACTTCTGTAAAGGTGATTTTCAGATAGTTCTTTTCGAGTAGATGACTTTTCGTTTAGGCCTCGCCTTAATCCGATATACGGTTTAGGATTTATAGCCTTCCGAAAGTCACTACGCCTTTGTAAGGTTGTGCTAAATTTCTGACTTACTCGCACTTAAACCGTCACCACGGTCAAACGAAGACGAGTTAGGTTCTGAAAATTGGTCAGCGGTTAGAGGACTCACATACGGAGCCAAGGACACTGACTACACGTCTTTTCGACTTGTATAGAGGTCGTAACAGCTGTCCAAAGTCAGCCTTTTATTTCGATCACTATTTTTGTTAAACTTACCTTAGTTTTGATGAATGATGATGATGTTGATGATGACAATTAAACTTAATTTATTCACTTTTAAACCTTTTGGGACAACATACTGACCTAGTGACCTTTGAATTAGGTTGACGACCTTTCGGACCGACTTACTACCTGCATACTTTTCGTATCAACTCTTACTGCTTATTCACTGTGAGTTATAGTATCCCTTTACTACTTTTACTATTTTTGGGACTGAGAATACATGCGAGTTTTACGTTTTACATACTAGACACGAGTACTTAAACTTTATATGTGTGGGTTACAAAATAGCACAAAGATTCCCCTTAGCTCGATAACGTTTAATCATTCGTTTCCTAACCGTGAACGCGAATCTTTGATATGGATCCATAGGGTTTGACAACCCCACTCGAGCTAGTCGCGCTAGCAGACAACGGGTGTTTAATACTTTGAGGATAAACGCACTCGCCAGGTGCACTTTTAGGAGGTGATATACATACGTTAAGTCTAGTTACCGGGTGCCCACGGTTAAGCATATACTTTTCATACTGATTTAAACTGCTGATTGAAGCACTGAAATCTCGTGGTCTACATTACTTTACTGATTACAAACTATAGCTCACCAACATTCGTGTTGACTTTTAAGCGTGTATTTCTCAGGTGCTTAGATGATGTTGCTTCCGCTGTTAGAATTTGTAGTGACCCGAACTTTTCCATGTTTATATATATTAAATGAAATTGTTATTTACATGATTAAGTGTTTCCAACGTATTAAGCAATCAAACTTGTTAAGACTTGATTAATTGAAATAGGTTTTATATAGACAATTGACCACCCAAGTTGACCGGTGATTCACGAACGTTAAAACTTGTAAAAACTATATGATGTCATATATATGGATATATATATAGTTAACATGGTATTATGATAAGTAAACATATCATTAAGTATATTAATAATGAACTACATATGTAAAAACAAGACTACTAACTTAAGGATTTCGAAACGAGGCATATATGTCACGATTATCGTTGTAACAACATTTAACTCTATATATATCATACTAAGATATATTAATATATCATAATATCATGATAATGTAATAATTTAACATCTCTTTAGATATAATAAACAATGGGTTAACAATATTTAACAAGATCGTTAACCTAAAGGTTTCAAAACAACATTTACATGTAACGACTAACGATGACTTAACGACTCAGTTAAAATATATATACATGTAGTGTTTTAATATGTATTCATACACTTTTGAAAGACTTCAAGACACTTATCAAAATACTTCTACTTAACAAAAATGCTTACAATTACATCCTCGTTCAGTTTCATCAACAATTCTACTCGTATGCACCCGTATTCGTACTCGTACAATACACAGCTTTTATATGTATGTAATATTGGTATATACACTCCAATGATCAGCTCTTAGCAGCCTATGTGAGTCACCTAACACATGTGGGAACCATCATTTGGCAACTAGCATGAAATATCTCATAAAATTACAAAAATATGAGTAATCATTCATGACTTATTTACATGTAAACAAAATTACACATCCTTTATATCTAATCCATATACCAACGACCAAAAACACCTACAAACACTTTCATTATTCAATTTTCTTCATCTAATTGATCTCTCTCAAGTTCTATCTTCAAGTTCTAAGTGTTCTTCATAAATTCTATAAGTTCTAGTTTCATAAAATCAAAAATACTTCCAAGTTTGCTAGCTTACTTCCAATCTTGTAAGGTGATCATCCAACCTCAAGAAATCTTTCTTATTTACAGTAAGATATCTTTCTAATACAAGGTAATACTCATATTCAAACTTTGATTCAATTTCTATAACTATAACAATCGTATTTCGAGTGGAAATCTTACTTGAACTTGTTTTCGTGTCATGATTCTGCTTCAAGAACTTTCAAGCCATCCAAGAATCCTTTAAAGCTAGATCTATTTTTCTCATTTTCAGTAGGTTTATCCACAAAACCTGAGGTAGTAATTATGTTCATAACATCATTCGATTTATATATATAAAACTACCTTATTCGAAGGTTTAAACTTGAAATCACTAGAACATAGTTTAGTTAATTCTAAACTTGTTCGCAAACAAAAGTTAATCCTTCTAACTTGACTTTTAAAATCAACTAAACACATGTTCTATATCTATATGATATGCTAACTTAATGATTTAAAACCGAAAAACACGAAAAACACCGTAAAACCGGATATACGTCGTCATAGTAACACCGCGGGCTGTTTTGGGTTAGTTAATTAAAAACTATGATAAACTTTGATTTAAAAGTTGTTCTTCTAGGAAAATGATTTTTCTTATGAACATGAAACTATATCCAAAAATCATGGTTAAACTCAAAGTGAAAGTATGTTTTTCAAAATGGTCATCAAGACGTCGTTCTTTCGACTGAAATGACTACCTCTTACAAAAATGACTTGTAACTTATATTTACGACGATAAACCTATACTTTTTCTATTTAGATTCATAAAATAGAGTTCAATATGAAACCATAGCAATTTGATTCACTCAAAACGGATTTAAAACGAAGAAGTTATGGGTAAAACAAGATTGGATATTTTTTTTATTGTTGTAGCTACGGGAAATATTGTAACAATTCTATACAAATCATATCCTAGCTAACTTATATTGTATTATACATGTATTCTAATATATTATGTAATCTTGGGATACCATAGACACGTATGCAAATGTTTTGACATATCATATCGACCATGTATATATATTATTTGGAACAACCATAGACACTCTATATGCAGTAATTTGGAGTTAGCTATACAGGGTTGAGGTTGATTCCAAAAATATATATACTTTGAGTTGTGATCTAGCCTGAGACGTGTATACACTGGGTCGTGGATTGATTCAAGATAATATATATCGATTTATTTCTGTACATCTAACTGTGGACAACTAGTTGTAGGTTACTAACGAGGACAGCTGACTTAATAAATTTAAAATAGTAAAACGTATTAAAAATGTTGTAAATATATTTTGAACATACTTTGATATATGTACATATTTGTTATAGGTTCATGAATCGACCAGTGGCCAAGTCTTACTTCCCGACGAAGTAAAAATCTGTGAAAGTGAGTTATAGTCCCACTTTTAAAAATCTAATATTTTGGGATGAGAATACATGCAGTTTTATAAATGTTTTACGAAATAGATACAAGTAATTGAAACTACATTATATGGGTGAATGATCGAAGCCGAATATGCCCCTTTTGCTTGGTAACCTAAGAATTAGTAAACCGATCTACTAATTGACGCGAATCCTAAAGATATATCTATTGGGCCTAACGAACCCCATCCAAAGTACCGGATGCTTTAGTACTTCGAATTCGTTTATATCATGTCCGAAGAATTTCCCGGAATGATAGGGGATATTCTTATATGCATCTTGTTAATGTCGGTTACCAGGTGTTCACCATATGAATGAATTTTATCTCTATGTATGGGATGTATATTGAAATATGAAATCTTGTGGTCTATTATTATGATTTGATAATATATAGGTTAAACCTATAACTCACCAACATTTTTGTTGACGTTTTAAGCATGTTTATTCTCAGGTGATTATTAAGAACTTCTGCTGTTGCATACTAAAATAAGGACAAGATTTGGAGTCCATGCTTGTATGATATTATGTAAAAAACTGCATTCAAGAAACTTATTTTTGATGTAATATATTCTTATTGTAAACCATTATGTAATGGTCGTGTGTAAACGGTATATTTTAGATTATCATTATTTGATAATCTACGTAATGCTTTTTAAACTTTTATCGATAAAATAAAGGTTATGGTTGTTTTAAAAATGAATGCAGTCTTTGAAAAACGTCTCATATAGAGGTCAAAACCTCGCGACGAAATCAATTAATATGGAACGTTTATAATCAATATGAACGGGACATTTCAGAATTGCTGTCTTGGTGTTATAGACTTGCTGTTATGGACCTGCTATGTTAGATTTCCGCTGCATTACTTAGAGATGTCTCAATCATGGAACTTTTATTTTGCATTCGTAACTTATGTTATTTTCAAACAATGACTTTGTAACGACCTTTGCGTCATGTTATCTTTTGTAAAACGCTATCTTTTTATGAATGCAAAACTGGTTTTCAAACAGCATATAGTGTTTGACCTTGTAATGATCATGTTGTTAATAAACCGTACACGATGGTTTTGTACGGGACATCACAATTTGTCAACGACGAATGAGCTTTGGGATAAACTGGAGTAGTTGTACCAGGGCAATGGCATCTCAAATAGGTTATGTCTTAAGGAAAATATCCATACTCTGCGTATGGATGGAGGTTCAAAGATTTCATATCATCTGAGCATTCTTAATGGCATCGTTTTTGATCTCGAGGCTTTTGTAGTTATAGTGGATGATGAAGATAAAGCGTTCAGACTTATATTATCTTTGTCACCATCTTATGAACACATGAAACCTATTTTGATGTATAGGAAATAAATATTGTAGTTTGAAGACGTTACTAGCAAGCTCTTGTCTGTAAAGAAAATGCTCGGAGGTAACGGGGTTTCATTATCAGAAGGTGCGGTATTATGGTGTTCGGATATACGGAAGAAATACTCCAGGAAGAATCTGGTATGCTGGGGGTGCGGAGGGCCTGGGCATGTAAGGGTTAATTGTACAAATGGAGATAATCCGGAAAATGGCTCCTACCGTAGCAGTTGTTATAGAGAATGACGAATTCATATAAATTCATATCATCCTTATGGTGTACCCGCGCCATCATGGAAAGGCATATTCGTTAGCGGTTCCATAATTGCACATGGGCACTGGTATGGCGTTGGTACATGTTGTGTGGTGGAAATTAATGTTAAAGCTGACAGAACTTCCGGGGAAAGCCAAAAATAGGATATTGCACCATAAAAGTTCAGCCGGATACTCAACATGTGCCGAGATGAAATTCTTAGAATGTGATAATCTAAACGTGATACTCTTTATGATGGAGTATGATAATTTTTTTTAAAAAGAAGTATCATTGTTTGTGATGATAATGATTGTCATTTCGACGATGTTCGATGAGGGTGCAAGTTTTATCTCTTGGGAGATAATGTCAACGGCATGAAGATGATGATCTTGAAGTTATCGTCGATAAAGCATCTATATCGGTGATTACGATTTAGGGAATTTTAATTAAGGAAGAAATTGTTAGTTGTTAATTCATATTCTTAAGTTGTGTACTTGAGGACTAAGTTGGACTTGAGGACCAAGTTGTATTGGAGACCGTGTTAACCAAGTCAAACTTAGACCACTCTCAATCACGACGTGCTTCTTTAAAAAGACTGAGTGCCACATTAGCACTACCTCAACACTTCTTTATAAAGACTGAAAAAGACTCGGTACTACCAACCATAACAAACTTCTTACAAAATATTGGGACCCACTCATCAATTGTTTATTAAAAATATTCAACTTTATAATTGTTGGATAGATAAAAGAAACTAAATCAGGTTCTAAATAAATATTATAGGTCCCCTCAACTCACTTGACATCGTCTTCCTCCATTTGTAAAAGGACGAGTTTGACTTATGTCTAGAAAAAGAACTAGAAAGAGTAGTGCATACCTACAATGTCTTTTTTTATTTGATAAATGACACTCAAATGACGTGATCATTAGTAGCGGTCTTACAGAACAATGTGAGCTTGGTAGTCAAGTTAAAGATCAAGTTGAAATTGGTTACAAGGCCAAGTCTTTTATTACAACTAGCACGAATAATACACTTTAAGACTTAGTGTGAGTTAACTTCTTAGTAAAAGTGTATTCTGTTTATTTAGATAGTGGATTATCGGGTCTATGTCATTGTACAAACGTGATATAGTGTATTAATTTTTTGAAGGCTCGTGATTTTTCTTCCGTTTTGAAATTTCCACGTTAAATATTGTGTTATAGATTGTTCTTATTTTTTTTACTATTTATCATTGAGCTTGGTGGGAAAAAATTAATTGAGGCCATATTTCTCAACAAACAGAATATGATGAGAGATGCTAAGAATGTAGAATTCTAACTCATGTACATCGTACCTAAATATTTCTCAATTTAAACAAGTGACCATGAAGATGATCGTATATAAATAATTATCATGCCAGTACTTTTATATGGCGCGATGCAGCTAATTTTTTTTGGTGTTACGAAGCGACTCAAACCAATTGATATTGTATTGCATCTACTAATAATATGATAAAAAAAATAAAACAACTTTACATCGACATCTATTGTAGCTTGGTTCGAGTCGGTGGGTCCGGTAATGGATTGAGCATTTCTTAATGTAATTGGTGTTATTGAAGTTATGATGTAGTTCAGCGGTTAGTGTCCTACCTCCTTTAGGGGAGGTCAGGAGTTTGACCCTCGTTGACTACATATTAACCTACAATTTCATCTCTGCCATGAAGTTTCACCAATGACAATTTTCCGACATCGCGTTGGGGGTAAAGGGGAGAGGAGTTTTACCGTCCATGCGCCGTATGGGATTGGTGCGGGTTTTTTCCTGGACACGCAGTTAGGGGGCGGGTATAACTGTATAGGAGATGGACGCGTGGGTGGTTAAGTTCTCCTGGGTGATCCCAACGGCTGTCCATAAAAAAAATGTACTGATGTTATTTGGTTTGGTCATGTTGAACACAAATTTCATTCTTAAGAGCTATTGAATCCAAAAAATGCAGAAATCCCACTTGATTAATTTTGCATCAAAATATTATTTGGTTAAGATATCATTATCAGTAGGTAAAAGGCGTCTTTGATTCAATTTGTGATTTATTTTAATCATAAAAATAAAAGATAAATGTTGATTGTTGAATAAGATTATTTTATTGGTAATTATTTTGTATTTATATAATCCGCAGGAGAAATGGGAAATGGAACTCCTAACCCCACTACTTGTTCAACGTGACTATTTGAACTCTAAAATCATTAGTTATTGACTTTTTTACTCGGTTGATATCTCTGTTATACCCAAAATCACTAACAGCGTCCATTGGTTTTTAATTCGGCCTTTAAAATTCTTTGTTTTTCCTAATTTGGCAATCCGCATTCCCCCGTCTAAATTTCGTTAAAAAATTCCGTTAACCCTTGACATGTGCGTTGCATGTGAGGGTAAAATAGTCTTTTTCTCCTTTCTTCACTAAAAACGAGGGACCACTGGTGCAATTATGATTTATATATTTTTAATTTATAAATTTATAAACGTAAAAATCTATAAATAATATTGTGTAAAAACAAGAACAACTTCTTCCTCAACTAATGAAATGATTAAACCTCAAACTAATACAGTTCTTATTTAACAAAACCCTTGAATCCAGTTGCCTACATGTAAACCCAAAATCATATTTAAATGCAAATTCAAACCCCGAATGTCATTTTCATTTTCGAAAATTCGTGTTTAATTCATGTTCATGCTATGTACAGATGTATCACTTTAATGGAGCTCAAAATGAAAATTCAACAATTGATGATTATCAATACAAATTGATTACAAAATCATGATTCCTATTATAAAACCAAACTTCGATCATGATGAAATCAGATTAACAACATCAGATTCGAAGTGAATTTATTTGAGTTCTTCATAAACCTAAAAGCCAAAATGTTTTGGCCTCCGGTTCGATCCAGAAGTTTTATTCAAAAAGTAAAAATGCATAGTTGTTTAGAATCATATCTTGAAACTATCTGCAAAATTTGAGGATCTAATTCAAAGGACCGAGTCCGATTTCGAAGTCAAAGTTCGGAGTCAAAAGTCAACTTATTTTTCTACGACTGAATTCAAGAGATCTGTGTTGTTTCTCGTTAATCTGATGATTTTCGAGTATTATGTGCATGATTATTAATGATTTTCGTGAAGGAATCGAGGTGCGAAAGTGTCCAAAATTTTAAAGTCAATTTTTCATCTTCATGTTCATCATCGCTCCTGTTCTTCGTCCGAATTCAGATTTTGCTAATGTTTTGGATCTTGAATCTTCCCAAATGTGCTAATCGCTGGTCCTGGAGTGTATTTCAATTGGTTTCCGGTTTCAGATCATATGAATTTGAAGCTTTGATTTTCGGACACCATGATATCGATAAAGAACACAAGAACAATTTTGGACAATTATTTGTGCTGATTGATTCGTCCAAATTTACAGAAGCAATCAATGAGTATAAATTTGTTTATAAGTTTGTTGTTGATTATGATTTGTTGTTGACGATCTTAGCCGCGTAAATACAGAAATACAGTACACATAATTTTTTTTGTTGAAGAGATGTTCATGTTTTAATGATGATGACGAAGAAGTTTAAATAATAAAAACAAATATAATTTTGCAAGCTGCTTACATATAAATCTTTATCTTTATATAAATAAATTTATAAATTAAAAAATAAATAAATCATAATTGCGTCGGTGGTCCCTCGTTTTAGTAAAGAAAGGAGAAAAAGACTATTTTACCCTCACATGCAACGCACATGTCAAGGGTTAACAGACTTTTTAACGAAGTTTAGACGGAGGGATGCGGATTGCCAAATTAGGAAAAACAAAGGATTCTGAAAGTCAAATTAGAAACCAAGGGACACTGTTAGCGATTTTGGGTATAATAGGACCAACGGAGCAAAAAAGTCTTAGTTATTATGGACTTATGGTAGAGTAAAAGTTACAATCGCGTGTAATTGAAGGAAATACGTTATGATGACGTGGTAAGGTTGTGAGAAAAGAGGATTGTTAAAGAGAAAATTATGAAACTATTTTTTATCTTAGCATCCTTTAACTGATTTTTTTTTTCATTTCAGCGTTATATCAATATCAAAAAAACTTTAACATTTATTTAATTAAACTCTTCGTGTCATACAATAAGAGGATGTTTGGGATCAAGTGTTTTTATTATTATTGTGGTTTGAAAATGCAAATAATTTTTTATTGTGTTTGAATATAAAATTTAATATGTAAGTAACTAGAGAGGAGAGGGGGGGGGGGGGGGGGTGGATAGTTACTTGATACGTTTTTAACACTTTTTCGATTGATCACCAAATTCGATTTCACTTTGATCAACCAACTCAACTCAAACTTGATGTGTGTAGTGTATATGTTCGAAATGATAAATGAAGTAATGTAAAGAACATAGACACAAGGATTTATAGTGGTTCGGGTGGATGTTAACTAATCCACCTTAATCCACTCCTCGATTACACTAATCGGGATTTGTTGCTTCACTAAGCACTTTTCTCCAAACCCGGTGGAGATCCGATTTACAAGTCTTAAACTTCTTTGGTAGACAACAAACCTAATCTTTCTATCCCTTTGAAAGATCAACTCCAACCTAGATCAACTTGTCTTCACCTTGGACAAGTATTAATCTCCAAATAAGATTAATCAACTTCCTAAGTCCCTTTAAGGAAGTAGATCACTAAGCTAGCATATGCTTCTACTAATTGAAGTTACAAGACTTATACACTTTGCATTGATGATTCTAAGACAATACTAGGATATACATTACATTAAGTAAACTCACAAGATAAATGATTTTGATTAGTAAGTTTACAACAACCCAATTCTATATCTATGAGATCATAGAATCTTCTCTTGCTTGATCACATTTGAGTAGTAATTGATGCACTTGTGATCACTGGAAATAAGCCTTTGAAATATGCAAGAGGGTCATCTTCAAATGCTCTTAAATGTTTGCCTTTTATAGTGAGATTCAAAAAGTAGCCGTTGACACACGGTTTCCTTCACGGTCGACCGTGGTGCGACTGTGCGTGCTCCGGTCCAAATTTAGTATCCGTTGTATAGCCGTTTGACTCAAATTTGAACACCACATTTTGGCACCTTTACTCCTTCTAGCACCTGCAAAAGAAATCAAACATCCTATACAAGTACTATATGCATTAAGTGTGTGAGATTTGGTCTTAATGCATGAAAGTGACTAATCATTCCAAAAGTGGCAAACCCAACATTCTTGGAGAAGTGTCTTGATTGATATTTTGGGAAATCTCAGTTTGGTCAAGACTTAGTTAGTCACTTTAATGCTCTTGGTTCAATTCTAAAGACTAGTCACTATGTTATTAACTTCCTAGTTTCAATTAATCACAAGTCATGTTCTTTTTGAGTTTGGTTAGAGATTAATTGAATAATGTCTCTATAAGATAATGATGAAGTATGTAGAGACATCAAGGTTAAGTCATAAGCAATCACCCTTAGTTACTTAGACTAGACCAAATAGACAATTGACTATACTTTCATTATGAACCATTTTACACTTAATCTATTGGAGTAGGTTAGCTACTTGAATCCTAAATAGTGAGCACATGGCAAACATATTAATAAAGTTGACAAGTTTATGAGTATTAATCATATTGGCAAATAGCAAGTAATACTCACATAGCAAGAGATAGTTATTCTAGGATCAATCATATAGATACTTGCACAACTTATAATTCAAGTTCTTAACAAGTTGAAGTGCAATATAACATATTGCTTGATTAATGTGTAAGTACACATTAATGTCCAACACATGTACAAGGGAAGAGCAATCTCTAGTTGGGACTTGGTGACCATCCTAAATGTATCTAAGTGTGTTTTAGGATTACAAGTTATTACTAGTTAACCTTGAGAGCATTGTTCCTCATTTAGCCTTAATTAATCACTAAGTCATTTCTAATAGCAATTATTGTTCTAGTGACATTGGCTTAAGTGTGTTGGTACTTGATGATCATACTAAGGATATCTAGATAAGAATTAAGATCTCAAGTTGTTGATTAATACTTATATGTTATGCCTGAAATGTCCCGTTCTTATTGATTAAAAACGTTCCATATTAATTGATTTTGTTGCGAGGTTTTGACCTCTATATGAGACGTTTTTCAAAGACTGTATTCATTTTTAAAACAAACCATAACCTTTATTTCATAAATAAAGGTTTAAAAAGCTTTACGTAGATTATCAAATAATGATAATCTAAAATATCATGTTTACACACGACCATTACATAATGGTTTACAATACAAATATGTTACATCGAAATCAGTTTCTTGAATGCAGTTTTTACACAATATCATACAAACATGGACTCCAAATCTTGTCCTTATTTTAGTATGCAACAGCGGAAGCTCTTAGTATTCACCTGGGAATAAACATGCTTTAAACGTCAACAAAAATGTTGGTGAGTTATAGGTTTAACCTATATATATCAAATCGTAACAATAGACCACAAGATTTCATATTTCAATACACATCCCATACATAGAGATAAAAAGCATTCATATGGTGAACACCTGGTAACCGACATTAACAAGACGCATATATAAGAATATCCCCATCATTCCAGGACAACCTTCGGATATGATATAAATTTCGAAGTACTAAAGCATCCGGTACTTTGGATGGGGTTTGTTAGGCCCAATAGATCTATCTTTAGGATTCGCGTCAATTAGGGTGTCTGTTCCCTAATTCTTAGATTACCAGACTTAATAAAAAGGGGCATATTCGATTTCGATAATTCAACCATAGAATGTAGTTTCACGTACTTGTGTCTATTTTGTAAATCATTTATAAAACCTGCATGTATTCTCATCCCAAAAATATTAGATTTTAAAAGTGGGACTATAACTCACTTTCACAGATTTTTACTTCGTCGGGAAGTAAGACTTGGCAACTGGTTGATTCACGAACCTATAAAAATATATACATATATATCAAAGTATGTTCAAAATATATTTACAACACTTTTAATATATTTTGATGTTTTAAGTTTATTAAGTCAGCTATCCTCGTTAGTAACCTACAACTAGTTGTCCACAGTTAGATGTACAGAAATAAATCGATAAATATTATCTTGAATCAATCCATGACCCAGTGTATACGTATCTCAGTATTGATCACAACTCAAACTATATATATTTTGGAATCAACCTCAACCCTGTATAGCTAACTCCAACATTCACATATAGAGTGTCTATGGTTGTTCCGAAATATATATAGATGTGTCGACATGATAGGTCGAAACATTGTATACGTGTCTATGATATCTCAAGATTACATAATATACAATACAAGTTGATTAAGCTATGATTGGAATAGATTTGTTACCAATTTTCACGTAGCTAAAATGAGAAAAATTATCCAATCTTGTTTTACCCATAACTTCTTCATTTTAAATCCGTTTTGAGTGAATCAAATTGCTATGGTTTCATATTGAACTCTATTTTATGAATCTAAACAGAAAAATTATAGGTTTATAGTCAGAAAAATAAGTTACAAGTCGTTTTTGTAAAGGTAGTCATTTCAGTCGAAAGAACGACGTCTAGATGACCATTTTAGAAAACATACTTCCACTTTGAGTTTAACCATAATTTTTGGATATAGTTTCATGTTCATAATAAAAATAATTTTCCCAGAATAACAACTTTTAAATCAAAGTTTATCATAGTTTTTAATTAACTAACCCAAAACAGCCCGCGGTGTTACTACGACGGCGTAAATCCGGTTTTACGGTGTTTTTCGTGTTTCCAGGTTTTAAATCATTAAGTTAGCATATCATATAGATATAGAACATGTGTTTAGTTGATTTTAAAAGTCAAGTTAGAAGGATTAACTTTTATTTGTGAACAAGTTTAGAATTAACTAAACTATGTTCTAGTGATTTCAAGTTTAAACCTTCGAATAAGATAGCTTTATATGTATGAATAGAATGATGTTATGAACATCATTACTACCTCAAGTTCCTTGGATAAACCTACTGGAAATGAGAAAAATAGATCTAGCTTCAAAGGATCCTTGGATGGCTTGAAAGTTCTTGAAGCAGAATCATGACACGACAACAATTTCAAGTAAGATTTCCACTCGAAATAAGATTGTTATAGTTATAGAAATTGAATTAAAGTTTGAATATGATTATTACCTTGTATTAGAAAGATAACCTACTGTAAGTAACAAAGGTTTCTTGATCTTGGATGATTACTTGGAATGGATTTAGAAAACTTGGAAGTAAACTTGCAATCTTGGAAGTATTCTTGATTTTATGAAACTAGAACTTTTGGAATTTATGAAGAACACTTAGAACTTGAAGATACAACTTGAGAGAGATCAATTAGATGAAGAAAATTGAAGAATGAAAGTGTTTGTAGGTGTTTTTGATCGTTGGTGTATTGATTAGATATAAAGGATATGTAATTTTGTTTTCATGTAAATAAGTCATGAATGATTACTCATATTTTTGTAATTTTATGAGATATTCTATGCTAGTTGCCAAATGATGGTTCCCACATATGTTAGGTGACTCACATGGGCTGCTAATAGCTGATCATTGGAGTGTATATACCAATAGTACATACATCTAAAAGCTGTGTATTGTACGAGTACGAATACGGGTGCATACGAGTAGAATTGTTGATGAAACTGAACGAGGATGTAATTGTAAGCATTTTTGTTAAGTAGAAGTATTTTGATAACTGTCTTGAAGTCTTTAAAAAGTGTATGAATACATATTAAAACACTACATGTATATACATTTTAACTGAGTCGTTAAGTCATCGTTAGTCGTTACATGTAAATGTTGTTTTGAAACCTTTAGGTTAACGATCTTGTTGAATGTTGTTAACCCATTATTTATTATAACAAATGAGATGTTAAATTGTTATATTATCATGATATTATGATATATAATATATCTTAGTATGATATATATACAGTTAAATGTCGTTACAACGATAATCGTTACATATATGTCTCGTTTCGAAATCATTAAGTTAGTAGTCTTATTTTTACATATGTATTTCATTGTTAATACACTTAATAATATATTTACTTATCATTTAACATAATTAACCAAGTGTATCAATATCTTAATATGATTCATATGTACCTAGTAAGACGTTGTTATAACGATAATCGTTATATATATCGTTTTCGAGTTTCTTAAATTAATAGTCTCATTTTTATGTATATAACTCATTGTTAAAATACCTAATGAGATACATACTTATAATAAAATCATGTTGACTATATATATAACCATATATATGTCATCGTATAGTTTTTACAAGTTTTAACGTTCGTGAATCACCGGTCAACTTGGGTGGTCAATTGTCTATATGAAACCTATTTCAATTAATCAAGTCTTAACAAGTTTGATTGCTTAACATGTTGGAAACACTTAATCATGTAAATAACAATTTCATTTAATATATATATATATAAACATGGAAAAGTTCGGGTCACTACAGTACCTACCCGTTAAATAAATTTCGTCCCGAAATTTTAAGCAGTTGGAGGTGTTGACGAATCTTCTGGAAATAAATGCGGGTATTTCTTCTTCATCTGATCTTCACGCTCCCAGGTGAACTCGGGTCCTCTACGAGCATTCCATCAAACCTTAACAATCGGTATCTTGTTTTGTTTAAGTCTCTTAACCTCACGATCCATTATTTCGACGGGTTCTTCAATGAATTGAAGTTTTTCATTGATTTGGATTCGTCCAACGGAATAGTGAGATCTTCTTTAGCAAAACATTTCTTCAAATTTGAGACGTGGAAAGTGTTATGTACAGCCGCGAGTTGTTGAGGTAGCTCCAGTTGGTAAGCTACTGGTCCGACACGATCTATAATCTTGAATGGTCCAATGTACCTTGGATTTAGTTTCCCCCGTTTACCAAATCGAACAACGCCTTTCCAAGGTGAAACCTTAAGCATGACCATTTCTCCAATTTCAAACTCTATATCTTTTCTTTTACTGTCCGCGTAGCTCTTTTATCGACTCTGGGCGGTTTTCAATCTTTGTTGAATTTGGATGATTTTCTCGGTAGTTTCTTGTATTATCTCCGGACCCGTAATCTGTCTATCCCCCACTTCACTCCAACAAATCGAAGACCTGCACTTTCTACCATAATGTGCTTCAAACGGCACCATCTCAATTCTTGAATGGTAGCTGTTGTTGTAGGAAAATTCTGTTAACGGTAGATGTCGATCCCAATTATTTCCGAAATCAATAACACAAGCTCGTAGCATGTCTTCAAGCGTTTATATCGTCCTTTCGCTCTGCCCATCAGTTTGTGGATGATAGGAAGTACTCATGTCTTGACGAGTTCCCAATGCTTGCTGTAATGTCTGCCAGAATCTTGAAATAAATCTGCCATCCCTATCAGAGATAATAGAGATTGGTATTCCATGTCTGGAGACGACTTCCTTCAAATACAGTCGTGCTAACTTCTCCATCTTGTCATCTTCTCTTATTGGCAGGAAGTGTGCTGACTTGGTGAGACGATCAACTATTACCCAAATAGTATCATAACCACTTGCAGTCCTTGGCAATTTAGTAATGAAATCCATGGTAATGTTTTCCCATTTCCATTCCAGGTTGTTGTAGTAGACCTGATGGTTTTTGATGTTCAGCTTTGACCTTAGAACACGTCAAACATTCTCCTACATATTTAGCAATATCGGCTTTCATACCTGGCCACCAAAAATGTTTCTTAAGATCCTTGTACATCTTCCCCGTTTCAGGATGTATTGAGTATCTGGTTTTATGAGCTTCTCTAAGTACCATTTCTCTCATATCTCCAAATTTTGGTACCCAAATTCTTTCAGCCCTATACCGGGTTCCATCTTCCTGAATATTAAGATGCTTCTCCGATCCTTTGGGTATTTCATCCTTTAAATTTCCCTCTTTTAAAACTCCTTGTTGCGCCTCCTTTATTTGAGTAGTAAGGTTAGTGTGAATCACTATATTCATAGATTTTACTCGAATGGGTTCTCTGTCCTTTCTGCTCAAGGCGTCGGCTACCACATTTGCCTTCCCCGGGTGGTAATGAATCTCAAAGTCGTAATCATTCAACAATTCAATACACCTACGCTGCCTCATATTCAGTTGTTTCTGATTAAATATGTGTTGAAGACTTTTGTGGTCGGTATATATAATACTTTTGACCCCATATAAGTAGTGCCTCCAAGTCTTTAATGCAAAAACAACCGCGCCTAATTCCAAATCATGCGTCATATAATTTTGCTCGTGAATCTTCAATTGTCTAGACGCATAAGCAATCACCTTCGTCCATTGCATTAATACACAACCGAGACCTTGCTTTGATGCGTCACAATAAATCACAAAATTATCATTCCCTTCAGTCAATGACAATATAGGTGCCGTAGTTAGCTTTTTCTTCAATAATTGAAACGCCTTCTCTTGTTCATCCTTCCATTCAAATTTCTTCCCTTTATGCGTTAATGCAGTCAAGGGTTTTGCTATTTTGGAGAAATCTTGGATGAATCTTCTGTAGTAACCAGCCAATCCTAAAAATTGACGTATATGCTTTGGAGTTTTTGGGGTTTCCCACTTTTCAACGGTTTCGATCTTTGCCGGGTCCACCTGGATACCTTCTTTGTTCACTATGTGACCGAGGAATTGAACTTCTTCCAACCAAAATGCACACTTTGAAAACTTAGCGTACAGTTTTTCTTTCCTCAATACCTCTAGCACTTTTCTCAAATGTTCTTCGTGCTCTTGATCATTCTTTGAGTAAATAAGTATGTCATCGATGAAAACAATGACAAACTTGTCAAGATATGGCCCACACACTCGGTTCATAAGGTCCGTGAACACAGCTGGTGCGTTAGTCAATCCAAACGGTATAACCATAAACTCGTAATGACCATAACGCGTCCTAAAAGCAGTTTTTGGAATATCATCCTCCTTTACTCGCATTTGATGATATCCAGAACGTAAATCGATCTTCGAATAAACCGACGAGCCTTGTAGTTGATCAAATAAGTCGTCAATTCTCGGCAGTGGATAACAGTTTTTGATGGTAAGTTTGTTCAACTCTCTGTAGTCAATACACAACCTAAATGTACCATCCTTCTTCTTGACAAACAAAACAGGAGCTCCCCATGGTGATGTGCTTGGTCGAATGAAACCACGTTCTAATAGTTCTTGCAGTTGGCTTTGCAGTTCTTTCATCTCGCTGGGTGTGAGTCTATAAGGAGCACGGGCTATTGGTGCAGCTCCTGGTACAAGATCTATTTGAAATTCAACAGATCGATGTGGAGGTAGTCCCGGTAATTCTTTCGGAAATACATCGGGAAATTCTTTTGCGACGGGAACATCATTGATGCTCTTTTCTTCAGTTTGTACTTTCTCGGCGTGTGCTAGAACAACATAGCAACCTTTTCTTATTAGTTTTTGTGCCTTCAAATTACTAATAAGATGTAGCTTCATGTTGCCCTTTTCTCCGTACACCATTAAGGGTTCTCCTTCTTCTCGTACAATGCGAATTGCATTTTTATAACATACGATCTCTGCTTTCACCTTCTTCAGCCAGTCCATGCCAACTATTACATCAAAACTCCCTAACTCTACTGGTATCAAATCAATCTTAAATATTTCGCTACCCAGTTTAATTTCTCGATTCCGGCATATATTATCTGCTGAAATTAATTTACCGTTTGCTAATTCAAGTAAAAATTTACTATCCAACGGTGTCAATGGACAACTTAATTTAGCACAAAAATCTCTACTCATATAGCTTCTATCCGCACCCGAATCAAATAAAATGTAAGCAGATTTATTGTCAATAAGAAACGTACCCGTAACAAGCTCCGGGTCTTCCTGTGCCTCTGCCGCATTAATATTGAAAACTCTTCCGCGGCCTTGTCCATTCGTGTTCTCCTGGTTCGGGCAATTTCTAATAATGTGGCCCAGTTTTCCACATTTATAACAAACTACATTGGCATAACTTGCTCCGACACTACTTGCTCCGCCATTACTTGTTCCGACACCATTTGTTCCTTTCGTTCTGTTAACCCCTGGTCCGTAGACCTCACACTTCGTCGCGCTATGACCATTTCTTTTACACTTGTTGCAAAATTTGGTGCAGAACCCCGAGTGATACTTTTCACACCTTTGGTATAGCTGCTTCTGATTGTTGTTGTTGTTGTTGTTGCGGTTGTTATTGTTGTTGGGATGATTGTTGTAGTTGCTGTTGTTGTTGTTGTTGTTGGGCCGTTTGTTGTAGTTGCGATTGATGTTGCGATTGTTGGGATAATTGTTGCGATTATTATTGTAATTGCTGTTGTTGTTGTATTGGTGATTCTTATCACCGTTTTCCTCCCACTTTCTTTTGACTTGCTTCACATTGGCCTCTTCAGCCGTCTGTTCTTTAATTCTTTCCTCAATCTGGTTCACTAGTTTATGAGCCATTCTACATGCCTGTTGTATGGAGGCGGGCTCGTGTGAACTTATATCTTCTTGGATTCTTTCCGGTAATCCTTTCACAAACGCGTCGATCTTCTCTTCCTCATCTTCGAACGCTCCCGGACACAATAGGCACAATTCTGTGAATCGTCTTTCGTACGTGGTAATATTAAATCCTTGGGTTCGTAACCCTCTAAGTTCTGTCTTGAGCTTATTGACCTCGGTTCTGGGACGGTACTTCTCGTTCATCAAGTGCTTGAATGCTGACCACGGTAGTGCGTACGCATCATCTTGTCCCACTTGCTCTAGATAGGGATTCCACCATGTTAACGCAGAACCTGTGAAGGTATGCGTAGCGTACTTCACTTTGTCCTCTTCAGTACACTTACTTATGACAAACACCGATTCGACCTTCTCGGTCCACCGTTTCAATCCGATCGGTCCTTCGGTTCCATCAAATTCCAAAGGTTTGCAGGCAGTGAATTCTTTGTAGGTGCATCCTACACGATTTCCTGTACTGCTAGATCCAAGGTTATTGTTGGTATGTAGCGCAGCCTGTACTGCGGCTATGTTTGAAGCTAGAAAAGTACGGAATTCCTCTTCATTCATATTCACGGTGTGTCGAGTAGTCGGTGCCATTTCCTTCAAAATAGTCAAATGGAACAAGTTAATCATACAGAATATTAAGAGTAGTTAATAGTATTTCGTAGCATAATATGAACTCATTTATAAAAGCTTTTTCTTCATATTAGCGTTTTATAAGTTTAAATTCGGGTAGTACCTACCCGTTAAGTTCATACTTAGTAGCTAATATACAATTCAACTACTACAATTCTATATGAAAAACTGTTCTATATGAAAAACTGATTATAATAATATTTCGCGTTCAAACTTTTATACAATATTTTACAAACTTACAATACCGCTTATTTTACATAAAGCATGAAATATAGCACACAATAACTTTGATACAAGATAGTTGTGAAGATAATTCTAGCTAGTACACAAGTCGTTCAGCAAAGGCAATAAAGACACGTAATTCATACGTCCAGAAACAAGTCATGCATTCTGGTTTTACTAGGACTACTTCCCATCCTTGGTCTTGTGGAACATAACCGTTATGGCCGTTGATAAGACAGCGCGTTGTAACGTCGTCAAAGGGACGAGGGTTACGTAATGACCAACAGTATCGTAATAACCTAAAAACCTCATTTCTTACCCCAATTACCGACTCCGTCACTTGTGGGAACGTTTTATTTAATAGTTGTAGCCCGATGTTCTTTTTCTCACTTTGGTGAGAAGCGAACATTACTAACCCGTAAGCATAGCATGCTTCTTTATGTTGCATGTTAGCCACTTTTTCTAAATCATGAAGTCCTATATTCGGATACATTGAGTCAAAATAATTTCTTAACCCGTTGCGTAAAATAGCATTTGGGTTCCCCGCAATATATGCGTCAAAGTAAACACATCGTAACTTATGGGTTTCCCAATGTGATATCCCCCATCTTTCAAACGAAAGTCTCTTATAAACCAAGACATTCTTGGAACGTTCTTCGAATGTCTTACAAACTGATTTCGCCGTAAATAGTTGTGCCGAAGAATTCTGACCGACTCTAGACAAGATTTCATCAATCATGTCTCCGGGTAGGTCTCTTAAAATATTGGGTTGTCTATCCATTTTGTGTTTTTATACTGTAAAATAGACAAGAGTTAGATTCATAAAAAAAATACTTATTAATACAAGCAATTTTTACATATATCATAAAGCATAAGCACACTATATTACATATATTACACCACACGAATACAACTATCTTATTCTGACTCGCTCGTTTCTTCTTCTTCGGTTTTGGTTCGTTTTGCCAAGTTTCTAGGGATATATGATGTTCCCCTAATACGAGCTGTCGTTTTCCACAACGGTTTTAAAAACCCTGGTGGTTTAGAGGTTCCCGGGTCATTGTTACAACTTAAAGGCTTCGGGGATTGACGATACATATAAAGTTCATCAGGGTTGGAATTGGATTTCTCTATTTTTATGCCCTTTCCCTTATTATTTTCTTTTGCCTTTTTAAATTCAGTTGGGGTAATTTCTATAACATCATCGGAATTCTCGTCGGAATCCGATTCATCGGAGAATTGGTAATCCTCCCAATATTTTGCTTCCTTGGCGGAAACACCATTGACCATAATTAACATTGGTCGGTTGGTTGATGATTTTCTTTTACTTAACCGTTTTATTATTTCCCCCACCGGTTCTATTTCCTCCTCCGGTTCCTCCTCTTCCGGTTCTGATTCTTCTTCCGGTTCTGATTCTTCTTCTGGTTCTTCTTCGGGAACTTGTGAATCAGTCCAATATATATTCGACTCTTCGTTATTATTAGGTAAGTCAATGGGATTTGTGCTAGAGGTAGACATCTATCACACAATATCAAACATGTTAAGAGATTAATATATCACATAATATATACATGTTAATAATATATAGTTTCCAACAAAAATGTTAAGCAATCATTTTTAAAGAAAACACGGTCGAAGTCCAGACTCACTAATGCATCCTAACAAACTCGATAAGACACACTAATGCAAATTTTCTGGTTCTCTAAGACCAACGCTCGGATACCAACTGAAATGTCCCATTCTTATTGATTAAAAACGTTCCATATTAATTGATTTCGTTGCGAGGTTTTGAACTCTATATGAGACGTTTTTCAAAGACTGCATTCATTTTTAAAACAAACCATAACCTTTATTTCATAAATAAAGGTTTAAAAAGCTTTATGTAGATTATCAAATAATGATAATCTAAAATATCCTGTTTACACACGACCATTACATAATGGTTTACAATACAAATATGTTACATCGAAATCAGTTTCTTGAATGCAGTTTTTACACAATATCATACAAACATGGACTCCAAATCTTGTCCTTATTTTAGTATGCAACAACGGAAGCTCTTAGTATTTACCTGAGAATAAACATGCTTTAAACGTCAACAAAAATATTGGTGAGTTATATGTTTAACCTATATATATCAAATCGTAACAATAGACTACAAGATTTCATATTTCAATACACATCCCATACATAGAGATAAAAATCATTCATATGGTGAACACCTGGTAACCGACATTAACAAGATACATATATAAGAATATCCCCATCATTCCGGGACACCCTTCGGATATGATATAAATTTCGAAGTACTAAAGCATCCGGTACTTTGGATGGGGTTTGTTAGGCCCAATAGATCTATCTTTAGGATTCGCGTCAATTAGGGTGTCTGTTCCCTAATTCTTAGATTACCAGACTTAATAAAAAGGGGCATATTTGATTTCGATAATTCAACCATAGAATGTAGTTTCACGTACTTGTGTCTATTTTGTAAATCATTTATAAAACCTGCATGTATTCTCATCCCAAAAATATTAGATTTTAAAAGTAAGACTATAACTCACTTTCACAGATTTTTACTTCGTCGGGAAGTAAGACTTGGCCACTGGTTGATTCACGAACCTATAACAATATATACATATATATCACAGTATGTTCAAAATATATTTACAACACTTTTAATATATTTTGATGTTTTAAGTTTATTAAGTCAGCTGTCCTCGTTAGTAACCTACAACTAGTTGTCCACAGTTAGATGTACAAAAATAAATCGATAAATATTATCTTGAATCAATCCATGACCCAGTGTATACGTATCTCAGTATTGATCACAACTCAAACTATATATATTTTGGAATCAACCTCAACCCTGTATAGCTAACTCCAACATTCACATATAGAGTGTCTATGGTTGTTCCGAAATATATATAGATGTGTCGACATGATAGGTCGAAACATTGTATACGTGTCTATGGTATCTCAAGATTACATAATATACAATACAAGTTGATTAAGTTATGGTTGGAATAGATTTGTTACCAATTTTCACGTAGCTAAAATGAGAAAAATTATCCAATCTTGTTTTACCCATAACTTCTTCATTTTAAATCCGTTTTGAGTGAATCAAATTGCTATGTTTTCATATTGAACTCTATTTTATGAATCTAAATAGAAAAAGTATAGGTTTATAGTCAGAAAAATAAGTTACAAGTCGTTTTTGTAAAGGTAGTCATTTCAGTCGAAAGAATGGCGTCTAGATGACCATTTTAGAAAACATACTTCCACTATGAGTTTAACCATAATTTTTGGATATAGTTTCATGTTCATAATAAAAATAATTTTACCAGAATAACAACTTTTAAATCAAAGTTTATCATAGTTTTTAATTAACTAACCCAAAATAGCCCGCGGTGTTACTACGACGGCGTAAATCCGATTTTACGGTGTTTTTCGTGATTTCAGGTTTTAAATCATTAAGTTAGCATATCATATAGATATAGAACATGTGTTTAGTTGATTTTAAAAGTCAAGTTAGAAGGATTAACTTTTATTTGTGAACAAGTTTAGAATTAACTAAACTATGTTCTAGTGATTACAAGTTTAAACCTTCGAATAAGATAGCTTTATATGTATGAATAGAATGATGTTATGAACATCATTACTACCTCAAGTTCCTTGGATAAACCTACTGGAAATGAGAAAAATAGATCTAGCTTCAAAGGATCCTTGGATGGCTTGAAAGTTCTTGAAGCAGAATCATGACATGAAAACAATTTCAAGTAAGATTTCCACTCGAAATAAGATTGTTATAGTTATAGAAATTGAATTAAAGTTTGAATATGATTATTACCTTGTATTAGAAAGATAACCTACTGTAAGTAACAAAGGTTTCTTGATCTTGGATGATTACTTGGAATGGATTTAGAAAACTTGGAAGTAAACTTGCAATCTTGAAAGTATTCTTGATTTTATGAAACTAGAACTTTTGGAATTTATGAAGAACACTTAGAACTTGAAGATAGAACTTGAGAGAGATCAATTAGATGAAGAAAATTGAAGAATGAAAGTGTTTGTAGGTGTTTTTGATCGTTGGTGTATGGATTAGATATAAAGGATATGTAATTTTGTTTTCATGTAAATAAGTCATGAATGATTACTCATATTTTTGTAATTTTATAAGATATTTTATGCTAGTTGCCAAATGATGATTCCCACATGTGTTAGGTGACTCACATGGGCTGCTAAGAGCTGATCAATGGAGTGTATATACCAATAGTACATACATCTAAAAGCTATGTATTATATGAGTACGAATACGGGTGCATACGAGTAGAATTGTTGATGAAACTGAACGAGGATGTAATTGTAAGCATTTTTGTTAAGTAGAAGTATTTTGATAAGTGTCTTGAAGTCTTTCAAAAGTGTATGAATACATATTAAAACACTACATGTATATACATTTTAACTGAGTCGTTAAGTCATCGTTAGTCGTTACATGTAAATGTTGTTTTAAAACCTTTAGGTTAACGATCTTGTTGAATGTTGTTAACCCATTATTTATTATAACAAATGAGATGTTAAATTGTTATATTATCATGATATTATGATATATAATATATCTTAGTATGATATATATACAGTTAAATGTCGTTACAACGATAATCGTTACATATATGTCTCGTTTCGAAATCATTAAGTTAGTAGTCTTATTTTTACATTTGTATATCATTGTTAATACACTTAATAATATATTTACTTATCATTTAACATAATTAACCAAGTGTATCAATATCTTAATATGATTCATATGTACCTAGTAAGACGTTGTTATAACGATAATCGTTATATATATCGTTTTCGAGTTTCTTAAATTAATAGTCTCATTTTTATGTATATAACTCATTGTTAAAATACCTAATGAGATACATACTTATAATAAAATCATGTTAACTATATATATAACCATATATATGTCATCGTATAGTTTTTACAAGTTTTAACGTTCGTGAATCACCGGTCAACTTGGGTGGTCAATTGTCTATATGAAACCTATTTAAATAATTCAAGGCTTAACAAGTTTGATTGCTTAATATGTTGGAAACACTTAATCATGTAAATAACAATTTCATTTAATATATATATATATATATAAACATGGAAAAGTTCGGGTCACTACAATGCCTAATCTTGGTTAATTTGTCATTAAGATGTCATTAGGCGTAATTAATCACAATTAGTATTTTTGTGACCAAAACTTAATTGAGTATGGAGAAGACATCTATTTGAAGCATGTTGAGAAAGGTTTCGTGAATTATAGATGTCGGGAACTAGTCAAACTTTATTTGGTCAAAAACGGTAACAGAGAAAACTGCGGTCGCACTGCGGTTGACCGTGGTGGCGACCGTGCAACTTGTTTTCACAAAACTGCGTTGCAATTCAGTTTGGGGTTTCACGGTTGACTATGCGGTCGACCGTACCTCGACCGTGTGTTTAGCTGAACTTTTAATTTCATTCTTTAGCCTATGTTTGACATGGTCATTTGCAAGATAAAGTATGGATTAGTGACCTTGCGTGTTTTATGTTAAGATGTCAGTCACCACTTATGCATATGTGTGTGTCATCATCAAAACATATTCTTTTGGTTAATCATTCTTAAGTTTATCGTTTAGTGCATTAACCAACATTCAACCAACATAATATTTAATAATTATTTATTTACGTTTTGAAAACAACAAATGCAATTTTGAAGAATCTATGAGGGAACTACTGTTCCAAAACTTAGAAAAAATCAAAAAGAAAAAGAAAAAAATCTAAGGATGGTGGTTAATATCATTATTCTAAATAATTTTCAATAAAAAATTAAATCATATTAATTATTATTATTATTAAATCTTATTAAATCTTATTAATATTAAATAATTTTAATTATGTTAATTAATTATTTTGAATTGAGTACGAGAAGGTATAAAAGCTAGGCAGAAGGAAACTAATTCTAAATTTATATTTTATTTTACACTTTTAAAATAAAATGACAACCAATATTATCTCTTATGATTGAATGTGGATTGTTTAATATGCCTTTTAGGTGTTTGATGAAATGTTCAGCTGACGAGTTTCTTAGTCGGACTATGTGGTTCTACGGGTCATTAAACTAAATGACTTTAACATTTACGTTCACTTAATACCTAAAACATATCATTAAACTGTTTCGTTTAAACAAACTCGTGGTTCCACGGGTCATTTCACTATGTTAATAGTTTATACAATTACAAATTGATTAAAAATAAATTATTATATGCTTCTTTTAATAATTTCATTATTTAATTTATAAGAATGTCCCTTTTGATAATTTTACTTCTTAAGTTATTAAATAATTTTATCGAGGTTTTACCTTCTATGGGGAGCCAATGTGCTCGTTCATAAGAGGGTTTCCTCATTACCAAATATTACATAGCAAGATCAATCACTTTCACTCTTCATGATACATATGTTGTGACACTTGATTAGCACTAATATGTTGCGTTATTTGTACTTTGATTATTTGGTTATCATCAAACTTACATCGAATTTATTCTATCTACCTATTAAAACACCAACTACTTAAACACCAATATACTAAAGTACAATCACTAAAACAAATTAAAACACCCGAAATTATTTGCTTATAACTGAAGCCCTAACTGATTATCAGAAATTCAAAAACGATGTTACACGCAATACCCCAAAATATAGCTTAAGCCCTAACTGATTGAGAAAAAAATTTATAATACTAACTTGATAGAGAAAAGGGCACTGGAGAAAGAGATTGTGCATCCCATAATTGATTGTTCACATACCCGTGTTCTCATTCGTTCGTTCGTACCGTCACGGCTTTTGGGGGAAATGATTGAGTGGTGTTTCTGGTGCGACGTAGATCGGTAGGGTTTGTAGCAGCGATGTTAGCGGTGGTGGCACTGGCGGCACGAAGTGACGATGGAGGTGTCTGGAAGGTATGGAGGTGATTAATATGGAAGAAGGGTGTGTGGGTGATTAATTTGGGTATAAAAAGGTGGGGAACACTAATTGTCGTTTTAGGGTAGTTAAACGACTAAAACCCGCGCTTGCTTTAGTAATTTTTATTAAATAACAATAATAATGATAATCAAATAACATAAACATTATAAATAATTGGATTGAGTACAAGAGAGGGCACTGAAGAACAGCGACAGATTCTCTCTACCAATTTATATTCGGTATTAGCTTCAATTTCATGAATTTTATCGAGTTACATAACGTAGCTAACGGGTGTGATCAATTAACATCTAGCAAAAAATATATTTATGATATTAATTACTATTAAAGTTATCTTTATATCTGTCTATATCTATATATATTACAAAGAAGTTCGTCATTTTCCATCTCTTTCAGGAAGGTGATTGCAGAGAAAACTAACAAGAGATAATTCAAGAACTACGAAAACGATATAATAAGAGGTTAGTTTAGCACATCATATGTATATGCTTTTTCAATTCACCAAATAAGTTCCTATTTTTATTTATTTGATTTTACTCTTTATTTATCTAATTTGACAAAAAGTATCAACAAACACCCATTAGATGCTTTCTGTTTTGCCCCCTCTTTTTTGTCTTTCATCTCCATCATCATAATAACCTCAATCTATGTCCAATATAGGGTCTGAATGAAGATGTCATCTATGCACAAGAACATATTCTTGAAATGGAAACATCACTTGTAGTACTACTACTACCAAAGCTACAACTTTTTGATACGAATCTATGTCACAAGATTATATATTCAATTTCCAACATGGGTTCGAAAGATCTTCGGGTCAAGATCCGATCCGAAGAGAATTACAAGAAGTAGACGATGGTGGTGGTTTACCGACAGTTTACGAGTCAGGTGCCGCCGGGATGTTATCGGAGATGTTTAATTTCCCGGCTTCCATTGGTTCTAATAACTCGGCCTCCGAATTATTAATGAACCAAATCAACTACCAGCAACAGCAACAGCAACAGCAGCACCAGCAACAACAACAACAACAACTTCAACAACGTGGTAATATTAATAATCAACAACGGTCAACAACTGTCGGAGATTGGTATGGAAATAGTAGTAATAATCATGCTGCAATGCAACTTTTTATAACAAATCCATCACATGAATCTTCTTCAAATTCTCCTTCAGCTACATCTTCAACCCTACATATGTTACTTCCCAATTCTACCCTTCAACATCAAGGGCATTTTGGTCAATTCACATGGGGTGGTGGCCATGGTGGAGGTGGTGCATCTCATGAAGGTGAAACAACAAACGTGGGTGGTGTTGAAGGCCTTTCACTTTCATTATCCTCAAGTTTACAACATTTAGAAGCTGCAACTAAAGTTGAAGATATGAGGATTGGTGACCATGATTCATCATCTGCAAGTGGGATGTTGTACTTTAATGATAGTTATAACCGAAATTTGCAAATGGGTCAAACCCATCATCCGGTTCATATCGGGTTCGGGTCTTCTACTTTAGGAGCTGTGAAAGTGCTAAGAAATTCAATATATGTTAAACCAGCCCAAGAGTTACTTGAAGAATTTTGTAGTGTTGGAAGAGGTCATTTAAAGAAACATAAATCTGGGTCAATACATAATAATCCAAATATAAATCCGACCAATAGTGGTGGTGGTGGCGGCGGCGGTGATGGTGGTGGTGGTGGTGTATCTTTAACATCTGCTGAGAGAATTGAACATCAAAGAAGAAAGGTCAAACTTTCATCCATGCTTGATGAGGTAAGTCAAAGTCAAAGTTAATGTCAAACTCTCTATTTCTTGGATATTTTTACTGGGCCGGAAAAAATTCCGGCAACTATCGGTAGTGTCTTTACAAAAGCCGGCCGAAATTAATAGGTTTGTACTGACAGGATATGCTAAAAGTTCGCTTACATAAGATTTTTGTTTTTTTATTAAAAAATTATTAGTTTCTTTAAAAATAATTCAATATAATTAAGTACATTATATTTCGATTTGGTAAAACCGTGACAAGATACTTACGTAGTATAATCATCATCATCATCATCATCAATGATTAATATATTAGGGTTATAGCTTGCTTAGGTTTCTAATTCAATATGAAAGTATTTTTATTTCCTTCTTTTGAATATTTCATACCCATTATTTGTAATCTTGAAAAGTTACACAAATTCAAATTATGCCCGACTAATAATAATTATAATTATAATTATAATTATGATATGATAATAATAGTAATAATAATATATAAAATAATAATAATTAATAATAATGATAAGAATAATATTAATTAGATAATTAATTAATTAATTATAGTGGTTGATTAAATAAGCTAATACACAGTTAATCTTTGTCTGTATTGAGAAAAATGCTCACTATCATATATTATTGATTGATGCCCTTTTTCATCAATAGGGATTCTTTAATAATTATGTAACAACCTTGTTTGTCCTTAATTAGGAAAAATTCAATTTTTATTCTTTAAGCTTTACAATTGTACAATATCCGTCCAAGAAGTGCACATATGCAGTATTTAATTTATGTAGTATTATACTTTTTTATTAACCGAACAATCAAATCAAATGTAGGTTGATCGTAGATACAATCACTACTGTGAACAGATGCAAATGGTGGTGAATTCATTTGATTTAGTGATGGGATTTGGCGCGGCAGTACCATACACCGCCTTAGCACAAAAAGCTATGTCTCGCCATTTTCGTTGCTTAAAAGATGCAATAACAGCCTCATTAAAGCATAGTTGTGAAATATTAGGGGAGAAAGATGCCGGCTCGTTGGGGGTTACTAAAGGTGAGACACCAAGACTTAAATTGTTGGAACTAAGCCTTAGACAACAAAGGGCATTCAATCAAATGGGCATGATGGAACAAGAAGCTTGGAGACCTCAAAGAGGCTTGCCTGAACGTTCGGTTAATATATTAAGAGCTTGGCTGTTTGAGCACTTTTTACACCCGTAAGCCGTTCTTTCTTCCCTTTTCCTAATTAAAAAAAGAATGAAGAAATATGGTTTGATCTTTCTAAATTTGTATAAGATGTAAGTTTTTTATGTCTTAATTAGTGTTTGTGAAGTCTATTCTGAGTTACGACACTACAACAAATTAATTAATTGGTCACATACATTTTTGCACTCTTTATTAAAAGCTTGAGTTTTTTTATCAAATTCGTTATACTTATAAATGTGTGTCACTTTGTTACATGTATAAGCGTTGAATATAATCATAATCACACATAAATTTGTTTGAAAAAAATGCTCACACTTATGAGTGTGTACTAAAACAAATTTATTCACATTTAAATGTGTGAGTAAATTTATTACACCTCATTTCTTTAAATAAGAGAAAGTGTGAATAAATCTAGTGCAACAAATGTTACTTAACATCTTTAAGTGTGATTATATTTATTATTGTCCATGCCAATAAATGTGAACTTTTCTTCTTACAATTTTATGTATGAAATTATGACCATATTTTACGCTTATAAATGTAATATAATTAGACACATTTATAAGTGTGTAGAATTTAATAAAAAAGTTCACACTTTTATGAAACGCGTAAAAATGTGTGTGACGAAATGACAACTTTGTAGTACGTATAAAACAATATTTGTCAATGAGAAGGTAATGATAAGCTGAAAAGTCATATACAGTATCATACAATATTAATTATTTAATTGTATAATTAATTATTAATTGATATAATATAATTAAACAATGAGTGTATATTGGTATAAGTTTTTGTTATAATATAAAAAAGTTGTTTTAACACATAGCCTTTAGAGGTATATTAAAGATAGTTTTGTCATTAGATTAATCTTTCTATATAAAAGTTATAAAATTTTAAAATAATGAACGTATGTGGGAGTGTCGACTGATAGTGTCCCTTCAACGATAATGCTGATGAATTAATTATTTTATAATTATATGCTACACTTCACTCAACTATATATGCTTTTTAAATTAAACCTATATAATAGAAATTCCAATATATAAGTAATGTAATCCTTTTTTATTCACGATTGGTTTAAATAGTGAGTATGAAAGATGATTAAATTATATATAATATGTAAATGATTTTACAGGTATCCAAGTGATGCTGATAAACACTTATTGGCAAGACAAACCGGGCTATCTAGAAATCAGGTTAGTTTGTACTTTGTAACTCTTTAAAAATACTCCGTATTTATTTATTTAGTCGTAAAAAGTGAATACAATGTTTTGTACAAAAAATAAAATTAAGAAATGGTGTTGGGTTATAGTACCAAAAAAGGAGAGGCTGTTGCACCTGTGAAACAGTGAAGAAGACACTGCATCTAATTTATCGTATATATATATATATATATATATATATATATATATAAGTACACTTTAGACAAGACGTGTGATTTCATTTTATCTTCGTATACGTACTGCCACTGTTTTAAGTAAATATTTTTGTACATCAAATATATATTTATAAACACTTCTACCCTATATAAATCTGACCAATTTTCTTTTTAATATGAAGCTAAGTTCTCTATCAAAAACAGTTTTTTGATGAAAAGCTTTGTTTTTTTGAATATGTTAGTATTACGTAATCTGAAAAATTGCATCTTTGACGACCACATAGGATGTGACATACCACCATGTGGCCAGTTGATCGCATATTTTACTTGTCATACACACCCTCTCTTTATTTAATGAAAATAATAATCATAATTATAATATAACGCGTTTTAGTTTAACTTGTAAATTAGTAATATTGTATATATTAATATTAATATGTATGTATAAATTATTAATTAATTGTATGTATATGAATTGAATTCAAAGACTAAAGTTTTACATATATAGTATATTCTGGATTTAATTAAGAAACACTAGCACTGGTGTTCATGTTTTTCCCCCTTTTTTTTATAACGGGGTTGAGTTAATCATATAGTCAGAACTCAGAAGTAACATCATGACTGTTTGAAGGCAGAAGTCCCAATCAATATGCACAGTTTATAATGACAATATAAGTATATCATTTTACATGCATGTCTAGTACTATACTTCACCTTCACTGTATTATAAGTTTGTTTTCTTCTATTCACAACTCAGATCCTCAATCATGATAAGAATTTAAGTATTTGACTACAACATATACGTGTCGAATTGACCTCAAAGCAAGAATTTGGCTATTTTCATACTTAGTACGTATAATTTTCAAGATCATATATAATATAGTTTATATATTAGGTTGTAATTCCATGCTAAGAAAATTGATAAATTTAACATCGTTAATTATATACTCAATTTTTAAATATAAACAACCTAGCTTGCATGCCATATATGCCAAGTAAGATTATAGCTTGATCTAATTTTTTTTTTTTTTTTTTTTTTTTTTTTTTGGATTATTTCTTGATTTGTTTGTGTCAACTTTGGGCAAGTGTCATTCTAATTTTTTTCTGTATCGTTTCAATTTTATCGGATATTGTGAACGCAAAAAATCCCAATTAGTACAGATAATGTATAAACTTAGTGCAAAATTGTTAATTATGGAAAAAGTTATTTAGCCCATTTTGTGCGGAAAGAAGATTTAAGAATTATCATTAATAGTATTTAAATTTATTGATTAGTATGGAATTAAAAAGTTATATAGCGCATTTTGAGGCTATTGAAAATAAGTTTATAAGCTTTGTATGAGCTTTGTAGAAAGAAAGAAAGAAAGAAACAAAAAAAAAAAAATGTGTGAATATTTCACTTAAAAATTACAGAGTATATATTATTTATATATATTTATGAAAACCGGCCATATATAGTATTATGATAAAACAAAACTTAAAGCCATTAGATATTGACAGGATGTAATAATTGATTAAATAGAATGTATGTTCTAATTTTGCAGGTGTCAAATTGGTTCATAAATGCAAGGGTCCGGTTGTGGAAACCCATGGTGGAAGAAATGTACCAACAAGAAGGCAAAGAAGAAGAAGAAGAAGAAGATGGTGATCATAATCAAATTCATGATAACAACCAAACTGGATCAGAAAACAACAATATAATTAATGATAAATTACAAACACCCAACAACAACATTAATTACAAAAATGGTCCCTTTTCATCATCCTCTTCTGCTACACTAGCACAAACTCCGATGCATCCACCACCACCTCCGTCATACACAAAAA
Organism: Rutidosis leptorrhynchoides; assembly: GCF_046630445.1. Classification (NCBI taxonomy): domain Eukaryota; kingdom Viridiplantae; phylum Streptophyta; class Magnoliopsida; order Asterales; family Asteraceae; genus Rutidosis; species Rutidosis leptorrhynchoides. The sequence continues at coordinate 38,108,704 of NC_092339.1, read as the reverse complement.
GATCCGAATTCAATGACCCGGAAAATGACCCGTCAATTCTTGCAATCAATACACAAACCTCCTCCTCAGAAATTCATGCAACTGCCATGTCACCATCTTTTCCGGACACCGTGGACGATACTTCTGATGACATTGGTTCATCAACATTGATAAGATTTGGTACTACTTCTGGTGACGTGTCACTTACGTTAGGGTTACGTCATGCCGGAAACCTTCCGGAGACTTCTTTTTCATTTGGAGGGTGTTAAGTTATTATAAGTAAGGTACCGTAATTATAGTAATTCAAAATAATTTTTTAGGTCATTCAATATACCATGAATTAAGCTTAGCTCATAAATATTATTTTTTTCAACATTTTTATATTCTATTTCTGTTTGTAAAATAAAAGGAAGAATCTACAGTACTCCGTATGATACAACGTACGTAGTGTTGTGTTAATAAACGTACAGTAGTTGATTTGATCGATCTAGTGTAATTGTATAGCATGTAGGTAGCATGTATATTTCCTCAAAACTCCTTGTATAATAATATACTAATTAATATGGTATGTAATAATTATAATTGTACTCCGTATAATTATAATTAACTAGAAAAAAATTCGGCCCGCGCGTTGCTGCGGGGCCTTTCGGGTTGGATACTCATGTTTATCGTAACGTTATGTATTTACAGAATTACAAACGCGTTGCGATGGGTGTGGTTAATACATAATATACCTAACGATCTGCGCGTTTTAACGCTGAAAAATCGTGTAAAAAAGTGGACGGAACCATCGATATGACATTGTTAGTTTGAGTTGTTTTGTATGAATGATAGTCCGAAATATTTAGCGTTTTTTAAAAAAAATCGCCCGTTTCGCGTATAATTAGTTACGTTGGTTCGTAAAATTATTTCGAATTGAACAACGACGTCGAATAAATTTAACTCGCGGCGAGCGAAAAGATACGGCTCGTTAAAAGTTTAGCCCGAAGTATTTAGCATATTTTAAAAAGCGTCCGTTTCGCGTATAGTCAGTTGCGTTTTGTTTGTAAAATTATTTCAAGTTGAACGGTGACGCCGGAGAAATTTAAATCGCGACGAGCGGGAAGATAGGGTCGATGAAAATTTTGGGTGATGTTTGTTTAAGTTGTTTAATAAAATAGCAATATTACAATTTGCATCCCTATTTTTGGGGAAAGAAGTGTGTTTTGGGTAATTGTTGAGGGGGTGAAGATGCATTTTTTTTAGTGGCGTATGATGGAGGGTGGACGACCAAATTCTGTTCTTCAATTAGTTTTTTTAATGTGAACTTCATTTGTTTTTTTAATGTGATTTATTGTTTTATTTGTTTCTTTGTCACTAACTATACCAAGAAAAACCTTAAGCATATTCTGGGTCCATTAATTTATATATATATATATATATATATATATATATATATATATATATATATATATATATATATATTATATAATAATAATAATAATAATAATAATTATTATTATTATTTTATTATTATTATTATTATTATTATTATTGTTAAAATGTAATGTTTTTCTAGAATTGTCTAGATTAATTATAGATAGTAGATATTTAAGTATAGATATTTAGTAAGTGATAATATGTAGAAATCACTAGATTAGCTAGAAGATTCTAGCTTGATCATTAGCCAACTTAAGATGGCTATAAATAGCCACCATGTATTGCAAAGTAGATGTAACAAAAAATTTGAAGCAATAAAATCATTCCTTTAAAAACACTAAGTCTACATATCCTACAAAACATCCCCTCATTTATAATAGTTCAACCAATATCACCACTAATTTGATACATTCAAAACTAAACATCAATTATAATTAACAACAATTCTAACAAGTGGTATCAAGAGCCAGATTTGGGCGTTCATTCAAGTACACCATGACTACCGTTGGTGCATACAATATTCCCGTCCCCATCTTTGATGGCGACAACTATGATTTTTGGAGTATCCGAATGAAGACATATTATCAAGCACAAAGCTTGTGGGATATTGTCGAAGTCGGGTTTACAACTCCAAAAGAAGTCGAAACTCTGCCTGCGGAAGAACAAGAAAAATACAACAAAAATGTTGTAAGAAATGCTGCTGCTCTAGGCTATATTCAACAAGCCTTGACACCGTCTATTTTTCCACGAATCATGGGAGCTACGACAGCCAAAGAGGCGTGGAAGATCCTTCAAGAAGAATTTCAAGGAAATGTCAAGGTGAGATCTGTTAAACTACTAACTCTAAGACGAGATTTTGAAAATTTAAATATGAAAGACACCGAGACCGTAAAAGATTACTATTCTAGAATTAAAGAAATAGTAAATCAAATGAGAGCCTATGGAGATAATATAACTGATAAGAGGATCGTAGAAAAAATGCTTATCAGTATGACAGAAAAATATGATCATGTCATTACTGCTATCGAAGAGTCGAAAGACATCGAGACTCTGTCTGTACCAGAATTAATTGGCTCTCTTGAAGCATATGAGGCTAGACTGAGTCGGCGTAGTGAAAACTCACTTGAAAGTGCCTTTCAGTCTAAACTCAAATTAAGGTCTCAAAAATCTAATACTGAGGGGAAAAGAAATTTTCAAGAAAACTCGAGAGGAGGAGAAAAACCTAAAACTGGGTTCGATCATAGAAGAAGAAGTTACCCTCTATGTGGTATTTGCAAAAAGACAAACCACTTGGAGAAAGATTGCTTTCACAAAGGGAAGCCACAATGCTATAACTGCAAAAGATTTGGGCATCTAGAAAAAGATTGCCGTTTAAAACAAAATCATCGAGCTAACTTCACGGAAGAAAGTGAAGATATACTGAAGAACAAAAATCAGCTATTCTATGCCTGTCATGTCGCAAATAAACAGAGGGACGATACTTGGTTAATCGACAGTGGGTGCAGCAACCACATGACTGGAGATGAAAAGTTATTTGAAAGTATCAACACCTCCGTAAAGTCCCGCGTTAAGTTAGGGAATGGAGCACTTGTGGATACTAAAGGAAAAGGTACTATAACAGTCCAAACTAATAACTGCACTCGATCTGTTAATGATGTTCTTCTAGTACCAAGCTTAGCAAGTAACTTGCTAAGTGTTGGCCAAATGATGGAGCACGGATACTCTTTACTCATCGAAGATAAATCATGCGTTATCCGTGACAAGAAAAACAACTACAAATTAATAGCTGAAGTGCCAATGGAGAACCGCAACTTTCCGCTTCGTTGGCAGTATATCAGAGACACAGCCATGAAAGTTCAAGTTGACGAATCATGGCTATGGCATCGAAGATTTGGTCACTTTAACTTTCACGCACTAAAAATTCTTCAACAGAAGAATATGATGAGAGACTTGCCTAACATAGAAGAAATCACTGACACGTGTGAAAGCTGTATGATGGGCAAGCAACATCGAAAACCTTTCCCTCGTGACAAAGCCTGAAGAGCGAAAGGTATACTAGAGTTGGTGCACACTGACGTTTGTGGACCAATGAGGACCCCGTCTTTTAACCAAAACAGGTACTTTATCCTCTTCATCGATGATTATTCTAGAATGACGTGGGTTTATTTCATGCGTGAAAAATCAGAAGTCTCCACGATATTCAAGAAATTCAAGAATTACGTAGAAAAGACTAGTGGCCATTATATAAAAACACTAAGAAGTGATAGAGGAAAAGAATACACCTCTACACAATTTAATAAATTCTGTGAAGATGAAGGTGTTAAACGCCAACTCACTGTTGGTTATGCCCCTGAGCAAAATGGCGTCTCTGAACGCAAAAATAGAACTGTAATGGAAATGGCCAAAACAATGATACATGAAAAAGGCCTTCCAAACAGTTTTTGGGCTGAAGCTGTATACACGGCTGTATATATATTAAACCGTTGTCCAACGAAAGCAGTTGAAAACAAGACTCCAATTGAGGCATGGAGTGGAAGGAAACCGTCGGCAAAACATTTACGAGTATTTGGATCTATCTGCTACATTCATATTCCAAAGGAGAAACGTCACAAACTCCAAGAAAAATCAGAAAAAGGAATATTCTTGGGCTATAGCACACAATCAAAAGGCTACCGAGTCTATAACCTGAAGACCAATAACATCGTGATTAGCCGAGACGTGGAGTTTGACGAAGACGCTTCTTGGAACTGGGAGGAAGACAAAGTTGAAAAGCAAACATATCTGCCGCGGATATCTATAGAAACTCCAGCTCAACAACCAGTACAAATGGAGCAGTCTGAACAAGATGAAAGTACCGGAGAAACGAGCCCTGCTACGCCAACTTCTCCGTCGGTAACAATACCATTAGCGCAAGACTATTCAAGTCCAGAGTCAACACCTGGAAGAGTTAAAAAGTTAGCAGAGGTGTACGAGACTTGCAACTTCACAACTATAGAACCTGAAAGCTATGAAGTTGCATCGAAAGATGAAAAGTGGGTGGCTGCTATGAATGAAGAAATAAGAATGATTGAGAAAAACAACACATGGGAGTTAGTTGATCCTCCAGAAAATAAAGAAATCATTGGAGTTAAATGGGTTTACAAAACAAAGCTCAACCCTGACGGTTCTATACAAAAACACAAAGCAAGGCTAGTAGCTAAAGGCTACTCACAACAACAAGGAGTCGACTACAACGAAACTTTTGCACCAGTAGCTCGACTAGACACTATAAGAGCACTTGTGGCATTAGCAGCTCAACGAAGGTGGAAGATTCACCAACTAGATGTAAAATCAGCCTTTCTAAATGGATTTCTCGAAGAAGAAATATACGTCGAGCAACCACAAGGGTTCATTCAGAAAGGAAAAGAAGACCAAGTCCTGAAGCTAAAGAAAGCTCTATATGGACTTAAACAAGCACCACGTGCTTGGTATAGCCGCATTGACAGCTACTTCACAAGTACAGGATTCAGGAGGAGTCAAAGTGAGCCCACACTCTATATCAAAACCCAAGGTAACTCTGACACTCTCATTATTTCCTTGTATGTTGATGATCTTATATATACGGGAAACAATGAGAGAATGTTACAAGAGTTTAAGGAAGACATGATGAAAACGTTAGAGATGAGCGACCTTGGATTGATGCGCTATTTTCTTGGCATCGAAATCAGTCAAGAAAATGAAGGCATCTTCATTTGTCAAAAGAAATATACAGAAAATCTCCTGAAAAAGTTTAAGCTATACGGTTGTAAAACCGTCGCGACGCCACTAGTTGCCAATGAGAAGATGAGACAAGAAGATGGATCGGAGAAAGCAGACGCTTCAAGATTCAGAAGTCTCATCGGAAGTCTACTTTATCTGACAGCAACAAGACTAGATATTATGTACGCAACGAGTCTATTATCCAGGTACATGAAAAACCCTACTCAAATACATTACGGAGCTTCTAAAAGAATTTTAAGATACTTGCAAGGTACCATGGACTATGGAATATGGTACAAGCCCACTATAGACTCGAAGCTTCATGGATTCACTGATAGTGATTGGGCAGGATCTGTGGATGACATGAGAAGTACTTCCGGATACGCATTCACACTTGGATCTGGTGTATTCTCATGGACATCAAAGAAACAAGAAACGGTGGCACAATCGTCAGCCGAAGCCGAGTACATCGCAGCCGCTAACTCAGCTAATCAAGCTAAATGGCTAAGAAGAATACTTGAAGACATGTGCGAAAAACAAGATGAAGCTACTCAAATATTATGCGACAACAAGTCTGCAATTGCAATGGCAAAGAATCCTGTGTTTCATGGAAGAACAAAACACATTGATATCAAATATCACTTCTTACGAGAAGTCACCGCTAAGAAAGAGATTGAATTAAAATACTGCAAGACTGAAGAGCAAATTGCAGACATATTCACCAAAGCACTCCCAAGATCAAAGTTCGAGTTCCTACGCAACATGCTCGGAGTAACATCGAAAAACATTTAGGAGGAGTGTTAAAATGTAATGTTTTTCTAGAATTGTCTAGATTAATTATAGATAGTAGATATTTAAGTATAGATATTTAGTAAGTGATAATATGTAGAAATCACTAGATTAGCTAGAAGATTCTAGCTTGATCATTAGCCAACTTAAGATGGCTATAAATAGCCACCATGTATTGCAAAGTAGATGTACTAAAAAATTTGAAGCAATAAAATCATTCCTTTAAAAACACTAAGTCTACATATCCTACAAAACATCCCCTCATTTATAATAGTTCAACCAATATCACCACTAATTTGATACATTCAAAACTAAACATCAATTATAATTAACAACAATTCTAACAATTATTATATACTCTTATATATACTAAAAATAGTGTAAGGTTGGTTGGTAGTTTTATATGTTATATTTAATTTGAAACTGTTCATTAAGAGGTGCCCGGAGTAATAGTTTTTTATATATATTCTTTACCTAGCAAGTTTTATAATACTAAAAGTCCAATAAACAATAAAACTATTCACTGACTTTTCCATATTTATTGCTTAATGTTGTTCAATTTTTGTGAAGTTAGAAATAATCGGATTCAATTGTTTAAGAAGATCTGTAATGGTAAGAGGGTATATTTGTTCTTTAAAAGTTTCACATTGTATAAAAAAGTTTTTTTTATTGATATAATAGATTTTTATAAGTATCAAAAAGGATATTGACCTAGCGGTGAAAATGTGGTCCTTTCAATCAAAGAAGTTGAAGTTTCAGGTCTTGCTACAAATTGTATATATTATGTAGATTAATTTGTATAGTGGTGTATGTGAATCTATCCTTAAAAAAAATACATTTTAAGAGTTTTTCGGAATTAGAGATATAAAAAATATATATATTTACGCCCTCTAAATTTTTTTTTCCTACCCCGTCAATAGTATGTGTTTGATAAAAAGTGTAAGAGTTTTTAAATTTTTAATAAGGTCCCATTTATAAGTTTTGTTTCTCAGCTTAGCAAAAAAGTGACTTAAAAAAAAGTCAAGTTTCTAAAAGCCACTAAGCGATGTTTTTAAGCGATGTTTTTAAGCGGTGTTTTTAAGACACAGTTTCAGTTTCAGCCATCACTAAGCTTCGACTTCAATTGCAGCTGTAGCTGCGAACAATGGCGGAACTTGAATCCAAATACAGATGGAGCGGGTGTAATAATTTAATAAATTTTTCATTGTCAGCGAGAGTATACAAAAAAAAAAAAATTCCTTATGTTTTAGTAATTTTTTTAGTGTACATTTTTTCCTTCCGCTAAATCTAGGTGGGACGGATACCCCCTTTGGAGTACACTATATTCCGCCATTGGCTACAAACATCTAAATTCCCGGAAGGAAGGACCATCCTCTGTTGGTGGTTATATCGCGGTCAACGGCAGCACTCCACCAAAAGAAGACAACATTTCAGATTCTGAAGAAAATGGATCCACTATTTTCACCAGTCGGTTGGGAAAAGAATGTACCATATGAACAAGAGTGTATTCAGTAAAATCGGTTCTATCTCCAAGACTAAATTATGGTCCTCTCGATGGTGAGCCTTCGCTTCATTCCATGCTCCGCTATCAGCTACATTGGCAGTAAGTGTGTTGAAAGGGACTTGTGTGTTCGTTTGTCCCATTTATGTGGGATTTCCATGACTAGCTATAATGATAGCAAACCTAACTGACCTAGATTTTCATCGGCTTTTTGTCTTTTTGCAAGCTTCGTTCCAACAGTGTGGTGGTAGAACGTTGGACCTAAGCATTATTTTGGTAGACTCGGTTCTTTTGTTGGACATAAAGGTGAACTGGTGAAGAGATTGTTGGTAGATCTAAAAGTGATTGTATCACATGTGAGCAAAATTGGTCCGTTCTGGTGTGGTATAGTTTGTTTCGATTAGGAAAGTTATCCGAACATCATTTCTACAAGCTTAAGTTCGGTCAATTTTGTGCTAATCGCTCTGTTCTCTAAGACGGAAGCTAAATTTTTCCGGTTCAGTTGGGTCAAACTTAGAGGGGTTCCGACATGTTTCTTGTCGTCTGAGAATGTACATACTATCGTTGGTCATTTAGGTGAGGTTATTTCCATAGGCAAATCCTCCGTCTAGTTCGGCAATATTGCTTTGTTATTAGCCTTTATTATCAATTATTAACATGTTAAGTATAAACATGAATTGGTCGAGGTGGATTTGGATGATTCAGGATTATTCGCGAATCATGTTTAGGTTAACAAGGTGAGTAATGTAGTAGATATTGTCCGTTTGATTGTAGAAAAGTTTTATCTATAGGTGCTTGTGCATAAGAAAGGAGTGTAATGTGGTTTTTCGGGTCGCCTAAATGTTCAAAAAGTCATTCGCCTTTGGTAGCTTCCAAGAGTTGCAGTTCAAAAAATGGTGTTAGTTTGAAAAAGAACAAAAAGAAAGAGTTGTTTATTGAAAAGTAAGATTTGTGGGTTTGCAGGAATCTGAAGATGACCACAACTTTGGTGAAGCCACAAAAGCGTTGTTTATTAGAAAGAAAGATAGTGCCGACTTGTTGGAACGTCCGATAATGTTTTTAATGATGTGGATGGAAATAGACCAAAAGAGTTGTTCGGTGAAGACGTCAAGCGTAGGGTTTCTTCGAGTCGGTTATGAAAGGGTTCAAAGGTTCTTGAATTGAAGACATGTTCCTCAATTCCAAGACGGCTTGTTGGTCCCGAATTAACAACAAGAAGTTTGTAGAGAGGGGAGGGATTGAATATAATTCTTTTTGTTAATTAAGATTGATTAGAATTTTAAGTGTAATAAACAATCAATTAAATCAGAGTCACAAGTAATTTCAACATTATTCTTTTATTGATATAATCTCAAAGAATCACGATTATCTTTCGCGGAATTAATAAACGTTTGATACAGTTTACACCTAATAGCTTTCAACAACTTAAGCTTTACAGGTTGGACTCTATTGATTTAATACACACACCACTAATTTATACAATTGTGGTTTCATTTATTTATAGGAGCCCTAAAAACCGTGTAATCGATCTATTGTCCACTTGTACAAAAGATGTTTATACCTAGCTGACAACTGTGTCACGGAGCACGTGGTCTCCCTTTCCTTCTTTGATAGCTAATTGCAGGAACACCCCTTTGGACATTCGTTTTGATTAAACAGATGGAATGTTGGGTTCCCTAGGGGTTGACAAAGCATTAACCATGAACTGCACATGGGTTAATCTTCCGCATTCCTTCGTTGTCATGTATGGTCACTTGTTAGCCACCGACTCATGTCCTTCTCTGTTCAACTTCGTCTTCGATGTCAGTTGAGTAGAGCCAATTGATGTAGACAAAATAGGAAACTTTTTTTTTTTTTGAAAGGCAATATATTATATCAATAAATAAACACTAGCAAGATGCTAGGTAGTACAACAACACGACAACGTACAAATTCCAATCGACAAGCAGAAACTCGAATGACAAATATACGATTCCTAAAAAAACACGAATTCTAACAAGACTATGAAGGATCAAACCATCAAGAAACACCCTCATTAACCAAACCAAAACACAAAACATAATCACATAAGGGCAAACACCCGATAGAAAGCGTGGATTCGGATCACACGAACAACAAACACGAAACCCGTCGAAAACTAAACCAAACGATCCTACCACACTCTCAAATCGAGTGGCGATAATGCAATGTGCCAAGATGGTTAACAAGAAAAAACCACGATGGAGACCTTCATCACGAAGTTGAAAAAATGAGGTGCAGAAACTACGAAGACCGGTCGAATTCTTCACAAACGAGGCTATATCCACGAACAATCACACAAAGGCCACGACCTATAACCAATACCACTCGAAATGGAACCCAAAAATCGACAACCACCAAAATACAGTCCGGTCTACCCACGAAAAAGTAACACCTACCGACGGAGCACGAGACGATAACCAACGACAAACTTGACCGATCTGGCACAAACCCATCTTCCTGTTGCGGAAAACAAAATCCGTCGACTCAAATATTATCTCGATTGAACCACGAAAAAGAAGACTACCACCAACGTCCTACCCGCGATTTTTCGTTCCGGTTTATAAGCAAACAAGACTACCACCAACGTCCTAAACGGCCACCAAAACTTTGCACACCCACCATCTTCGGCTTTATATTTTTTTCCTGTCGAAAGAATCGAACCACAACATTCACCACCAACAAAACTACTACTACTACTAATATCTGTTTCGGGTTCGAACACTATTAACCACCAGGAACCTCTATTATTGTTTTAATTAAACCGATCACCACCATGAAACCTTAAAAAAGCTTCGACCACACATCTCCTTGTTTACTCGTAAACGGCTAAACAATCACCACTGCCTGCCCCACAGCACCACCGCCACTCTCTCCTTCGTGAACAAACCCACAACCATCTTATCTCTCTCTCCTCTCTCTCTCTCTAAATTCTTGTAACCGAAACCCATTTCATTTACATTTCTGTTTTCGTGCACATCTGCTATGGACTGAACAACCACACAACCCACCCTTCTGAGCCGTCTACAAACTCCACCATGAACCACCCAACAATCACCTACTGTACTGCTACTGTTTGCTTCTGTTTTCCGCCACCAAACCCGTCGCACCTACCATGTTTTACTGCTGCAATTCGATAGTCTGTTATTGCTACTATTCCGGCTACAATAAACGGAATGATGGAGAGAGAAGATGATAACGTTTATGAGAATGATGATGGAATGATAATGACCGTTGTTGTTTCTATTTCCAGACAAAACCCCACAATTCATTTGGTGGGTTAAAAATGAAACATGCCAACGGGCCTTTAAACCATACCTTTATAACTTAGCCCAATTTCCTTGTATTAATGCTAAAACACGACCCAAACTTCACAAGGCATAGTCAGGTTCCATAACCCATATCCAAATAAATGTTAATCTGATAATGTTAAGGTTAGAGTATTAAAATGATGAATATGATTCGATGATGTATTGAAGATGATGATGAGATTATGATGGTACGAGATGATGATGATGACGGTATGTATGTTAAGAGTATGATGATAATGATATGTATACCGTATGATGTATGATGAATTTGTGAAATATGAGGCTAGATGATGATCATGATGATGTGTGATATTAGTAATGATGATGACGATCGAGTGTTAGATGAAGAAGAAAAAGACTGACAGATAGATGTATAGGTCATATAGTTTTAATCGAGGGTTAAGCTAGAAATGAAATAGTAGAGCAGTGGTTTGGTGTGTGAGTGATTAAACGAGAGGTCTCGGGTTCGAACCCGAGATGGGGCAGTTTAATTCTTTTTTTTTATGCTTTTCTTCAAAGGTAGTTTCTCTTTATTATTATTATTATTATTATTATTATTATTATTATTATTATTATTATTATTATTATTATTATTATTATTATTATTATTATTATTATTATTATTATTATTATTATTATTGTTATTGCTATTATTAGTATTATAACTATTATTATTATGATTATTACTAATACAAGTATTAAGTATCATTTATTAATATTATTATGATTATGGTTACAATTACGATTATTATTGTTATTATTATTAAGTATTAAGTATTACTATCTTTATTACTATTTTTATTATAAGTATTATTATTACTATTATTAATAACATTATTATTATTATCATTATTAGTATTATTATTATTAAGAATTATTATTTTTACAACTATATTATTATTATTATTATCATTCTTACTACTAGTATCATTATTGTTATTATTACAAATATATTACTACTAAAAGAATCATTTTTAAAGTTATCATTTTTATTAAAGCTATTATTAAAATTGTCATTTTAAAAATTTATATTTTTATTATTACTATTATTACTATCATTAATATTATATTATTATCTTTAATATAGTATTGTTACAATTATTAATTTAACAAATAAATGATCTTTATATAACAATATATTTAATAACCATAACTTAAATATATTAATGTCTTTACTTATTTAAAATATATAAACTAAATATATTTAATTAAATAATAAAACCTATAAGTTATTAATATAAAAGTGTTATCGCTAATAATAATATATATTTGTTCGATTACAAGTATATGTATTAATAAATATATGAATGATATATGTTCTTGAATCCGAGGCCAACCCTGCATTGTTCAATTTAGTCATATGTATATTTACTACAAAATACAGTATGGTGAGTTCATTTGCTCCCTTTTACTCTTTACATTTTTGGGACTGAGAATACATGCGCTACTTTTGCAACTGCTTTATTAAATGCTTTTGAAATACATTTTGAACTGCGAATACATGAAATGCTTTTATAAATGTTTGACGAGATAGACACAAGCAAAACATTCCTCGAATGAATTATGTGGACTTGATAATTGCCACCATTAAATTATGTGGACGTGATAATTGCCACAATTGATATGAATATTTTTCCCCTGATTATTATTGCTTGGTAACCTAAGAATTAGGGAACATCACTAATTTTGAGAATTAGTGCACGCCTAATTGACGCGAATCCTAAAGGTAGCTACCGGGTTTAACACCCCCACCCAGAATGTTCACTAGACGGAAGGGCTAGTGGACGTGGTGTTTAGTACTTCGAAGTTTATATGATTATTATACAGACGAGATGTTCTGTTTTGGGGATATTATTATGCGCATTATATTTTAAGGTCGGTTACCAAGCCAAGCTATGAAAGCAATGAAAAGTGAATGTTATGTATCGAGAGAATGATTTTATACACAGGTTATGTGTATGTTATTTTTGTGCACAAGATATGTGTACGGTTACTAAGATTTATGAAAGATGATTTCGTACACGAGAAAGGTGTACTGTATTTAAAATATATCGCATGTACATTACATGTGGGTATAGGATTCGAGCCCATTTGTACCATGCAGGATTTAAATCTTGTGGTCTATCAAAATGATGAATTTTATTATTTTATGATAAATCTATGAACTCACCAACCTTTTGGTTGACACTTGAAAGCATGTTTATTATCAGGTATTAAAGAAATCTTCCGCTGTGCATTTGCTCATTTTAGAGATATTACTTGGAATCATTCATGACATCTTTCAAAAGACGTTGCATTCGAGTCGTTGAGTTCATCAAGATTATTATTGAGTCAATTATAGTTGGATATATTATGAAATGGTATGCATGCCATCAACTTTCGATGTAATAAAAGTTTGTCTTTTAAAAACGAATGCAATGTTTGTAAAATGTATCATATAGAGATCAATTACCTCGCGATGAAATCAACTATTGTGAATCGTTTATATTGTACATGAACGGGGCATTTCAGTTGGTATCAGAGTGGTGGTCTTAGCGAACTAGGTCTGCATTAGTGTGTCTAACTGATAGTCGTTAGGATACATTAGTGAGTCTGGACTTCGACCGTGTCTGCATGTCAAAAGTTTTGCTTATCATTTCGTGTCAAAAAATTACCTGCTTATCATTCTTAGGGAATCACTTGCTTATTATCTTAAGTCTAGACACGTCTTACTGCATTTAGTGCATCGATAGTGTATAGACAAAATTCATATCTTAGCGTATATGTTACTATAGACTTTTCCTGACAGCTTCCGTAGATTCCTCCGTAACTTATGGGATTTTAGTATTATATATGCATATGTAAATTATGTATTGAAGGGTACTAATCTACATCCTATAATCTATTTATTATCGAAAATCCTTCATCTGATCGTACGAGATGAATCCCTCAACCAGTTCGAATTCCTCGGATTCCGATAGCTATTCCGATATGGAATTTCACCTAAGCTCCGAAAGTAGTGTCACCAGAATGAATCAACCAATTCATCTTATGGGTTCATAGCCTACTTAATCATTGGAGACAAAAAGAAGGTGACCCTTTTCATCAACCAAATTCATCTCTTGGCGAAGAACCTGAAGCACTTACCGGTGAGCCAGTCCGAAATACCATTCTCACCCTCATTTCCCGAATATCTCGTCATGATTACATACTATCTCAAATCCTAGACCTTATTCATTCGCTCGTTTTGACCGACAATCATCCCGGAATAATATAAGAAGTCAACAAACTTCGCGCTCGAATAATCAATTTGGAGAATATGGTGCAAAATTTACCAACTTCAGCAATATCATCAGCACCAATAGTACCATCAATAAACAGCACCAGTACCATCAACAATCCATGCCTCAACATCTCATTCTGTACCTCGAGTATAATCATCATTCTACGTATCGTTCTACATCCATTATCTTTGTTCTTAATGGTGATTATGTAATCTCTAACGTTTTAGAGATTATATATATTCTCGTTCTAACGGTAAATCGAATGAGTTTAATATCATATTGACTCATTAAATCCATGATTACATCAGAAGAAAATATATATATGTAACTATATTTTCATAAAGATTGTAATTAAAAATTCTTTTGTACAAACTGTTAATGGTGAAAATATTTTAACGGGTAGGTAATACCCGAGGAATATTCAGATTTCACATTAATAAGTACACTGTACATTCTTTCAAATCCAATTCAACAGTCATTTACTATCCTATTTACAACCACCGATATACGTATCCGTTCACCGCAAAATAACCATTTTCATTCAATTTCATATTTGGATTTTGATCTATCAATAAAAATTTGTTAGAAACAAACGAATTAACTATGAGAAATTCTATTAAGAATCCACGCTAACAAAAATCCTAGCTAACTGTTCCTAGCTAACTGATTACATTTTATTTATCGCAGTTTATTTATCGCAATTTAATTATCGCAATTCTATTTATCGTCATTTAATTTCTGTTATCTATTTTACGCTCTTTAAATATTGGGACACGTATACAAGGTTTTGACATATCATATCGACGCATCTATATATATTATTTGGAATAACCATAGACACTCTATATGCAGTAATGCTGGAGTTAGCTACATAGGGTTGAAGTTGATTCTATAATAATATATATACTTTGAGTTGTGATCGAGTCTGAGACATGTGTACGGGTCACGATACTTATTAATTAATTCGAATATTATATATGAATTATTGAATTGCTAACTATGGACTATCAACTGTGGACTGCCAACATCGGACAATTAAAATGAATTAAAATATTGATTATAACATATGAAACTAAACATTTCTTCAAGTTTGCCACTTGATTTCATCTTAAACCTCATTTATATCTTGACGATTACAATCTGCGTTCAAACCTTTCATGATTCTTGAAAATACCTCAACCGAGAGGATGAACCAACCGCATTTCTTCTACGGAAGAAGAGATTGACGCATATAGTTATGCACCTGAAAACACTCGGAATTTGAGTAAACGTTTAACACATATATGTGCTAGCTCCTTTGGCGTTGTTATTACCGAAAATAACTTTGCGATCCCTTTCAAAGTAGCAAATTTTGTCACAGCTCCAGCAAGTCAACTTCGATTTTTATTCGGAATAGCCTTATTATAATCTTGATATATATTCGTGCTCTTTTGTTGTTACCGGGGAACCTTGTATATCCCACCATATTATCAGTAGACGTACCAGCAACCTCGTTGCTCCTTGGCTTAAATCTCTCCGACAAATCACTATATTTATCTATTGAAGTCTTATCATATACTCATCCGCATCCTGTAACAAGAATTACCATACCAATTACAGGAAATCAGCAATCAGTATTTTGAATCTCGTAGCATTTCTACATCAACAATTATATGTATACATATAACATTTATCTCATAGAATTATGAACTTTCATTATGAAATTCTGAAAAGCACTCTAGCTTACGAATCAGATCTCTGAGTTTTGAAAAATGAATCGAGCAAATCATGAAGGAGACCAAGGACAAATACAAGGACCAAACCCTGTATTTAAAGAATCCTGATGATTCTGTTTCTGATAAAATCCTTAGCGAATACCTTACTCCTTAACCGCTCTAAATCATCGTGAATGAATTTCTTCATCACAATTTGGTTCTAACATTCCAAGATATTATCGCATCTTTCATTGTAAATATCCTCAATATTTCTGAAGATATCTTCATAAATATTCTCGCCCGATATTAATTATCTCTTCGCGCTATCTGTGATATATCATAAAAGGAAACTATTTTAGTTTCTAAAATTCTAAAAAATCCGAATTTAAATTATGAATGTTTTTGAAGTAGTGTTAGGAACTGAAGCATGAGTTAGTATAATATAATGACACTTGATCAACGTGATTATATTACAGTAAGTCATGTTGAGTTTCTAATGGAACGTGATGATTCACAGATCTTAACGTCATCATGTGCCATGTTACATAACTCTTTCATTCTACTTAACCTCTGAACATATTAAGAAAAGTATATTCTTGATAGTTCTATTCTCAGTGATTCTGGTAATTTAACAAATCAAGATCGTGCTATTACAATCTCTCTTAGAACAATAGTCATGTTCATTCGAAACTTCATACCTACGAATTCTGGATCATTATCCACTTGACTTAAGGTAGGGAAGAGGAAATAAAAGTATGGAACTCCAAAATATAAAGGAAACAAAGAGGGTGGATTTATGGTGAAATATCTGACAAGGCAATCGAGACAGATTATCGCATTTAACCAAAGAGGATCCTAATTTCCATAATTATCAAGGAATCAAATCTTATTACGAAGATTTTCTTTTAAATTCTTTGAAATCCGGGAATCCACCGTGACTACGTAAAAAGTTAAATCTCTATCTCAATTTTTTTGTGATAGCTTCACTCGTACACTTCGTATAATCGAATTATATTATCCATATTACTCAGCAGTAATAAAACTCTATTTATCAGCTCATATTCGTCAGGAAAATATTCTTATTATCAGACTTGACGATCTCGATCAAATTTCGGGACGAAATTTCTTTAACGGGTAGGTACTGTGACGACCGGGAAATTTCCGACCAAATTTAAACTTAATCATTGTATGATTTCGACACGATAAGCAAAGTCTATTTAATTGAATCTCAAAATTTTTGAACTATTTTCATATATTCATGTGACCTTCGACTGTCCCCGATGATTCACGAACCATTGCTTGTAAATATGTGGATATATATAAAAATGTGTATATATAAATATATGTATAATGTATATAATAACATGAACATTAATAAACTATTATATACATTTATTGTTATAAATAAATATGTACAATAAAATACATTGTAATCAAAACTATTATTTTATATGTATATTTCTTGTATATATATATTGTTATATATAATATATATTTATTTGCGTAGTAAATTTTGTTATTTAAAACTGTTTATATATATACATAGTTTATATTGAATATAATTAATTTTGAGTTTAAATGGTAATGTCGGTAACTTTCGGTTGACGTTTAATTATTTTTAAAATAGGTCTAATATATATATATATATATATATATATATATATATATATATATATATATATATATATATATATATATATATATATATATATAATTTAAAAATAAAAGTTGTTCCAAAATTTGATTAAAAAGATAATAGTTTTGATAAATATTTTTTTAACCTTTTCAAACTAAGTTTTTGTACTCCGTACATATAAATTGAAACAGAAAATAAATAATTATCGAATATTTTTGATCAGGTTTCAAACAGGTAATGACTAAAATAAATAAATGGACTTAATTTTAAAATATGAGATTTTTCTGAATTAAATTATCCGTAACTGTTTAGCAATGGACACACCCCGTGAAAACTGTCGGTAGATACAACCAAATATCTTTGGCTGCTTTGCTGTTTAATGTTTCCATTTCAACACATGAGTCTTTAATATAATATTTTATTATTATTATAATTATTTAACTACATATTATATGTATACATATATGTGAGGAGATTAAGAATTTTAACTACCGCATCCTTTCTTGATCAATCCATATCACTAACTAGCTACATCACCAGAGCCGCCAACCTAACCGTCGGTTGCTCTCTATAACACCTTCCAGGAACCATGAACTGCCACTTTGGTTTCCAAACAACTACACAAACCCATCACCAAGTAACTCATTGCTTATGTTTTCTAACACCCATCGACAACAAACAACCGCTATTTTTCGTTCCGGTTTATAAGTAAACAAGACTACCACCAACGTCCTAAACGGCCACTAAAACTTTTCACACCCACCATCTTCGGCTTTATATTTTTTTTCCTGTCGAAAGAATCGAACCATAACATTCACCACCAACAAAACTACTACTACTACTACTAATATCTATTTCGGGTTCGAACACTATTAACCACCAGGAACCTCTATTATTATTTTAATTAAACCGATCACCACTATGAAACCTTAAAAACCTTCGACCACACATCTCCTTGTTTACTCATAAACGGCTAAACAATCACCACTGCCTGCCCCACAGCACCACCGCCACTCTCTCTTTCGTGAACAAACCCACAACCATCTTCTCTCTCTCTCCTCTCTCTCTCTCTCTAAATTCTTGTAATCGAAACCCATTTCATTTAGATTTCTGTTTTTGTGCACATCTGCTATGGACTGAACAACCACACAACCCACCCTTCTGAGCCGTCTACAAACTCCACCATGAACCACCCAACAATCACCTACTATACTGCTACTGTTTTCTTCTATTTTCCGCCACCAAACCCATCGCACCTACCATGTTTTACTGCTGCAATTCGATAGTATGTTACTGCTACTATTACGATTGCAATAAACGGAGTGATGGAGAGAGAAAATGATAACGTTTATGAGAATGATGATGGAATGATAATGATCGTTGTTGTTTCTCTTTCCAGACAAAACCCCACAATTCATTTGGTGGGTTAAAAATGAAACATGCCAACGGGCCTTTAAACCATACCTTTATAACTTAGCCCAACTTCCTTGTATTAATGCTAAAACACGGCCCAAACTTCACAAGGCTTAGTCAGGTTCCATAACCCATATCCAAATAAACGTTAATCTGATAATGTTGAGGTTAGAGTATTAAAATGATGAATTTGATTCGATGATGTATTGAAGATGATGATGAGATTATGATGGTATGAGATAATGATGACGACGGTATGTATGTTAAGAGTATGATGATAATGATATGTATACCGTATGATGTATGATGAATTTGTGAAATATGAGGCTAGATGATGATCATGATGATTTATGATATTAGCAATGATGATGACGATCGAGTGTTAGATGAAGAAGAAAAAGACTGACAGATAGATATATAGGTCATATAGTTTTAATCGAGGGTTAAGCCAGAAATGAAATAGTAGAGCAGTGGTTTGGTTTGTGAGTGATTAAACGAGAGGTCTCGGGTTCGAACTCGAGATGGGGCAGTTTAATTCTTTTTTTTATGCTTTTCTTCAAAGGTAGTTTTCTCTTTATTATTATTATTATTATCATTATTATTATTATTATTATTATTATTATTACTATTATTATTATTATTATTATTATTATTACTATTACTCTTATTATTATTATTATTGTTATTGCTATTATTAGTATTATAACTATTATTATTATGATTATTACTAATACAAGTATTAAGTATCATTTATTAATATTATTATGATTATGGTTACCATTACGATTATTATTGTTATTATTATTAAGTATTAAGTATTACTATCTTTTTTATTATAAGTATTATTATTACTATTATTAATAACATTATTATTATTATCATTATTAGTATTATTATTATTAAGAATTATTATTTTTACAACTATATTATTATTATTATTATCATTCTTACTACTAGTATCATTATTATTATTATTACAAATATATTACTACTAAAAGAATCATTTTTAAAGTTATCATTTTATTAAAGCTATTATTAAAATTGTCATTTTAAAAATTTATATTTTTATTATTACTATTATTACTATCATTAATATTATTATCTTTAATATAGTATTGTTACAATTATTAATTTAATAAATAAATGATCTTTATATAACAATATATTTAATAACCATAACTTAAATATATTAATTGTAGTGACCAGAACTTTTCCATGTTTATATATATTAAATGAAATTGATATTTATATGATTAAGTGTTTTCAACATGTTAAGCAATCAAACTTGTTAAGACTTGATTAATTGAAATAGGTTTTATATGGATAATTGACCACCCAAGTTGACCGGTGATTCACGAACGTTAAAACTTGTAAAAACTATATGATGCCATATATATGGATATGGATATATATATATATATATATATATATATATATATATATATATATATATATATATATATATATATATATATATATATATATATATATATATATATATAGTTAACATGGTATTATGATAAGTAAACATATCATTAAGTATATTAACAATGAACTACATATGTAAAAACAAGACTACTAACTTAAGGATTTCGAACGAGGCATATATGTAACGATTATCGTTGTAACGACATTTAAATGTATATATATCATATTAAGATATATTAATATATCATAATATCATGATAATATAATAATTTAACATCTCATTAGATATAATAAACAATGGGTTAACAACATTAAATGAGATCGTTAACTTAAAGGTTTCAAAACAACACTTACATGTAACGACTAACGATGACTTAACGACTCAGTTAAAATGTATATACATGTAGTGTATTTAGATGTATTAATATACTTTTAGAAGACTTCAAGACATATATCAAAACACTCATACTTAACAAAAATGATTACAGTTACATTCCCATTCTTTTTTTCATCAAGAATTCTAGTCGTACTTACTATGAGTATATACTAATAGGAACTAGCATGGGATTCCACTCTTGATTATGTCATGCATGACTAATCAATTTTAACTTCTATCATGAACTAGTCAAATAACTATAACTCCTTTTAACCCCACTCACCACTTACCACTCATCATTCACTCCATTTCACTTCCAATTCTCTTTCTAATTCTCTCTCAACACACACACACACACACACACTTATGAACGAATTTTTCCAGTAGATAATCATCATCTTCATTAAAAATTACTTCAAGAATCAAGCTATAATCATCTTAGGAAGAACACTTCAAGAACACTTCAAAAATCCTTTCAAGTTTACTAGTTTACTTTCAAGCTTTCTAATCCATTCCAAGTAATCATCTAAGATCAAGAAACCTTTGTTATTTATAGTAGGTTATCTTTCTTATTCAATGTAATATTCATATTCAAACTTTGATTCAATTTCTATAACTATAAACTATCTTAATTCGAGTAAAAATCTTACTTGAACTTGTTTTGTGTCATGATCCTACTTCAAGAACATTCAAGCCATCTAAGATCCTTTGAAACTAGATCATTTCTTGTCACTTCTAGTAAGTTTACCTACTAAACTTGAGGTAGTAATGATGTTCATAACATCATTCGATTCATATATATAAAACTATCTTATTCGAAGGTTTAAACTCGTAATCACTAGAACATAGTTTAGTTAATTCTAAACTTGTTCACAAACAAAAGTTAATCCTTCTAACTTGACTTTTAAAATCAACTAAACACATGTTCTATATCTATATGATATGCTAACTTAATGATTTAAAACCAGAAAACACGAAAACACCGTAAAACCGGATATACGCCGTCGTAGTAACACCGCGGGCTGTTTTGGGTTAGTTAATTAAAAACTATGATAAACTTTGATTTAAAAGTTGTTCTTCTGGAAAAATGATTTTTCTTATGAACATGAAACTATATCTAAAAATCATGGTTAAACTCAAAGTGGAAGTATGTTTTCCAAAATGGTCATCTAGACGTCGTTCTTTCGACTGAAATGACTACCTTTACAAAAACGACTTGTAACCTGTATTTCTGACTATAAACTTATACTTTTTATGTTTAGATTCATAAACTTAAGTTCAATATGAAACCATAGCAACTTGAACACTCAAAACGGATTTAAAACGAAGAAGTTATGGGTAAAACAAGATTGGATATTTTTGCTTGTTGTGGCTACGTGAAAATTGGTAACAAATCTATATTAATCATATCCTAGATAACTTATATTGTATTATACATGTATTCTAATATATTATGTAATCTTGGGATACCATAGACACGTATGCAAATGTTTTGACATATCATATCGGCCCATCTATATATATTATTTGGAACAACCATAGACACTCTATATGCAGTAATGTTGGAGTTAACTATACAGGGTTGAGGTTGATTCCAAAAATATATATACTTTGAGTTGTGATCTAGTCTGAGACGTGTATACACTGGGTCGTGGATTGATTCAAGATAATATATATATCGATTTATTTCTGTACATCTAACTATGGACAACTAGATGTAGGTTACTAACGAGGACAGCTGACTTAATAAATTTAAAACAGTAAAACGTATTAAAAATGTTGTAAATATATTTTGAACATACTTTGTTATATATGTACATATTTGTTATAGGTTCGTGAATCGACCAGTGGCCAAGTCTTACTTCCCGACGAAGTAAAAATCTGTGAAAGTGAGTTATAGTCCCACTTTTAAAATCTAATATTTTGGGATGAGAATACATGCAATTTTATAAATATTTTATGAAATAGACACAAGTAAATGAAACTACTTTATATGGGTGAATGATCGAAGCCGAATATGCCCCTTTTTAGCTTGGTAGCCTAAGAATTTGGGAACAGACCCCCAAATTGACGCGAATCCTAAAGATAGATCTATCGGGCCCAACAAGTCCCATTCTGGAATTTGGAATGCTTTAGTACTTCAATTTTATCATGTCCGATGGGTGTCCCGGAATGATGGGGATATTCTATATGCATCTTGTTAATGTCGGTTACCAGGTGTTCACCATATGAATGATTTTTATCTCTATGTATGGGATGTATATTTAAATATGAAATCTTGTGGTCTATTACTATGATTTGATAATATATAGGTTAAACCTATAACTCACCAACATTTTTGTTGACGTTTTAAGCATGTTTATTCTCAGGTGATTATTAAGAGCTTCCGCTGTTGCATACTAAAATAAGGACAAGATTTAGAGTCCATGCTTGTATGATATTATGTAAAAACTGCATTCAAGAAACTTATTTTTGATGTAATATATTCTTATTGTAAACCATTATGTAATGGTCGTGTGTAAACGGTATATTTTAGATTATCATTATTTGATAATCTATGTAATGCTTTTTAAACCTTTATCGATAAAATAAAGGTTATGATTGTTTTAAAAATGAATGCAGTCTTTGAAAAACGTCTCATATAGAGGTCAAAACCTCGCGACGAAATCAATTAATATGGAACGTTTATAATCAATATGAACGGGACATTTCCTTAATGTCTTTACTTATTTAAAATATATAAACTAAATATATTTAATTAAATAATAAATCCTACAAGTTATTAATATAAAAGTGTTATCGCTAATAATAATAATATATATTTGTTCGATTACAAGTATATGTATTAATAAATATATGAATGATATAGGTTCGTGAATCCAAGGCCAACCCTGCATTGTTCAATTTAGTCATATGTATTTTTACTACAAAATACAGTATGGTGAGTTCATTTGCTCCCTTTTACTCTATACATTTTTGGGACCGAGAATACATGCGCTACTTTTACAACTGCTTTATTAAATGCTTTTGAAATACATTTTGAACTGCGAATACATGAAATGCTTTTATAAATGTTTGACGAGATAGACACAAGTAAAACATTCCTCGAATGAATTATGTGGACGTGATAATTGCCACCATTGAATTATGTGGACGTGATAATTGCCACAATTGATATGAATATTTTTTCCCTGATTATTATTGCTTGGTAACCTAAGAATTTGGGAACATCACTAATTTTGAGAATTAGTGCACGCCTAATTGACGCGAATCCTAAAAGTAGCTACCGGGTTTAACACCCCCACCCAGAATGTTCACTAGACGGAAGGGCTAGTGGGCGTGGTGTTTAGTACTTCAAAGTTTATATGATTATTATACAGACGAGATGTTCTGTTTTGGGGATATTATTATGCGCATTATATGTTAAGGTCGGTTACAAAGCCAAGCTATGAAAGCAATGAAAAGTGAATGTTATGTATCGAGAGAATGATTTTATACACAGGTTATGTGTATGTTATTTGTGTGCACAAGATATGTGTACGGTTACTAAGATTTATGAAAGATGATTTCGTACACGAGAAAGGTGTACTGTATTTAAAAGATATCGCATGTACATTACAGGTGGGTATAGGATTCGGGCTCATTTGTACCATGCAGGATTTAAATCTTGTGGTCTATCAAAATGATGAATTTTATTGTTTTATGATAAACCTATGAACTCACCAACCTTTTGGTTGACACTTGAAAGCATGTTTATTCTCAGGTATTAAAGAAATCTTTCGCTGTGCATTTGCTCATTTTAGATATATTACTTGGAGTCATTCATGACATATTTCAAAAGACGTTGTATTCGAGTCGTTGAGTTCATCAAGATTTGTGACGATCGCTCCAAATCCATATGGACGAACACGTCATTCATCGATTTCATTGCGAGGTATTTGACCTCTATATGATACGTTTTGTAAACATTGCATTCTTTTGAAAAGGCACACCATAAATGAATATTTAAATCAAAGGTTTTCGACATCTGATGATTTCTACATATAGACAACCACCGTAAATAATAGTTTACAATAGTACTTCCATTGACAATGCAGTCAAAATAAGATACATGGTGATGATTTGGTGAATGCAACGTTTCCTTGATAAATATGCCATGTAAGACTCCATGCACATAGCTTGTCTAACATATAAGCAAACAGCAGAAGACTTCTAGGAACCTGAGAATAAACATGCTAACAAGTGTCAACACAAAGGTTGGTGAGTTCATAGTTTTAGTGTTTCGCATAATCTGTATATAAATGTGGATCACAAGATTTCAGTTGTTTAATCCAGAAACGTTTATCAAAATATTCTACGAAATTGAGCACCCTGGTAACTAAACTTAACGTATATATAATAAGTACCCCTATTTTAACATACATGCAACCAACATGTACAATACACGCAATCCAATGTGTACTAAACTCAAATAGCATACGTCTGTTTTATAGTTCAGGCTAGGGTCTCTATACCTGGAACAGACGGGGATGTCAAGCCCTATGGATCCATATATAACTACTCGCGCCCACCAGTTCTTATAACCGGCAGTTACTAGTTACCAAAGCTAATGGATTTTCAGTTCAAACTCGGTGTAGAATTTAGTATGTACTTGTATCCATTGTGTTTAAAATAAAGTGCATGTATTCTCAGCCCAAAAATATAGATTGCAAAAGCAATTAAAAAGGGAGCAAATGAAACTCACCTTAGCCGCATAAAAAGTCGTTCACCAAAATGTGACCGAAACTCGGATTACCAAATAACCGTAGATCTCAACGTATCAATATTGAGATTCAATATTGTAGGAAAGTACGTAAACGTAACAGAGATGATAAACACTAGGTTTGACTTTACGAGCATAATCCCCAAATCATACCCATAACCTCCATAGCTATAACTCATAATTTCCTTAGCTCTATCCCGCTCGAAAAACCATTTTGAAAGTGACAAGCTCATGACCTCGTCGTAGTATTTTATGTATAATATTACTAAAAATATTAAGATTAATAATAATAATAATAATCTTAATAATATAATAATAATAATAATAATAATAATAATAATAATAATAATAATAATAATAATAATAATAATAATAATAATAATAATAATTAATATAAATAATAAATAATAATAATATTACACATGGAGTAATATATGTGTAAGAACTCGAGCAGAAACTGGACTTTTATAGGCAACTTTTTGAAATCTGATGCCCATGCGATCGCATGGGTTTTTAGTGTATTTGCAATGCGATCGCATGGCCGCCTGAACCAGCTCAAAATATTTTTGTTTTCTTGTTTATCGACATATTATTATATAATATATATAATTTAAATAATTAATTATATATTATATTAAATTCATGTGCATAGTTGACTTGTAATTTTCGTTCCGATGACCCGTACGTTGTCACTCGACTTATGTCCCGGTTTCGGTTTCTCGAACGCATTTTTGTACGCTTAGAAAACTCACAATTTACGTTTTGTGACTCGTACCTTTGTCAAAATATAGTCTTAAATTATCAATAAACTATATCATTCAAAGTGTATCTTAAACTTTCGAGTGTTTTGGTCATTTACTTCTATAAATCATTGTCTCGCTATTTGTTGATATATATATATAATAACAAATCGTTTTATGACCAAGTTAATATATATTTTTAACATTCATAAACACGTTTTAAATATACGTCGCAAGTTATTCATACAATTAATATTCCAACTTATCATATATATTCAAATAAATATTTAAACCAATAAGTTTAATGTACGGTATTAAACAATTAAAACTTTATTACGTTTTCAAGTTATAGTATATATATGTATCTATTTACATGTAATGGTTAGCGAATCGTTGAGAACAACCGAAGGGTACTTGAATAGTTCAAAATTTTTGAGATTCGGTTTTACAGACTTTGCTTATCGTGTCGGAAACGTTAAATCATTTAAAGATAAAGTTTAAATTTGGTCAGAAATTTCTGGGTCATCACAGTACCTACCCGTTAAAGAAATTTTGTCCCGAAATTTGAGTGAGGTTGTCATGGCTAACAATAAAAATGTTTTTATGACGAATATGAGTCGATAAATAGAGTTTTATCACCGTTGAATAATATGGATAAAACAATCCAATTACTTGAAGCGTATGAGAGAAGCCGTCGTAATAAAGTGAAATGGATAATAGAGATTCATCTTAACTTTTGACGTATTAACGATTGATTTCCGGAATTTAAGGAATAGAAAATCTTCATAATCTATATAAGATTTGATTCTTTGAAATTTGTGAAAATTAGGATTTTCTTTGATTAAATGCGTAATCTGCCTCGATTGCTATGTCTGATATTTCGCTATAAATTGACCTCTTCCGTTTCATTTCTTTCACCACTCCTACATCTTCTTTCTTATTTCATATATCCCAATAGATTGTGAAAATGCTTAATCCAGTTCTGATTCTTGATATTTTCTTGGCTATCGTATCCTTCATTCTTCTTTTTCATCTACCACCAGAGGAGGTTATTTTCTTCTACTATTACCTTGGGGTTATAGTGTTTTTCATTCTCCCGTGTCTTTATATTGCTATACGCATTGATATACACGGTTTGTAATTTCATGTTTGTTATCGGGCTTTATATCTCCCCTTATATTTCAATGTCCCTACTTCTGTCTTCTATAATCATTGTCATTCACGGTTAATACTCCCTCTTATTTGCTGCGATTTATACTCCAATTTCTATTTTGGAGCTTTGTCCCTTCGTTTCTTCTTCTTGCGATTAGGCATCTCTTGTAATGGTCCAGAATTAGTAGTTATGGAGTTTTGGATAAACATAGTTAATGTTCTAAGAAAGAAACGGTAATGGCACAATCTGACTTGTCAAATTACCAGAATATCCGAAAAAGACCGAATCATCAAGAAATATATTTTCTTGATATATTTAGAGATTATATGGAATGAAAGAGTTATGTAACATGGTTTATGATGAGGGTGGGATCTGTGAACCTTTATCAAGTTCCATTAGAAACTCAGCATGACTTACTGTAATATAATCACGTTGATCAAGTGTCATTATATTATACTAACTCATGCTTCAATTCCCAACATTACTTTAAAACATCTATTTTTCGAATTTTTTAGATTTTAGAAACTAAAATAGTTTCTTTTATGATGTAACAAAGATAGCGCGAAGAGATGAATGATTTCAGATAAGAATGGTTATAAAAAAAATATCTTCAGAAATATGGAGGATATTTATAATGGAAGATACGATGATATCTTAGAATATTTAAGATAAGATGATGATGAAGAATATTGTCCGCAAAGGTTTTAGAGTAAGGAGCAAGGTATTTGCGAAGGATTTCAGCAGACACTAAATCATTTGTATTCTTTGAAGGTAGATTTCGTTTTTGTGATTTGTCCACAGCCTCCTTCATGGTCTGCTCAATCCGTTTTCCAGTTCCAAACCTTCTCTTTTCTCAGCTTTACCACCATACTATTCTTTATCATCAAACTTTTGACTGTTAAGGTCATTTATAGTTTTTGTTGCTTCATCAGCATTTTTCCAAAATAAGGAGAACTAGTTTCGTAGTTTGGGGTGTTTTTCAGAAACTTCACATTCGAAGTATGTAAGTCTAGAAGACAGATGTTATCTATATATAACTGTTGTCGTAGAAAATGCTGCGAGATTCAAAATACTGATTGCTAATTCTCGGTGGTTGGTATGGCATTTATTGTTACAAGATGTGGATGAGTACATGATAGGGTTTCAATGAGTATAAGTGATAAGGCTAAAAAGGAACATATATTTCATAGCAATATCCCTCCTAAATAATAGGTTTTCATATGTAATTGTATTATATTTTCATTGTAATTGTTTAAATAAATAAGTGCGAAGACAAAAGGCGAAAACGAAGATTTGAAGACACAAACGTCCAAAAAGCTCAAATGTTCAAGATACAATTCAAAAGGTTCAATTTATTGATGAAAAACGTCTAAAAATGACAAGAGTACAAGTTACAAAACGTAAAGTACAAGATATTAAATTGTACGCAAGGACGTTCGAAAATCCGGAACCGGGACATGAGTCAACTATCAACGCCCGACGCAACGGACCAAAAATTACAAGTCAACTATGCACAAGAATATAATATAATATTTAAATAATTATATAAATTATTTATATATTATATATATTTAAAAATGATGTCGACAAGCTATGAGACAAATGATCCTGAGCTGGATTTTCAAACTCCGCGACTCGCGGAGTTTGAAGGCTAAAAACTCCACGACTCGCGGAGCTGTCAGAAATCAAAACTCCTATAAAAGGTCACGAATTCTGCGAGTAAAAATATATAATAATAATAATACTCCCTAGTATAATATAAATAAATATATATATGTATATATAGTATAGATTAGTGTTATATTAGATTAGTTTGGGTTATGTAAAAGTTATTTTTACGGGTTTTTAAAGTCGGAGCTCT
This sequence comes from Rutidosis leptorrhynchoides, assembly GCF_046630445.1. NCBI lineage: Eukaryota > Viridiplantae > Streptophyta > Magnoliopsida > Asterales > Asteraceae > Rutidosis > Rutidosis leptorrhynchoides. The sequence continues at coordinate 38,079,623 of NC_092339.1, read as the reverse complement.
GTCCGTGTAACACTACGCGATAAATAATCAATGTAAGCTATGTTCTCCTTTTTAAATTAATGTCTCGTACTTAAGTTATTATTATGCTTATTTGAGCCAAAGTAATCATGATGTTGGACTAAATATTAAAGACGGGGTAATTGGGTTTTGAACCATAATTGGGGTTTGGACAACAGAACGACACTTGTGGAAATTAGACTATGGGCTATTAATGGGCTTTATATTAAATTAACGATACCTCGTTAATTTAATATAAAGGTTATGATTTGAAGTATCTATATATAACCACATACGCTTAATCGGACACGATGGGCGGGATATTTATAAGTACGAATTATTGTTCATTTGACCGGACACGGGGATGGATTAATAGTCAATGGACTCATTAAAACAGGGGTGGATTACATTCAAGGGTAATTGGTGTAATTGTTAACAAAGTATTAAAACCTTGGTTTACACACAGTCGATAACCTGGTGTATTCATTAAGCAAAGTATTAAGACCTTGTTACAGTTCGAATCCCCAGTTAGTTGGAATATTTGACTTCGGGTATAAGGTTAAATTTGCCGAGCAATTTATAATTATGACCGATGAAATATTATGGACAAAAACCAGATAGGTTTCAAATACATCCAGGACAAAGGACAATTAACTCAGGACAATAAATTAAAATCAAAATGTCAAACATCATGGTTACGGAAGTTTAAATAAGCATAATATATTTTATTTCATATTTCCCCGTACTTTTATTTATTGTCATTTTAATTATTGTTATTTATTTTATATTGTTAGTTAAATATCGTCATTTACTTTACGCTTCGCTTAAAATATAAAATCGACAAACCGGTCATTAAACTGTAAAACTCCCCTTTTATATATTATTATATATAATTATATATATTTTGTACAAATATAGTTGTTTAAAAATATAGTGTGCAATAAGCCCGCTCCCTGTGGAACGAACTGGACTTACTAAAAACTATACTACTCTACGATTAGGTACACTGCCTATAGTGTTGTAGCAAAGTTTAGGTATATCCCATTTGTAAATAAATAATTAAAACTTGTGTAATTTGTATCGCTTTTCCTAGTAAAAATATAAACTATTTCATACCCCAACGCTACGACATCAAGTTTTTGGCGCCGCTGCCGGGGACTTGGCGAAACGCTATATTTTTAATATATATTTGTATAAATATATTTTTAGAAAAACAATATCAAATAAAAAAAATAAATAAAAAATAAACCGAAAAAAAAAATAAAAATAAAATATATATATAAATCTAGTTTTACGATTTTTATTTATAAAATTATAAAGTAGTTCTATTTTTATTTTAGTTTTTAAATATAAGTTTTTATTATATAAATATTTAGATTTTAAAACAGAAAAATATATAAAAAAAAAACACGTCGAATTAAAAACTGTACTAGAGTTGAATTTTGGAACCCCGCGACTCGCGGGGTTTGCTGCTTAAAATACCGCGACTCGCGGAGACACTCTGACACACGTGACAGAACCCTAATTTCACATTAATTACGGATTTTATTATTATTATTATTAATAAACCCTAATTAGTTTAATTATTATAATTAGTTTAAGTTTTTTTTTTTAATTAAATTGTATTTTAAATTTTAATTAGTTTTATTATATGTAAAATTAATAGTTTTAATAAATAAATAATATAAAAATAATATTTTTATAAAAATTGTACTTTTTACAACTTTTTGTATATTTTTATATTTTGTCCCTTTTTAATCGTTTTAGCGTAATATTTGTATTTTTAGCTCATATTTAGTTTTAAACTTAGTTTTTGCCATAGTTATTTTTACTTCTAGATTTTTAGGCTTTGCCTTAAAATCCCTTAAGTGCTTTTTCTTTAGACTAAGATTTAGATGCTTTAGAATTTTGCGACGCCGTTTTTATATTTTAGTACCTTTTTAAGTTATTACCATTTGGGATATAGTTTTTCTTTTAAGCTTTAATATTTTTAGACGCAACTTTTAATTCTTAGTTTTTAATTCCTTTTTAAGTTACGACGCGCTATTTTCTTATTTTTATTTTTCGACGTTTTTCGACGCGCATTCTTTTTCTTTCTTATTTCTCGACGCTTTAGTTTTTAGGACTTAGAAATCTTCTCTATTTCTTATCTAATATCTCAAACATAAAGAAAAATTATTTAAGTGGTTAAATTAATGGACGTTGACAATTTTCTGCTTCGTAGTAATAGTTGGATTTGTTAGTGGCTGAGTTGTGAGCTTCCGATTTAAAGGGTTCTGGCTCCCTGCTGCATCTTTTGGCTATTCGAAACGTGGGTAAAAGCAGAAAAGTCTATTAATTGGACAACTTATATAAGTTTTTCTATTTTTATAACTAATAGGATAATTAGTAAATGCACCACATTGTAGCTAAAATTTGGCCATCGCAATAAAATGGAAAATTTTGAAAACAAGGCTATGGAAACTCTTTTTGATATCCAAAATCAATTAAATCAATACTCTCAAACGAGTGTTGATGACAATTCGTTCGGTCAATCTTGGATCACGAATGACGAAACAATAACTGGTTGTGAAATCTGTGGAGATTATCACTCAACATGGGAATGTTATTATTACGTTCCTATGAAAAATTACGCACCCACGGAACCTGAATGGAATGATTATGGAAAATACAATTCAAATTGGGATTATTCCCAAGAATATTTCCAAACTCAACAACCAGTAGACGAGGAAAATTACGTGTCTGAAAATTTATTAGACAATATGAAAATCAAACTCGAAGAACTCAATGCTCAAAATGAACAAATGAGAGAGTTTGTAAACCGGCAAGCTGAAACTCTATCAGACTACACACCTGTTGATCTGAGGAGTATTGTGCAAGAAAATCTCATATCATCGAATTTTGATGAATTCGAGAGCTCCGAAATCACCAATTATCCCGATGATACTTTTTATTCAGTCTTACCAATTTCACAACATATCGACACATTAGCCTCTACCGACGAAATCATCGATCCATCAATGGATAAAGAAGAAGTAAGGGTGACAAATTGGTACTCTTGGGAATACGATAACGTTGAAAATTTTACCCCCGAGGCCAAACCGAACTTCACCATTCCACAACCTTCCAACCCAATATTCTCAATAGACGAGTCATCCACCGGAAATGAACTACGAGCTGTAATAGATAATGACACCTCGAATTTCACCCAATTGGGTAATAGAGGTGAAAACTTTGATCCTGAGAATAAAAGGAAGGAAATGTTAGGAATTGTCCACCCTATAGAAATATGTATGTCGGTATATATCGATCCATTTGACCAAGAACCAGAAAAGAGACATATCCATTTACTAAAAGCTACATTTAAAAAATAATTAAGTAGTGACGATCGGGTGAGTCTAAACTTTAAACCCATTGATATATTATACACCACCCGAGATGTAAATAACTGGCTCACTACTCTAATTCGTGGAACTTATTCTACCGACTTCACATGTCGTCAGCTAAGAGTGGGGAAGTTTAACCCCACTTAATGTTAAATTAGGGGTTCGGGTTAGTGCATAACTCGTTAACAAAAATGCATGATAAGTTTGGATAAAAGACGTTTTTTCAAATATTAGTAAACAATTCAGAAAAGCAACCGTTTTTGAAGAAAAACATGTGTGATAAAACAAGAAGGAATGAACGATGAGGTGCACCATCTATCATCCTGCAATTTTATGGTATCTTTAACTACTTTCTACACTAATCACCCTCATGAATTTATAATTAGAGTCTGATTTCATGCAAATGAGGGCATTGCATGATCTTAAGTGTGGGGAAAGGTTATAAATTCTCTCGGATCTATTCTTGGCTTATTTTCTAAATTTTGTGAAAATTTAAAAAAAAAAAAAAAAATTCAACTAAATGAATTCAAAATCATGTTTATACATATTTATGAACGGTGAAAACTAGGTGTTAATACCGAAATTATCGTTACCTCGGAAAGGACATAAATTGAGAAACACCCTAAAACGCTTGAATTCATTTAAAATGGAATAAAGGAGAATAAAAAGGCAAAGAAAGAAACTAAGTGTGGGGAGAATGTACCAAGTTATTCAAATAAAAACTATCTATCACATGTTTCTGTAAAGTTTATTGCAGGTGCTTTTGTTTTGGACTAAATTAACTGTTTTACCCGATTTACTGTAATGAAAGATGGATCTACACGATGAATCAATTCCATCATTTAAAGGAAGTAAAGTCTTCCGAAAAAGAAACGCGCTTCTTGATTTAGGTCAAGAAGTTGTCGTCCAGACCAGCTGTAGGTTGACGAAAAATCTAGAAAAGACAACACTAAAATCAGCAGGAAATCCACGGACCTCAGCATAAAACAGGGTCGCCATGTGGTCAGACTTATCCTAACCATGAGAGGATCTGTCTCGTAAAATGGGGAGGGCACCGTGCAAATTAGCTTGATAAGACTAATGAATCAGATCCCCAGAAAGGATAATCTCCTTAAAGATCAAAAATCAGCTTTTAAGCCTGATATTACTCAATCCTTGAGATTGACCTTAAAGATTGAGAATTACAAACTCATGGAATTCAATGATATCTAAACTCGAGCTTGAACGAGAAAATATTTTGATCAAAAATAAAACCGATTTGTTTTCTGAAAACCCATTTTCAATGCGTTCATTACCTTTGAACGTAAAATCCTAGGAATTCACCTGGAATTCATTAGGTCACCTGAACCAAATCGGGTGTCAACCGTAAGAACGGTGGTTGCATAGCATGGTCGGAGACAGGACCTTGTGCCAGACCGAAAAATCATAGGATGATCTTTACTATTGCTCCTACAAAGGATAGTAATAGCATCCGACACGTTTATAGACCATAATCAAAAGCAAGTCATGGGACATTGCCTTAACAGTTTCTTGTTCATCGCTTTCCTTTACAACCGGACGGTAGTTTACCGAAAGGTAATATACGGAGCAAGTATACTGGACGTGTTGCTTTCCTAATACAAGGTTAGCAAGTGGGTAACACAAAACCACAAGTGTTGAGCTAAAATTTTCAAATCTGAAACCCACACAACCCACAAAAATATTTTGCAAACATCGGTGAAGGGTTATTCCGGAAAACTTATCTAGGGTAAAAGCTAGATTGAATTTTCAAAAGATCAAATATTTTCATAAAGATCCAATTTCCTTAAGGATCTACATTTTCATAGTCATGTGGGACTGTAAACCGCCTTTCAAATGTGCACTTTGCTTTGGAAACCGAAAGTAAATCGGCTATTTGATTGCAAGTGTCGTTGACCTAAACCCGAGGCAACTGTGGATGACACACCCACCTTTAACCATGGTTCTATCGTTACTATCATTGTTTATACCACCATATCAAAATCACTGATGTACAAAGTGTGATGAATAAAAAAGTGATTCATGTATGTTTTTATTTCAAGTTCTGTATTGCTTGAGGACAAGCAACGCTCAAGTGTGGGGATGTTTGATAAGGCTAAAAAGGAACATATATTTCATAGCAATATCCCTCCTAAATAATAGGTTTTCATATGTAATTGTATTATATTTTCATTGTAATTGTTTAAATAAATAAGTGCGAAGACAAAAGGCGAAAACGAAGATTTGAAGACACAAACGTCCAAAAAGCTCAAATGTTCAAGATACAATTCAAAAGGTTCAATTTATTGATGAAAAACGTCTAAAAATGACAAGAGTACAAGTTACAAAACGCAAAGTACAAGATATTAAATTGTACGCAAGGACGTTCGAAAATCCGGAACCGGGACATGAGTCAACTATCAACGCCCGACGCAACGGACCAAAAATTACAAGTCAACTATGCACAAGAATATAATATAATATTTAAATAATTATATAAATTATTTATATATTATATATATTTAAAAATTATGTCGACAAGCTATGAGACAAATGATCCTGAGCTGGATTTTCAAACTCCGCGACTCGCGGAGTTTGAAGGCTAAAAACTCCACGACTCGCGGAGCTGTCAGAAATCAAAACTCCTATAAAAGGTCACGAATTCTGCGAGTAAAAATATATAATAATAATAATAATACTCCCTAGTATAATATAAATAAATATATATATGTATATATAGTATAGATTAGTGTTATATTAGATTAGTTTGGGTTATGTAAAAGTTATTTTTACGGGTTTTTAAAGTCGGAGCTCTGTCCGTGTAACACTACGCGATAAATAATCAATGTAAGCTATGTTCTCCTTTTTAAATTAATGTCTCGTACTTAAGTTATTATTATGCTTATTTGAGCCAAAGTAATCATGATGTTGGACTAAATATTAAAGACGGGGTAATTGGGTTTTGTACCATAATTGGGGTTTGGACAACAGAACGACACTTGTGGAAATTAGACTATGGGCTATTAATGGGCTTTATATTAAATTAACGATACCTCGTTAATTTAATATAAAGGTTATGATTTGAAGTATCTATATATAACCACATACGCTTAATCGGACACGATGGGCGGGATATTTATAAGTACGAATTATTGTTCATTTGACCGGACACGGGGATGGATTAATAGTCAATGGACTCATTAAAACAGGGGTGGATTACATTCAAGGGTAATTGGTGTAATTGTTAACAAAGTATTAAAACCTTGGTTTACACACAGTCGATAACCTGGTGTATTCATTAAGCAAAGTATTAAGACCTTGTTACAGTTCGAATCCCCAGTTAGTTGGAATATTTGACTTCGGGTATAAGGTTAAATTTGCCGAGCAATTTATAATTATGACCGATGAACTATTATGGACAAAAACCAGATAGGTTTCAAATACATCCAGGACAAAGGACAATTAACTCAGGACAATAAATTAAAATCAAAATGTCAAACATCATGGTTACGGAAGTTTAAATAAGCATAATATATTTTATTTCATATTTCCTCGTACTTTTATTTATTGTCATTTTAATTATTGTTATTTATTTTATATTGTTAGTTAAATATCGTCATTTACTTTACGCTTCGCTTAAAATATAAAATCGACAAACCGGTCATTAAACTGTAAAACTCCCCTTTTATATATTATTATATATAATTATATATATTTTGTACAAATATAGTTGTTTAAAAATATAGTGTGCAATAAGCCCGCTCCCTGTGGAACGAACTGGACTTACTAAAAACTATACTACTCTACGATTAGGTACACTGCCTATAGTGTTGTAGCAAGGTTTAGGTATATCCCATTTGTAAATAAATAATTAAAACTTGTGTAATTTGTATCGCTTTTCCTAGTAAAAATATAAACTATTTCATACCCCAACGCTACGACATCAAGTTTTTGGCGCCGCTGCCGGGGACTTGGCGAAACGCTATATTTTTAATATATATTTGTATAAATATATTTTTAGAAAAACAATATCAAATAAAAAAAATAAATAAAAAATAAACCGAAAAAAAAAATAAAATAAAATATATATATAAATCTAGTTTTACGATTTTTATTTATAAAATTATAAAGTAGTTCTATTTTTATTTTAGTTTTTAAATATAAGTTTTTATTATATAAATATTTAGATTTTAAAACAGAAAAATATATAAAAAAAAAACACGTCGAATTAAAAACTGTACTAGAGTTGAATTTTGGAACCCCGCGACTCGCGGGGTTTGCTGCTTAAAATATCGCGACTCGCGGAGACACTCTGACACACGTGACAGAACCCTAATTTCACATTAATTACGAATTTTATTATTATTATTATTAATAAACCCTAATTAGTTTAATTATTATAATTAGTTTAAGTTTTTTTTTAATTAAATTGTATTTTAAATTTTAATTAGTTTTATTATATGTAAAATTAATAGTTTTAATAAATAAATAATATAAAAATAATATTTTTATAAAAATTGTACTTTTTACAACTTTTTGTATATTTTTATATTTTGTCCATTTTTAATCGTTTTAGCGTAATATTTGTATTTTTAGCTCATATTTAGTTTTAAACTTAGTTTTTGCCATAGTTATTTTTACTTCTAGATTTTTAGGCTTTGCCGTAAAATCCCTTAAGTGCTTTTTCTTTAGACTAAGATTTAGGTGCTTTAGAATTTTGCGACGCCGTTTTTATATTTTAGTACCTTTTTAAGTTATTACCATTTGGGATATAGTTTTTCTTTTAAGCTTTAATATTTTTAGACGCAACTTTTAATTCTTAGTTTTTAATTCCTTTTTAAGTTACGACGCGCTATTTTCTTATTTTTATTTTTCGACGTTTTTCGACGCGCATTCTTTTTCTTTCTTATTTCTCGACGCTTTAGTTTTTAGGACTTAGAAATCTTCTCTATTTCTTATCTAATATCTCAAACATAAAGAAAAATTATTTAAGTGGTTAAATTAATGGACGTTGACAATTTTCTGCTTCGTAGTAATAGTTGGATTTGTTAGTGGCTGAGTTGTGAGCTTCCGATTTAAAGGGTTCTGGCTCCCTGCTGCATCTTTTGGCTATTCGAAACGTGGGCAAAAGCAGAAAAGTCTATTAATTGGACAACTTATATAAGTTTTTCTATTTTTATAACTAATAGGATAATTAGTAAATGCACCACATTGTAGCTAAAATTTGGCCATCGCAATAAAATGGAAAATTTTGAAAACAAGGCTATGGAAACTCTTTTTGATATCCAAAATCAATTAAATCAATACTCTCAAACGAGTGTTGATGACAATTCGTTCGGTCAATCTTGGATCACGAATGACGAAACAATAACTGGTTGTGAAATCTGTGGAGATTATCACTCAACATGGGAATGTTATTATTACGTTCCTATGAAAAATTACGCACCCACGGAACCTGAATGGAATGATTATGGAAAATACAATTCAAATTGGGATTATTCCCAAGAATATTTCCAAACTCAACAACCAGTAGACGAGGAAAATTACGTGTCTGAAAATTTATTAGACAATATGAAAATCAAACTCGAAGAACTCAATGCTCAAAATGAACAAATGAGAGAGTTTGTAAACCGGCAAGCTGAAACTCTATCAGACTACACACCTGTTGATCTGAGGAGTATTGTGCAAGAAAATCTCATATCATCGAATTTTGATGAATTCGAGAGCTCTGAAATCACCAATTATCCCGATGATACTTTTTATTCAGTCTTACCAATTTCACAACATATCGACACATTAGCCTCTACTGACGAAATCATCGATCCATCAATGGATAAAGAAGAAGTAAGGGTGACAAATTGGTACTCTTGGGAATACGATAACGTTGAAAATTTTACCCCCGAGGCCAAACCGAACTTCACCATTCCACAACCTTCCAACCCAATATTCTCAATAGACGAGTCATCCACCGGAAATGAACTACGAGCTGTAATAGATAATGACACCTCGAATTTCACCCAATTGGGTAATAGAGGTGAAAACTTTGATCCTGAGAATAAAAGGAAGGAAATGTTAGGAATTGTCCACCCTATAGAAATATGTATGTCGGTGTATATCGATCCATTTGACCAAGAACCAGAAAAGAGACATATCCATTTACTAAAAGCTACACTTAAAAAAGAATTAAGTAGTGACGATCGGGTGAGTCTAAACTTTAAACCCATTGATATATTATACACCACCCGAGATGTAAATAACTGGCTCACTACTCTAATTCGTGAAACTTATTCTACCGACTTCACATGTCTCCAATGACTAAGCAGGCTACGAACCCATCCCCAATTCATCCAGAATAGGTGATGGCAGATTGGTTGATCCATTCCGGTTACACTGTCTTCGGAATTCAGGTGAATATCCATATCGGAATAGCTGTCAAAGTTTAAGGAATTTGAACTAGATACGGGATCCATCTTGTATAATTAGGGAGATGATTTTTGATATGAATTATATTATAGAATTTAGTTTGGTATTCTTCAATACATAATTTACATATGTATATATAATACCAAATTCCATAAATCACGGAGAAATTTTCGGAAGATGTCAGGAAAAGTTTACAGTAACAGATACGCTAAGATATGAATTTTTGTGTATACACTATTTATGCAATAAATGCAGGAAAACGTGTCTAGACTTAAGAATGATAAGCATGTAATATCCGACAAGAAATGATAAGCAAAACTTTTAACATGCAGACACGGTCGAAGTCCAGACTTACTAATGCATCCTAACAACTATCAGTTAGACACACTCGTGCAAGACCTGGTTCACTAGGACCAACGCTCTGATACCAACTGTGACGATCGCTCCAAATCCATATGGACGAACACGTCATTCATCGATTTCATTGCGAGGTATTTGACCTCTATATGATACGTTTTGTAAACATTGCATTCTTTTGAAAAGGCACACCATAAATGAATATTTAAATCAAAGGTTTTCGACATCTGATGATTTCTACATATAGACAATCACCGTAAATAATAGTTTACAATAGTACTTCCATTGACAATGCAGTCAAAATAAGATACATGGTGATGATTTGGTGAATGCAACGTTTCCTTGATAAATATGCCATGTAAGACTCCATGCACATAGCTTGTCTAACATATAAGCAAACAGCGAAAGACTTCTAGGAACCTGAGAATAAACATGCTAACAAGTGTCAACACAAAGGTTGGTGAGTTCATAGTTTTAGTGTTTCGCATAATCTGTATATAAAGGTGGATCACAAGATTTCAGTTGTTTAATCCAGAAACGTTTATCAAAATATTCTACGAAATTGAGCACCCTGGTAACTAAACTTAACGTATATATAATAAGTATCCCTATTTTAACATACATGCAACCAACATGTACAATACACGCAATCCAACGTGTACTAAACTCAAATAGCATACGTCTGTTTTATAGTTCAGGCTAGGGTCTCTATACCTGGAACAGACGGGGATGTCAAGCCCTATGGATCCATATATAACTACTCGCGCCCACCAGTTCTTATAATCGGCAGTTACTAGTTACCAAAGCTAAGGGATTTTCGGTTCAAACTCGGTGTAGAATTTAGTATGTACTTGTATCCATTGTGTTTAAAATAAAGTGCATGTATTCTCAGCCCAAAAATATAGATTGCAAAAGCAATTAAAAAGGGAGCAAATGAAACTCACCTTAGCCGCATAAAAAGTCGTTCACCAAAATGTGACCGAAACTCGGATTACCAAATAACCGTAGATCTCAACGTATCAATATTGAGATTCAATATTGTAGGAAAGTACGTAAACGTAACAGAGATGATAAACACTAGGTTTGACTTTACGAGCAAAATCCCCAAATCATACCCATAACCTCCATAGCTATAACTCATAATTTCCTTAGCTCTATCCCGCTCGAAAAACCATTTTGAAAGTGACAAGCTCATGACCTCATCATAGTATTTTATGTATAATATTACTAAAAATATTAAGATTAATAATAATAATAATAATAATCTTAATAATATAATAATAATAATAATAATAATAATAATAATAATAATAATAATAATAATACTAATAATAATAATTAATATAAATAATAAATAATAATAATATTACACATGGAGTAATATATGTGTAAGAACTCGAGCAGAAACTGGACTTTTATAGGCAACTTTTTGAAATCTGATGCCCAGGCGATCGCATGGGTTTTTAGTGTATTTGCCATGCGATCGCATGGCCGCCTGATCCAGCTCAAAATATTTTTGTTTTCTTGTTTGTCGACATATTATTATATAATATATATAATATATATAATTTAAATAATTAATTATATATTATATTAAATTCATGTGCATAGTTGACTTGTAATTTTTGTTCCGATGACCCGTACGTTGTCACTCGACTTATGTCCCGGTTTCGGTTTCTCGAACGCATTTTTGTACGCTTAGAAAACTCGCAATTTACGTTTTGTGACTCGTACCTTTGTCAAAATATAGTCTTAAATTATCAATAAACTATATCATTCAAAGTGTATCTTAAACTTTCGAGTGTTTTGGTCATTTACTTCTATAAATCATTGTCTCGCTATTTGTTGATATATATATATAATAACAAATCGTTTTATGACCAAATTAATATATATTTTCAACATTCATAAACACGTTTTAAATATACGTCGCAAGTTATTCATACAATTAATATTCCAACTTATCATATATATTCAAATAAATATTTAAACCAATAAGTTTAATGTACGGTATTAAACAATTAAAACTTTATTACGTTTTCAAGTTATAGTATATATATGTATCTATTTACATGTAATGGTTCGCGAATCGTTGAGAACAACCGAAGGGTACTTGAATAGTTCAAAAATTTTGAGATTCGGTTTTACAGACTTTGCTTATCGTGTCGGAAACGTTAAATCATTTAAAGATAGAGTTTAAATTTGGTCAGAAATTTCTGGGTCATCACAAGATTATTAATGAGTCAATTATAGTTGGATATATTATGAAATGGTATGCATGCTGTCAACTTTCGATGTAATAAAAGTTTGTCTTTTAAAAACGAATGCAATATTTGTAAAATGTATCATATAGAGGTCAATTACCTCATGATGAAATCAACTATTGTGAATCATTTATATTGTATATGAACGGGGCATTTCAGGAAGCCGGTGGCCGGAGGAGGTGAAGAAATGGGTGTGACTTGTTTTTGAATTCTTGGAAACGGAGAGTGAGAGAGAATGGTGAGGCACTCAGTACAAAATAGGAAACTATCGTGCTTGTAATGGAGCACGATTTGTCTAAGTATTGTATGCTGCTCCAGTCTCTGCTGGTTCTTCAGTTACTGGTTCTTCTAGGATTGCTCCTGTTGATTCTGCATACATCTCATGTTGGTCAGAAGTGTAATGACCCAGATTTTTCCGATCGTTTTATACATATAAGATTAATATTTACATAAATTAAACATTACCAACATGATAAGCAATCCAAATTGTTGAGTCTTGTGGTTTTGAAAAGAGTTTTACACAACGTTTGACTGTCCAATTTGATCGATGATATCACGAACTATATAACATACAATAATTATACGATTGTGTACATATACATATTTATACATATTTAACTTGATTTAAGTATGGTTTAACATCTCATTGTGTATTAATAATAATGAGTTATAAGTATACTTTGAGATTACTAACTTAAGTTTTCAAAACGATAACTATACGTAACGTTCTTTGACATATATACCTATAACTTATAATGCTTATACAAGTATCGTATAAATATGTATTTAATCACTTTTAAAGAGCTTATATACATAAAACAATATAAGTATATTTACAAAAGATAGCTATATTTGAATCCTCGTTCCGTTTCCTCAAGATTTCTACAAGTATATCTAGGGTATATGTAACCGTATCATACCCAGCTTCTATATGTATTTACTATTGGTAAATACACATCAAATCATCATCCTAATCAACCTAAAATCTGCCCTAGATATGAGGTAAACTCAAATTGGAAGTTAGCTTGACTAATTACACAAAATTACAACATGAAAATTTGTTTGTGTCTCCCCATTTTCACACCATAAATGGCCATTCCCATTTCATTTCTAGTTCAAATTTTTCTACTTCCATTTCCTAGCTAAACACACACACTCACAAGCCTTAAACACCTTAAATATCTCAGCAAATAACCATGAAGATCTAGCCTCAAAAACAAGCTTTAATCATCATAAGACAGTTTGATCAAGAACATATCAAGATAACCTTCTAAGTGTGCAAGTTTACTTCCAACCTTTCAATCCAACTTCACCACTCTTTAGGATCAAGATTATTTCCTATCTTTTCCAGTAGCTTTATCCAAGTAACTTGAGGTAGTAACCTTGTTCATAATCTTATTCGATTCATATTCATATAGTTATCTTATTTTGGGTTATAAATTATAACAACAAGAACATAGTTTGAATGATTTCAAACTTGTTCGCAAACTAAATAGATCCTTCTAACTGGACTTTTAAAATACTTCAAGACCTGTAATATATCATAATGATATGCTAACTTAACAAGATACAACTTGTTTTTACAAAGAACACCTTAAAACTGAATCTACGTCGTCGGAGTGCAACCGGGGGCTGTTTTGGGTTGGATAATTAAAAACCATCTTAAACTATGAATTGGAAGTTTATATTCTGGAAAAATGATATTTCTTATGAATATGTTAATATATAAAAATCTCATGGTATAACTCAAAGTGTAATTATTTTTATAAAAATGATCATCTAGATGTTGTTTTTATGATGGAAATGATCACTTTCATAAGATTCACCCAATTTTGACCTATAACCTGTGATTTCGAATGTAAACCAAGGTATTTCCAGTTCATATTCATAAATAATGACTCGATCCAAGGAAGTGGCAAGTTGAATCAACAAAAACGGAGTTGTATTGAAGAAACTACGACTAAAACAAAATCGGGTATCCGAAGCTAGTTTAGCTACGAAAATATTTTGACTAAAACTAAACTAATCATATCTTGGCTAATTAACATGATATTTTATATATATTTACTCATGATTTGATTTTACATATTTCAGGACCACCCGTAAATAACACGAGAAGATTAATTATAAGACCTCATGATTGTACGCAACACGTCATTTGACAACACGGTACTTTATGTACGCAACACGTCATTTGACAACATGGTACCATGGGTCGAGATTAATTCCGATCAATACGAATACGATGGGGTCTTTATTTATTTTATTGAGCAACTAATTGTGGACCACTAACATCAGACTGCTAACTACAGACTAATAGATATTAAAAGTATTATAAGTATATATGTAACGATTATTTGAAAAGAAAATATGTTGATATATTATATATATGGTTAGGTTCGTGATATCTATCGGAGACCAAGTCGTGTTAAATATCTTCAAGGCAAAAGTGAGTATATAGTCCCACTTTTAAACTCTAAATATTTCGGGATGAGAATACATGCATTTTATGATTTACGTTATGGACACAAGTGATTAAAAATATATATTCTACGTTGAGTTGTACCACTGGCATACTTCCCTGTAACTTGGTAACTACTATTTACATGCGGTATTATAAACGCGAATCCTGTTGATAGATCTGTCGGGCCTGACAACCTCAACCGGACTGGACGACCAGTATTCAACGGTTGTACAGTACTTCGTTTCGGTGACTACACTTGGTACGGTGTAGTAAGATTTCATAATAAAGGGAATATGCGACGTTGATTAAATGTTAAGTATGGTTATCAAGTGCTCAACCACTTAGAATATTTTTATTAAAACGTTTATGTATATTAAATCTTATGGTCTATATTTATAACTCTGCTAGCATTAAACCTATATCTCACCAACTTTATGTTGACGTTTTAAGCATGTTTATTCTCGGGTGATAATTAAAAGCTTCAGCTGCATTATGCCGAATTTAAGCAGGATTTGGAGTATGCATATTTGTGTCAAAAATAAAACTGCATATCGGAAGATTTGTAATGTAAAATATGTTGGAAATCGTATTGTTATTATCAAATGTAAAGTTTGTAAAACTAAGATTATCGCTAAACGGTAATCATTATTATGCTGTTTGAACCTTTGATTATAATAAAGGTTATGGTTTGTATTATAAAAACGAATGCAGATTTTGAAAAAAATGTCACATATAGAGGTCAATACCTCGCAATGAAACCAATAAGTATGTGACGTTTATAATCGATATGAACGGGACGCTACAGGTGGTATCAGAGCGTTGGTCTTAGAGAACCAGAAAATTTGCATTAGTGTGTCTTATCTAGTTTGTTAGGATGCATTAGTGAGTCTGGACTTTGACCGTGTCTGATTTCGAAAACTATTGCTTATCCTTGTTGGTTAAAAATTAATATGTAAATATTATGTGGTACTAACGTGCTAGTTGTTGTGTGATAGATGTCTGGCTTAGAACTTGTTATCACATTCAGCAACTCCGAACCAGAATCCTCAGATAGTGTTCCACTCATTAACCTATCTGATGATGAAAACGACACCTTTGGGGAAGACTCACAATTTCCGGATGAATCAACTGAAGAGGAACCGGAAATTGATCCTGAGGAGGAAGAAATACAGGAAATTACTAAGGACAAGTTCGAACGAGGAAAGAAACGAAAGGCTACTGAATTGGAAAATCTAAATCCCGAGCTTAGTGAGGATGTTGTGGCACCAACTCCACCAGACACTTCCACCCCTATTCCCGCTATTCCTATTAGTTCTATCTCGGCATCCAGTTCTTCGGCCCCTCAGCCAAAACGTAGGGAGACAGCTAGGATTAGCGTTAAGCGATTCCCTGAACACAAACGTTTTGGGATATAGGCTAAATGATGCGCTGTTGTTTTAAACCATGGGATCATATAACGTTTTGTATAATATTACTAGTGTGGTTTGCTTGATGTTTGATGTAAGATAAGCATATGTAAAAGAGTGAAGTGTGAAATGCAATAATTTTCCATGGTTGAGTTGTAACACCCTGTTTCTGTTTCTGATTTTGTAGTAGATCGGGACATTATCCAGATAGGGGACGCCGTCCAGCAACAAAAGGTGGGACGCCGTCCAAGGTTTTGGACGCCGTCCAAACTGTATGTCGAGCCAGCTGTTTTAATTTGTTATAAATGGGTAAAATGGTAATTTCACTTGGGTACCGATTTGGAGCCTTCAAGGTTGATCCCTTGATCATTTTTGGATCACTTTACACCCACACAAACACTCTCAACCTCATCTAGAGAGAGATTAAGGGTTTTAGAGAGAGAGAGGTGGATTTGGAGAAGAAGGAGTCGGATTCTCGCTAAAGCTCGGGTTCTAAAGTTATTCATCTCGCTACTAGCTACATTGTGGTTGTATTGGTAAGCTCAAACTCCGAATTTCAATTGTTAGATTTGATATTCAAGTTAGGATTTTGAGCTAGTTTGTTGTAAAACCCTTCTAGATGATGAAGTAGGTTTATGGTGACTTGTTATTCTTGTCACTTGGCGGGTTTTGGGTCGGTTGACGATTTGGCCTTGATTAGGGTTTGATAATGAGTTTAATCACTAGGTTTAGTGATATTGGAAGTGTTGGAACACTTTTGGGTGTGTTTGGTTAACTAATTTTGAAATGGGTCAAAATTAGGGTTTCGGTGTCAAAATGGGTATGACACTTGTTTAACACTTGTGAACGGGTTTAATTGGTGTGTTAGGACCATTTTCACTCGTGTTAGTGAATATTGGTTAGTTTGGGCACGGTTTGTGCTTGGAAGTGCAATTGGGTTGAAATTGCACTAAGTGTAAATTGGGTTGGTTTGTAAATCCACCCTAATTATGTTGTGGTATTTGTGATAATGAAATAGGTATTTTCCATTGACGAGTCGCGGATTACTTGGAAGCATTCAGCAAGGTGACAAGGTGAGTGTTAATATCCTATATGCATATGTATGTGTAGGATGGGTGCGGGTCGGGTGAAGTGGTTCTCGGTTATAGAGCTCACTTCACATATTGGTGGATTTGATGGACTTGTGTATAGGTCCAATTGGCACGGTTGTGCAGTTTGGTTGACCACTTTGGCGAGGTGCACACTTTGTGTGTACTTTATCACATGGGCGTGTGATGTGGACTTATATAACCCCAATGACGAAGGGTTAATATAGTGAGTGGAATAATTATATTCGTAGGTATATAATGTATTTATTTGTTGTAGCGTGAGATGTGAAGTGTCGATGTGCTAAGACACCACATTTCACGTGACGAGTGAAGTGTCGATGTGCTAAGACACCACTCAAAGTAATGTGACGGGTGAAGTGACGATGTGTTAAGACGCCACTCGGGGTGAAGTGTCGATGTGTTAAGACACCACCCGGAGTGAAGTATCGATGTGCTAAGATGCCACTCCAAGAGAATAACTGTAACAGACTGAAACCGGGGCTAGTTGTAAGTTGCCTATTTTGCCCATAGGATTTGTGCTTAGTCTTAAGTGCTTTTATTTTAATTATTTTATTAGTATTTTATTATAATTGTGTTGTGACCAGTTTGTGACAAGGGTCCCAGAACAGGTTGGTTTATTTAATTTGGACTCCGTTAGGTCCGCCTAAGGAGATACGAAAGGTTATCAGATAAGATAACTGGTAAATACCAGTGTGATATGGGATATGGGTTTATAACCCATTTATATGTATGTTTCTGTATGTTTCTTCTCATTTCCCTAAATAAGAAAATAAGTACTCCGTACCCAAACTTCATCCCTTCACAAACCCTAATTAAATCTAAGTCTTAAATTGGGTTGTGAGGCTTTAAGGATTGATTCATATCATCCTTGTGATCATTTATCCAGGTTTGTTAGCTTGAATTCGTGCTTTAATTCATAGAAATTGGATTTTGGGTGTAAATGGGTTTTTGATGAATTTTGAGCTTGAATCTTCATATTATGTGTTTGTATGTGTTAATTGATGTTAGAAATAGGTTGTATATATGTTTAGTAGCTTCCATGTGCTTAAAATTTGATCAAAAACGCTCAAAAATCGAGTTTTTTGGGAAAAAATCACGAAATCAGCGAATGTGTTCGAACCAGTTGCTACAGTATTTTGCTACAGTGCCCGAATTGCTACAGTGCCCGAGTTGGTAAAGTGCCTGGGTTGCTACAGTGTCACTATTTGCTACAGTACCGAGTTGCTACAGTGTCACTATTTGCTACAGTGTTCGTTATTTGCTACAGTGTCAATATTTACTACAGTGCCCGAGTTGCTACAGTGCCCGAGTTGCTACAGTGTCCGAGTTGCTACAGTGCCACTATTTGCTACAGTACCTTTCATGAAATTGAACCGGGCGTAACTTTCAAAACGTAACTCCGTTTTTGATGAATAAACTATCGTTAGAATCGTAATAAAGAATACTTTTCAATGGTGAACTTTTAAGAAACTAGATCAAACTATTTTTGGGCCGAAAAAGGAGTTTTAGTGTGTATGTCGTGTTTTGCACGCACCTGTATGCCATTATTGAGTGGAGTCATGATGTAGACTCATAAAATTATGAATATATGGTGTTATGACCTAGTTAATCATATGAAATGATTATATTATTTATTGGATATGTATATTAACTTTGTTTGTGTTGTTCTCAGGTTATAAGGACAAGGAGGAAGCTCAGAAATAATAACTGAGCAGTTGGTGGTAATTGGTGAGTGGGTCTATCTCTGGATAGAGTTTAAGTAGCATATCATGCTACTGTGGTTGACTCTTTTACCATGCATAGTGTAGAAATTGTCATGTTAGAATAATATAGTATGCCTGATGTTGTATGTGATTTATGTGTACACTGTGTGAATGGAACCAGTCGAGCTTAGGGAGACTGGGGACTCGAGACCGTGCCTAGAAGAGGTTAGAGTCCGTATGAGGTCAACCGTGCCTAGGGGAGGTTGGGTCCATAGGATACTGATTGTGGAGTATAGTGTGAATGATGCATCCCCTGCATCTGGATAACTATACTGTGAATTGAGTAGCAGGGACTATCGGTAGACTCAAGTCCGATCAGCTAGGAGTCGTGTGCTCGTACAAGCTGCCGATCCTCGTATTGTCTTATTGTATGCTAGTTGGTAGTAGCATGTGTTGTTGTTAGTATATAGCTTGTGTGTGACTTAAGCTATATCTGTTAGATAGATTCCATTCACTTAGCGATGCGCTAATCCCCCACATATTCTTCTCTTGCAGGTTTAGGTACTGCTAGTTGGGATGGGTGATGTTGCAGAAGACATGTTTGACAACCCAACTCTGATGTGGACTTTTGTATAAATAATGTTTTGTGATAACGTAACACCGTTGTGTAAACTTAAACGTAATGACACGACTAATAGTGTGTTTGTTAATAAAGTCTTCCGCTGTGTATTTAAAAAAAAATGGCCGGTGTTACAAGTTGGTATCAGAGCATGGTTTGGCAGCAGATACGTGCGCGTATTTTGTTCCCAAACTCTGAGGCAAGTCAAACATATCTGTGGGAGTGGGGGCTAAGTAAAAATAGGATATACGTGTGTTAGTTGTGATTGAACTAACTATTATCCACTAAGCTTTTGTGTGAGCTGTTTTGTAGCACAGGTATGGCTGATAGAAACGCAACTGGCCCATCCAACCCCGGAACATTCAGAGCACCAAAAGAGGGTGTTGAGTCTGATGATGATCAGAATAGTTACATTCTTCAATTAGAGAGCAAACTAAAGAAGGCTGAAGACAAAATTAATGAGCTTGAATTGGTGAGGTATTCTGGAAATGATGATACACCACCTGGATTCCCAATCATGCAATCCCAAACGATACCTAATGTGCCCCAGAACCAGCTTCAGAATCAAATACCTAACCAATATATTTTATGCCACCACAAAACACCTTTACTTACCAAAATCCCATGATGATGAATCCATACCAAATGAAAATGTTCCATCAACCTTACATGCAACCACCCAAAAGATGTATGTATAAGAACTTCCGTGATTGCAAACCCTCCGAGTTCTCTGGAAGTACTGATCCGACTGTAACTCTCAATTGGTTGCGAGAAGTTGAAAGGGTATTTGAAGCGTGTCAGTGTGAACCCGAGCTGAAGGTAACATATGCTAGTAGACTGTTGAAAGGTAGGGCTATGATTTGGTGGGATTCTTTGATTTCTAGTATACCAAAAGAGCAAGTGAGTATGATCACATGGGAGCAGTTTCAAGGGAAGGTGTGTGAACAATATTGTAATCCATTTGATATGAACCGAATCAAGACTGAGTTTCTTGAAATGAAGATGACACCTCAAATGACGATCGATGAGGTAGTAGAGAAGTTTATGGATAAACTGAGGTTTGTACAACAATGGGTGCCAGACGAAGCATCTCATATCCAGCATTTTGTTAATATCATTCTGCCTGAGTACAGAACTTTTGTTAGAACAGCTACATCATTGTCTCAAGCTGTTGTGATGGCTAAGATGGTAGAAAGTGATGTTCAGGCTGCCAGAAACAGAATGTTTGGTAATGTGCTACAACAAGGTGGGTAAGTATCTGGTCAATCAGGATCTAAATTCAAGAAGTCTAGTGGGTTTAAATCGAAGGGTAAAAGTGGTCAGAGTAGTACTGGATCTGGATTAGGTAAAGGGAATTGGTGTCACACGTGTCGATCTTCTCACAGTGGTCAGTGTTCTGAGGCTACAAGAAGATGCTTAAAGTGTGGTGTTGTTGGGCATGAGTCTTCAGCATGCCCGTATCCGAATAGTGTGTGTTGGAGTTGTCACAAACCAGGGCATCGTGCAATTAGTTGTC
Source organism: Rutidosis leptorrhynchoides (assembly GCF_046630445.1). Lineage (NCBI taxonomy): Eukaryota > Viridiplantae > Streptophyta > Magnoliopsida > Asterales > Asteraceae > Rutidosis > Rutidosis leptorrhynchoides. The sequence goes on along the minus strand of NC_092339.1, from coordinate 38,058,382 downwards.
CGTCGAAGAGTGGTAGTTCCGGGGCAGGGTCAGGGGCGCGTTCAGCATCAGCTGGAGGGTCAACTGCCTCGAGTGGGCAGAAGAGGAAGAACCCTCCAACAGCAGAGGCTAGAGCTTTTCAGATGTCGGTGGAAAATGCTATGGCAACCGACGAAGTAATCACCGGTATGTTTCTAATCAACTCAATACCTGCTCGCATATTGTTTGATTGTAGTGCCAATAGGTGTTTTATGTACCTAGATTTCTATGCTAAGTTGAATTTACCAGCTACTGTGTTACCCAAGCTGGTTAGTGTAGAAGTAGCTGATGGTAAGACCACACCCGTCACAACCTATGTGACTGGGGTTTGTATAGAGATCGAAGGGAAGTCTTTCCCGGTGACTTGTTTAGTGTTACCTATTCCTAGCTTTGATGTAGTACTAGGAATGGATTGGTTGAGCTCGCTTAGGGCTAATATTAAGTGTGATAGGAAAATGATTACCTTTCGTTCGACCGATGGAACCCGTGTTGTGGCCCGAGGGGAGCGGGGAGGGTATAATTTTCTGTTGATAACCATGATGAAAGCGAAAAAGTCAATGGCAAAGGGTTGTGAATCATTTCTTGCATATGTAATTGATGCGAAGAAAGAAAAGAAAACAGTGGATGATATTCCGGTAGTATCAGAATTTTCTGAAGTGTTCCCAGATGAGTTACCAGGTCTGCCGCCGGTAAGGGAAGTCGAATATAAGATTGAGTTGGTTCCTGGAACAACTCCAGTTGCAAAAGCTCCATACCGATTAGCGTCGTCTGAAATTCGTGAAATGATGTCACAGATTCAAGAACTATTAGATCGTGGGTTTATCCGACCGAGTTCTCCACCGTGGGGTGCTTCGGTATTGTTTGTTAAAAAGAAAGATGGGTCAATGCGTATGTGTATTGATTATCGTGAATTGAACAAAAGAACAGTGAAGAATAAGTATCCGTTACCTCGAATAGACGATTTGTTCGATCAGTTACAGGGTGCTTCATTCTTTTCTAAGTTAGACTTACGATTCGGATATCATCAAGTTCGTGTTGCTGAATCAGATATACCGAAAACAGCGTTCAGAACAAGGTATGGTCATTATGAATTTCTTGTCATGCCGTTTGGGTTGACGAATGCGCCAGCAATCTTCATGGATCCAATGAATAGAGTGTGTCGCCCGTTCTTAGATAAGTTTGTGATTGTGGTTATAGATGATATACTAGTGTATTCAAAGACCGAAAGTGAACATGCTGAACATCTGAGACAGGTTTTGAACATGTTGAAACGTGAACAACTATTTGCAAAATTTTCAAAGTGTGAATTTTGGTTACGTGAAGTGCAGTTTTTGGGTCATGTGATTTGTGCCGAGGGTATAAAAGTTGATCCGAAAAAGATAGAAGCGGTAATGAATTGGAATTCTCTGAAGACTCCGACTGAGATTAAGAGTTTTCTGGGATTAGTCGGTTATTATCGCAGATTTATCAAGGATTTCTCAAAAATAGCGGGTCCGTTGACTAAGTTGACTCGTAAAGATGTAGCCTTTCGATGGACTGATGAACAGGAAAAGGCTTTTCAGATTTTGAAACAGCTACTGTGTCAGGCACCAGTGTTAGCTTTACCAGAAGGTTCAGATGACTTCGTGGTATACTGTGATGCATCATATGCTGGGTTGGGTTGTGTATTAATGCAAAGAGATAAAGTAATCGCCTACGCCTCGCGACAGTTGAAAGTTCATGAGAAGAATTATCCAGTGCATGATCTTGAAATGGCTGCAGTAGTGTTTGCTTTGAAACTGTGGAGACACTATTTGTATGGAACTCATTATGTTATATGTACAGATCACAAGAGTTTGCAGTATATCTTCTCACAGAAAGAATTGAATATACGTCAGAGACGATGGCAAGAGTTGATCAAAGATTACGATTGTGAAATTAAATACCATCCGGATAAGGCAAATGTGGTTGCAGATGCGCTAAGTCGTAAAAAGTCAAGTGAAAATGTGAAATTTCTTCGTTTGAATATAACTTCAGATTTGATTAACAGCTTAAAACCCATTCAAGCCTGTGCTTTAGAGGACGAACATATTAAATCTGAACAAATGACCAAACGAAAAGTGAACTTAATTGATGACTCACGTGGACTAAAGACCTTAAACAATCGTGTTTGGGTGCCTAAGCTTGGAGATTTGAGGGATTTAATCATGACGGAAGCTCACAAATCCAGATTGATAGTACATCCGGGTAGTAATAAGATGTATCATGAATTGAAAACAGTGTATTGGTGGCCAACAATGAAATCAGATATCGCCCGTTATGTCGAAAAGTGTCATATATGTGCTCAAGTGAAGGCCGAACATCAGAAACCTTATGGTTCGTGACGTCAGTTACAGATTCCAGAGTGGAAATGGGAACATATAAGGATGGATTTTGTGACCAAATTACCTCGAACTCAGAAAAGACATGATATGATTTGGGTAATAGTAGATCGCCTAACTAAAAGTGCTCATTTTCTTACTACTCGTGAAACAGCTTCGTTAAGTGAGTTAGCCGAATTGTATATAAAAGAGAGAGATAGTCGATATGGTGTGCCATTATCGATCGTTTCAGACAGAGATTCCAGATTTGTGTCAAATTTTTGGAATAGTCTTCAACAGAATTTGGGTACACGTGTGAATTTAAGTACAGCTTATCATCCTCAGACAGACGGTCAGAGTGAAAGAACGATACAGACTTTGGAGGATATGTTAAGGGCTTGTGTGTTAGAATACGGTGGTTCGTGGGATACACATTTGCCGTTGGTCGAATTTGCGTATAATAATTCATATCATTCGAGTATAGGGATGCCGCCCTATGAAATGTTATACGGTCGTCGTTGCAGAACTCCGACTTATGGTTAGAAGCCGGGGAGAAACAGTTTGCAGGTCCCGAAATTGTTCAAATGACAGCCGAAAAAGTTGCAATTGCGAGAGAAAAGTTGAAAGCCGATAGAGATAGGCAGAAAATATATGCTAATACGCGTAGACGTCCGGTAACCTTTAATGTGGGTGAGCGAGTGTATCTGAAAGTTTCGCCGTGGAAAGGGGTTATCAGATTCGGTAAATGTGGTAAGTTAGCACCGAGATTTATTGGTCCGTTTCCGATCAGTGAATGTTGAATGATCAGACTGTGGTGTTAGATCTTCCGTCAGAGTTAGCCGATATTCATAATACATTCAACGTGTGTTATCTTCGTAAGTGTAAAATCGACGATGAAACACAACTTCTTCCTTTAGAAGATTTAAGGGTCGATTTGAATAAGAAATTGGTGGAATAGCCGGTCCGTGTGGTTGACCAAAAGGTGACTAAGCTGAGAAAGAAAGAGATTCCGATGGTGTTGATTGAGTGGAAACACAGTTTGGGATCTAATCTTACGTGGGAAACGGAAGAGTTGATGAGAAAACGCTACCCTCGTTTGTTTGACCAAGACCAGATTCCGAGGACGGAACTTCTTAAGGGGGGTGGATTTGTAACAGACTGAAATCGGGGCTAGTTGTAAGTTGCCTATTTTGCCCATAGGGTTTGTGCTTAGTCTTAAGTGCTTTTATTTTAATTATTTTATTAGTGTTTTATTATAATTATGTTGTGACCAGTTTGTGACAAGGGTCCCAGAACAGGTTGGTTTATTTAATTTGGACTCCGTTAGGTCCGCTTAAGGAGATACGAAAGGTTATCAGATAAGATTACTGGTAATACCCGTGTGATATGGGGTATGGGTTTATAACCCATTTATATGTATGTTTCTGTATGTTTCTTCTCATTTCCCTAAATAAGAAAATAAGTACTCCGTGCCCAAACTTCATCCCTTCACAAACCCTAATTGAATCTAAGTCTTAAATTGGATTGTGAGGCTTTAAGGATTGATTCATATCATCCTTGTGATCATTTATCCAGGTTTGTTAGCTTGAATTCGTGCTTTAATTCATAGAAATTGGATTTTGGGTGTAAATGGGTTTTTGATGAATTTTGAGCTTGAATCTTCATATTATGTGTTTGTATGTGTTAATTGATGTTAAAAATAGGTTGTATATATGTTTAGTAGCTTCCATGTGCTTAAAATTTGATCAAAAACGCTCAAAAATCGAGTTTTTTGGGAAAAAATCACGAAATCAGCGAATGTGTTCGAACCAGTTGCTACAGTATTTTGCTACAGTGCCCGAATTGCTACAGTGACCGAGTTGCTACAGTGCCTGGGTTGCTACAGTGTCGCTATTTGCTACAGTACCGAGTTGCTACAGTGTTACTATTTGCTACAGTGTTCGGTATTTGCTACAGTGTCAATATTGCTACAGTGCCCGAGTTGCTACAGTGCCCGAGTTGCTACAGTGTCGCTATTTACTACAGTATCGAGTTGCTACAGTGCCACTATTTGCTACAGTGCCTTTCATGAAATTGAAACGGGCGTAACTTTCAAAACGTAACTCCGTTTTTGATGACTAAACTATCGTTAGAATCATAATAAAGAATACTTTTCAATGGTGAACTTTTAAGAAACTAGATCAAACTATTTTTTGACCGAAAAAGGAGTTTTAGTGTGTATGTCGTGTTTTGCACGCACCTGTATGCCATTATTGAGTGGAGTCATGATGTAGACTCATAAAATTATGAATATATGGTGTTATGACCTAGTTAATCGTATGAAATGATTATATTATTTATTGGATATGTATATTAACTTTGTTTGTGTTGTTCTCAGGTTATAAGGACAAGGAGGAAGCTCAGAAATAATAACTGAGCAGTTGGTGGTAATTGGTGAGTGGGTCTATCTCCGGATAGAGTTTAAGTAGCATATCATGCTACTGTGGTTGACTCTTTTACCATGCATAGTGTAGAAATTGACATGTTAGAATAATATAGTATGCCTGATGTTGTATGTGATTTATGTGTACACTGTGTGAATGGCACCAGTCGGGCTTAGGGAGACTGGGGACTCGAGACCGTGCCTAGGAGAGGTTATAGTCCGTATGAGGTCAACCGTGCCTAGGGGAGGTTGGGTCCATAGGCTACTGATTGTGGAGTATAGTGTGAATGATGCATCCCCTGCATCTGGATAACTATACTGTGAATTGAGTAGCAGGGACTATCGGTAGACTCAAGTCCGATCAGCTAGGAGTCGTGTGCTCGTACAAGCCGCCGATCCTCGTATTGTCTTATTGTATGCTAGTTGGTAGTAGCATGTGTTGTTGTTAGTATATAGCTTGTGTGTGACTTAAGCTATATCTGTTAGATAGATTCCATTCACTTAGCTGTGCACTAATCCCCCACATATTCTTCCCTTGCAGGTTTAGGTACTGCTAGTCGGGATGGGTGCTGTTGCAGAAGACATGTTTGACAACCCAACTCTGATGTGGACTTTTGTATAAATAATGTTTTGTGATAACGTAACACTGTGGTGTAAACTTAAACTTAATTACTCAGATTAATGTAATGACACGACTAATAGTGTGTTTGTTAATAAAGTCTTCCACTGTGTATTTAAAAAAAAATGGCCGGTGTTACAATAAAGGGTGAAGTGCCGATGTGTTAAGGCACCACTCGAGGTGAAGTATCGACGTGTTAAGATGCCACTTCAAGAAAAAATGAAGTGTGAAGTGTCGAAGTGTTAAGACACCACTCGGGGTGAAGTGTCGACGTGTTAAGACGCCACCCGGGGTGAAGTATCGAAGTGTTAAGTTGCCACCCGTGGGGTTAGTGTACGAAGTGTTAAGTGCACTAATGGTTGTTATGAACATCGATGACTTGTTTCGCGAAGTCATTCCCTTGCGAAGATTTGGTTAACCATGATTATTGTGTTGTAAGCGTAAGCAAATTATGTTATTCGATATATATATATATATATATACATATATTGTATACATATAATGTTGTATTGTCGTGATGTAGCTAACCCTCTGGGTGTAGCTTATTGGCATTGTTCACATCGTTGTTGGTGAACTTATATTTTGTTGATGTATCTTTAGCTCGTTTCTTAGTGATCTTACGGTATGCTTAGACTAGCTTGCCTTTATGCTTGGATGCTCCGGTATGCGGTATTTGGTTTTGTGTGGCGTATCCATTTTATGCATATATATGTATGTAGTATATTCTCACTCATTAAGCGTTAGCTTACCCTCTCGTTGTTGACTTTTTATAGGTTCGCATGCTTGGCGGCTCGGGTAAGCTTGGGGATTAGAGATCTTGGCTAGGTTGCTTAGAAGATCTTGCTTTTGTACTCAATTAGGATTTGGGTAGCGCAATCCCAAATCACCATGCTCGGTTTTGTGTAAACGTAACTAGTCGGGTCATAATGATTATAACCGGTTTATGATTTAACTACGTATTATTGTATTGAGAAGTTTAAATTATTAATGTATGCTTTAAGTTCGTTGAACTTACTTTGGTAACAAATATGTTTTGGTAAATGTGTAATGGGACCTAAATTATTATTTAACGTATATTAAAAGGAAAATTTTTTATGGGCCGGTTTAATACGGGTTGGGTCGTTACAAGTGGTATCAGAGCATGGTCTAAGGGATTTGACTTGAGATAGGTGCCTAGACTTAGACTTTTGTGTGTGCTTATTTGTTGCGGGACTTGTAGGTAAACGGGTCGGAAAGGGTTATAGTTAGTGCCTTGTTTGTAGGTGGACTAACTAGGATTTTTGGCTTGTGTTGTTATGCAATTCCCTTGCGTGTGTTTATATCACGTGGAATCGTTGTTGGTGTTGGTTAAATCATCGAGCGAGGCGGTCGTTGTACTAACGAGTGGATACGGCGTGTGTACGTAATAAGGACTTGCAAACCTTATTACGGGTGCAAATCATGTCTAACAGGTGATGTACGACGAGTGTTTAGCAAGATGGGGCGGTGTTGTGCGTGTTGTTTTATACGTTCGTGGACTAATCGCTTTGCATTCTTTAGAATGACGACGCGAAACGAGATCGAGACGAATGACGATGAGTTTAACGCTAGAGTTGCGGCCGCCGTTGCGGAGCAAATGGGTACGTTTCGAGAAGAAATGGATAGGAAGTATTCCGAATTTCGGGGTAGTAGTGAAAGTCTTAAGAGCTTCATGAGGACTAAACCCCCGATGTATGACGGGAAACCGGATCCATTGGTAAGCACAACTTGGATCTCGGATGTCGAAGGGTGTTTTCATACTATTTAATGCCCTCCTGAGAAGAAGATGAGACTCGCTACTAGTTTGTTGCGGGGTAGGGCGAAGGATTGGTTGGATGGCAAGATTGATCTTGTCGGTGGCGAAATGTTTATGGCGTTATCATGGGACGGGTTTAAGAAGGAATTCTTCGAGGAGTTCCGGACTTCAGCCGATTTGTCGGAAATGCGTAATGAGTTGCAAAATTTGCAACAGGGTTCTATGGATTTGAATACTCTCAAGACGACCTTTATGGCGAAGGGTCATTTTTGCCCGGAGTATTTGGGGAATGATAATTTGTTGATGCAAGATTTCTATCGAACCTTGAATGATGACTTGAAGAATAAGATTAGCCAGGGTCACGCGAAATCGTTTGCGGAATTATTCACCGTGGCTAGAGGTTTCGAGTCGTATACGCGATCAAAGATTGGCGAACCTTCAAGTGAGAGAAGGGTTGTTTCGTATGGTGCTCCGAGTAAGAGGACTAAGGGTCCGAGTGTGAGCACGGGTGGTACGCGGACGGGTATACCGGATTCTAGTGCATCTAGATGTTACAATTGTGGCATTACAAGTCTTGGGAATGTTCGGTACCAAATGGTGATGGTATGGTGTGCTTCAATTGCCAAGAAGAAGGACATCGTAAGTCGGAATGTCCCAAGTTAGCGGGGATGGGTGCGGCAAGGAGACGTTAAGGTACGTTTCGTTTTAATAAATATGTCCTTTGATTATTTATTAAGTGCCGTTTGAATTTGAGTTTATTAAATGCATTGTGTTGTGCATGATATGGATATGGGTGACGTTCCTAATGGAAGTACCCTAGGGTGACGTTTGATTGTCGGGAAAAGGGCGTAAGACTTGGTGCAACCAAGCATTCCTTGATATTTGTAAAATGTTCTACCAAGCCATGGAAATGGTTTTGGTGTTCGGTTGTTAAGAGCTTGTTCGCTTGTGTGTTGAATTTGATGAACCATGAGGTTCGACGGGTGAATTGGAACCCTTAAGATCGAGTGTTTTGGATCTCAATGTATGTGGGTAATGGAGTCTACATGACGCGACACTAGGTGCCTCTTTATACCTACTACCGTGGTGTTCGACTCCGATTGTGTTGCGGTTACGTTGTACTTAGGATACCAGTGAAATCCTTAGGTACATGAGTGACAAGGTGGAATTTGACAAACTAAAGCAATTGGATGATTGCGAGGGTATAGTTTGTGTAATTGTGGTGCACTTTTCGTTCGACGTGTTTAAGGGTGGTACGAAATCCATCGTGTGCTCAAGATTAGAGCAAGATGTGGTGATGGGTCGTATGAGCCCAATTGTTGGTGAAGTCTACCTTTGATAGCATTGGTACGGTTGTACGAGTTGTGATATTGGAGCGTAGTTCCAAGTGGGTGAGTTACACTCCCGCCCGAGGAGGTTTTGGTGTGAGATTTCGGATGACGCTTTTGGTAGATCCGAAAATTGTGTCGGGACCTAGTTTTGGTCGATTTATGGTAGAGTACAATTTCGGTTAAATTGTACTTATGTTTTTGGATTTAAATTTTCACCGAGGTGGTAAGATGGTAAATCTCGTTGAGAGATAATGGACGTGTTTGGGCGAGCAAGGTGAAATCCTTCGGTTAAGGGAGGTGTGTGTCGGATTCTCTTCTAGAGAATTATTGTTTTGTGCCTATGTTTGATATAGGTGGTTCTTGCTCGATTGTGTGAATGGCTAGTGGTATCCGTTAGGATTCACTATGGTGTAGCAGAGCGTGATGTTACGCTACTCGTTGTTCGAGGCCAAAAGGGATCGTGGATTGGTGGAGCATGACCTTCGGGGTCCTCTGACTTCATCATGAGATCATTGATTTGTGAAGCATGACCTTTGGAGTCCGCTGACTTCATCATGGGATCGTTGATTGGTGGAGCATGACCTTCGGGGTCCGCTGACTTCATCATGAGATCGTTGATTGGTGAAGCATGACCTTCGGGGTCCGCTGACTTCATCATGGGTGTAGTGTTATATCGGTGAAGCATGACCGTTGACGGGGTCCGCTGACTTCATCCGGTATTGAGATTTGGGAAGTGGGTCGCGTGTAGTTTTCTGCCATCCTTCATGTTGTTGGATGTGTGATCTATTGGTTGTTTTATACGCCAATGGCGGGGTCGTAAGGACCACGTTGTGTGAACTAACGGTGGTTTTATACGCCGATGGTGGGATCGTGGGGACCATGTCGTGGGATTAGTGAGGCGATAGCCGTGTTTCGCTCACATGTTGTTATGGGTGTAACAATAGTCTATTTTTGTGCACCTTAGGATTAGCGTTGCCATAGTCGTTTTGAGCGCTTTTGGTTTTTGACGTTGCTTATGATGTTAGGATAGTGGTGTATTGGTTGTATTGCGCACTACAAAGGATGTTTAGCGGTAAGTGTAATCTGTAAGGATTCATGTGGTTCGATTTTCAATGTTCGGATTGTTGACTTTAGGTTGAGACTTGGTCGCTTTTAGCGTTGTCCTTGGTAAAGGTACGCTAAGGAATTTATATCTCGGTACGAGATTAGTTAAGTTTTTCCTGATATGGGGACTTGAGCAGGTATTAGTGCTCGGATGTGGTTTTGATAAATCGCCGGTGACGATTTCAGTTGTTAAAGGTGATCCAATGGGAAGAGTTGCCTAGGAAAAGTCGGATTGGGACTTATGTTTGAGGACCGTAGGGTGTGGCCCGTTTGGTTAAGTGACGAGGATCACGAGGACGTGATCGATTCTAAGTGGGGGAGAGTTGTAACACCCTGTTTCTGTTTCTGATTTTGTAGTAGATCGGGACGCCGTCCAGATAGGGGGACGCCGTCCAGCAACAAAAGGTGGGACGCCGTCCAAACTGTCTGACGAGCCAGCTGTTTTAATTTGTTATAAATGGGTAAAATGGTAATTTCACTTGGGTGCCGGTTTGGAGCCTTCAAGGCTGATCCCTTGATCATTTTTGGATCACTTTACACCCACACAAACACTCTCAACCTCATCTAGAGAGAGAGTAAGGGTTTTAGAGAGAGAGGTGGATTTGGAGAAGAAGGAGTCGGATTCTCGCTAAAGCTCGGGTTCTAAAGTTGTTCATCTCGCTCCTAGCTACGTTGTGGTAGTATTGGTAAGCTCAAACTCCGAATTTCAATTGTTAGATTTGATATTCAAGTTAGGGTTTTGAACTAGTTTGTTGTAAAACCCTTCTAAATGATGAAGTAGGTTTATGGTGACTTGTTATTCTGGTCACTTGGCGGGTTTTGGGTCAGTTGACGATTTGGCCTTGATTAGGGTTTGATAATGAGTTTAATCACTAGGTTTAGTGATATTGTAAGTGTTGGAACACTTTTGGGTGTGTTTGGTTAACTAATTTTGAAATGGGTCAAAATTAGGGTTTCGGTGTCAAAATGGGTATGACACTTGTTTAACACTTGTGATCGGGTTTAATTGGTGTGTTAGGACCATTTTCACTCGTGTTAGTGAATATTGGTCAGTTTGGGCGCGGTTTGTGCTTGGAAGTGCAATTGGGTCGAAATTGCACTAAGTGTAAATTGGGTTGGTTTGTAAATCCACCCTAATTATGTTGTGGTATTTGTGATAATGGAATAGGTATTTTCCATTGACGAGTTGCGGATTACTTGGAAGCATTCAGCAAGGCGACAAGGTGAGTGTTAATATCCTATATGCATATGTATGTGTAGGATGGGTGTGGGTCAGGTGAAGTGGTTCTCGGTTATAGAGCTCACTTCACATATAGGTGGATTTGATGGACTTGTGTATAGGTCCAATTGGCACGGTTGTGCAGTTTGGTTGACCACTTTGGCGAGGTGCACACTTTGTGTGTACTTTATCACATGGGCGTGTGATGTGGACTTATATAACCCCAATGATGAAGGGTTAATATAGTGAGTGGAATAATTATATATAGGTATATAATGTATTTATTTGTTGTAGCGTGAGATGTGAAGTGTCGATGTGCTAAGACACCACATTTCATGTGACGAGTGAAGTGTCGATGTGCTAAGACACCACTCAAAGTAATGTGACGGGTGAAGTGTCGATGTGTTAAGACGCCACCCGGGGTGAAGTGTCGATGTGTTAAGACACCACCCGGAGTGAAGTATCGATGTGCTAAGACGCCACTCCAAGAGAATAACGGGTGAAGTTCCGATGTGTTAAGGCGCCACTTGAAAGGACCCGTTCATATACATTATAAACGATTCACAATAGTTGATTACATTGCGAGGTATTTGACCTCTATATGATACATTTTACAAACATTGCATTCGTTTTTAAAAGACAATCTTTCTTTACATCGAAAATTGACATGTATGCATACCATTTCATAATATCCAAACTATAAATGACCTAATCTGTCATTTACTTAATAATAATCTTTAATGAACTTCAACGACTCGAATGCAACGTCTTTTGAAATATGTCATGAATGACTCCAAGTAATATCTTTAAAATGAGCTAATGCACAGCGGAAGATCTCTTTCAAACCTGAGAATAAACATGCTTTCAAGTGTCAACCAAAAGGTTGGTGAGTTCATTAGTTTATCATAATCATTTATTTCCATCATTTTAATAGACCACAAGAATTTCATTTCCAGTTCTCATAAATATACGTCCCATGCATAGAGACAAAAATAATCATTCAAATGGTGAACACCTGGTAACCGACATTAACAATATGCATATAAGAATATCCCCTATCATTCCGGGATCCTCCTTCGGACATGATATAAATTTCGAAGTACTAAAGCATCCGGTACTTTGGATGGGGTTTGTTAGGCCCAATAGATCTATCTTTAGGATTCGCGTCAATTAGGGTGTCTGTTCCCTAATTCTTAGATTACCAGACTTAATAAAAAGGGGCATATTCGATTTCGATAATTCAACCATAGAATGTAGTTTCACGTACTTGTGTCTATTTTGTAAATCATTTATAAAAATTGCGCATGTATTCTCAGCCCAAAAATATAAAGGGTAAAAAGGCAAATGAAACTCACCATACTGTATTTTGTAGTAAAAATACATATAACATCATTGAACAAGTGTAAGGTTGGCCTTGGATTCACGAACCTAAATTATTTATATATAATTATGTATTTGTCAATATTTGTCTAATACATTAAGTTAAGTCATAGTGTACCACAATCCTAATGCTCGAGTCTAGTATGCAAAGGTCGACAAAAATTAGTTTAACTCCAAATGATTTCAAAACTTTATAAATGTTTTATTATATAATTTAAATATCGTCGTTTTATATTTTTAAAATATTTTTTTTTTAAAGATTTAATAAAGTAAATAATATAATTCGTTTATAAATAAAATTTTATATTAAAATATACTTTTATATATCTTAAGTAATAAAACTTATAAAGTTCATTTAATATCATAAAAATACTGCGATAGATTCTATTAAGGTAGTTATATAATTTGTATTACATTTCTAGTTAATAATATAGTATTGATAATAATAATAAGTAACAGTCGTGTTATTTTGGAATAATAACAATTTGATAAAAAAAATTAAGACAACGATATTAACGACGATAATCATCATTTTTACGAAATTTTAATTGACTATAACTTTTAATCCGTCCATCAAATCTATTTGGCATCTAAAGGAAAAGTTCTTAATTTTTTTCTAGCTTTTTAAGGACATGCAAATCTTATATCTTCCTTCAACTATAATATAACAACCTTTAAGATTCGGCATAACCTATCTAAGGGCACTATCAAATTTACAAGCATGCATAATCCTATTTTCTCGAGCACTAGTCAGGGATACACTATTAGTATGTAAAAATTAAATTAGGAGTACTCACGTATCAATATTGAGGTTCAATATTGTAGGAAAGGTACGTAGACGCAATGGAGGTGACAAACACTAGTTTAACCTCACAAGCATACCCATGAACAATACCCATCACCTCCATAACCATAACTCATAATTTCCTTAGCTCTATCCCGCTCATAAAACCCGTTTTGAAATAACTCGCCCATGACCTCGTCGTAGTATTTTATGTATAATAATACTAATAATAATAATAATAATAACACTAACAATAATAATAATAAATATAATTATAGAGAGAGTGTGAGAGATAGATAGTTAGAAAACAATTATGATCGATCCTATATATATAGATTTATAAATAATATAATAATATAATATAATATTAATAAAAATTAAAAACATGTTGCATAGTGAGCCGCCACCAAAATATGTCGGCACAAGATTACACGTTTCGTGTAGATAGGTACACGATTCGTGTATGGTGTCTTCATGAAAGTTGTAGATTTTTGAGTTACGGTCGTTTGGACACCGGAATCACCCTTTTTCGAGTCAGTATGATTTAGTTATGATTTTTCTCGTGCAAGTGCGCAGGTTTAGTGATTTCCAACATTTTAACTTTCAATCTTGTGATGAAATATTGTAGTCTTTTGGTGCTCATTAGAAATCTTTATTTTATATTTATTTTTATTTTTATATCATTGAAAATCCATAAAAATATTTTATAATCAAATTCTATTATATCGAAAAAAAATGTGTTTGTACTAAATTGAATAAATATAATTTAGTTTTCCAGAATTAGTTATATTCAAAATCATTCTTTAAAAGGTTTCATCTATATCGTAAAACGTCTTCAATATTAAGAAAACTAAATAATTAACCTACCAAGTGACACAAGTCAATCATTGCAAGGTACGCTTTTGATAATTAAACGAGACTCTCCGCTAACCTCTGTCTAATCCTCAATAATAACACTTTTGTTCTTACATGGAATCACTTTACTAAATATTCCGAATACCGTTAAAAGTAAGAGTTTTCTAATTCAAGTGGACCTCATAACAAAGACTCGTAATTATAATTCAATGTACCTGATAAATCAATCACTTGATATTATCTTTTAATCTCATTGATAAACTTACATCGAACAAATACGTTCAAGTAAAGTATTATTCACTAACTACTGTGATAGCATTTCTATGTTCATAAAATAGATCTCGTAGCTTATATTCATATCAACTAATTCGTTCAATGCTTTCAAGTCACATAATAATCTCATAATCTATTTTTGTATCACCAAGCTCTTAAATGTTTTATCAATATTTCTTAGCTTAAAAAAAATACACATATGTACATACACATACATTTCTATTTACACATTTTTGTTCGTGAATCGTCAGACATGGTCAAAGGGTAATTGATTACATGAATATAGTTTTCAAACTTTTCGAGACTCAACATTACAGATTTTGCTTATCGTGTCGGATACATATAAAGATTAAAGTTTAAATTTGATCGGAAATTTCCGGGTCACTACAGTACCTACCCGTTAAAAGAAATTTCGTCCCGAAATTTGATAGAGGTCGTCATAGCTAATAGTAAGAATGTTATTATGACGAATATAAGCTGATACATAGAGTTTTATCATGATTAAGAAGTACGGATAAAATAATTCGATTTCTCGAAGCGTATGAGTGAAGCTATCGTAAAAGAGCGAAATGAGTAAATGTAGATTTGTTTTAACTGATGACGTAGCTATGATTGATTTCCGGAATTTAAGGGATTTAAAGAAAATTTTCGTAATAAGATTTGGTTCTTCGGCGACTTAGGAAATCAGGATCTTCTTTGAGTAAATGTAATAATCTGTTCCGATTGCTCTGTCGGATATTTTTCTATAAATCCACCCTCTTTGTTTCCTTACAACTCACACCTTCTATTCTTTCTCCTCAGTTCATACTTTAAAACATTCGTCAATATGCTCCATCCCATTTTGATCCTTGATATACTCTTAATTTTTACATCTGTCATCCTTCTCTTTCATCTACCACCGGAAGATTTTATTTACTTCTACTATTATCTTGGGGTTATAGTGTTATTAATTTTTCCGTGCCTTTACGTGGCAATACGTATTGATATGCACGGTTTGTAGCTTCAGGGTGGTTGTTGAGTTTTATATCTTCCCTTATATTTCGATGCCCCTGCATCTGTCTTCTATAATCATTGTCACCCATAATTAATATTCTCTTTTATTTGCTGCGGTTTATGCTCCAATTTCTAGTTTGGAGCTTCATTCTTTCGTTTCCTCTTCCCGTCCTCGAGTCAAGCGAGTAATGGTCCAGAATTTGCAGTTATGAATTTCGGAATGAACATAGTTAATGTTCTAAGAAGGAAATCTTAATGATGCGATTTTGACTTGTCAAATTACCAGAATATCCTGTAAAAGATCGAATCATCAAGAAATATTTTCTTGCTATGTTTAAGGATTAGATCGAATGTAAGAGTCGTGTAAATGGCACATGATGATGGTGCTGTGAATCATCACATCCCATTAGAAACTTAACATGACCTACTGTAATATAATGACGTTGATCAAGTGTCATTATATTATATTAACTCATGTATCAGTTCCCAACACTACTTCAAAAACATTCATATTCGAATTTTTCAGTATTTAGAAACTAACACAGTTTCTTTTTATGTTGCAGATATTACAGAGAGATAATTGATTTCAAATGAGAATACTTATGAAAATATCTTCAGAATTATCAAGGATATTTATAATGAAAGATACTATGATATCTTAGAATATTCAAGATATGATGATGATGAATAATATTTGTCTGTGGAGATTTAGAATAAGAAATAAGGTGTTCGCTAACGAGTTCAGCAGGCACTGAATCATTTGGATCCTTTGAAGGCAGATTCAGTCTCTGTGATTTGTCCATGGCTTCCTTCATACTTTGCTCAATCCATTTTTCAGTACCAAATCCTTTCTTTTTCTGAGCTTTACCAACTCACTATCTTTTATCATCAAACTTTTGACCGTTTAAACCATCTACCATTTTTATGTTTCCTCTGCATTTAATGCAATAATATCTGAATCTCTGGTTATCAATCTGAGGTGGGTTCAGAAGAATCGTGTTTTAGATGATTAAACGCTGGTGGTAATATGGTGGAATATGAAAGGTTCCCCAGTAATAATGACGAAAGGGCAACGTATCTATCAGGGTTATAATAAGACTGGTCCGACTGAAAAAATCGAAGTTGACTTGCTGGATCCGTGACAAAATTGGCTACTTTGAAAAGGAATCGAAATGTTGTTCTTGCTAGAAGAATTCGACGCAGGTACATGTTAGATTATGACTTTGGTTTCGAGAGTTTTTCAGGTACAAAACTTCGGGTAACGTGTGGTTGGATCATCATCTCAATTGTTTATTATTTGAAGTGTCTTCTAGAATTTCGGAGGGTTTTGATTGCAGATTGTCATAGTCAATATCCAAATGATGAAATCGTCCTAAGTCCCGAATGATTTCTCATATCCATCTTGTGTGTTACGATTAAAAGTGATGTGCTATCACAGTTTTGAAGTCAAAGTATAGCTTTGAAAAATATAAGGATCTAAGAGTGATGATTTTGGTTGTATCTCGAGTTGAATTCTGAAATTCCCAAAATCAGAATATGTAATTAGATTCGAATGAGTATGATTGTTTTGATTTCTATAGAAGAATGTATATTGGTTTAGTTGATGATTATTGAATCAGAATTGAAGAATGTAACATATTAATTGTGATTTTATATATCTCTCGGGTATTACCTACCCGTTAAAAAAATTTCACAAATAATATTTTGAACAAGAATTCTCATTACAATCTTTATGAAAATATATGTGGGTATATTTTCTTCAGATGTAGTACAGATTCAATGAGTTAATATCATACTAAGCTCATTTGATTTTCGGATTGAATTAGAAATGAATTTTCTCTAAAACATTAGAGATTACATAAACTTTGCGGAGTATTTCACTAATGTAATCAATGCTTCAATATTTATATGTATTTCCTTAGTGAATCATGCTGATGCTCATGGAACTCTTGCTAACTTCGCAAGATACGAATATTGTTTTCCCGTAAATTTCGGGTATATCAAAGATGAAAGTGTATAATCAAACATGTTATTGAATGATACACTTGATTTATTATGAAATAAAATTCATTGAGTTGAAGCAGAGATTGTAGTTAACAATGATTAAATTGTTAACGAAGAATGTACATCATAGCAAATTAGTAATATGAATTAACCAGATAGTTAAGTTCCATACATAATAGCTTAGTACAGAAAGATTTATTATGGTAAAATTTTTTTTATAGAATATACATATAAATTCTTCGGAGGAACTGAGTTAATACTTCATAACTCGTTGATACAATATACTTGTTATTAATTTGTAATGGTTTCCACAGTGATTCTTGAATTGGCGAAACTTGTGAGGTTAGAGGTGCTGACGATTCTAACAATGTTGACAGCATTGACTGTGTTGGTGAGGCTATTGGTACTGCTGATGATGTTGGTAAAACAAGTCTAGCTTGTACCTTACACACCAGTCTTGTTAGGGTTTCGGTTCTTCTCTCTATCATCTCTGTCCACTCATCTGGTTTACGGTTAAGGCTGAGATAGATAATCTCTAAAACTTTAGAGATTACCTAATCACCACAGAATGTTTCTCCGATGAAGTTATGAATCAATACTTCATCGTTTGTTGTTGTTGGTACTCCTTGGTATCTTTGGTGCGTGTGACGTTGATATCCGATATACAGATTGGGATATTGAGGTGTGTGATGCGGATGTGATTGTTGGTGGTGGTAATGATCCTGTTGATGTTAATAATGGTGGTTGATGTTGATGTCGGTGATGCTGCTGGTGCTTTTAGTATTGAGACTTGCGATGTGGATGTTACTGGCGGTACTGGTTACGCTGCTGGTGCTGCTGATGGTGTTTGTAACCTTCGCACCGTATTCTCCAAAGCCACTACCTGAGCGCGAAGCTCGTTAACTTCTTCTATTACACCGGGGTGATCGTCGGTTCGGACGAGCGGATAAATATAATCAAGAATTTGGTGTAGTATATAATCGTGACGAGATACTCTGGAGATGAGAGAGAAAATGGTTTCTCGAACAGGTTCGCCGGTAAGTGCTTCAGGTTCATTGTCAATAGGGCAATTTGGTGGATGGAAAGGATCACCTTCTTCTTGTCTCCAATAATTGAGGAGGCTACGAACCCATCCCCATTTAATCCAGAATAGGTGATGACTGATTGGTTGATCTATTCCGGTCATACTGCTTTCGGAGCTGGAATGAGACTCCATATCGGAATAGCTGTCGTAATCTGAGGAATTCGAACTGGTTGAGGGATCCATCTCGTATGATCAAGGGAATGAATTTTTGATATGAAATAGATTATAGGAGTTAGATTTGATATCTTTCTATACATAATTTACATATGTATATATAATACCAAAATCCCATAAATTACGGAGAATCTTTGAAAAATGTCAGTCAAAGTTCACAGTATCAGATATGCTAAGATAAGAATTCGTCTATACACTATTATGCAATAAATGCAGGAAAGCGCGTCTAGACTTAAAAATGATAAGCAGGTAATTTTCGACACGAAATGATAAGCAAAACTTTTGACATGCAGACACGGTCGAAGTCCAGACTCACTAATGTATCCTAACGACTTATCAGTTAGACACACTAATGCAGACCTGGTTCGCTAAGACCACCGCTCTGATACCAACTGAAAGGACCCGTTCATATACATTATAAATGATTCACAATAGTTGATTACATTGCGAGGTATTTGACCTCTATATGATACATTTTACAAACATTGCATTCGTTTTTAAAAGACAATCTTTCTTTACATCGAAAATTGACATGTATGCATACCATTTCATAATATCCAAACTATAAATGACCTAATCTGTCATTTACTTAATAATAATCTTTAATGAACTTCAACGACTCGAATGCAACGTCTTTTGAAATATGTCATGAATGACTCCAAGTAATATCTTTAAAATGAGCTAATGCACAGCGGAAGATCTCTTTCAAACCTGAGAATAAACATGCTTTCAAGTGTCAACCAAAAGGTTGGTGAGTTCATTAGTTTATCATAATCATTTATTTCCATCATTTTAATAGACCACAAGAATTTCATTTCCAGTTCTCATAAATATACGTCCCATGCATAGAGACAAAAATAATCATTCAAATGGTGAACACCTGGTAACCGACATTAACAATATGCATATAAGAATATCCCCTATCATTCCGGGATCCTCCTTCGGACATGATATAAATTTCGAAGTACTAAAGCATCCGGTACTTTGGATGGGGTTTGTTAGGCCCAATAGATCTATCTTTAGGATTCGCTTCAATTAGGGTGTCTGTTCCCTAATTCTTAGATTACCAGACTTAATAAAAAGGGGCATATTCAATTTCGATAATTCAACCATAGAATGTAGTTTCACGTACTTGTGTCTATTTTGTAAATCATTTATAAAAATTGCGCATGTATTCTCAGCCCAAAAATATAAAGGGTAAAAAGGCAAATGAAACTCACCATACTGTATTTTGTAGTAAAAATACATATAACATCATTGAACAAGTGTAAGGTTGGCCTTGGATTCACGAACCTAAATTATTTATATATAATTATGTATTTGTCAATATTTGTCTAATACATTAAGTTAAGTCATAGTGTACCACAATCCTAATGCTCGAGTCTAGTATGCAAAGGTCGACAAAAATTAGTTTAACTCCAAATGATTTCAAAACTTTATAAATGTTTTATTATATAATTTAAATATCGTCGTTTTATATTTTTAAAATATTTTTTTTTTTAAAGATTTAATAAAGTAAATAATATAATTCGTTTATAAATAAAATTTTATATTAAAATATACTTTTATATATCTTAAGTAATAAAACTTATAAAGTTCATTTAATATCATAAAAATACTGCGATAGATTCTATTAAGGTAGTTATATAATTTGTATTACATTTCTAGTTAATAATATAGTATTGATAATAATAATAAGTAACAGTCGTGTTATTTTGGAATAATAACAATTTGATAAAAAAAATTAAGACAACGATATTAACGACGATAATCATCATTTTTACGAAATTTTAATTGACTATAACTTTTAATCCGTCCATCAAATCTATTTGGCATCTAAAGGAAAAGTTCTTAATTTTTTTCTAGCTTTTTAAGGACATGCAAATCTTATATCTTCCTTCAACTATAATATAACAACCTTTAAGATTCGGCATAACCTATCTAAGGGCACTATCAAATTTACAAGCATGCATAATCCTATTTTCTCGAGCACTAGTCAGGGATACACTATTAGTATGTAAAAATTAAATTAGGAGTACTCACGTATCAATATTGAGGTTCAATATTGTAGGAAAGGTACGTAGACGCAATGGAGGTGACAAACACTAGTTTAACCTCACAAGCATACCCATGAACAATACCCATCACCTCCATAACCATAACTCATAATTTCCTTAGCTCTATCCCGCTCATAAAACCCGTTTTGAAATAACTCGCCCATGACCTCGTCGTAGTATTTTATGTATAATAATACTAATAATAATAATAATAATAATAACACTAACAATAATAATAATAAATATAATTATAGAGAGAGTGTGAGAGATAGATAGTTAGAAAACAATTATGATCGATCCTATATATATAGATTTATAAATAATATAATAATATAATATAATATTAATAAAAATTAAAAACATGTTGCATAGTGAGCCGCCACCAAAATATGTCGGCACAAGATTACACGTTTCGTGTAGATAGGTACACGATTCGTGTATGGTGTCTTCATGAAAGTTGTAGATTTTTGAGTTACGGTCGTTTGGACACCGGAATCACCCTTTTTCGAGTCAGTATGATTTAGTTATGATTTTTCTCGTGCAAGTGCGCAGGTTTAGTGATTTCCAACATTTTAACTTTCAATCTTGTGATGAAATGTTGTAGTCTTTTGGTGCTCATTAGAAATCTTTATTTTATATTTATTTTTATTTTTATATCATTGAAAATCCATAAAAATATTTTATAATCAAATTCTATTATATCGAAAAAAAATGTGTTTGTACTAAATTGAATAAATATAATTTAGTTTTCCAGAATTAGTTATATTCAAAATCATTCTTTAAAAGGTTTCATCTATATCGTAAAACGTCTTCAATATTAAGAAAACTAAATAATTAACCTACCAAGTGACACAAGTCAATCATTGCAAGGTACGCTTTTGATAATTAAACGAGACTCTCCGCTAACCTCTGTCTAATCCTCAATAATAACACTTTTGTTCTTACATGGAATCACTTTACTAAATATTCCGAATACCGTTAAAAGTAAGAGTTTTCTAATTCAAGTGGACCTCATAACAAAGACTCGTAATTATAATTCAATGTACCTGATAAATCAATCACTTGATATTATCTTTTAATCTCATTGATAAACTTACATCGAACAAATACGTTCAAGTAAAGTATTATTCACTAACTACTGTGATAGCATTTCTATGTTCATAAAATAGATCTCGTAGCTTATAGTCATATCAACTAATTCGTTCAATGCTTTCAAGTCACATAATAATCTCATAATCTATTTTTGTATCACCAAGCTCTTAAATGTTTTATCAATATTTCTTAGCTTAAAAAAAATACACATATGTACATACACATACATTTCTATTTACACATTTTTGTTCGTGAATCGTCAGACATGGTCAAAGGGTAATTGATTACATGAATATAGTTTTCAAACTTTTCGAGACTCAACATTACAGATTTTGCTTATCGTGTCGGATACATATAAAGATTAAAGTTTAAATTTGATCGGAAATTTCCGGGTCACTACACCACTCGAGGTGAAGTATAGACGTGTTAAGATGCCACTTCAAGTAAAATGAAGAGTGAAGTGTCGAAGTGTTAAGACACCACTCGGGGTGAAGTGTCGACGTGTTAAGACGTCACCCGGGGTGAAGTATCGAAGTGTTAAGATGCCACCCGTGGGGTTAGTGTACGAAGTGTTAAGTGCACTAATGGTTGTTATGAACATCGATGACTTGTTTCGCGAAGTCATTCCCTTACGAAAATTTGGTTAACCATGATTATTGTGTTGTAAGCGTAAGCAAATTATGTTATTCGAGATATATATATATATATATATATATATATATATATATATATATATATATATATATATATATATATATATATACACACACACATATATTGTATACATATAATGTTGTATTGTCGTGATGTAGCTAACCCTCCGGGTGTAGCTTATTGGCATTGTTCACATCGTTGTTGGTGAACTTATATTTTGTTGATGTATCTTTAGCTCGTTGCTTAGTGATCTTACGGTATGCTTAGACTAGCTTGCCTTTATGCTTGGATGCTCCGGTATGCGGTATTTGGTTTTGTGTGGCGTGTCCATTTTATGCATATATATGTATGTAGTATATTCTCACTCACTAAGCGTTAGCTTACCCTCTCGTTGTTGACTTTTTGTAGGTTCGCATGCTTGGCGGCTCGGGTAAGCTTGGGGATTAGAGATCTTGGCTAGGTTGCTTAGAAGATCTTGCTTTTGTACTCGATTAGGATTTGGGTAGCGCAGTCCCAAATCATCATGCTCGGTTTTGTGTAAACGTAACTAGTCGGGTCATAATGATTATAACCGGTTTATGATTTAACTACGTATTATTGTATTGAGAAGTTTAAATTATTAATGTATGCTTTAAGTTCATTGAACTTACTTTGGTAACAAATATGTTTTGGCAAATGTGTAATGGGACCTAAAATATTATTTAACGTATATTAAAAGGAAAATTTTTTATGGGCCGATTTAATACGGGTTGGGTCATTACATGAGTATTATTTGGGTGGTAGTAATTGATTTCCGTACTAAGCTATTAAGTATGAACTTTAACGGGTAGGTACTACCCTAGATATAATTATAAAACGCTAATAAGAAGAAAAGGCTTTTATAATAATAACTGGTTCATATTATTAATAAGCTACGATGTACTGTAAATACACACTACATCTATAATATTCCATGTGAATAATTATTTTTTTTTCTTATTGAAGAATATGGCGCGATGGAACCGAATAACGGAACAAGAAATCGAGGAACTCATCAATTAGCGAGTGAACGACAGAATGTTATGGGTCGAGGCTGCAAGAGGTGCTGCAGTTAACCCAAATCCTCGTGTGGGATGCACCTACAAAACTTTTCAAGGTTGCAAGCCCTCATCATTCAGTGGAACAGAAGGACTGGTTGGTTTAACCCGGTGGATCGAAAAGATTAAGTCTGTGTTTAAAATCAGTGGTTGTATTGAGAAGGACATGACCAAGTATGCATCGTGCACCTTACAAGATAGTGCACTCACGTGGTGGAAAAACTTTGTGAAGGCCGTAGGAGGAGATGTAGCTTATGATACTCCATGGGAAGAATTCAAAACAATGCTAATCAACGAGTATTGTCCAATGAACGAGGTTAGGAAGTTGGAAGCTGAATTACGAAGCCTGAAAGTTGTTGGTACTGAACTCACCAACTACAATCAGCGACTCATGGAATTAGCTTTGCTATGTTCCGAATTGGTACTAACCGAAGAACGGAAGATAGAACTGTACAAAGATGGTTTGCCTAAAAATGTCAAGGCAAATGTTACAGCATCGAAACCCAAGACTATTCATGAAGCCATCACCATGGCAAACGAGTTGATGGACTAGATTATTCTGGATAAGAACACCGATGTCAAGACATCAGAAAACAAAAGAAAGTGGGAAGGTAATCATCAACAATCCAACAAGAAACAAGAAACCACGCAAGGTGCGGGTAGTGGTTCAATCTCAGGTTATAAGGGACGAAATCCTTTATGTAACAGATGCTACAAACATCACTCTGGTTATTGTAATGTGGTGTGTAACAATTGTAATCGAAGGGGTCATCTTACTGAAGATTGTAGGGTTCCCGTTACAAATACAAATGGCACCAAGACTCCTACCACCAATGCAAATAGAACTGCCTTGGCCACTGTTACTTGTTATGGGTGTGGGAAACAGGGTCATTATAAGAGCCAGTACCCGAATCCAGAGAAGAATAATGGATTTGCACGTGGAAGAGCATTTATTATTAATGCTAGAGAGGCTTGTGAAGACCCGGAGCTTGTTCGGGTACGTTTACCATTAATAACTTATCAGCATCTATTATATTTGATACTGGTGCCGATAGAAGTTATATGTGTAGAGACTTTTACGCTAAATTGAATTATTCATCATTACCTCTAGATGCTAAGTACATGATTGAGTTAGCTAATGGTAAACTAATTAAAGCCGATAAAATTTGCCGTGATTGTAAAATAAATTTAGCCGGAGAAACGTTTAAAATTGATTTGATACCCGTAGAATTAGAAAGTTTTGATGTAATAGTCGGCATGGACTGGATGTCCAAAATAGGAGCTAAAGTTGTGTGTGCCAAGAAGGCAATTCGCATTCCTTGTAAGGATAAAATGCCAGTAATGATTTATGGAGAGAAGAGTAACTCAAAGCTAAAACTCATTAGCTGTTTGAAAGCCCAAAAGTGCTTGAGGAAAGGGTGCTATGCTATCTTAGCACATGTTAATAAAGTCAAAACAAAGGAAAAAGAGAAGAGCATCAACGACGTGCCTGTAGCAAAAGATTTTCCTAAAGTCTTTCCGGAAGAGTTGCCGGGATTACCTCCATTTAGATCTGTAGAATTTCAAATAGATCTAGTACCAGGAGCTGCACCAGTGGCTCGTGCTCCATACAGACTTGCACCATCTGAGATGAAAGAGTTACAAAGCCAGTTACAAGAATTACTTGACCGTGGTTTCATTCGACCGAGCACTTCACCGTGGGGAGCTCCGATTATATTCGTCAAGAAGAAAGATGGATCCTTCCGAATGTGTATAGATTACTGTGAATTAAATAAGTTAACTATCAAGAATCGGTATCCACTACCGAGAATTGACGACTTATTTGATCAACTACAAAGATCATGTGTTTATTCGAAAATCGGCCTAAGATCGGGCTATCATCAACTACGCGTCAAAGAAGAAGATATTCCGAAAACTGCTTTCTGGACACGCTACGGTCATTACGAATTTTTGGTCATGCCGTTTGGATTGACGAATGCGCCAGCTGTATTCATGGACCTCATGAATCGAGTTTGTAGTCCGTATCTAGATAAGTTTGTTATCGTTTTCATTGACGATATTCTTATCTATTCCAAAAATGAGCAAGAGCATGAGCAGCATTTAAGGTTGGTATTAGAATTGTTAAAAAAAGAACAGTTATACGCCAAATTTTCTAAGTGTGCATTTTGGTTGAAAAAAGTGCAATTTCTTGGCCACGTTGTTAGTAGCAAAGGAATTCAGGTTGATCCAGCTAAAATTGAGGCCACTGAAAAATGGGAGACTCCTAAGACACCAACACAAATACGTCAATTTTTGGGTTTAGCCGGTTGTTATAGAAGGTTTATTCAAGATTTTTCCCGAATAGCTAAACCATTAACAGCGTTAACGCAAAAATGGAAGAAGTACGAATGGACTTCTGAGCAGGAGAGTGCATTTCAATTACTGAAGAATAAGTTGACTACGGTGCCTATTTTATCGTTACCTGAAGGGAACGATGATTTTGAGATATATTGTGACGCTTCGCGACAAGGTTTTGGTTGCGTCCTTATGCAACGAAAGAAAGTTGTTGCGTACGCATCCCGACAATTGAAGATTCACGAGCAAAATTATACGACGCATGATCTAGAACTGGGAGCAGTAGTGTTTGCATTAAAGATATGGAGACACTACTTATATAGGGTTAAATGCACTGTGTTTACCGATCATAAAAGCCTTCAACATATTTTAGATCAAAAACAGCTGAACATGAGGCAACGTAGGTGGTTTGAGCTGATAAACGACTATGATTGTGAGATTCACTATCATCCCGGGAAAGCGAATGTAGTGGCTGACGCTTTAAGTATAAAGGAACGAGAGCCAATTCGAGTACGAGCGATGAACATAAAAATTCGCATGAATCTCAACTCACAAATCAAAGAGGCTCAACGAGAAGCTCTTACTAAGGAATACATAGGAAATGAAATAATGAAGAAGTATGAGAAGCAACTCGTTATACGGGAAGACGGAATTCGATATTTTGCAAAACGTATTTGGGTACCAAAGTTGGGTGGATTAAGGAAGTTGATATTGAACGAGGCACATAAGACAAGATACTCGATACATCCTGGAGTTGGAAAGATGTATCAAGATCTTAAGACGCATTATTGGTGGCCTAATTTAAAGACAGACGTTGCAACATATGTCGGGGAATGTTTAACTTGTTCCAAAGTCAAAGCAGAACACCATAAGCCGTCAGGGTTACTTCAACAACCAGAAATCCCAGAATGGAAGTGGGACGGTATTACCATGGATTTTATCACGAAGTTACCCAAGACTGCATGGGGTTATGACACCATTTGGGTAATAGTTGACCGTCTCACCAAATCTGCACATTTCTCGCCTATAAAAGAAACGGATAGAATGGAGAAACTATTACGATTATACATAAAGGAAATTGTTTCAAGGCATGGAATACCTATTTCCATTATATCCGATCGTGATAGTAGATTTACATCAAAGTTCTGGCAATCACTACAGGAGGCCCTGGGAACTCGTTTGGATATGAGCACTGCATATCATCCGCAAACTGACGGGCAGAGTGAAAGAACAATTCAGACTCTTGAAGACATGCTCAGGGCATGTGTGATCGATTTTGGAAACGGATGGGATAAATATCTACCATTAGCAGAATTCTCGTATAATAATAGTTATCATGCGAGCATTAAAGTTGAACCATTTGAAGCACTGTATGGAAGGAAGTGTAGATCCCCTATCTGTTGGAATGAAGTAGGCGATCGAAGATTAACTGGTCCCGAGATCATACACGAAACTACTGAGAAGATAGTACAAATCAAGGAGAGATTGAAAACAGCCCGTAGTCGCCAAAAGAGCTACGCCGATGTCCGAAGGAAACCATTAGAGTTTCAGATCGGTGACATGGTTATGCTAAAGGTGTCACCTTGGAGAGGTGTAATACGTTTCTGCAAAAGGGGTAAACTGAACCCAAGGTATGTAGGCCCGTTCAAGATCATCGAATGCATTGGACCGGTAGCTTATCGACTTGAGTTACCACAACAACTCGCCGGAGTACATAATACATTCCACGTTCCAAACCTTAAGAAGTGTCTTGCAATGGAAGACCTCACCATTCCTCTTGAAGAAATCCAAGTCGACGAGAAACTACAATTCATAGAAGAACCAGTCGAAATCATGGACCGTGAAGTTAAACAGCTCAAGCAGAGCAACATACCAATCGTTAAGGTTCGTTAGAATGCTCGAAGGGGTCCTGAGTTTACTTGGGAATGAGAGGATCAGATGAAACAAAAGTACCCACATTTGTTTCCCGAGAACGCAAAATAGGTATAACTTTAAAATTTCGGGACGAAATTTATTTAACGGGTATGTACTGTAACGACTCGGATTTTTCCGATCGTTTTATACATATAAGATTAATATTTACATAAATTAAACATTACCAACATGATAAGCAATCCAAATTGTTGAGTCTTGTGTTTTTGAAAAGAGTTTTACACAACGTTTGACCGTCCAATTTGATCGATGATATCACGAACTATATAACATACAATAATTATACGATTGTGTACATATACGTATTTATACATATTTAACTTGATTTAAGGATGGTTTAACATCTCATTGTGTATTAATAACAATGAGTTATAAGTATACTTTGAGATTACTAACTTAATTTTTCAAAACGATAACTATACGTAACGTTCTTTGACATATATACCTATAACTTATAATGCTTATACAAGTATCGTATAAATATGTATTTAATCACTTTTAAAGAGCTTATATACATAAAACAATATAAGTATATTTACAAAAGATAGCTATATTTGAATCCTCGTTCCGTTTCCTCAAGATTTCTACAAGTATATCTAGGGTATATGTAACCGTATCATACCCAGCTTCTATACGTATTTACTATTGGTAAATACACATCAAATCAACATCCTAATCAACCTAAAATCTGCCCTAGATATGAGGTAAACTCAAATTGGAAGTTAGCTTGACTAATTACACAAAATTACAACATGAAAATGTGTTTGTGTCTCCCCATTTTCACGCCATAAATGGCCATTCCCATTTCATTTCTAGTTCAAATTTTTCTACTTCCATTTCCTAGCTAAACACACACACTCACATGCCTTAAACACTTTAAATATCTCAGCAAATAACCATGAAGATCTAGCCTCAAAAACAAGATTTAATCATCATAAGAAAGTTTGATCAATAACATATCAAGATAACCTTCCAAGTGTACAAGTTTACTTCCAACCTTTCAATCCAACTTCACCACTCTTTAGGATCAAGATTATTTCCTATCTTTTCTAGTAGCTTTATCCAAGTAACTTGAGGTAGTAACCTTGTTCATAATCTTATTCGATTCATATTCATATAGCTATCTTATTTTGGGTTATAAATTATAACAACAAGAACATAGTTTGATTGATTTCAAACTTGTTCGCAAACTAAATAGATCCTTCTAACTGGACTTTTAAAACACTTCAAGACCTGTAATATATCAAAATAATATGCTAACTTAACAAGATACGACTTGTTTTTATAAAGAACACCTTAAAACTTAATCTACGTCATCGGAGTGCAACCGGGGGCTGTTTTGGATTGGATAATTAAAAACTATCTTAAACTATGAATTGGAAGTTTATATTCTGGAAAAATGATATTTCTTATGAGTATGTTAATATATAAAAATCTCATGGTATAACTCAAAGTGTAATTATTTTTATAAAAATGATCATCTAGATGTTGTTTTTATGATGGAAATGATCACTTTCATAAGATTCACCCAAGTTTGACCTATAACCTATGATTTCGAATGTAAACCAAGGTATTTACAGTTCATATTCATAAATAATGACTCGATCCAAGGAAGTGGCAAGTTGAATCAACAAAAACGGAGTTGTATTGAAGAAACTACGACTAAAACAAAATCGAGTATCCGAAGCTAGTTTAGCTACGAAAATATTTTGACTAAAACCAAACTAATCATATCTTTGATAATTAACATGATATTTTATATATATTTACTCATGATTTGATTTTACATATTTCAGGACCACCCGTAAACAACACGAGAAGATTAATTATAAGACCTCATGATTATACGCAACACGTCATTTGACAACACGGTACTTTATGTACACAACACGTCATTTGACAACATGGTACCATGGGTCGAGATTAATTCCAATCAATACGAATACGATGGGGTCTTTATTTATTTTATTGAGCAATTAATTGTGGACCACTAACATCAGACTGCTAACTACGGACTAATAGATATTAAAAGTATTATAAGTATATATGTAACGATTATTTGAAAAGAAAATATGTTTATATATTACATATATGGTTAGGTTCGTGATATCTATCGGAGACCAAGTCGTGTTAAATATCTTCAAGGCAAAAGTGAGTATATAGTCCCACTTTTAAACTCTAAATATTTCGGGATGAGAATACATGCATTTTATGATTTACGTTATGGACACAAGTGATTAAAAATATATATTCTACGTTGAGTTGTACCACTGGCATACTTCCCTGTAACTTGGTAACTACTATTTACATGCGGTATTATAAACGCGAATCCTGTTGATAGATCTGTCGGGCCTGACAACCTCAACCGGACTGGACGACCAGTATTCAACGGTTGCACAGTACTTCGTTTCGGTGACTACACTTGGTACGGTGTAGTAAGATTTCATAATAAAGGGAATATGCGACGTTGATTAAATGTTAAGTATGGTTATCAAGTGCTCAACCACTTAGAATATTTTTATTAAAACGTTTATGTATATTAAATCTTATGGTCTATATTTATAACTCTGCTAGCATTAAACCTATATCTCACCAACTTTATGTTGACGTTTTAAGCATGTTTATTTTCGGGTGATAATTAAAAGCTTCCGCTGCATTATGCCGAATTTAAGCAGGATTTGGAGTATGCATATTTGTGTCAAAAATAAAACTGCATATCGAAAGATTTGTAATGTAAAATATGTTGGAAATCGTATTGTTATTATCAAATGTAAAGTTTGTAAAACTAAGATTATCGCTAAACGGTAATCATTATTATGCTGTTTGAACCTTTGATTATAATAAAGGTTATGGTTTGTATTATAAAAACGAATGCAGATTTTGAAAAAAATGTCACATATAGAGGTCAATACCTTGCAATGACACCAATAAGTACGTGACATTTATAATCGATATGAACGGGACAATACATGAAGTAACCTTAAAACTTGAACTATCTTGTGCTGATAGTGAAGACAGTATACTAAACACTTAGACACAACAAACAATGTTGTTTAACAAATAAATAAACTTATGTTGGCCTGCACATTACAACTAGTGTTTATAACTATGTTTTTGTCATGATTAAATCCTTAATTCTGTAGGGGATTCGGCACGACTTCAAATCAAAAAGCTTAAGATTAAAAAAGTCCATGGTGCCGAGTTAAAGAATTTTTTTGTGGACGTCATGTGAGTCTCTTGTATGGTAGTTCAGTGTTTGTAGGTTTGGTTTCCTCGTTGTGGTAAATGGTTTGCAATCTTCATTTTGCGGGTTTGGTTGCTAGCCCTCTTTTCGCCTTTTTGTGACTATATTTGTTTCTATGTTTTAGTTTATTTTGTTAGTCTTTAGTACATTGTTCTTTCCTTGTTGTGTTTATTTGTCCGTCTACTTTGATTGCATTGTTGATGTATTTGTTGGCTTGGTTTGTTGCCTATAGCCTTCGTGTTTGTTTGTATCTAATAACGTATTAAGATTTTTCGAAAAACATAAAAAAAAAAGTTGGCAACTAATTCAAGCTGGTTGGAACTAGTAGTTGAAGATTATAGTTGGAGTTGAAATGATTTTATTAGATTAAAAAATAACCAAAATATCTTCTAATGTAAATCAATTTAAATATTATTATAAATAAATTAGATAAGCATAGAAATTAAATAAACTGTACAAAATAGCTTACAAAAATTTATGTGTATATATAAATGTTACTTTTTTGTTAGGAATTTTATCGTATATACCCTTATTAACTATTCAAATATCATATTTACCCACTTAAATATGAAAATATCATATAAACTCATTGTAAACACCTAACTTCATCAAATGTATCCTATAAATTCACATATATACACACTAAAAGAATAATTTTACATAAACCCATTATAAATACTTAAACTCATCAAATATATTCATTCAATCATAAGTAGTATAAAATAAGAGTAGTGATCCGTACACACTTATATTTCTCTACACACAACCAAATTTGTTTTTTTATACAATTATGCCGTTTTCTACGTTAAATTACATTACACTTTTGTATTTCACTTGCCGTTTGGAATCATCCAATACCATTACCTCATCAGAGTAAATTGAATTCATCAATTACTTGCGATGAACACCAATTAATTCAAGACTTACAACTATATATGTATACATGCTGTCATACAACAACGAAAAACTCAGTAGACATACAATCTAGCCATATATACACCAAAAGACACAAAAGATTAATATCATCAAATCATTGATTATTAGTCTAGTAGTCTCATTTAAGAGTGCACAAATTTAGTTTGTCTTTAAAATTAATATTTTTTGGACCTGTGCACTTTAATTGTTGTAATTTATATCATACTAAATGAGTTGATGGTATATCGATGTACCCGATTGATATGCATACTACACACAGGGAGAGTTTTGTAGTGTATGACTTATTATATGTTTGTTAGCCTGTGAATGACATCATTTTTTTTCAAGCTATATGTATACATGCTACTTTTAGTGGCATATATACTATTAGTAATTAAATAAATGAGAACTCGATTTACAAATATTAGTGGCACAACGGGATTTTAATAGTATGAGATTGTTTTTTTATTAACATCGGTAAATATGAGGGTTTAATTATCTAGATTGGTTGTATTTGACATTATGGCGTTTAAAGGATATATATAATTGATTTTAGTATTTAATATGGCGTTTAAAGGACATTATGGCGTTTAAAGAATCATCCCCCATTTAATATGGGTGAATGTGATATTATTCTTTTTAAATGGATAAATATGTGATTATAAATGTTTAAAATGAGTTTATATGATATTTTTATCTTTAATTGGGTATATATGTTATTTTAGAAGTTAAGAGGGGAATATATGTTAAAACCCCTTTTTGTTAATATTAAACATCAATTATTAACCAGCATACTATTTATGAATGGAAGGTGATCCTCACACACTACTTTTTGATCCATGTACACCTAATTACCTATTTTACCATTATCTTACAATAATAATATAAGTTCAACTCTCTAGATTAATATAGGGGCATAACTATAAATTTATGAGACAAAAGTGTACATGAATCAAAAAGTGATTTGTAAGGATCACCTCCCTGAATGAAAGTGCATTACAAGCTTCTTCTAAGGATCGGATCGTTGCGGTTGTGATCACTATGTTATGGGCTATTTGGCGTTTTAAAAACGGCATTGTGTTTCAAGACTCTTTTTGTAGTAAAAGTAGTTTATTTGATATTGTTAGAAATTATTCTTTTCGTTGGATTAAACATAGATGTCATTTAGTTTCAAATTGGAACTCATGGTTATCTATGCCTTTGTAATTATCCCTTAGCGACTTGCTAGGGATCGTTTCTTAATATAATTATTCTTTAGCTGCTAAAAAAAAAAAAAAAAAAAAGTAACTATTTATTCTTTTATGGTTTAATATCTTTTTAAAGATTGTTTTACAATTTTTTTTTTTAAATGCAACAATTTTATTAGATAAAAAAGACAAAGTACAATCAACCTTTAAGTGGAAGGTTGATGATTACAATATAAGAGACCTAACACTCAATCTACTCTACAATTTATGTACAATAACACGATAACATAACAAAAGCAATACAAATGTGATTACAACACGACTAGATCTCCTAAACGTGATCATCGATATGTCCCAGGTTGGATAACCAATCTAACCATTCTATTACGTGTTTCCTTGATCGATTCGCAATCCTTTCAAGACTTCTAGTTCGAATTTCTTGAAGAGCAATAGGTCCCGTCCAACTTTTCTTGCGAAAAAGGGTGTTATTCTTGTTTTGCCAAATTACATATGCTCCTACCCAAATATTTGCTTGCATTAATTTACTACTTAAACCCGACAAGTTGCTCGCCCCGTTTACGGTGAGGAGATCTTTAACCAGGGTGATGCTTTGCGTCTAGAGTCCCCACCATCTATCAAATCTAGCCCACACATCTTTCGCAAAAGTGCAAGTCAAAAGTGTATGGTCTAATGTTTCGATATCAATATTACATACCGAACACTTAATTGAATCAAGATCGATTCCTCTTTTATCCAATTCCATTCTTACCGGTAGTTGGTTCCGTTGAGCTCTCCAAACAAAAATTTCGATCTTCAGAGGCAATAGATTATTACGAAGCGTCGGTTCTTGATTAGTACAAACAATCGATGCCCATTTATTTGTAATGATGTTCATTAACACACTGGTAGAAAAAATACCATTATTTTGTAAGGTCCACTTCCAAGAGTCCGCGCCTTGATTTCCTAAATTAAAAGTCGCTATTTCACTTTCAATCTGCATCATTTTGGTTCTATCCCTACCCATCGGTTGTCTTGCCCAGTTCCAAACAGAATTAACATTCCCGCCATCAATAACAACACGATCCTTTACACATACATCCTTATCTTGTTCAAAGCGCAAATCCTTCCATAGCGAAAACAAAGCGGTTGGTCCCTAATCTAAGTGTCCTTTCAAAATGAAGTATCTTTACCATTGTTCACAACTTTGACAAAAGAATTAGCAAACGAAATATCAAATCCACTTAGTGCGGTTGAAATCGTTTTGATCCCGTTCCAAATGGATTTGCGATTATTAATTGTGTCATTCGCAAGAGATCCAATTCCCTCATCCCGCCCGTAAATGCTTTTAATTACCTTTACTCAAAAAGAGTTATTTTCAACCTGAAATCATCACCACCACTTTCCTAGTAGAGCGATATTTTTAAGTTTTAGTAACCCAATGTTTTGAAATTTTTGTTGGAGTTTATCAACATATTTTGAGAAAATTATGCGGATAGTCCCTGTGGTTTGTAGCACCCAGCGTGGATTGACAAAGTTGGTGATTTGAGTGTCGATAGTTCCTGTGACTTAAAAGTGGAGCAAGGATAGCCCAGTTCACTAACACTGTTAACCTTTTCCGTTAAAACTAAATCATGTACCAAGCATGTGAGGGTATTTTCGGTATTTACACGTATTTTCAGTTTTGACTGGTTTTTACACGTATATTCTCAGAACAAATCACAACTCACAAATTAAAACATACACGTATTCAAATATTAAATTCATACTCAATTCTGCTACAGTGCTCGATATTCCTAATGATCAAAAAGTGATTTCCACTCACAACAATAAAATATCATATTCAATTCTTTACTGCTACAGTGCCGAGTTCCTTTTATTTTCTAGATCTATATCATCAATTGACATCAGTGATGGTTTTCTATTGATATTGAAGATGAATTAGTGATCTATCATCAAATCCGATTGTTCGTGCATCATTACAACAACTACAACATCACAAATTCATAGTGCTTGATCTAGTGTTCTTCATTCATCGACCAATACTCATACGCTTGAGGTCTCTGGAATGATTCAAACGATCTTATATCAAATTGAATGTGTTTCTGGAATCCTCTTGCTTCGTTTCTGCTTCGTGAATCCACAATTCAAGTGGATTTTCATATTTGAAGTCAGATTCATCTAGTCAACGTTCGTGCAAATTTGGTCAACAAATCAATTCGAGCATTGTGTGATGCTTCAGGTTGCTTCAGGCTGGTCAACAAATCATCGGATTTCTCATCTTTAATGGAAACGTGATTGCAGTTATGCCTTTATCAAATATCGACTAACCTCTCACTTCGGCCACATCCAACGAATTTCATGGAAACGTGATTACAGAAGTCACAAATTGATGGTGGATGCTCGCCGGATTTTGTTTGTGTAGTGGGTATTATTGAACCCGGATTTTGGGTTATGGATACCGAAGATCTGCTTGCTTTTTTGTTTCAGATCTGAAGGTGTGTTTGATTTTTTATCCAGATTTGAAGATGTGCTTGATTTTTTATTCCATATCTGCTTTAAAACATTTTGTTCCAGATCTGTTTGATCTTGAGTAAGAGATGTGTTTAATTTTTCCACTTATTTATGGAGTATTTATATTTATGAAATGCAAAATGAAATTAAATGAAAAGGTAGGGAGGAGATGAAGATGATAACTAAAGAAAAACATGTAAAGGAAAAATGTAAAGGGGAGGAGGGGACTAAATACCGAAAAGACCCTCACATGCTTGGCACATGATTCAGTTTTAACGGAAAAGGTTAACAGTGTTAGTGAACTGGGCTATCCTTGCTCCACTTTTAAGTCACAGGGACTATCGACACTCAAATCACCAACTTTGTCTATCCACGCTGGGTGCTACAAACCACAGGGACTATCCGCGCAATTTTCTCACATATTTTTTTACTTTTCGTTTAACAAATGGCGTGTACCAATCGTGAGTATGTAATTTGTTGCAAAATTATTTTCTAGAAGTATAGTCGGGTCGATTCTTCCTCGTATACACTATTAGTCAAGCCATGTTTTGAATAATAAATGATGACGTCATGAAGATGTCATCATATATTATTATTTTAAAAAATATATCTAGCCATTTTTACGGTCCTTTTTCTTTTCTTATCCTTTTATTCACAAGTACAAAATTTTCAATTCAATATCGAGTTAGAGTGAATTTATATTTTTAGTATGATACGTCAATTTATTTACTAAAAGTTATATGTCAAATTAAATACAGAGTATGTATTTAATTATATATACAACAACAACAGCAACAACAGTACCCAATACCACTTGAGTGGTGTATGGGGGAGGTGCGATGTAGACAATCCTTTCCTTATCCGAGAATAAAAAAACAAGTCATTTCTCCACCCAGAAAAGTAGAGAAAGTCATCCCTCTCTTTATTCGGCGGAGTATTTAATTATATATCTTAGTCATAAAATGAATAGAATAAAATGTACGATATTAGAAATCTTTTAGATTATGAAGGGAAAAATAACTAATTGTTTCTAATTGCTGTGACAATTTGAGAAAACAAAATGAAAGTTTCGAACATGATCTATAAGTATTGTCTATGAGATCCACATGAAGCATAAAGAATTATAATGGTAATC
Organism: Rutidosis leptorrhynchoides; assembly: GCF_046630445.1. NCBI lineage: Eukaryota > Viridiplantae > Streptophyta > Magnoliopsida > Asterales > Asteraceae > Rutidosis > Rutidosis leptorrhynchoides. The sequence goes on along the minus strand of NC_092339.1, from coordinate 38,021,872 downwards.
TTTTTTCTTTTGCACATCTGTTTGGAATCAATCAGGAGACTTAACCATCCACATGTTCATCTTCTTTAGTTGTATAAGCCGCCCCCAACTACTATTGCTCTGAATGAAACCCGGATCAATCCGAGGTCATGGCCGGTAAAACCCCCCTTTCATAGCATTATCCCTAAAGAAAGGCAAGCTTTTAGTTGCAATTATTCTATTTACAAGTGATATTCGTTTAAATAATAAAAGGTGAAGACAAAAGACAGATTCGACGAATTGAAGACGCAAACGACCAAAAAGCTCAAAAGTACAAAGTACAATCAAAGTGGTTCCAATTATTGATAAGAAACGTCTCAAAATTACAAGAGTACAAGACGCAAAACGCAAAGTACAAGATATTAAATTATACGCAAGGACGTTCGAAAATCCGGAACCAGGACCAAAGTCAACTCTCAACGCTCGACGCAACGGACTAAAAAGTACAAGTCAACTATGCACATAAATATAATATAATATTTAAATAATTCTTATAATTATTTATATATTATATTTATTTATTAAAACGTCGACAAGCAAAGAAACAAAAATATGTGAGCTGCTACCTACCCTCATGCGATCGCATGGCCTGGAGGCACAAAAGCCATGCGATCGCATGGCCCTGAAATCCAGGCCTGGTCCTATAAAGTTCGCGAGTTTTGGACGAAATTTAACATCTTTTTCTTCTTCCTTCATACGTAAACATATATATATATATATATATATATATATATATATATATATATATATATATATATATATATATATATATATATATATATATATATATATATATATATATATATATTATAATTTTAATTTTAATTTTAATTTTAATTTCTAATAATAAGGGTATGTTAGCGAATGTTGTAAGGGTGTAAGTCGAAATTCTGTTCGTGTAACGCTACGCTATTTTTAATCACTGTAAGTTATGGTTAATGTTATTTTTTTAATGTCTTGTAGCTAAGTTATTATTATGCTTATTTAAGACGAAGTAATCATGATGTTGGGCTAAAAATATTAAAATTGAGTAATTGGGCTTTGGACCATAATTGGAGTTTGGACAAAAGAACGACACTTGTGGAAATCAGACTATGGGCTATTAATGGGTTTTATATTAACTAAATGATACCTCATTAATTTAATATATAGACTTATAATTTGACGTATTTATATATAACCACATACGCTTGACTGGGCACGGTGGGCGGGATATCTATAAATACCATTAATTGTTCATTTTACCGGACACGGAACTGGATTAATAGTTAGTAGACTTGTTGAAACATGAGTGGATTACATTCAAGGGTAATTGGTGTAATTATTAACAAAGTAGTAAAACCTTGGTTTACACGCAGTCGATAACCTGGTGTATTCATTAAACAAAGTATTAAAACCTTGTTACAATTCGAATCCCCAATTAGTTGGAATATTTGACTTCGGGAATAAGAATAATTTGGCGAAGACTTCCGCATTTTATGATTATGACTGATGGACTATTATGGACAAATCCGTATGGACATATTGAATAATCCAGGACAAAGAACAATTAACCCATGGGAATAAACTAAAAATCAACACGTCAAACATCATGATTATGGAAGTTTAAATAAGCATAATTCTTTTATTTCATATTTAATTGCACTTTTAATTATCGCACTTTTATTTATTGTCATTGTATTTAATTGCACTTTTAATTATCGTACTCTTTAATTATCGCAATTTTATTTTATCGCACTTTTATTTATCGCACTTTTATTTATCGCAATTTTATTATCGTTATTTACTTTACGCTTTAAATTAAGTTATATTTATTTTTAATATTTTACATTAGGTTTTAACTGCGACTAAAGTTTTAAAAATCGACAAACCGGTCATTAAAAGGTAAAAAACCCCTTTTTATAATAATAATATCACTTATATATATATTTGTATTTTTATAAATTTAAAACTAATATAGCGTTAAGCTTGTTTATGAGTTCCCTGTGGACGAACCGGACTTATTAAAAACTACACTACTGTACGATTAGGTACACTGCCTATAAGTGTTGTAGCAAGGTTTAGGTATATCCATTCTATAAATAAATAAATATCTTGTATAAAATTGTATCATATTTAATAGTATTACATTGTAAAAATAATACTATTTTATATACACCTCGCATAACATCAAGTATTTTTGGCGCCGCTGCCGGGGACAATTCTGCTTAAACGCCGGAAGCTCGGCGCTATATAAAAAAAGATTTTTATTAATTTTTAAGTTTACTTTTATAAAAATTCGCTTTTGTAAAAATACGTTTTAAATAATATATTCAAAAATATAAAAAGAAAAACAAAAAATTATATATTTTTAATAGTTTGTTAAATATTTAAGTGTTATAAAGTTTCTTTATTTTTATTTTTAAGTTTGTAAAAATATAAATTTTATTTAAATATTTTGTATTTATTTAAAACAGAAATTTAAAACAGAAAACTGAAAAAAATATATATATAAAAACTACTCGGCCCGTACTGTAGCAGCCCAAGGCCTGGCCCGTAACCCTAGTTCATGCGATCGCATGAGCCCGAAGGCAAATTCTTATGCGATCGCATGAAGCTGTCTGACACGCCACAGTTAACCCTAATTCAGCATTAATTACGGGGTATATTTTAATTATTATTATTTAAACCCTAATTTGATTTTAGTATTTTAATTGATTAAGTCTAATTTATTTAAATTGTATTATTTAGTTTAATTAGTTTTAATAGATTATAAAATTAATAGTTTTATAAAATAAATAATATAAAAATAATATTTTTATAAAATTGTACTTTTTACAACTTTAAGTTTATCTTTTTATATTTTGTTTCTTTTTATTCCTTTTAGCGTAATATTTGTATTTTTCGCTCGTATTTAGTTTTAAGTCATAGTTTTTGCCATAGTTATTTTTACTTCTAGATTTTTAGGCTTTGCCGTAAAATTCCTTAAGTGCTTTTTCTTTAGACTAAGATTTAGGTGCTTTAGAATTTTGCGACGCCGTTTTTATATTTTAGTACCTTTTTAAGTTATTGCCATTTGGGATATAGAATTTCTTTTAAGCTTTAATATTTTTAGACGTAACTTTTAATTTTTAGTTCCTTTTTAAGTTTCGACGCGCTACATTCTTATTTTTATTTTTCGACGTTTTTCGACGCGCTCTTTTTCTTTCTTATTTCTCGACATTCTAGTTTTTAGGACATAGAATTTTTCTATTTCTTCTCTCTAAATTTCTTTAAACTTTAACGAAAAGTTATTTTACGTGGTTAAATTGATAGACATCAAAATTTTCTGGTTCGTAGTAATAGTTGAATTTGTACGTGGACCGGGTTATTGGAGCCAAACAGTACTCAATTATATTGAGACCAAACGAATCCTGCCCCTCTGCTGCATCTTTTGGCTATTCAAAACGTGGGCAAAATCAGAAAAGTCTATTAATTTGATAACTTATATAATTTTTCTTATTTTTATAACTAATAGGATATTCAGTGAATGCACCGAACAAAACGTTCACCACCTTTTGTACGTTCACCACCTGTAACTCGATCAAGACATCTAGCAAATATTGTCGCCGTTGATTTTTCTTTAGAATCATCATCCAGTCGACCAAGTACTCTAATTCAAATTTTCGATAATCCATTTTTTGAACCCGACCTCACAATTGAGAATCCGGAGAATATTCAGGGACAATTCATAGATCCTGAACCATTAATCTTTCCTCCGGAACCACCAATCATTCAAACAGAGATTGTTGAGGAACCTACCATTAAATCAGAATCCTATAGTGATTCAGATTCAACAAATACAATCATGAAGAATCTGAAACCTCTAAGTATGGAAGACCGAATGAGAGCTAAACGCACTGGCCAAGGTCACGCAATTACTTAACCAGACATTAATGCGCCAGATTATGAAATCAAAGGACAAATCCTACACATGGTAACAAATCAATGTCAATTTAGTGGTGCGCCGAAGGAAGATCCAAATGAACATCTTCGTACTTTTAATAGGATCTGTACACTATTTAAAATCCGAGAAGTGGAGGATGAACAGATATATCTCATGTTATTTCCCTGGACTTTAAAGGGAGAAGCCAAAGATTGGTTAGAATCGTTACCTGAAGGGGCGATTGATACATGGGACGTTTTAGTTGAAAAATTTCTTAAACAATTCTTTCCGGCATCTAAAGCCGTGAGACTTCAAGGAGAAATTGTTACGTTCACACAAAAGCCAAATGAAACTCTATATGAGACGTGGACCAGATTTGGAAAGTTATTGAGAGGATGTCCGCAACATGGTTTAGACACTTGTCAAATAGTACAAATATTCTACCAAGGATGCGACATCACTATAAGAAAAGACATCGATATAGCAGCTGGTGGTTCTATTATGAAGAAAACCGCAACTGATGCTTATAAAATTATTGATAACGCTGCTTCCCACTCACATGAGTGGCACCAAGAAAAAGATATCGTTAGATCATCTAAAGCAGCTAGAGCCGATTCTAGCCATGACTTAGATTCCATTTCTGCAAAGATAGATGCTGTCGAGAGACGAATGGAAAAGAAGACTAAAGATATCCACTCAATACGAATTAGTTGTGAGCAGTGTGGAGGACCACATTTGACAAAAGATTGTCTCAGTATTGAACTAACAATGGAACAAAGAGAGAATGTTTCATACATAAACCAAAGGCCTGGAAATAATTATCAGAATAATTATCAACCGCCAAGACCGATCTATAATCAAAATTAGAATTATAACCGAAATGTTCCATACAACAACCAACAAGGTCCTAGTAATCAACAAGTATCCAACAATACTTACAACCAGCAAAGACCTATTTTTCAAAACAAACAACCACAAACTGATGATAAAAAGCCAAATTTAGAAGACATGATGTCAAAGCTAGTTGAATCTCAAACTCAATTTTTCACATCTCAGAAACAAACCAATGAACAAAATGCTCAAGCATTTAGAAATCAACAAGCTTCTATTCAAAATTTGGAACAAGAAATAAGTAACCTAGCAAGGTTGATAGGTGAAAGGAAACCGGGAAGTCTATTTAGTGATACAAATGCTAACTCCCGGAATGAAACAGCTAAAGCCATTACCACAAGAAGTGGTATTACACTTAAACCACCTGAAATACCTGTAATTTCTGATGATGCTATTCCTACTCCACAAGAACCACAACCTGAGCAAGAAAAGGAAACAGAACCGGTAGTTGAAAAGGTAAATGAAGATAACAAAGTTAAGGCTAAACCTTATGTTAAACCATACCAACCACCACTTCCTTACCCGAGTAAAATGAGAAAAGAGAGACTTAAAGCCGAGTAATCCAAATTCTTGGATATGTTTAAACAGATTAATGTAAATCTTCCTTTCATCGATGTGATTTCAGGAATGCCTAGATATGCTAAATTCTTGAAAGATCTAATCACAAATAGAAAGAAAATGGAAGAACTCTCGACTGTTACTATGAATGCTAACTGTTCAGCAGTGCTGTTGAATAAGATACCAGAAAAATTATCAGATCCAGGAAGTTTCACAATTCTATGTTTTTTGGGTAGTCTTAGTTCAATAGAAGCATTGGCAGATTTAGGTGCTAGTATAAATTTAATGCCGTATTCACTATACGCTAAACTAGACCTTGGAGAATTGAAACCAACACGAATAAGCATACAACTAGCCAATCGATCAGTAAAATATCCTAGAGGGATAATGGAGAACATGCTAGTTAAAGTTGGTACTTTAGTATTTCCAGTAGATTTTGTTATTTTGGACATGGAAGAAGATTCTCGAGTTCCTCTCATATTAGGAAGACCATTCTTAAACACGGCTAAAGCAATAATAGACGTGTTTGGTAAGAAACTGACCCTAAGTATAGAGGATGAGAGTGTTACCTTTTCAGTGGATAGAGCCATGCAACAACCTCAATCTGCAGATGATACATGTTATTATATTCAAACTATAGATTCACATGCAGAATTGTTAGAAGAATTTCCAGAATTACAAGGAACAGGAGAATGTTCTTTAGGAGAATGAACTGAACCAATTGATGAAACTGAAATGTTAGCTACACTTATGGCTAATGGATATGAACCAACAACAGAAAAAATTCAAATGCTAAAAGAAGAAGACAGATATCGATATAAATCATCGATAGAAGAATCACCGACATTAGAGTTAAAGCCACTTCCAAACCATTTAGAATATGCTTATTTACATGGTGAATCTGAATTACCTGTAATAATATCATCTTCTCTTACTGAAAATGAAAAATCTCAACTCATTTCTGTGTTGAAAGCCCATAAACCAGCTATTGCATGGAAGATTCATGATATTAAAGGAATAAGTCCTTCGTATTGCACACATAAAATCCTTATGGAAGAAGGTCATAAAACGTATGTGCAACGCCAATGAAGACTAAATCTTAATATGCAAGATGTTGTTAAGAAAGAAATTATTAAACTGCTTGATGCAGGTTTAATTTATCCAATTTCTGATAGTCCATGGGTAAGCCCAGTTCAATGCGTACCTAAGAAGGGTGGCATGACTGTCATTACAAATGAGAAAAATGAGCTTATTCCTACTAGGACTGTAACAGGATGGCGTGTTTGTATTGATTATAGAAAATTAAATGACGCCACCAGAAAAGATCACTTTCCTTTACCTTTCATTGATCAAATGTTGGAAAGATTAGCCGAAAACTGTTACTATTGTTTTCTTGATGGTTTTTTCGGATACTTTCAAATTCCAATAGCACCCGAGGATCAAGAGAAAACCACGTTCACGTGCCCTTATGGTACTTTTGCTTACAAACGCATGCCATTTGGACTTTGCAACGCCCCTGCAACCTTTCAAAGGTGCATGATGGCGATTTTTCACGACATGATAGAAGAATGCATGGAAGTTTTCATGGATGACTTTTCAGTCTTCAGTGATACTTTTGAAACATGTCTAGTTAATCTTGAACGAATGCTTATTAGATGCGAACAATCAAATCTAGTACTTAATTGGGAGAAATACCATTTCATGGTTAAAGAAGGCATCGTTCTTGGTCATAAAATTTCAAAGGAAGGAATTGAAGTGGATAGAGCTAAAGTAGATGTAATTGCTAAACTTCCACATCCCACCAATGTTAGAGGAGTTAGGAGTTTTCTAGGGCATGCCAGTTTTTACCGACGTTTCATAAAAGATTTTTCTAAAATTGCCACTCCTATGAATAAACTCCTAGAAAATGATGCTCCATTCATCTTTTCAGATGAATGCATCAAATATTTTAATATTCTTAAAGAAAAACTCACTAATGCGCCGATTATGATAACTCCAAATTGGAATCTACCGTTTGAACTTATGTGCGATGCAAGTGATTTTGCAATGGGAGCCGTTTTAGGACAAAGGATTGAAAAACGATTTCAACCTATTTATTATGCTAGTAAGACATTACAAGGAGCACAAACAAATTATACAACTACTGAAAAAGAACTCCTTGCTATTGTCTTTGCTTTTGACAAATTTCGTTCATATCTCGTTCTAGCTAAAACGGTGGTCTATACCGACCATTCTGCTCTTAGATACCTATTTTCAAAACAAGATGCCAAGCCACGATTAATCCGTTGGATCTTACTCTTACAAGAGTTCGACATTGAAATCCGAGATAAAAAGGGAGCAGAAAATCTCGCCGCTGATCATCTTTCTCGTCTTGAAAATCTCGAATTAGAAGTTCTAAATGAATCGGCCATACAAGACAACTTTCCTGATGAATATCTATTGAAGATAGATTATAATGAAATTCCATGGTTTGCAGACTATGCAAACTACTTAGTATGTGGATTCCTTGAAAAAGGATTATCGTACCAAAAACGAAAGAAATTCTTTAGTGATATAAAACACTATTTCTGGGAAGATCCACATTTGTTTAAAAGTTGTCCCGATGGAATAATACGCCGATGTGTATTCGGAGACGAAGCTAGTCAAATCTTAAACCATTGTCACACAGGACCAACAGGAGGGCATTATGGGCCTCAACTTACAGCAAGAAAAGTTTACGATGCTGGATTCTATTGGCCTACAATTTTCAAAGACGCACACCTTCTTTGCAAATTCTGTGATGCTTGTCAAAGGGCCAGAAAAATAAGTCAACGTGATGAAATGCCACAAAATGTCATTCAAGTATGTGAAGTATTTGACATTTGGGTTATTGACTTTATGGGTCCATTTCCAAAATCTCATAATAATCTCTACATTCTCGTTGCCATTGATTATGTATCTAAATGGGCGGAAGCACAAGCTCTCCCAACTAACGATACACGAGTTGTAGTCAACTTTTTAAAACGTCTTTTTGCAAGGTTCGGAACACCGAAAGCTTTATTAAGTGATCGGGGTACTCATTTTTGTAATAATCAACTTGAGAAAGTTCTCAAAAGATATGGAGTAACTCATAAAATCTCCACCTCTTATCATCCACAAACAAGTGGACAAGTTGAAAATACCAATCGAGCTTTAAAACGTATTCTAGAGAAAACCGTAGGATCAAATCCGAAGGAATGGTCCATTAAATTAGAGGATGCACTCTGGGCTTTTAGAACAGCCTACAAAACTCCAATTGGAACCACACCTTTTAAACTCGTTTACGGAAAAGCATGTCATCTTCTAGTAGAAATTGAACACAAAGCATTTTGGGCTTTGAAGACATGTAATCTTGATTTACATGAAGCCGGACATCTACGATTAAGTCAACTAAATGAATTAGAAGAATTAAGACATGAAGCATACGAAAATTCGTTAATCTATAAGGAAAGAACGAAGAAATGGCATGATAAAAGAATCAGAAGTTCAAAAGAATTCAAAGAAGGAGACAGAGTTCTTCTTTTCAATTCACGATTCAAGCTATTTCCTGGAAAATTGAAATCAAGATGGTCTGGACCATTTATAGTCAAAAGAGTTTTCCCATACGGAACAGTAGAGTTAATAAATTCAAATGGGATTGAATTTAAAGTTAATGGTCACAGAGTTAAACATTACATACATGGTCCGATGGAAGTTGACAATGAAGTCAATCATAATTTCACCACCCAAGAAAACCTTCAAAATGAAAACATAAATATGTTATCAACAACATATGAAAAATCAAAATTGGAAAATAGGGAGGATTCAAATTGGAGTGATGAAGAAGAATTCTTATACAAACCTCCCATTCCAAGAAACGAAGAAAATGTGAACAAGAAGTTCAAATAGAAGTGAAAGAACCAAGAAAAGAACATCCGAAAAAGGTTTACAAACCAACTCGACTTACTAAAGCAGGAGACCCGGGTGAATTTATCATTTCTTGCTTACTTAATGATGGTGCTGTATATAATGGACTCGCAGATTTAGGAGCAAGTGCAAATATTATGCCCCTTTCCTTATACAAAAGATTAGGTATGGGTAAATTAAAACCAACCAAAATAAGTGTTCAATCATTTGACCTAACCATTAAACACCCGGTTGGAATAGCAAATAATTTACTTGTTAATGTGGGAAGTTTGACCTTTGTTGCAAACTTCATAGTGATTAATATGGAGGAAAACCTTGATATTCCTCTAATTTTAGGTCGCCCATTTTTAGCAACTACCGAGGCATTCATTGAAGTAAGAGAAGGTAGAATGACACTTAGGGATGGTGATTGATGTGTCGCGAGGTGTATATAAAATACTATTAAATTTTACAAGGAAATACTATTAAATACGATACAATTTTACACAAGATATTTATTTATTTATAGAATGGATATACTTAAACCTTGCTACAACACTTATAGGCAGTGTACCTAATCGTACAGTAGTGTAGTTTTTAGTAAGTCCGGTTCGTTCCACAGGGAAAATCTTTAAACAAAGCTTAACGCTATATTAGTTTACTTTTATAAAAATACAAATATATATACAAGTAATATTATTATTATAAAGGGGGGTTTTTACCGTTTAATGACCGGTTTGTCGATTTTAAAACTTTAGTCGCAGTTAAAACCAAATGTAAAATATTAAAAATAAATACAAGACTTAAATTAAAGCGTAAAGTAAATAACGATAATGAAATTGCGAATAATAAAAGTGCGATAAAATAAACTTGCGATAATTAAAAAGTACGATAATTAAAAGTGCAATTAAATACAATAACAATAAATAAAAATGCGATAATTAGAAGTGCAATTAAATATAAAATAAAGGAAATTAAATATGAAATAAAAGAATTATGCTTATTTAAACTTCCGTAATCATGATGTTTGACGTGTTGATTTTAGTTTTATGCCCATGGGTTAATTGTCCTTTGTCCTGGATTATTTAATATGTCCGTCTGGTTTTTGTCCATAACAGTCCATCAGTCATAAATATAAAGTGCGAGTGTCCTCGTCAAATTATTCTTATACCCGAAGTTAAATATTCCAACTAATTGGGGACTTAAACTGTAACAAGATTTTAATACTTTGTTTAATAATTACACCAGGATGTCGACTGAGTGTAACCCAAGGTTTTAATATTTTGTTATCAATTATACCAAGTGTCCTTGTACATAATTTCACCCCTGTTTTAATTATTCTAGTGGCTATTAATCCATTCCCGTGTCCGGTTAAATGAACGATTATTCGTACATATAAATACCCTGCCCATCGTGCCCGATCGAGTGTAAATGGTTATTTATAGGGACGCCCAATTGTAAATCTTTATATTGACATTAACAAACTATCATTTAGTTAAACAAATATAAAGCCAATTAATAGCCCATAGTCTAATTTCCACAAGTGTCGTTCTTTTATCCAAACCCCAATTATGGTACAAAGCCCAATTACCCAATTTTAGTAATTAGCCCAACATCATGATTACTTCGGATTAAATAAGCATAATAATAACTTAGCTACGAGACATTAAATTAAAAAGGTTGAACATAACTTACAATGATTAAAAATAGCGTAGCGTTACACGGACAGAATTTCGACTTACACCCTTACAACATTCGCTAAAATACCCTTATTATTAGAATTATAATTAAAATTAAAATTAAAATATAAATTATAAATATAAATATTACGTATGAATGGAGAAGAGAAAGATAGATGGATTTTACGTTCACCAAACTGCGAATTTATAGGCCTGTGAACTGAAAAAGGAGCTCATGCGATCGCATGAGCTTTGCTCTTCAAGGCCATGCGATCGCATGGCCAGCTGGGGAGGCTCACATTTGGTTGTTTTCTTCTGCCGACGGTTTTATAAATAAATATAATATATTAAATAATTATAAGAATTATTTAAATATTATATTATATTTATGTGCATAGTTGACTTGTAATTTTTAGTCCGTTGCGTCGAGCGTTGAGAGTTGACTCTGGTCCCGGTTCCGGATTTTCGAACGTCCTTGCGTACAATTTAATATCTTGTACTTTTTGTTTTGAATCTTGTACTCTTATAATTTTGAGACGTTTCTTATCAATAATTGGAACCTCGTTGATTGTATTTTGTACTTTTGAGCTTTTTGGTCGTTTGCGTCTTCAATTCGTCGAATCTGTCTTTTGTCTTCACCTTTTATTATTTAAACGAATATTACTTGTAAATAGAACAATTGCAACTAAAAGCTTGTCTTTCTTGAGGAATAATGCTATGAAATATATGTTCGTTTTTAGCATTATCAAATATTCCCACACTTGAGCGTTGCTTGTCCTCAAGCAATATCGTCTTGAAATACTAGAATCACTTCTTTATTCTTCACACTTTGTACATCAGTGATTTCTATACGACGGTATAAACAATGGTAGTAACGATATGGTTTACAGTCCCACATGACTATAAAAATTTAGATCCATTAAGGAAATTGGATCTTTATGAAAACATTTGATCTTTTGAAAATTAAATCTAGTTTTTACCCTAGATAAGTTTTTCGGAATAACCCTTCACCGGTGTTTGCAAAATATTTTTGTGGGCTTGGTGGGTTTCAGATTTGAAAATTTTAGCTCAAAACTTATGGTTTTGTGTCACCCACTTGCTAACCTTGTATTAGGAAAGCAACACATCCAGTTTACTTGTCCCGTATATTAACTTTCGGTAAACTACCGTCCGGTTGTAAAGGAAAGCGTTGAACAAGCAACTGTTAAGGCAATGTCCCCTGACATGCTTTTAATTATGGTCTATAACGTGTCGAACGCAATTACTATCCTTTGTAGGAGCAATAGTAAAGCTCACCCTTATAATTTGTAGGTTTGGCACAAGGTCCTGTCTTTGACCACTATGCAACCACCGTTCTTACGGTTGACACCCGATTTGGTTCAGGTGACCTAATGAATTCCAGGTGAATTCCTAGGATTTTACGTTCAATGGTAATGAACGCATTGAAAATAGGGTTTTCAGAAAACAAATCGGTTTGTAATTTTGATCAAAATATTTTCTCGTTCAAGCTCGAGTTTAGATATCATTGAATTCCATGAGTTTGAATTCTCAATCTTTAAGGTCAATCTCTAAGATTGAGTAATATCAGGCTTAAAAGCTGATTTTTAATCTTTAAGGAGATTATCCTTTCTGGGGATCTGATTCATTAGTCTTATCCAGCTAATTTGCACGGTGCCCCCCATTTTACGAGATAAATCCTTCTCATGGTTAGGATAAATCTGACCACTTGGCGACCCTGTTTAATGCTGAGGTCCGTGGATTTCCTGCTGATTTTAGTGATGACTTTTCTAGGTTTTTCGTCAACCTACAGCTGGTCTGGACGACAACTTCATGACCTAACTCAAGAAGCACGTTTCTTTTTCGGAAGACTTTACTTCCTTTTAATGATGGAATTGATTCATCGTGTAGATCCATCTCTTCTTTTCTTTCATCGGGTAAAATAGTTTAGTTTAGTCCAAAGCAAAAGTATTTTCAGTTATTTGTTACAGAAATATGTGACATATGTTTAAGATAACTTGGTAATTTTTCCCACACTTGGCTTTTATTTTCCTTTTTATTGTTCTCTATTCCATTTTAAATGAATTTTAACATTTTGGTTTGTTTCTCAATTTATGTCCTTTCCGAGGTAACAATAATTTCGGTGTTAACACCTAGTTTTATCGTTCATAAATATGTATAAACATGATTTTGAGTTCATTTAATTGAAAATTTTGAAAAATTTTACTAGAATTGGGTAGTCAGTATATAAGACTAGGGCTGTTCTTTATTATCAGAGAGCACTAGATTCTAATACAACTACTACGTTACTAGTATTTTTAATGGTAACCAAGTGTATAAAGATAAAAATTTTAAAAATCCGAAAGAATTTAACCCCTTCCCACACTTAAGATCTTGCAATGCCCTCATTTGTAAGAAATCAGTACAATTTAAATTATTGAGGGTGATTAGCGTAGAAATGATTAAATTTTACCAAAGTTTCCAAACATATTTGCGTTTGTTTGCTGAATGATAAATGGTGCATATCATTTGTTCATTTCGTCTGTTGTTACATCACATTTATTTGTCATCTTGTCGTCAAAATTAGTAGCTTTTGCTGAACTTAATGCCAGTCTTTGAAAATGCGTTGTTTTACCCTGTTTTGTACAATCGACAATATACATACATACAAATATAATCATGCATGGCAATTTGAAATGGGACTTAATATCCCACTTTCAAATTCTAAATATGAAATATTAGTACACAATAATAATAATAAAATAATAAAAATTACACAAATATATCCAATAACATAAGTTTAAACATGAAAAAGTCAAAAGATAAAAACATAAAAATCATAAAAATAACCAAATGGAACTAAATCAGTCTGGATATGGGTTCCAGTTCATCTCGTCAGGTGGGTTCCATTGTTGGTTATAGGTGTTTTGATAGGCTTGGTTATAGTCATACCGGTTAAAGGGTGGTCGGATATCGGGGCTATGTGGTGAAAAATGAGCAGGTCGCGTAGGTACATAGTTATTTGGTACCTGATATGATAGCTGGCTCATGATTTGGTACTGATGAACTAACCAGCTACCTTGTTGGCGTCGCCTATAATCCTCGTATACTCGCTCGGAGTTCCACTGCTCATACATACTATGTCTTGCCGCGTTCGTCATTGCTTCCTCATCTATACGAACGTGGACGTCAAGAATAGCATCTCGAAAGACATCCCTAATGTCTTCCGCCTCCTCCATTTCCTCGTCTGAGCCTCTCTCTACCTGAGGATGAGATCCCTCATAGGGTACTGCCTGGTTACGTCTACTTTTCAATACCTTAGCACCCACATAAACTTTCAATCCTAAGGGCTCAACCTGTTCTCTACAAATCTGTAATGGACCCCCTTGGTTCCTATCAACACCTAAATACTCTCCAATGAGAGTAACAAAAATACCTCATCCTATTATACTCCCGTCCTGCATTCCCTCTACCATTTTAGATAAATAAAAAGCAACACAGTAAGGGATATTGACAAAGCTTCTAGGATCCCGAATACACTTTAGGTAGAATAAATCATATAAGGTAATTTTTTCTTTATTATGACCTCTTTGTGTAATCGAGTTAGCCAAAAATCTATGAATAATACGAAGCTCGGCTCTGTCAATATGTGTATAGGAGTGTCCTCCTGCTCGTGTAAAAACATCAAAATGTGACATACGCCTCCAAATGGCATCGGCGTCAAAGTTACTATCTACCCGTTCACCATAATGAATCAAGTTTGTACAATCGGGTAATAGCAACTCACCAGGAGTATATATCTGTAAGGCCCTGGCCATGTCCAGCATGGACATTCTGTACATCCTACCGCCAAGGATAAACCTAAGAAATCTTCTATCATCTATTCTAACTATATTTGTATCAAGTGATACAGTACTCATCAACTCAACACACCATTCCTTATATACAGGTCTACGAATGGTGAAGAGACGTTCCCAATCTGTAAAAGAAGAACTGCCATACCTTTGAACTAAAAGCTGTCTAACACGGTCAGCTAGATGGACCGTTTCCAAAGGGGCCCAATCGATTACCCTTGGCACCTCTACATTTTTTGTTACCAATTTGAATTTGTTCCTTTGATATGTCTCGTAATCTCTCCATCTTCTATCAAATCTCAGATTAGGATGTAGAGTGTGCTCAGGAATCGTTGGGAATTCTACTGGCGGCCTCATTGGGAATACTATGAATTCATCAACAAACTATACCGGATCATAATAAGGTATGTGCTGATCAGGCTGTTGTTGTTGTTCCTGTTGTGGTTCTTGTTCGTGTTGCATTTCCGGTTCTGGTTCTGGTGCTGGTGCTGGTCGTCTAGATGATAATGCTCCTGAACCTCCAGTATCGGCTTTCTGCAAAACACATTAAACACAAAATTTGTGCATCCAAATATGCATTAGTGTTAGCAAAATAACAACTTAAAACAATCACTATAACATGTTAAATCAAAATTAAACTTATACACATTTTCACAATTTTTCACAATTCTACATTTTTCAAATAAGCACATATGAAAATGTATACAAAATTCATAAGCATTTAACTCAAATAACATGTCAAAATAGTCATTACTAATAATTAAACAAGTCTCAAATGGCAATTACATCAAATTAATCAAGTTCATGAATTTTGGACTTAAAAAGTCCACTTTAATCTCCAAAAATCATGTTTAGGATCATTGTTTGGATCATTTAACTATCTAAACATGTTACACTACTCAATTTAGCAATAATTCATGACAAAAATCGGCCATAACCTGTTTATATCAAAAAGCCCCAAATTGCTCAAGAACACAAACCCTAGATTTCTAAAAATTTTGAAGTTTTTGGCTTCAAATCATGTTAAATAGCATCAATCTAGGTTATACATGCATAAAATACTAACAATTTAACACTAATTACACTAGAAATTAACAAAATTGTATTAGGTAAAAAAATTGGTAATTATCACAAAAACTAGGAATTTATAGAGTTTAGGGGTGTAATTTTTACCAATTTGCTGAAGAATGAGAATCTAGGCATGATTAGAGCAAGAAATTTGATGAATTACGGTGGAAAAATGGCGAAAATTGGTGAATTTTTGGGTGAGTTTCGTGAATGTATGTGTGTGTTTGTGGTGAGGCAGAACCGAACTGCTGTATGTATCAGGCCTGCATTTGGTCCCCATGCGATCGCATGGGTTCCAGGTGCAAACCCCATGCGATCGCATGGGGTGCCGGCTACAGTGATTTCTGATTGTTTTTTTTTTTTTTTTTTTTTATAAAACCTTATACTTTATAAAACTTATAATTAATTAAATTTTAAAAATTTTGTTTTCCTTTAGGAGCGAGGGCGTTTCGGATCGTTGTCCTAGTCTGTCCCTCGACAAAATTTTAAAATTTGTCAAATCAAAGCGCGGTTTTTAAAAGTAAAGATTTTTTTTTTGGGTTTTTTTAATGTTTTTGACTTACTTTAATTCAATAAGATTAAAAATAATGATAATAAAAGTTCTCGTCCCTCCCTCGGGTAAAGCAATTTCGGTTCAAAGACCTAGTCTTCAACTTACAACGAATTTTAAAAATCATATTTTTAACTTAATGAGATAAAGTAAATTTTTGTTTTTAAATTCACACAACTTAAATATAAAATTCAAAATTCACACCAAACTTAAAATTTGAAATGCATAAAATTAAAAATTTATATTTTAAAAATTAAAAATTCACACCAAACTTAAATTAAAAATTCATATTATAAATTCACACCAAACTTATATTAATTTTTCAAATATTTACAATTTTAAATATATTGATTTTACAAAGTTTACAATATTAATTTAAGATTTATATATTAATTTTAAAAACATGGTAAAAACAAAATTAAAAATCTTTTTGGCTTTTTATCCCACATTAATCAATCAAATATTATCAAAAATATACGCCCCTCTTTTCGGTAAAGTAATTTCGGTTCCAAAACCTAATTTAACTCATGACGAATTTTTGAAATATTTTGTGTTGATTGATTAAAGATATTTATACCTTAAGATGTAACACCCCGCTTTTCCGTACACGCTTAAAGGTACACACCTAATCAATTATACGTCTATAACTTGCTCGTTATGTGGCTAAGTTAGCTAACATGTTAGTTACTTGAGAATGTGTATATTATAAATGTTGAATGCATGCGCGAACGTGTTTACCTACGTGTCACGATGGCATTGAGTCGTGTGAGACTCAAGGTTGGGGTTAGTATGTGTATTAAAGTGAGCGTTTGGGTTATTAGTTATGGAAACCTTGGAAAATTGATTAGCTAGTCGAGGGCACCAGTTCCAGGCAATTGTCGGGCCGCGATACAGGGCTCCGCGACGCGACACATCAAGCAAAGATTTGATCAGAACTTGGATTAAAGGGTGCTGTTTTTCATGTGTTTCGTCGCGCCGCGACGTTTAGTGCCGCGCCGCGGCAGGCCTGCTGGCCAGGTTCCGATTTTAGGTTAAATTAAGAAATTTTGAGGGGCAAAATGGTAAATGGACGTATAGATCAGATGGGTGCATTAAATCTGGTCCACTAGTTCATTTATTTCATTTTCCTTTTTCATTTTCTTTCAATTTCTCTCCCAAAACTCTAACACCCATTTGGATTCAAAGTGAGATTGAGAGAGGAAGGATTTAGGGTTGATCTTTGGAGCAAGTATTAAAGTTGTTCTTTGTGACTCTAGCTACGTGGTGATAGTCTCGGTAAGTTCTAACTCTAAGTTTCGAGTTTTAATTGATTATGGCTAGGGTTTTTGTAACGACCCGTCAAAATCGCTATTGACGCGGCACGTTAATCATTGATTCCACAGTGAGGTTTTGACCTCTATATGATACGTTTTGATAAAATATTGCATTCATTAAAATAAGTGACTTTCTAAACATAGAAAGTTATAAACATGTGGGCGAGTGCTTAGGTATAAGCAAAACCCCGAAATACATAAGTCTTTAATTTACAGGTTGACATCACAGTCCAATTATTTATTACACAACGCAGTTTTATTTTGAATGCAATAAACTTTGTACAAAGCATGAGAGACTCCATGCAGGCAACAAGCACATCACAGCGGAAGCATTCTAAGGACCTGAGAATAAAACATGCTAAAAAGTCAACACGAATGTTGGTGAGTTATAGGTTTAATTGCTCGAGTCATAAACATATATAAAGATAGACCACAAGATTTCATCAAAAGTTTATCAATAGATTCTACGTAATAGAGCACCCTGGTAACTAAACTTAATGCTATAGTGATAATTACCCCATTCGTTTTAATACACGCAAACCAACGTGTCTTAAACTCAAATAACATACGTCCGTTAAAAGGCTAGCGCTCTAGCTCGGACGGGGATGTCAAGCCCTATGGATCCATATACAATTATTCGCGCCCACCAGTCCATATCCTATGTACTGGCAGCTACTAGTTACCAAAGCTAAGGGATTTTCGGTTTAACTCAGTGTAGAATTTAGTATGTACTTGTGTCTTATCGCGTTTAAAATAAATTGCATATATTCTCAGCCCAAAAAATATTTAAAGTATTTAAAAAGGGAGACTATAAACTCACAGTTCAATATTGCGATTCAATATTGTAGGCAAATTGCGTAGACGTAATGATGGTAGATGACTGTATGGTTGGTCTTGGATTCAAGAATAATACCCCGAATAATACCTAATATTTCCTTAGCTTAAAGCGGTTTGAAACCCGAATTAAAAACACCCTCGTATATACCTTATTATTATTAAACTTAAATTTAAAATTATAATTATAATATAAATATAAATATTAAGAGAGAAATATAATAAACATCGTCGAACAAACTGCGTATTTATATTACTTTTCGATTTACTGTAGCTCATGCGATCGCATGAGTTTTCAGTGTTTTTGCCATGCGATCGCATGGCCGCCTTTCCCGTTTTGTTTGCTAGTTCGTCGACATCAAATAGTATTTACTGTAGCAAATAGTGTTTCACTGTAGCAAATCACTGTAGCAAACTCGTTTTCACAGTAGCACTGTAGCAAAATACGGTTTCACTGTAGCAAATAGTGTTTTACTGTAGCAAAGTAATTTTTACTGTAGCAAATAGGGTTTTACTGTAGGAAAGTCGTTTTTACTTGTACATATATATATATATATACATACATATAATTGTTCATGAATCGTCGAGAGTAGTCAAAGGTAATTGTAACAGTTCTAAAATTTTGAGACTCAATCTAACAGACTTTGTTTAACGTGTTAAAATAATAAATCGTATAGAGAATTGGTTTAAATAAGTCAAAAATTTTCGGGTCATCACAGTACCTCCCCGTTAAAGAAAATTTCGTCCCGAAATTTTGAGTAGTACCTGTTTCATGAGCGATATCAGTGAACAAATGTGGATACTTTTGCTTCATTTGATCTTCACGTTCCCAAGTAAACTCGGGTCCTCGTCTTGCGTTCCAACGAACTCTAACTATCGGTATTTTGCTTTGTTTTAATTGTTTGACCTCACGGTCCATGATTTCAACAGGTTCTTCGACAAAATGGAGTTTATCATTAATTCGTATTTCGTCAAGAGGAATTACGACATCCTCTTCAGCTAAACATTTCTTCAAATTTGACACGTGAAATGTGTCGTGAACACTACTAAGTTCTTGCGGTAGCTTTAATCGATAAGCAACTTCTCCAATTCTTTCGGTGATTTCAAAGGGTCCTACATACCTAGGACTTAGCTTTCCTCGTTTACCGAATCGTACAACGCCTTTCCAGGGTGACACTTTCAACATGACTTTGTCGCCCACTTGAAATTCTAGCGGTTTTCTTCTTACATCAGCATAACTCTTTTGGCGACTCATGGCCGTTTTCAATCGCTGTTGTATTTGAATGATCTTTTCGGTGGTTTCGTGAATAATTTCTGGTCCAGTAAGTTGTCTTTCTCCTACTTCACTCCAACAGATAGGAGATCTGCACTTTCTACCGTAAAGTGCTTCAAACGGCGCTGCGTTGATGCTCGTATGATAGCTGTTATTGTATGAAAATTCTGCCAACGGTAAGTGTCGATCCCAACTGGTTCCGAAGTCAATCACGCATGCCCGTAACATGTCTTCCAATGTTTGTATTGTTCTTTCACTTTGACCATCTGTCTGTGAGTGATAAGCGGTGCTTATATCTAATCGAGTTCCCAATGCTTTTTGTAATGATTGCCAAAAACGTGATGTGAATCAGGTGTCGCGATCAGATATGATAGAGATGGGTACACCATGCCTGGAAACTACTTCCTTCAAATATAGGCGTGCTAATTTCTCCATACTGTCTGTCTCCTTTATTGGTAGGAAGTGAGCTGATTTAGTTAGACGATCAACTATCACCCAAATAGTGTCATGACTACTTGCAGTCCTTGGCAATTTCGTAATGAAATCCATGGTTATTCTTTCCCATTTCCACTGCGGAATTTCTGGTTGTTGCAGTAATCCTGACGGCTTTTGGTGCTCAGCTTTGACCTTTGCACACGTTAAACATTTGCTTACATAAGTAGCAATTTCTGTTTTCATATTAGGCCACCAATAAAACTTCTTGAGATCGTGGTACATTTTTCCATTTCCTGGGTGAATTGAGTACCTCGTTTTGTGTGCTTCATCCAGTACTAGTTGCCTTAAGTTACCATGTTTTGGTACCCATATCCTACCAGCAAAATACAGGGTTCCATCGGCTTTTTCTTCAAGTTGTTTTTCTAACCCTTTGCTCATTTCACCTTTTTCGTTTTCTTCTTTTAAAGCTTCTAACTGTGCTGCTTGAATTTGCTTTGTGAGATCAGTACGAATTGTAATATTCAAAGCTCGGACCCTAAGAGGTTTTACTCTTTCTTTTCGACTTAGGGCATCAGCTACAACATTAGCTTTTCCGGGGTGGTAACGGATTTCACAATCGTAATCGTTTAACAACTCTACCCAGCGACGTTGCCTCATATTGAGTTGTTTTTGATCAAAAATATGCTGAAGACTCTTATGGTCGGTGTACACTGTACACTTGGTGCCATATAGATAGTGTCTCCATATTTTGAGTGCAAAAACTACTGCTCCAAGTTCCAAATCGTGCGTCGTATAGTTCTTTTCATGAATTTTTAGTTGTCGTGAGGCATATGCGATAACTTTTGTGCGTTGCATTAATACACATCCTAAACCTTGGCGTGAAGCATCACAATAGATCACGAAATCATCATTTCCTTCCGGTAATGACAAAATGGGTGCAGACGTTAACTTCTTCTTTAATAACTGGAATGAGGATTCCTGTTCTGTGGACCAATCATACTTCTTTCCCTTTTGAGTCAATGCAGTTAAGGGTTTGGCGATTCTAGAGAAATCTTGAATGAATCTTCGGTAGTAACCAGCAAGACCTAAGAATTGGCGAATTTGTGTTGGAGTCTTCGGGGTTTCCCATTTACTAATGGCTTCGATCTTGGCGGGGTCAACTTTAATTCCATGTTTACTGACAACATGGCCCAAAAATTGTACTTCTTGTAACCAGAAATCACACTTCGAAAATTTTGCGTACAATTCTTCTTTCTTGAGTATCTCTAGTACCAGTCTTAAGTGTTGCTCATGTTCTTCCTTGTTCTTCGAGTAAATCAATATGTCGTCGATAAAAACAATGACAAATTTGTCTAAATACGGTCTACAGATGCGATTCATTAGATCCATGAATACTGCTGGAGCATTAGTTAATCCAAAAGGCATGACTAGAAACTCATAGAGACCGTAACGGGTTCTGAACGCGGTTTTAGGAACATCTTCTTCCTTCACTCTCAGTTGATGATATCCGGAGCGTAGATCAATCTTAGAATAAACACTTGATCCTTGCAATTGATCAAACAAATCATCAATCCTCGGTAATGGGTACCGATTCTTGATCGTTAATTTGTTTAATTCTCTGTAATCTATGCACATTCTCATAGATCCATCCTTCTTCTTGACGAACAGAATAGGAGCACCCCAAGGTGAAAAACTAGGACGAATAAATCCACGGTCCGATAATTCTTGCAACTGGTCTTGTAATTCTTGCATTTCTGAAGGTGCAAGTCTATATGGAGATCGGGCTACAGGTGCAGCTCCTGGTATGAGATCAATCTGGAATTCTACACATCTGTGTGGAGGTAGCCCCGGTAATTCTTCTGGAAATACTCCGGGATATTCTCTTACAACCGGCATGTCATTAATGCTTCTTTCTTCAGTATCGATCTTCTTTACATGTGCCAGAATAGCATAATAACCTTTTCTTATAAGTTTCTGGGCCTTCATACAGCTGATAAAGTTCAGCTTTGAGTTGCTCTTCTCCCCATAAATCATTAATGACGTTTCATCCTTACGAGGGATGCGGATTGCTTTCTCAGCGCAAATAACTTCCGCTCTTGTTTTGGACATCCAGTCCATGCCAACGATTACGTCAAAACTTCCTAATTCTACGGGTATCAAATCGATTTTGAAGGTTTCACCAGCGAGATTCATTTCGCAACCATGGCAAATTTTATCGGCTTTTTTCAGTTTACCATTAGCTAATTCAATAGTATATTTATCGTCTAGAGGTAATGATGCACATTTTAGTTTAAAACTAAAGTCTTTACACATATAACTTCTATCAGCACCCGTATCAAACATAATAGAAGCTAGTTGATTATTAACGGTAAACGTACCCGTGACAAGATTAGGATCCTCACGTGCTTTACTGGCACTAACATTAAATGCCCTACCTCGTGCGGGTTCTTTGTTCTTCTCCTTATCAGGGCATTGATTTATAAAGTGACCAGACTTCCCGCATCCAAAACATTTCTTGACATCGGTCAGTTTTGTCTTTACTTCAGAAACGGTGGCATAACAATCTTTCGCCACATGTCCTTTCTTGTTGCACTTATCACAGACCACTTGACAATAACCTGCATGATGTGTGTAACATCTTTTGCAGAACGGATGGGGTCCCTTATAGTTTGGACTTGCAGTTGCCCCATCTTGTTTACCTTTAAAAGTTTCTTGTTTCTTCAGGTGAGTACTTTTGCCCTTATAGTCTTCCCATTTCCTCTTTCCTTCAGTTGTCTTGACTTCGGTAATTGGTGCCTTAATCGAACTCTCTGTGATCTGGTCCATGAGTTGGTGTGCCATTGTCATGGCTTCCTGCATCATATTTGGTTTGGACGATGTAACATTTCCTTTGATATTGATCGATAAACCGTCAATATACATTTCTATCTTTCGTTTCTCGTTTGGCACCAATTCGGGACACAACAAGGCTAGTTCCATGAAACGCTTTTCATAGTTATTGAGATTCGCGCCGATAACCTTCAGATTACGTAACTCAGATTCCATTTTTCTGATCTCGTTTCGAGGACAGTACTCCTCGATTAGCATCTTTTTCAGTTCTTCCCAAGAGATATCATATGCCGTATCTATTCCTTCCTCTTTAGCATAATTGTTCCACCAAGTAAGTGCACCGTCTTGCAACGTGCACGAAGCATACTTTGACTTGTCTCCGTTCGCACAATTACTGATTTTGAAAACGGACTCCATCTTTTCAAACCATCGGGTTAGACCGACTGGTCCCTCGGTTCCACTAAACGTCTGTGGTTTGCATCCTTGAAAAGTTTTGTATGAGCATCCGTTTCGTGAGTTTGTGTTTACGGCTGCTGCTTTGGCTGCTGCTTCGGATGTTGCTTTTGCTGCTTCAGTTGCAGCAATTCTTTCATTCACACGTTTCTCGACTAGTTGCTCAAACTCAGCATCCGACATTTGAGACATGTTTCTTCAATAAACACAACAGATATAATTTAATCATATAGAATATTATAGGTAAAATGAGTTGTCAATAGTTAATCGTAGCATATTAATAATATGAACCGATTATTATAAAAGCCTTTTCTTCTTATTAGCATTTTATAATTATTTCTAGGGTATTACCTACCCGTTAAGTTCATACATAATAGCTAGTACCAGGAATTAACTACTAAAATCCTAATAATATTCCACTATAAAATTTTTATAGCGAGTTACTACATTATTATGTAATAATAATAATAAGAAGTAGTAATAATACAAATAATCATTCCATGCATTTATTATTAATAAACCAAAATAATACAATACCATACAATACTGATATTTTACATATGCTTATTTTACATAACAAGATAGAGTAGCACACATAAGCAATAAAATAGCGCATGAAAGATTTATGATTGCGAGGTCGTTCATTCAGAACTATCAGAAACTTCTTCCCATTTGGTTCTCTCTGCCAATTGTTTGTGTGCACATGGTCCGACAGACATTCTGGCAGTGTATTTTATTTTTAGTTGGGGTTTTGAGGTACCCGTTACCTCAGTGGGTTTTATACAATAAGGGTGGTTACGGATCGAATGGTCCTGTTCTTTTTTAATAACTAAGGACATTTTATTATTGTGGTTGTTTTTATTATCTATAGCAAGTTGGAATTTCTCCTTAGTGATCTCTTTTATTTCATTAGCGAAATCCTCCTCCTTACTGATCTCGTCTGATGACGAACTGTCTGAGTCATGTGTTGGAGAATATGATGACGAACTGCAAGAATATGTACCGGTGGTCATGAACCGAAATCTGCCAGGCGTAATCGGCACAACCCGCCCGTCGGCGGTATATCTGGACCAATGTCCATATTTGTTTAGAAATGGACGATCCTCGTTTACTCCAAGGATCATGGGTCCATGCCAACGATACTGTGGCTCCGGAAAACTAAAGCTGGGTGGAGCTGGAACCTCCTCTGGGTTTACCGGGAGTTGAGATTCCCCGGCTAACACAATTTCTTCTTTAATAGGTATTGGAACGCCCTTTTCAGTTGTGGATAGAATAGATTCAGTGTTCGATTCCGAGTCGTACAAAATGATAGGATTAGAAGAAGTCATCTATCACATAATTGAAACAACAATTACGTTAGCATATAAATATATTACATATAATGTTTTTGACCAAATGATAAGCAAAAATTAGTAAAAACAAATATGGTCATAGTCCAGACTCACTAATGTATCCTAACAATTACCAGTTAAACACACTAATGTAATTTCTGGTTCCCTATGACCTCAAGCTCTGATACCAACTGTAACGACCCGTCAAAATCGCTATTGACGCGGCACGTTAATCATTGATTCCACAGTGAGGTTTTGACCTCTATATGATACGTTTTGATAAAATATTGCATTCATTAAAATAAGTGACTTTCTAAACATAGAAAGTTATAAACATGTGGGCGAGTGCTTAGGTATAAGCAAAACCCCGAAATACATAAGTCTTTAATTTACAGGTTGACATCACAGTCCAATTATTTATTACACAACGCAGTTTTATTTTGAATGCAATAAACTTTGTACAAAGCATGAGAGACTCCATGCAGGCAACAAGCACATCACAGCGGAAGCATTCTAAGGACCTGAGAATAAAACATGCTAAAAAGTCAACACGAATGTTGGTGAGTTATAGGTTTAATTGCTCGAGTCATAAACATATATAAAGATAGACCACAAGATTTCATCAAAAGTTTATCAATAGATTCTACGTAACAAAGCACCCTGGTAACTAAACTTAACGCTATAGTGATAATTACCCCATTCGTTTTAATACACGCAAACCAACGTGTCTTAAACTCAAATAACATACGTCCGTTAAAAGGCTAGCGCTCTAGCTCGGACGGGGATGTCAAGCCCTATGGATCCATATACAATTATTCGCGCCCACCAGTCCATATCCTATGTACTGGCAGCTACTAGTTACCAAAGCTAAGGGATTTTCGGTTTAACTCAGTGTAGAATTTAGTATGTACTTGTGTCTTATCGCGTTTAAAATAAATTGCATATATTCTCAGCCCAAAAATATTTAAAGTATTTAAAAAGGGAGACTATAAACTCACAGTTCAATATTGCGATTCAATATTGTAGGCAAATTGCGTAGACGTAATGATGGTAGACGACTGTATGGTTGGTCTTGGATTCAAGAATAATACCCCGAATAATACCTAATATTTCCTTAGCTTAAAGCGGTTTGAAACCCGAATTAAAAACACCCTCGTATATACCTTATTATTATTAAACTTAAATTTAAAATTATAATTATAATATAAATATAAATATTAAGAGAGAAATATAATAAACATCGTCGAACAAACTGCGTATTTATATTACTTTTCGATTTACTGTAGCTCATGCGATCGCATGAGTTTTCAGTGTTTTTGCCATGCGATCGCATGGCCGCCTTTCCCGTTTTGTTTGCTAGTTCGTCGACATCAAATAGTATTCACTGTAGCAAATAGTGTTTTACTGTAGCAAATAGTGTTTCACTGTAGCAAATAGTGTAGCACTGTAGCAAAATACGGTTTCACTGTAGCAAATAGTGTTTTACTGTAGCAAAGTAATTTTTACTGTAGCAAATAGGGTTTTACTGTAGGAAAGTCGTTTTTACTTGTACATATATATATATATACATACATATAATTGTTCATGAATCGTCGAGAGTAGTCAAAGGTAATTGTAACAGTTCTAAAATTTTGAGACTCAATCTAACAGACTTTGTTTAACGTGTTAAAATAATAAATCGTATAGAGAATTGGTTTAAATAAGTCAAAAATTTTCGGGTCATCACAGTTTTGGTTAATAGAAGCTTGTATGACCCATTTGGGAGTAAAATGGGTGAATTTGGGTTAGGTTGTTATAATGAAACCCTAATGGCCATAATCTAGGGTTTTGGCCGTGTAATTGTGAGTTGAAAGTGTTAATGATATTAAAAGCATTAAACATTTGTTAAAATTAAAAGAGATGTCATTTGGGTTATGTTTGACTAGTTTGGATGTGAAAGTGTCAAAATGGGTCAAGAATGTACTAGTTGACCTAGTTTGGGTAAAATGGGTGTAAATTACCCTAGGTGGATGTCAATTGAGGCTAGTAGACTTTAATGCACTAATGTTGGTAACTAAAGTCGAGTCTTGGCCATTAAGAGGGCGGTTGTGGTGTGGTTGGGTCATTTAATGCGAAATTGAGTCATTAAATGCCCAAGTAAATGTAATGTGGTTAATTCCACTAGTTTATGTATTGAATTGGTACTTAATGTATTAGGTACTTGGCTTTGAAGTTTGGAAGCGATTATTCATCATCCTTGCGTCAAGGTGAGTGGAATAATTATGCGTGAACGTATATAATGTATTTATTTGTGTGGTATGAATGTGGAAGTGTCGCGGTGTTCAAGACACCACATTCTAGGTAACGAGTAGTATTGTCGCGGTGCTTAAGACACTACTCCTTGTGTAATTGACTTGTGGGATTGTCGCGGTGTTTAAGACACCACAATGTCGTGAGAGTGGAAGTGTCGCGGTGTTCAAGACACCACTCATTGTATTGAATGAAGTGTGGATTCGTCGCGGTGTTTAAGATGCCACATTGTTGTAAGGGTGAGTTAGTCGCGGTGTTTAAGACATCACCCGGGGGACTAGTGATTACGCGGTGTATAAGTAACACTAGTGGATGTTATGAACTCCAACGGACTTACATGTACCGTTCTCTTGTATACTTGGTTAACCATGGTTGTGCGAATTGTACTTAGCATATTATATTGTGAACTATATGCTATTATTGTTGCTAGCGTAATGTGGAACGTGGATAGTAGTTTATGCATGATGGATTGCATGTTTGTTGAATTGCTAGCTCGTATGTGGTATTGTGTAAGTGTATGCAAGTAAGTAGGTTATATATGATCATGTATAATTATTGCATTCACTAAGCGTTAGCTTACCCCTCTCGTTGTTTATCTTTTTAGTTGCAGGCGAGGATAAAGGGAAGGGGATTGTCGGACACTAGATGTCCTTGATGATGTGCTTGTAGGAGCTTTTGGAAGTTGACCACCTTTTGGGTAGTTTAGTCCCAAACCATGCTCGTTGGGTCATTTGGTTTATAAACTATCATTGTATTCGGTCAAACTTATATTTACTTAACTAATGGCCTTTGTGCCCTTTTGTAAACATTGGTAATGGTTGTATGGTTTAATGGAACTTGTGATTTGGTCTACATATTTAATTGGCGCGTAAATGTGTATTATAAAAAAAAAAAAATTATCGTACGGAGTACGGGTTGGGTTGTTTCATAAGAATAAACGTTAAATTTCGCAGTGATGTAATAAATTTTTGTATGATATCAATAATTTCGGTCGCCAAACCTAATTTTATTCAATACCAATTTAATACTTTATAGCGAACAAATTAGCATTTATTATCAAAAGGTTAAAAAAAAGAATAAAAACTGTACAGACTTACCTGTGAGATAGTATTCTTAGTTATATGATCTATCCCATTCATAAGATAGTCGGTTTAATTTGTTTTCCATAGCTACATAGGTGTAACCTCGAGCATTCAGTGTTTTTTCTTCTAAACATATGAACGGTCCGTCTCTGCATAAAGTAACAAATTCGGTATTTGAATAGGTTTGATTATTTGAACATTTACCTCCATGTGACCATTTTCCGCATTTGTGACATCTTTCTAGGTGTCGTGCTCTTCTTTTCGCTGCGGATTTTGATTTTCCTTTACCAAATTGTAACTTATTATCTTCGCATCTGGATTCTTTTCTAACTCCGTCCAATCTTTCTCTGATTACTGATACTATTTCACTCGGTAGTGTGTCATTATTACGTTTAGTGATCAAAGCGTGTAGCATTAGACCATGGTTTAGTTCACAGGCAGTCTTCATTTCCTAAAAAAATAAAAATTCAGAATGGGGGGAGAAGACTAGTTCTTTAGGGTCTGCTAGGGAAAGACCATTCGGATTCCATTTTCGAGAACTACATGAAAACAGACAATCTAACTCTAACAGAAATACATATTATCCTTTAAAGACTTGATTCTCCCCACACTTAGTTAGCTGTGGTGTTGAAATTGTGATTAACTTCGTTTTCGACTTCCATCGGACTATCTATGTAGTGTTTAACTCTGTGACCATTAACTTTAAATTCAATCCCATTTGAATTTATTAATTCTATCGTTCCGTATAGGAAAACTCTTTTAATTATGAATGGTCCAGACCATCTTGATTTCAATTTTCCAGGAAATAGCTTGAATCGTGAATTGAAAAGAAGAACTCTGTCTCCTTCTTTAAATTCTTTTAAACTTCTGATTCTTTTATCATGCCATTTCTTCGTTCTTTACTTATAGATTAACGAATTATCGTATGCTTCATGTCTTAATTCTTCTAATTCGTTTAGTTGACTTAAACGTAGACGTCCAGCTTCATGTAAATCAAGATTACATGTCTTCAAAGCCCAAAATGCTTTGTGTTCAATTTCTACTGGAAGATGACATGCTTTTCCATAAACAAGTCTAAAAGGTGTGGTTCCAATTGGAGTTTTGTAGGCTGTTCTAAAAGCCCAGAGTGCATCCTCCAATTTAATGGACCATTCCTTCGGATTTGATCCTACGGTTTTCTCTAGAATACGTTTTAAAGCTCGGTTGGTATTTTCAACTTGTCCACTTGTTTGTGGATGATATGCGGTGGAGATTTTATGAGTTACTCCATATCTTTTAAGAACTTTCTCAAGTTGATTATTACAGAAATGAGTACCCCGATCACTTATTAAAGCTTTCGGTGTTCCAAACCTTGCAAAAAGACGTTTTAAAAAGTTGACTACAACTCGTGCATCGTTAGTTGGGAGAGCTTGTGCTTCCGCCCATTTAGATACATAATCAATGGCTACGAGAATATAGAGATTATTATGAGATTTTAGAAATGGACCCATAAAGTCAATACCCCAAATGTCAAATACTTCACATACTTGGATGACATTTTGTGGCATTTCATCACGTTGACTTATTTTTCCGGCCCTTTGACATGCATCACAGGATTTGCAAAGAAGGTGTACGTCTTTGTAAATTGTAGGCCAATAGAATCCAGCATCATAAACTTTTCTTGCTGTTAGTTGAGGCCCATAATGCCCTCCTGTTGGTCCTGTGTGACAATGGTTTAAAATTTTACTAGCTTCATCTCCAAATACATATCGGCGTATTATTCCATCTGGACAACTTTTAAACAGGTGTGGATCTTCCCAAAAATAGTGTTTTATATCACTGAAGAATTTCTTTCGTTTTTGGTACGATAATCCTTTTTCAAGGAATCCATAAACTAAGTAGTTTGCATAGTCTGCAAACCATGGGATTTCATTATAATCTATCTTCGATAGATATTCATCAGGAAAGTTGTCTTGTATGGCCGATTCATTTAGAACTTCTAATTCGGGATTTTCAAGACGAGAAAGATGATCAGCGGCGAGATTTTCTGCTCCTCTTTTATCTCGGATTTCAATATCAAACTCTTGTAAGAGTAAGATCCAACGGATTAATCTTGGTTTAGCATCTTGTTTTGAAAATAGGTATCTAAGAGCAGAATGGTCAGTATAGACCACCGTTTTTGCTAGAACGAGATATGAACGAAATTTGTCAAAAGCAAAGACAATAGCAAGGAGTTCTTTTTCAGTAGTTGTATAGTTCGTTTGTGCTCCTTGTAACGTCTTACTAGCATAATATATAGGTTGAAATCGTTTTTCAATCCTTTGTCCTAAAACGGCTCCCATTACAAAATCACTTGCATCGCACATTAGTTCAAATGGTAGATTCCAATTTGGTGTTATCATGATCGGTGCATTAGTGAGTTTCTCTTTAAGAATATTAAAAGATTTGATACACTCATCTGAAAATATGAATGGAGCATCCTTTTTTAGGAGTTTATTCATAGGAGTGGCAATTTTAGAAAAATCTTTTATGAAACGTCGGTAAAAACCGGCATGCCATAGAAAACTCCTAACCCCTCTAACATTGGTGGGATGTGGAAGTTTAGCAATTACATCTACTTTAGCTCTATCCACTTCAATTCCTTCTTTTGAAATTTTATGTCCAAGAACGATGCCTTCTTTAACCATGAAATGGCATTTCTCCCAATTAAGTACTAGATTTGATTGTTCGCATCTAATAAGCATTCGTTCAAGATTAGCTAGACATGTTTCAAATGTATCACCGAAGACCGAAAAGTCATCCATGAAAACTTCCATGCATTCTTCTATCATGTCGTGAAAAATCGCCATCATGCACCTTTGAAAGGTTGCAGGGGCGTTGCAAAGTCCAAATGGCATGCGTTTGTAAGCAAAAGTACCATAAGGGCACGTGAACGTGGTTTTCTCTTGGTCCTCGGGTGCTATTGGAATTTGAAAATATTCGGAAAATCCATCTAGAAAACAATAGTAACTATTTCCGGCTAATCTTTCCAACATTTGATCAATGAAAGGTAAGGGAAAGTGATCTTTTCTGGTGGCGTCATTTAATTTTCTATAATCAATACACACACGCCATCATGTTACAGTCCTAGTAGGAATAAGCTCATTTTTCTCATTTGTAATGACAGTCATGCCACCCTTCTTAGGCACGCATTGAACTGGGCTTACCCATGGACTATCAGAAATTGGATAGATTAGACCTGCATCTAGCAGTTTAATAATCTCTTTCTTAACTACATCTTGCATATTAGGATTTAGTCTTCGTTGGCGTTGCACATACGTTTTATGACCTTCTTCCATAAGGATTTTATGTGTGCAATACGAAGGACTTATTCCTTTAATATCATGAATCTTCCATGCAATGGCTGGTTTATGAGCTTTCAACACAGAAATGAGTTGTGATTTCTCATTTTCAGTAAGAGAAGACGATATTATTACAGGTAATTCAGATTCACCATGTAAATAAGCGTATTCCAAATGGTTTGGAAGTGGCTTTAATTCTAATTTCGGAGGTTCTTCTATCGATGATTTATATCGATATCTGTCTTCTTCTTTTAGCATTTGAATTTCTTCTGTTGTTGGTTCATATCCATTAGCTATAAGTGTAGCTAACATTTCAGCTTCATCAATTGGTTCATTACCTTCTCCTAAAGAACATTCTCCTGTTCCTTGTAATTCTGGAAATTCTTCTAATAATTCTGCATGTGCATCTATAGTTTGAATATAATAACATGTATCATCTGCAGATTGTGGTTGTTGCATTGCTCTATCAACTGAAAAGGTAACACTCTCATCCTCTATACTTAGGGTCAGTTTCTTACCGAACACGTCTATCATTGCTTTAGCCGTGTTTAAGAATGGTCTTCCTAATATGAGAGGAACTTGAGAATCTTCTTCCATGTCCAGAACAACAAAATCTACTGGAAATACTAAAGTACCAACTTTAACTAGCATGTTCTCCATTATCCCTCTAGGATATTTTATTGATCTATCGGCTAGTTGTATGCTTATTCTGGTTGGTTTCAATTCTCCAAGGTCTAGTTTAGCGTATAGTGAATACGGCATTAGATTTATACTAGCACCTAAGTCTGCCAATGCTTCTATTGAACTAAGACTACCCAGAAAACATGGAATTGTGAAACTTCCTGGATCAGATAGTTTTTCTGGTATTTTATTCAACAGCACTGCTGAACAATTAGCATTCATGGTAACAGCCGAGAGTTCTTCCATTTTCTTTCTATTTGAGATTAGATCTTTCAAGAATTTAGCATATCTAGGCATTCCTGAAATCACATCAATGAAAGGAAGATTTACATTTATCTGTTTAAACATATCCAAGAATTTGGATTGCTCGGCTTCAAGTTTCGCTTTCTTCATTTTACTCGGGTAAGGAAGTGGTGGTTGGTATGGTTTAACATAAGGTTTAGCCTTAACTGTGTTATCTTCATTAACCTTTTCAACTACCGGTTCTTTTTCCTTATCTTGATTAGGTTGTGGTTCTTGTGGAGTAGGAATAGATTCATCAGAAGTTACAGGTATTTCAGGTGGTTTAAGTGTTGTACCACTTCTTGTGGTAATGGCTTTAGCTGTTTCATTCCGGGGGTTAGCATTTGTGTCACTAGGTAGACTTCCCGGTTTTCTTTCACCTATTAACCTTGCTAGGTTACTTACTTCTTGTTCCAGATTTTGAATAGAAGCTTGTTGATTTCTAAATGCTTGAGCATTTTGTTCATTGGTTTGTTTCTAAGATGTGAAAAACTGCGTTTGAGTTTCAACTAGCTTCGTCATCATGTCTTCTAAATTCGGCTTTTTATCATCGGTTTGTTGTGGTGGTTTGTTTTGAAAATTAGGTCTTTGCTGATTGTAATTATTATTGGATACTTGTTGATTGCTAGGACCTTGTTGGTTGTTGTATGGAATATTTCGGTTATAGTTCTGGTTTTGATTGTAAATTGGTCTTGGCGGTTGATAATTATTCTGATAATTATTTCCAGGCCTTTGGTTTATGTATGAAATATTCTCTCTTTGTTCCATTGTTAATTTAATACTGAGACAATCTTTTGTCAAATGTGGTCCTCCACACTGCTCACAACTAATTCGTATTGAGTGAATATCCTTAGTCATCTTTTCCATTCGTCTCTCGACAGCATCTATCTTTGCGGAAATGGAATCTAAGTCATGGCTAGAATCGGCTCTAGCTGCTTTAGATGATCTAACGATATCTTTTTCTTGGTGCCACTCGTGTGAGTGGGAAGCAGTGTTATCAATAATTTTGTAAGCATCAGTTTCGGTTTTCTTCATAATAGAACCACCAGCTGCTATATCTATGTCTTTCCTTATAGTGATGTCGCATCCTTGGTAGAATATTTGTACTATTTGACAGGTATCTAAACCATGTTGCGGACATCCTCTTAATAACTTTCCAAATCTTGTCCACGCCTCATATAGAGTTTCATTTGGTTTCTGTGTGAACGTAACAATTTCTCCTTGAAGTCTTACGGCTTTAGATGCAGGAAAGAATTGTTTAAGAAATTTTTCAACTAAAACATCCCATGTATCAATCGCCCCTTCAGGTAACGATTCCAACCAATCTTTGGCTTCTCCCTTTAAAGTCCAGGGAAATAACATGAGATATATCTGTTCATCCTCCACTTCTCGGATTTTAAATAGTGTGCAGATCCTATTAAAGGTACGTAAATGTTCATTTGGATCTTCCTTCGGCGCACCACTAAATTGGCATTGATTAGTCACCATGTGTAGAATTTGTCCTTTGATTTCATAATCTGGCGCATTAATGTCTGGATGAGTAATTGCGTGACCTTGGCCAGTGCGTTTAGCTCTCATTCGGTCTTCCATACTTAAAGGTTCCAGATTCTCCATAATTGAATTTGTTGAATCGGAATCACTAGAGGATTCTGATTTAATGGTTCGTTCCTCAACAATCTCTGTTTGAATGATTGGTGGTTCCGGAGGAAAATTTAATGGTTCAGGATCTACGAATCGTTCCTGAATATTCTCCGGATTCTCAATTGTGAGGTCGGGTTCAAAAAATGGATTATCGGAAATTTGAACTGGAGTACTTGGTCGACTGGATGACGATTCTAAAGAAAAATCAACGGCAGTAATATTTGCTAAATGTCTTGATCTAGTTACAGGTGGTGAACGTACAAAAGGTGGTGAACGTCTTGCTCGGTGCATTCACTGAATATCCTATTAGTTTTTAAAAGGAAAGAAAAATTATAATAAGTTATCCAATCAATAGACTTTTCTGATTTTGTCCACGTTTCGAATAGCCAAAAGATGCAGCAGAGGGGCAGGATTCGTTTGGTCTCAATATAATTGAGGACTGTTTGGCTCCAATAACCCGGTCCAC
Source organism: Rutidosis leptorrhynchoides (assembly GCF_046630445.1). Taxonomy (NCBI): domain Eukaryota; kingdom Viridiplantae; phylum Streptophyta; class Magnoliopsida; order Asterales; family Asteraceae; genus Rutidosis; species Rutidosis leptorrhynchoides. The sequence continues at coordinate 37,987,221 of NC_092339.1, read as the reverse complement.
GTACAAATCCAACTATTACTACGAACCAGAAAATTTTGATGTCTATCAATTTAACCACTTAAAATAAATTTTCGTAATTTTAAGAAATTTAGATAAGTAGAATAAAAATCTATGTCCTAAAAACTAGAATAGCGAGAAATAAGAAAGAAAAAGAGTTCGTCGGAAAAAGATCGAAAAAGAAAAATAAGAAAGAAAGATAAAAGGCGACGGAAAAATAAAAGAAACTTATAAAACTTAAAAACACTTGACTAACCCAACCTTATCACTACAACTAACTTAAAATTATAATCGCAAATTGAGATTACTAATTGGAATGATAATTGATACATAGGTAAAAGGTGTCTAAAAATATTAAAGCTTACAGGAAAAACTATATCCCAAATGGAAATAACTTAAAAAGAAACTAAAACTTAAAAAGGCGTCGCAAAATTCTAAAGTACCTAAATCTTAGTCTAAAGAAAAACACTTAAGAGATTTTACGGCAAAGCCTAAAAATCTAGAAGTAAAAATAACTATGGCAAAAACTAAGTTTAAAACTAAATATGAGCTAAAAATACAAATATTACGCTAAAACGATTAAAAAGGGACAAAATATAAAAATATACAAAAAGTTGTAAAAATTACAATTTTTATAAAAATATTATTTTTATATTATTTATTTTAAAAAACTATTAATTTTACAATTTAATTAAACTAATTAAACTAAATAATACAAATAATAAATAAAACTAAATTAATATATTAATTAACTAATAAACCCTAATTAGGGTTTTAATAATAATAATAATTAAAATATACTCCGTAATTAATGCAGTTGCAGTCTGGCGTGTCAGATGGGCTCATGCGATCGCATGAGTCCTAAACAACCCGGTCATGCGATCGCATGGGCTAGGGTTTCGGGCCACAGAGTGGGCTGCTACAGTACCGGACTCGAGTTTTAATTTTTTTTTCTGTTTTTGCTGTAAAATATAAAATATATTTATTAATTAAATAAAACTTATATTTTTACAAACTAAAAGAAATAGAAATAAAGAAACTTTATAAAACTTAAATATTTACCAAACTCTAAAAAAAAATATTTATATTTTTGTTTTTCTTTTAATATTTTTGAATATTTAAAACGTGTTTTTACTAAAGCGTACTAAAAATAAAAATCTTTTTTTTTTCTATATATATTAGCGTTGCGCTTCCGGCTTTTAAGCTAGATTGATTCCCCGGCAGCGGCGCCAAAAATAACTTGATGTGTCGCGAGGTGTATATAAAATACTATTAAATTTTACAAGGAAATACTATTAAATACGATACAATTTTACACAAGATATTTATTTATTTATAGAATGGATATACTTAAACCTTGCTACAACACTTATAGGCAGTGTACCTAATCGTACAGTAGTGTAGTTTTTAGTAAGTCCGGTTCGTTCCACAGGGAAAATCTTTAAACAAAGCTTAACGCTATATTAGTTTACTTTTATAAAAATACAAATATATATACAAGTAATATTATTATTATAAAGGGGGGTTTTTACCGTTTAATGACCGGTTTGTCGATTTTAAAACTTTAGTCGCAGTTAAAACAAAATGTAAAATATTAAAAATAAATGCAAGACTTAAATTAAAGCGTAAAGTAAATAACGATAATGAAATTGCGAATAATAAAAGTGCGATAAAATAAACTTGCGATAATTAAAAAGTACGATAATTAAAAGTGCAATTAAATACAATAACAATAAATAAAAATGCGATAATTAGAAGTGCAATTAAATATAAAATAAAGGAAATTAAATATGAAATAAAAGAATTATGCTTATTTAAACTTCCGTAATCATGATGTTTGACGTGTTGATTTTAGTTTTATGCCCATGGGTTAATTGTCCTTTGTTCTGGATTATTTAATATGTCCGTCTGGTTTTTGTCCATAACAGTCCATCAGTCATAAATATAAAGTGCGAGTGTCCTCGTCAAATTATTCTTATACCCGAAGTTAAATATTCCAACTAATTGGGGACTTAAACTGTAACAAGATTTTAATACTTTGTTTAATAATTACACCAGGATGTCGACTGAGTGTAACCCAAGGTTTTAATATTTTGTTATCAATTATACCAAGTGTCCTTGTACATAATTTCACCCCTGTTTTAATTATTCTAGTGGCTATTAATCCATTCCCGTGTCCGGTTAAATGAACGATTATTCGTACATATAAATACCCTGCCCATCGTGCCCGATCGAGTGTAAATGGTTATTTATAGGGACACCCAATTGTAAATCTTTATATTGACATTAACAAACTATCATTTAGTTAAACAAATATAAAGCCCATTAATAGCCCATAGTCTAATTTCCACAAGTGTCGTTCTTTTATCCAAACCCCAATTATGGTACAAAGCCCAATTACCGTCCGGTTGTAAAGGAAAGCGTTGAACAAGCAACTGTTAAGGCAATGTCCCCTGAAATGCTTTTAATTATGGTCTATAACGTGTCGGACGCAATTACTATCCTTTGTAGGAGCAATAGTAAAGCTCACCCTTATAATTTGTAGGTTTGGCACAAGGTCCTGTCTTTGACCACTATGCAACCACCGTTCTTACGGTTGACACCCGATTTGGTTCAGGTGACCTAATGAATTCCAGGTGAATTCCTAGGATTTTACGTTCAATGGTAATGAACGCATTGAAAATAGGGTTTTCAGAAAACAAATCGGTTTGTAATTTTGATCAAAATATTTTCTCGTTCAAGCTCGAGTTTAGATATCATTGAATTCCATGAGTTTGAATTCTCAATCTTTAAGGTCAATCTTTAGGATTGAGTAATATCAGGCTTAAAAGCTGATTTTTAATCTTTAAGGAGATTATCCTTTCTGGGGATCTGATTCATTAGTCTTATCCAGCTAATTTGCACGGTGCCCCCCATTTTACGAGATAAATCCTTCTCATGGTTAGGATAAATCTGACCACTTGGTGACCCTGTTTAATGCTGAGGTCCGTGGATTTCCTGCTGATTTTAGTGATGACTTTTCTAGGTTTTTCGTCAACTTACAGCTGGTCTGGACGACAACTTCATGACCTAACTCAAGAAGCACGTTTCTTTTTTGGAAGACTTTACTTCCTTTTAATGATGGAATTGATTCATCGTGTAGATCCATCTCTTCTTTTCTTTCATCGGGTAAAATAGTTTAGTTTAGTCCAAAGCAAAAGTATTTTCAGTTATTTGTTACAGAAATATGTGACATATGTTTAAGATAACTTGGTAATTTTTCCCACACTTGGCTTTTATTTTCCTTTTTATTGTTC